>NW_028259136.1:1200000-2400000 GCF_977971745.1 Zootermopsis nevadensis
GCTTCATGGATGTCAGGATGTATATGAATTAGAAAAGATGGAGGAAGCAAGGGGCAGTGTTACTGTTTTCCACTTTTGTGGAGTTGCGTAAAACTGAAAAATTTCTGAAAGTAATTTATATGCAGACCTTCTCAATGCAGGTCATATTAGACTAATTTACTCAGTTAGAAATTATTATATTTACTGAAAGAAAAATTTGTGTTATGAAACTGTGTAGGATAAGCTCCATTAACAAAGAAAAATCTAGAGTCCCACTGAGACACAGTTTATATATATAATCTCTGAAAAAATAATTCCCATATAAAAAGGTACACAAATTTGGATTTCCTGAATTTTACCTCAATTTGTGAATGCATGCTGAATGAGAAAACAGAGTGAACCTTTAATTTTACAAGAACCCACAGATATTATGGTATAAACAGAACACCATAGAAGTGAGAACTCTTAAGAGAGGGCAGGCACATTAGCACACATCAGCTACAACCTGTGTCTGTTTATTGAGGGGCATCCAACAGAAACTGATGAATAATTTTAACTATATATGTGAATTTGTATCCTGACATGATATAAACACATCTAGAAATGAATATTTCTGTCTTCTGGGTTGTTGCGCTGTGTAGTCTGGTCGATGTTAACCAACGTTTCAGAGGTCATACTGCCTCCATCATCAAGGAAGTATGACCTCCGAAACGTTGGTTAACATCGACCAGACTACAGCGCAACAACCCAGAAGACAGAAATCTTCATACTCACCGCTGTGAAAACCTCAAATCTTACATCTAGAAATGTGTGAAACATTCGTGGTGAGTGTAAAATTATAAAATTTCAGAAAAAGCATATGATTAATTCAGACATATCATATCACTCTTGATATCTTCACTGGTTTGTCATTGAAAATATTATTTTTAGAAAGCAAATTACAGAAATTATTATTATAAGCTGTAGGATTTGATCCTTGAGGATCATAAAATTCATCAAGCAACAGCAAGTGTTCTTTTAATACACTGTAATGCATGCAGTAATTGACTGTTCCTGGTGTTAGAAACTCATTTACATCAAAGAGGGATGTGTACTTCCATCAGGTTCAAAGTAATACTGATGGTTTTTCTCATAAGGCTCAAAGACACCACAACCAATATTTTTCTTGGATCTCCTATATTACTTGCTAATTGGTATTATTTTAATAACAGATATGGACAAAACAGATTATAATGAGCATTAATGTCATTGGATTATACAGTAACTGGGAAAAGTATGACCTTTATTAAAAAGTAATGGATGACATTTACATCTCATATATCATGTATGCCAAATGTTGCTTTGTATGGTAGTTAACAGAAAATATTACAGAGAAACATAATTGTATGTTGTTATTGTTTATTACAGAACTACTTCAATGGCTTATGTCTACCCTGTTCTTCTTGGCTCATGCACTTTCTGGTTACTCTCACTTATTCTCATGCTGGCTTGTCTGGTTCCTGACTGTATATTCAGTGTACTACAAAACTATACCCCTGCAGCTTATGCAAAACTTCAAAAGGTATGAAAGTTTTAATAAATCAAAGGCTATAATTTATGATACTTTTTCACCCAGGATCAGTGATATATTCCAGATAACAAAATCCTCAGATGTGAAACACATAGATTTTGTGGTATTTAAAAACATAGGTTTCTGGTATAGCTCAGTCAGTATAGTGACTGGCTACGGACTGGACGACCGGGGTTCGATCACAGAAGGGAGCAAAGGATTTTTCCTCTAGCCTCTGCATCCAGACCGGTTCTGGGGCCCACCCAGCCTCTTATCCAATGGGTACCGGGTCCTTTCCCAGGGGTAAAGTGCGGCCGGAGCGTGATGCTGACCACTCACCCCCGTCTAGTGCTGAGGTCAAGAATGAGTTGGAGCTATACCACCTCTCCTCCCAAGCACCTACATGGTGTATAGTGGAACAGCTTTACTTTACTTTATTTTTAGGTTTCCCTTTCATTAATTGAACTCTGGTGTATGCCAGACATGCAGCAGCATGCATGTGTGCACACACAAAATTTCATTTCTGTTGCTTCCATTATTTTGTTTCAGAGCTGGAAAGGTTTTGGCAAGAAGAAATATAACCATTACAGCTTGAACAGATCAGATGTTCAGAGATCATCTAGTAGGCATGAATCTGTCAGTTTCAACAGCCTAAATGTTCAGAGACTGTCCTGCAGCTGATAGGCAGGAATGTGGTGTTTCATTGTATCCAGCAGGCACCTCTCTTGAGAATACTGACAGAGTGTGTAAGTAGCAATGTGACTATATCATTTAATAAGAAATTTAAAATAGACCTACTTTGCATGTGGAAAGCCTAGATTTCAACCATACCCAATGCCAGCTATCCTGAGTAAGGACTTCTAAATCTGTCTTTTGCTCAGAGCATTTTCCCCGGACTTTCCAGTACTGGTATGTCATGGGAATTGCTTTTTAGGCTTTTCAACTGAAAGTGTGCATTACTAGATGGGAGAGGCTTGTGGCAATGAATTGGTCGATTCATAGTGATGAGAAACTGGCAAACATTCATTTGGCTTGGAATGATCAAAGCTTATCACCATACTTTAATGGCCATGGCCACCAGTCAGTATTTATAAACCCAGGAAAATATTTGGATTAATTAAACACTGCAATTATTAAGTACTTTGCTGCTTCCATTTCACAGCCTCATAACCCACTTTCCTAATGATCGTATTACATAGTATGTATTCTTCCATCCCTGACCACTTTCTAAGACGTTTGTCCCGTGAGGTACACAATTTTCATGTTTTCATTTCTCTTCCAGCTCTAAATTTCTACTACTTTATTACAGTTAAGACTATGTTTGCTGTGAAAATGCTGATATGGGTGATTTGGTAGGGATTCTGTGATAAAGACTAGTTACTTACCCAGCTATCTCACAACAGAAACAGAGCCAGTTTCCAAAACATTGGTTCTGAAAACAACTTATGATGAACAGTGTCCAGAAATAAAAATAATCTTCTTTATGACAACACCATATTCAAAAACATTTATATTTAACTTTTCTATGGTTTTAGTTTAGTAACTGAATTAAGAAGGAAAATAGCTTTCATTGCATGTTTGTTGTAAATAACAAAGTTTTTAAATCTATGATACAAACACATCTCATTTATTTGCAATTTGGAAAATTCATCTTAATACACAGGTTTACAGAATTTCTTGCTCATCTTTTCAGCTCTCTAATCAGTATTAAATTAATAACATATAACTTTTTTAGCACAAGAGCTCACTGTGCTTATCATACAGTTGGCTGTTTAACTCATACTATAATAATACCAGTCTATGAGCAAACATAATCAGAATAGGAATGGAACATGAAACTTATACATGCATAAATTACAGTGATGTTTAGATTACAAATCAGGTCACATCAAACATGCTAATAAATTTTGTTAGTGGCACTTGCATGTGCATACCATAGAAAAAGTTCCAGAAGAAATGTAATTTTGTAAATTTATAACAGTCATACTGTGGTCCAGCAGAGTGGCACATCAGACTCCCAATCATACCATTGGCCCTCATCAAAACCCATCTTCATACCATCACAATCCACTGCATTCTGTTTCATGAATTTGGGAACTGAGATGAAAAAACAGGTCCATACCTTATCTTTGGATTAGACAGAATAGTGTAATTTCATAAGGGATGCAGTTTAAGGGCAGGTATTATGAAGAAATTGTAACAAGAGGGATCACTCGAGAATTAACTTCAATGTTCCCATCAAAATATAGTGTTCTTTCATAACACAGCATGAAAATGCACATAACAATGTGGAAGGTTCTTGGAGATTGTATATACAGTCTGACATTTTAAAAATGTTGGGCCATTTTCATACAAAGTATAATGTGCAATATCTTATATATATGTAAAAACTATTTGGCTTCCTTGATGTAATGAAGTTTCTGTAAAAAATGTTTATTTTAGGTACTGTCTATAGGTCCTCTTAAAACATGTTCTCATTTTATTCTCCTAAAAGGTCTTCTTATGTTCTAACAGGTTCCACAAATATTTTCAAAAGGGCTTTACCACATATAAGTATATATTATATAGCTTATTCAGTAATTAATTTCTTCTGAAAATTTTACTTTGCAAGTGTACTTTGTGCTTGACTAACACGTTCCAACTTTTCAAAGTGCTTCCTTGCATTCCGGATGTTGATGAGGGTTGCTTCAGAAGCTGCAACAAAGACAGAAACTATGTTGTTTAAAATATCTTACTGCATTTTGTAATATACTGGTTTTTTAATTGTGAGTTATTAGCCATCCTCTGAAACCCCCAAGCTGGAGGACCATCATTTGTTCTGTCTGCGACAGTTTATTCAGTATATACGCAGCTATCTTCTATATCTAGAGGCTATTACCTCTATTTGCAACCTGACGGTATGTAATGCTGTAAAGATGAGGGACTCACTTAATAAGAGGCCATCTTTGTGGTTAATGTGTATACTTACAAATTTGCTTTTACATTAATTACTGTAACACCTCATCTCTTATATGTTATATTTTCTTCTATGTATCTTCTGTCAAACTACCGATGCTGCTGTTTTCAATAATATTAGATGGGCAAATCTGACTACAAGATGAATGTTTCTATTTCATAGGATAATATCACAGTAACTTTATATTCTAATTTCAGTTAAAACAGTACACAACAAACACTATTTCCACTGCAGCACCATTTCAGTATTCAACATGCTAATTGAAGGGTTTAACATAATCATAAATACTTGGTCTAAGGAGGATATATATTTTTTTTTTTTTGGGGGGGGGGACAATTTAAGAACAATACTTCAGTTGCAATATAGTGAAATATTCTATGGAACATATCTCAAACAGAATTATAAGTACAAATGTAACATATTTCTTGCAGATCCCTATGGACAGAGCATCAGGATGATTATCAACCAGTGTCTTTCCACGGAATCTACAGAATTACAGTAACACTACCAGTGCAACAAATTGGCATGACCAGCTAACAGTTGATTTATGATGCAGTGTGCTATTCCTGATCTCACAGTTTGGATCTCTGAGACCAAACATCGCTTTACATTATCAAGGCTTAAAGAATCACCACAAATTTCAAGCACTGAATTTCATCAGAAAAGCACAAAAGATAGGGAAGATTGGCAATTATACCACTGCCTTCCTAGTTGGTCAGCTGCTGTGATAGATCATATAGTGAAGTTTACTTATCTACCTTACAAAAGATTCTAAAAACATTGTCTCAGATACATTTTCCACACCTTCTGAACAGATTCTGGTTCACACTGTAGTTGTCATCTGGCAACACAAGGCACATCAAGATGAATGAGTACTATTTTTGTGTGTGGATTGGTTCAGTAGACTATAGTTTTTAAATATCACTGAATAAAGATACTGCGGCTGGCTACTGAATCACATGGCTGTAGTGACTGCACAGCTGTTGTCTTGTCAGGCTGTAGCTTTAATAATTTTGTAATAGTTCTTGAGGCCCCTCTTGATACTTTTGTCCCTTGTTCAGTGTGTTTTAAGAGATTTACAAGGCAATTGTTCAAGCTGAGCTCCAATATCATCCAACTTTTCTTCTGTTAATATTCAATGCTGATGTTTTGGTTTCCTGTCTATTCACATACCAGTCATTCTTACCTTGTTGACAAGATTATTAACAGAGTTTCTGTTGGGAACTGAAACCATGGGAAATATTCTTCCAAATCTTCTACGACATTTCCTAGCAAGTTACACTTCACATAGTTTGAACATTCATCTCAGCAATATGTTATTCATCAAAGCTACATGCTGTGATATTAAGCAAGTCTAGTGAAGAAAAAGTATTATATTTAGAAAACCTTATAAACTTGTACTTCTACTTAAATCTGTATTTTCAGTATGTGCTGCACAAAGATTAGGTTTAATATTAACATTCACATATGAGTACCTGATGGATATATTGAAAAATACTTTCCAGTGAAGTAGTGTTTTTGTGAATGTAGATGTTATGAAATAAAAGGCAAACCTAAACTGTTAAGAAGACTAGTAAAAGAGAGATATTAAAATTGATTACACTTGATGACTCACAGGACAACATACAACTTTACAAAAATTATAAAGAAGGGAACTCCAATGAAAGTCTATAATTGAAACCAAAGATGGTTAAAGTATAACAAACTATAATATAAAGCATTATTACTGAACTTAAAAGTTTAGAAAATTATTTGTATCTTATAATGAAATGTTATAAATAACCCTGACATAAAAGTTATGTGTGTGTATACAATTAATCTTCTCAGTTATAATATATTAATTTCTTGTCTGTGTTAACTGGGGCCTTATTGATGTAAGTGGTGGAGTCTATTTTAAATTATGTAAGATTTGAGGTTTTCACAGCGGTGAGTATGAAGATTTGTCTTCTGGGTTGTTGCGCTGTGTAGTCTGACTACACAGCGCAACAACCCAGAAGACAGAAATCTTCATTATTTTAAATTATCTTACATTTCTCACCTACTTAAATTACAATAGTGATACCATCTAAAACAGAAGATTCTCAAGGCACTCAATATGAATTCAACTGTCCAAAAGATGCACTGTTCTTAAGATTCATCACACTCACCACAAATGCCTTTGTTATATTCTAATTCAGCCTGAATACAATAATTCTACACATGATCATTTTGGCAGAAAACTTACGTATTGCAGGGTCAGACATGATGACCATCACATAAGTATTGGAAGTGAACATATCAATGAAAGCAGCAAAATTACTGTTTCGAACTTCCATGCTCTGGAACTGAGCAGCCAATTTACTAGAAAAATAAAAACAATTATTTAAACATAGGATTTGAGTTTTTCATGGTGGCAAGTTTGAAGATGGCTGTCTGCTGGGTTGTTGCGCCGTGTAGTCTAGTAGAAGTTTACCGACATTTCAGAGGTCCTTGCTACCTCTATGATCAGGGTGCCCTGATGATGGAGGCAGCAAGGGCCTCTGAAACTTCGGTATACTTCTACCAGACTACACAGCCCAACAACACAGAACACAGCCATCTTGAATTATTTGAAACTTAAAATTTAAAGAACAGACTGATTGTAAGTGTATGAAGAACATATTACTCTTCAGTATCACTATACACAAATTATTTATTGCATAAGTACATACCTGCAACTTAGTTTGAATTGTTTAATGATGTTAGACACCTTCTCAAACCTATGTACATCTCTGTGTGGACGTCGCTGACAATGGGAAATAACTAGAAATGTTGCTCGTTCAAATAACAATACTTCATCTGCATCAATGATGTTAGCAAACTGATTCAGGCTTTGCTCCAATTCCTTCACATTTGGAATAAGTTTATATACAATAGAAGACCAGGCCTGTCAACATTACATTGTCAATAAAATATAACGTTCTTGAAGATTAGAGATATGATCCTCTTGCATATGAGACAGATTGGAGGAACATAACTTTCAGGGGCAAAGTTGAAGCACAGCAAAATTTAAAGAAATTCAAAGACAAAGAAACAGAGGAAAACAGTTAATTATAAAAATGGAAAATATTAGTGTTAAGTAATGATATGAATCTGATTTGTCTTTTATACTAAAATGTTTTATGCTGCATTTCATCAATTAGGAACTGATTATTGTCATAGTAGAACTTGCTGCACAGCATATATCTGTTTTCCCATTTCAACTGTCATAATATGTCTGTTATTAAACAGAATAAGGAATGTATGAAAATTCAAAACTATATGCATACATTATTTGGTTTAATTTTATAATGAATTCTGTCATGGTGTAAATTTTATTACATCAGCCTAAGATTAATGTCATATTACTATAACATATTATCTACAAACATGTTTCCACATTTTACATTATGTACATAGTGTTCCATCATCAGGCTATAAATTACAATTTTTTGTTAACGCATTTATTTGTAGGTATCCATTTTTTTTACTATGTGATAATAGCCTGTTTTATTAATCACTTTGCTTGGGTGGTGGTACTAATTGTCAGCACATGTTAATCTATGGAAGTTATAAAATCTGTGCACTGATGTTTAGGTTTTAAACATAATTACATTTCCATAGCCAGCATTTTTACAACTGACTCTAGATATCAAGTCATCAGGAATGAATGGTTCAAAATCAGTATCAGGTAAGTTCCTAATTGTAGGATTAGTATCCTAATACTTAAATAATCAATCTTGTATGTTTTACAGATTTTGAGAGTACTTGGTTTTGCATTTGAATAGTAACTGGCTACTGATAACAAAAGATTTGCAATATTTGTTATGGTAGCTATTATATAAACACAATTTGTTTTCTGCAGTGAGCACTATATGCTTACCATTGAAAGTAGAAAATGTATTTTCCAATTCACCTCCAAGGTTGAAAGACTGATTTGTGATGCTGAATTTAGTAGTACTGAATAAGCATAATTCTTACCCTGTATAATGTTTCATCCCAGATTGAAGTTCGAAAACATGTACACTCTAATGGTTTTGACAATCTTTTCAGATCTTCCTCTCTCTCTCGAAATATCTAGAATAAGAATAAACAGAACACTAAGACTGTATTCCACGTCCTCCAAACTTAGCTTTCATTACTCATACCAGATATAGGTTGTCTTACCAAATCTCTCTGATCTTCTTGAACCAGATCCATTTTGTGAACCAAGCAGAAAATTTTTGCTTCAGGTGAATTCTGCAAAATGGCTTCCAAACAACTCTGGTAGTAATGCATATCTTTGTCAATTTCTCTACTTTCAACATCAAAAATATAGATGAGGACCTCTACGTTGCGGAAAATATTGTCCCGTTGACTGGCAAAATAATTTTCCATGAATGCTTCCTGACTGGTCGTAAGAACAGCAACAAAGGGATAGAAATTACAAAATGATTTGAAACAATGGAATGCCAAAATTTATCAGAATGAACATGTAAAGAATTATCATAATCGATAATTTGAGACTTCAATCCAGGTATCTTAGTACTAATGGAATTTGGATGCACTGTCAGGACAAACAATGGCCTAGGTAATCACAAGACCAATGCCTATCTAAAATCTGATCTGATGATTCTATGCACAGTTTGGGTCTTCTGACAAAATTCAAAACTTCAGAGAGAACTTTATATAATGTGAATTACCGTTTATCCCATAATAATTCAAAACATGACAGCCAAGATTTTACTTTCATACATCCCTGAACATAATTGGATAAAAAGAACATGAGAATGGAAATTAAGTATTTTAAGAAAGTGTTTTATTCTGCTTGGGACTTACATTTAATGCTCTTTACACTTACTTACCCACCACAGTCCCAAAGGTTTAGGACCAAGTTTCCTAAAAATCTGACATGAGAATGTTCCACATCAACTGTAAAAGTGAAAAAGAAATTAGACTTCATTAGTAAAATATTCTAGTAATATGCAGGGTTGGCATTCTTCCAGCAGCAGTAACATTCCACTGTCAGTTATTCATAAATAATGGAACAGTATATGACTGGTGATTTCACATGTACTATACTAGGAGTCATGATTCAATGATGCTTGCAATCAGTGCTCAGCTGTCTGCCTTTAAACAACAATGGCCAACAGTCATATATGCCAAATGTGGTGTAGTTGCATTGTTTTGCCAGTGAATATCTGATTATTCTTTATACACCTAGTCTACTGGAGTGTACTATGCTACAAGTTTCCAACTTGTGTCTGAAATTAAAATGACCTAACAACAGAGCTACATTTATTTGCTCAAGCTGAGGTATGAGCACATGCAGACAAGGCCTGGGATAATTAAATTGCTACTTTACAATAGAAAAGAGTTTATGTAGAGGTCATGTCAGTTCCCATCAAAAACACATGTACATGTCATGTTTGTATGTTGTTGGCTTCTTTTGTGTTCATTAATTGTGAATACTTTTCATTCATTTCTGTTCTGTATTTACAGAAAGCAGTGCATACCATCCATATCTAGACATTAATATCATTACCAGTTTCATTCATAATTGTGTGCAGATAGAGTGCTGAAGTTGGTAAAAATTAAGGTGAAGCCACAGGCTGTTGGGATAAGGGATGGGAGAGCCAGGTTCTCATCCTACAATCTTCTGGTACTTGCAGCATGTCATTGTCTTCAATTCATTAAAAATAACAGTGCAGATAAAACTGTACATTGAGTACCAAATATATATTTTTATTTTACAAGGTTTAAAACTGAAGAACCATAAATAATAAATATCATCAAAGAACTTACTTGTGGCTCCTAGACGACGGGTGTCCCTTGCAATATAATTAGCAAAGATTATTGACCGCATTGACGTTTTGCCAGACCCACTCTTTCCCATTAAAAGGACCTGAAAACATTTAACACACATAACTAATCAGTGAATATACGCTACATTTGTAATTTTGGCTTTCCAACAGAGACAATTATCAAACCAATAAAACATGGCAAATTGCTAATAATGTTCAATATGTAATGCCACTTTCAGGTTTAAAGGTGGATTAATTGGCTGAGAAAAACATCTGATTAAAATGTTAAATTAATTGTAACGAAAATAAATAAAATGCAATGTAATTTCAGATAAGGATAAATATATAATTACAAATATTAAAACCGACATTGCGTTACGATATCCTGCAGCGAAATAAGGGAACTTTACCGAAGGACATACAAAATAAACAAATATACTATGTGCCTTGTTCACAATAAGTTATATGTTACGAAATTCGAAGAGAAACATGCCAGTCCATAAATGCATCTGAAGTGTAATTGAAATATTACTATACCATGACACTAACCTTTTTCTTCATTTTTGATATTAATGAGGCACAGATATTTTATGTAGCATCAATGAAAACTTTTAAAATATATTATACCAAATTTACTAGAGTAAACACGCTTGTACTGGCTAGCGACCTGTATTACCCCTGAACTCCCAATCGTACACAATCACGTAAACATTTGTGTCTCACACTTTGACTTCAAAGTGATGGAAATACAGGAGCAAGAGATGGTGCGGAGTCTAGTCAATATGTCTGCCTAAAACTTGCTCTGATGTTGTTTCTCTTTGCTTCGATGGGGGATGGTTCATGGCGGTGATAAAGGGCTTATCAAAAAGTTTACTTTAATCTTAAATATCGCTGTTAGTAATGCTTTCCACTGGTAAATAGCGTACGGTATCATAGAACCTTTCTTATATACAAATGTGGATGGCTGTGAGACCTTAAGTGAAAGACGGTGATAAGGTGTGTATTTGTTATTTCCACAAACGGCCGAGACGAGGCTTAGCAGTGCTTTTTTGTCTTCATATTCCACACCTACAACTTTATACAGTATTGAAATAAGTAGAACGGCTGTTGTTATAACACAGAAAAATTTCTTTCAAACATAACCTAACATTATTTCATGATTTGTTAATATTTACTTTTTTTAGGTGCTTCGATTGAAGTTTGCAGAGTGCTAAGTTATTTGCAGCAGTATTGTGTCATCATGTCAGACGACGAAGATAAACCCCCAGCACCTCCTGTGCGACTGACTAGTAACAGGTAATTGTGTATAAGAAGACATCATGATTGTAAATAAATTATAATAATCAGGCTAATAACTCATGGATAATTTAGAGCAGTTTGACTCAACAACTCCTTTGACTTACAGGGGTGATTCTACTCCAAATCTTCCAGTGGATATGCGTCCACTTCCCAAAGAACCAGACGCAGATGATCGCAAGAAAAAGACATTGAAGGGCAAGATGAAACAGAAGGGGAAAGATAACGAGAAACCAAACATTTCATATCCAACAAATTTTGAACACACAGTTCATGTTGGGTTTGATGCAGTTACAGGTGAATTCACGGTAAGGCTATATTTATTTTATTTTTTATTTTTCGCTGGTCCTTTTAGTGGAATTGAGATTAAAGTCCTAGAAGACATACATGAATAAGAAGAATGCACAGTTTTGAAAACATGAAGTATTGTCAGTGCAGTGAAGTAAGACTGAGTATTCATAAGAACCACATGAAAGGATTGTGTTGAATGCAACTTAAGATCATGTGTATCATTAATAAGCTGCAACAGTTTAACATTTAAAATTCATGTCATTGTGGCTTGTAATGTTGTAGGTGGTTATCATCATTTTGGAGGGATATACCACCTCCATCTTCAGGGTATGGGTTGTTTGAAGATGTATATTTTAGTATTTTCTGCTAGAAGTATATTATTTTGAATTTCCTGTGCTAACAATGTGTTGATATATAGGTATACTGACACTAATTAAACTCCTTAATCATACAGCTTTACAGTTTTCATGAAAAAGTGTACAATTACTTTTAAAATTGTACTTACAGTTTTCTCTGAGGTATTTACAAATGTGTTTAATGTCTGGTGGTATAGTACTACTAATAAAACTCCTCTTCTGGTTATGTATGTGAGTGAATATTGTTTTACACACATGTAAAGGTTTTTTGACTATATACTGGTATAATAAAAGGGTGCCTTAGTCAGGCCTTTTTGTTGAATGTCTACACCCACCACCACCACTGCCACCACACTTCTAAATATTACATTCGTACACTGGATACAAAAGTTTAAAACAATGTTATTGACATCTTTTTATGCAAATTTATTTGTATAAACAAAAGTGTATGTCTTGAAATACTTTAATCTTACTTCTCCGTTCCTGCACTGTTTGCTGCTTCTGTCCATTGCATCTGCTTGATTTAGACACCAAACTTTGTATTAGTATTATTACAATTTTAATTTTATACTCACATTTCTTCATATCACACCTAACCTATAGGTACATAAGTTAAGCCAGGGTCTATATTTGTACATGATGAAAATATGCTTTATCTGCCATGATGATTTGTGTAAAACTGTAGTAGTATTAGTCACAAAATTGAAAGCTTTGCATAATAAGAAATAGTTTTCTTGTACTTGTTAAAATTAGATTTTTAGTAATGGTTATTATGTTTTGTTAAATTTTACCCCATTTAAATGTCATGTTCTGAGCATTTGTCTGGAAATTGAGGCTTTGGAATTTTATTATTATGTTCATAGCCTGTAAAATATAATTTTTCAGTAATTTGGACATGATGTATTACAGACAGTTCTGGTCATGGCCTAATTTTTTTAAGGTTGGTTTTTAGGTGAGTCCAGTTTTGTTTCCTTAGTTTTATGATTTAAGAATCAGGTTATACAGTTATTTTTGGATACCTGAAGTCAGAATCAGGGGAATTCTGTGTAGAAGACTCATTCATTGCATAGGCTTATGTTTCTTATTTCAAACTCTCTTGCCTGGCATTGTATTCTTTCAAAACTACACAGATTATTTTTTCATTATGATAAAAATTATGCAAAAATTAAAGTTGTGATATCAGTGCAGTCCAGTTTCAGAAATAATTTTATGCCAGAAGTGTATTTCACTAATTTTTATTCTATGCACACATCCAGTATATGAACATTTTATGAAATAATAAGTGGGCAAACCCTGATTCTTTTGCAGCAGGTGCTTGTAAAGTATAAAGGAATGCACATTGTATTATCAGTCAATTCATGCTTATTAGTAGTTTTTGTTTGTGGAAAGAAGTAATAATGCACTCTTTTGAGGAAATGAGTACTGTTGACAAAAACCTCAAGTTAGTAGTTTAAATTTTGGCCACACAGAATCTGCTGTTATAATTGTGTCTCCAGCATTTTCAGTAGAAGAGGCGCAGGAAGTTGTTTAGGTGAATTGACAGCCATCTATGTCATAACATGAAGCACATATACACACAATTTCAATATTTAAACTCTGTATTGTGACCATGAAAGGGTTAAGTGAAACTTTGACTGCTGCAAGTCATACAAGAGAATGTCAGATTGTGGTCATTTATGAAACTGTGAAATGTCAAAAATCTTGTCAAGTGCTGCATAAGCCCTTAAACCCAACTTTGTACAGCACAGTACTAGAGGACTCCAAATGTGGATGATTTGAATATATAATATTAATTTAATTGATGATTTTGTATTTCTGATGGCATGTTTGCTTAGCTTTATTTGTTTGTTTAAAGAATTTAATATAGACCCTGAGTTAAACTGTGTTCTGACATGTGGAAATATGTTTTCTGCTTTTTTCTCTTTGTGTGTTGAAACCGATTGTTTGTGTTCTTTTTGTTTCAAGCTGCCATTGAAAGTAAGTAATTTCATTTAGTGAGATGTATTTTTTGTATTTAATTTACGCAGGGTTTTGTGACTAATGGTATGTGTGTGTTGTATAGCATGCATTGCAATTTATCACTCAGCATACCTCTTGGTCGCACAATTTTGTGTGTGCAGTCATTAGTTTCTTTTACGTCTAAAACAATTCTGCGTGTGTGTGTGTGCATGTGTGACTGTTTAATACAGGAAAAAAGTGTTTTCTGGCCCCTTTATTTCATCTTTGTGTAATTACTACATTCTTTTCACGTGGCTGTAGCAGATGCTCAGCTTGTGCTGTTGGTAGATTGTATTCTAGGTTACAGGATATAAATTTTAAGTCTTGGCACATTTAATCATTCCTTATTAGTGCTCTAGCCATACAATGATTCTGCCGACTA
This sequence comes from Zootermopsis nevadensis, assembly GCF_977971745.1. Taxonomy (NCBI): domain Eukaryota; kingdom Metazoa; phylum Arthropoda; class Insecta; order Blattodea; family Termopsidae; genus Zootermopsis; species Zootermopsis nevadensis. The sequence goes on from NW_028259136.1 coordinate 1,214,588, forward strand.
GAATACAACCCTGTAACTGTTCCTATGTTTTCCCCTGAAATGCAAGGATGCTGTGTAATGTACTGAGGCAGAAGTATCAGGGGTTGTTTTATTGTGATGTATGTATTACTGTATATAATATTTGAAATTAGGTACTAGCAGACTACCTTTTCTCCCTTTAAGTATGCAAGGTTGTTCTTTGTGGTACTTGAACTGAGAGAATTCATAATTATATGTATGTATATTGCTGTAACATTGCATGACTGCCTTCTTCATTGGTATATGTATTTGCATGAATAAACTACACACTGACATTTGTAATGTGACTTTATCCCTGTGTCAGTTTGAACACAATTTTGAAGGGATATCTTTATGAAACCTTACTTCCACTTTTAAAAATCCAAAATGGAACTGTGGAGATGTCAGCAAGAGAATTTATTGCTTGGGGGTTATGGATTATACAGAGTTGGCTAGGGAATTGGACATTTTTCAGTGTCATGCTGTTGCCAAGTTGCTAATAAATTGGAACTTTTTTCAGACAAGTTTATTTAAGTAAGTTTATTGTCAATACAAGACAGGCTATGAATATTCAAAGGAGAACATTTCCAGGCAACTGAATTGTACAATTTGGAGACATAACATGGTCAGCATGGTTTCTTGATTTAACTACCCCTGACTTTTTCCTAAAAATCGAAGTGTTTAAAAGTCACCCTCACACTAATTATGGAAGAAGTTGGAAGAATTTATGATGATTTATTAACAGAAAGTGATGCAGAACTTCAGGGAACATTTACAACAATGTTTAAACCTTGACAGTGGGCATTTCAAGAAATAATGTAGAACAGACAGTAATTAAACTTCATTGTTTGTTTTTAATGTTTAATTATATTAGCCACATCTGTAATGTAGCATTCTGGTATGTAATGTTCATTCTTGGTTTTTCTTGTTTGTTACTTTTCACCTGCTGTGCCCTGTTTGTAAAATCTAGATGTGGTTATGGGAACTCATGGTATGACACTGCTGTCGAGAGTTTAATGATCGATTTGTTCAGAGGGAAATGTTGGGTATAACACAGAAATGGGTGACTCAGGATGGAAATCATATTTCTTGAAGCTTGGTACTAATATTGAAAGATGACTGGCCTGGCTTGGGTGAGATAGACAAGAAATATATACATAATGTTTGTGGCAGTCGGAAGGCGATAGCATAATATTCATATCAGTCTTAAGGCACAGATTGAGAGATGGCAAGGCAGGTTTACTCATCCACCACTACTACACGTGCCAAAACTACTGAGAGTAAGTGTTGGTATAACAAAAAAGAGAATTTGTACTGTACAACTTAAGCAAAAGCTGATGTTACACAGAGAAAATAGTAGAATACTCAAGTCCATATGTTCCCCCACTGCAGCTGTCTCACCAACTCTCAATCTGTCAACAGTAGGTTGTGAGGATGGAAGGTGGATGGTATTGGCTCAGGATCATGCCCAGTGGCAGGCTTTAGCATTAGTGATGTTGAACCTTAGGTTCTACTGACATATGATTGATTATAAACTGTTTTGAATGAGTGTAAGACACTTAACACCATTTTGACAAAATTAATATTATATATATATATATATATATAGTGCTTTAATTAAATTACAATGTTGGTGTGAATGTATTGCATGTATGCATTTTCATGTTACCATACTTGAGTTACTGTGCTTCATGGTGCCATATAATATCACTTTCCAATTAGCAGCCAGATGATCTAAGAACATAATAAATTTTGAACTGTGTTGTAAATGGAATATGATACTAGCACATTTATTAATGTGTTTAATGCTAATGGTTTGATGTAAAAGTGTGGCATAATATTTTTAATATTCACTTCTTAGACATTTGTTTGGTTTTTATGTGGTGGCTTCAACATCCCTGTTTATAGGCGATATATTTCTTGCAGGGAATGCCTGAGGCCTGGGCACGTCTGCTTATGAGTTCCAACATTAGTAAACAGGAACAGAAGAAGAATCCTCAAGCTGTTCTTGATGTACTCAACTGGTTTGATAGTTCTAGTAAAGAAGTCAAAGGTTCCAAGTACATGACAACTACAAAAATGGTTGGTAAGTATACTTGAGTCATTCTTCAGTATTTATCTGTATTTAATAATTTCATTGTACTGTTAATGTTACTTGGTGATATTTAGCCCAATTATAAATTCTCATTGATCTTAAAATTTGAATCTGTACAGCATCTGAGATTGAATTTGTGTCAGATAAAGTGAGTGGAAGAACAACAACAAATCATGGCTCCTGGTTGTGTTATAATAAATTATTCATAAAATTAGTTTTGGAGCTGAAGTTTAGGAGAATTTAACTGTTAACCCTGTTAGAAGAATGATTATTTTTTAGCAACAGTGGACCTTGCACCATCACCTCGACCAAGCCTGCGCCAAGGAACCACCAACTCAGGATCAAGCCACAGTCAGCATAGCTTGAGTCATCCATCAAGCAGTAGTCCTTCATCAACTACTCCTGATACAGAGGGTGGTGGCAATGTCACATCTGCAGCTACAAGCAGTGAAGTTGAGGAGGAACCTCCTCCACCTCCAATTGCAGCTCGCCCTGAGAGAACAAAATCAATTGTAAGTGCCTTAATAACTGTCAGATTACAAACAAAGCCAGTGGTCCTTTGAGTTCTGTAATAATGGAGATTTCTCAAATAAGTGAATGACTGTAAACAGCTCAAGGAGGATCCTGTAATATGGAATAAGAAAGTAAATTTTTATATCACAAATACCCTAACCTGTTGTACTTAACTGGTGGTGGGAGAGATGCACGTACTTATGAAAGTACACTGTATACCAAGCCAATGTCCATCATGCAAGTGCTATGAATCCTGACACATCAAGTTTTTGAAAACTTCAAATTTAAAGATTCTTTGAAAGAATGTGTTATGCATTTTAATAACAGGGAATTGTTTTTTAAAACTTGTGTATGTATTTTACATTAAATTTCTTGTTGCAAAATTTAAATGTCAGCAAATCATCATGGCCAATGGTCACAATTATGAAAGTAAATGAAACTTAGTTACTTATCTAAATGATGTTCTACCATCTGTCTGCTCACAGGGACAATTGACTGTGTATATTTTGATCTTAGCCAGGCCTTCAATAAGGCCTCTCTTCTTTTGAATAAACTCAGTAATTTTTGGCTGTCTTCACTTTACGTTAAATGGTTCCAAAGTTACTTATCACCTCGATCTTCCTTCGTTCGAATCTCAGGAAAGTCCTCTTCTCCCTATCCTGTGTTATCTGGAGTACCTCAAGGCCCTACCTTGGGACCTCTCCTATTCAATGTTTTTATTGATGACCTTTGTGCCAAAATTAATTTGTCCAAATTTTCTCTTATTTGCTGATGACCTTAAATTGTATAGAAACATAAAGTTTCCTGAAGATTGTGTATCTCTTCAAGCAGACATTCACTCAGTACACCAGTGGTGTGATGATAACCTTATGGAACTTGATGTTCAGAAGACTAAAATTATATCTTTCACACGTAGGACCAACCAAGGGATTTTTCTACTTTTTGTGTGAGTAGAGAGATGAGACATAGTCCTTCAGCTAGGTGCGCCAGTGCTGCAAGTGATGTATGTAGATTTTTGGACATGTCTCCCTTGAAGACACTTTCTCTGTACAGGAAAGGGTCTAGATTGATTGTTGTAATTTAACTATGTGTATTATTTCTGTGTTTGCTTGTAATTATCTGTTATGCTCAATATGGGAACATTTGATTATATATCCATTTATATATTTAGTTCAGTTTGTTTTTTATATATGTATATATTATCATTGCTTGCCTGTCATTGACTCCTTGCTGCTGGTAAACACTTTAATAAATGAATTGAAAGCTTATCAGTTTTTGCCTCCACATCCTTATGAAGTTTTGGTTCCCATGTATACTCCATATGTGGTGCATTTTTTTGTAAGTTGAAATTTGACTTTGTACTCTTATTTCTTTCAGTACTTGTACATAGATTCTTAAATGTATTCATATATGTGTAACTTACATTCAAGATTTGTTGATTTTTCAGTACACAAAACCAATTGAAGAAGAAGGAATTGTATCAGCTGCAACACCTCCTCCACCCCGCACCACCAATGGCACCTTGGATAAAAACCGCAACAATGCAAGTGTAGGTCCTGGAGGAGGAACATGTGGTGGGGGAGATCAAAGAACTCCTAGTGATAAGGCTCGAAAGAAGAAAATGAGTGATGAGGAAATTTTGGAACGATTAAGAACTATAGTCAGTGTTGGAGATCCTAACAGGAAATATACCAAGATGGAAAAGATTGGACAGGGGTGAGTTTCTGATTACTTGTATCACAAGATGCACAGACATGATATTCCTGATATTCCCATTTTGGTGATAATTACGTTTGATTATTGCCAAGGTTTTCGTCTACAGTATAATAATATGTGGTAGTGCATTTATATCTGGCAGTTGTTACTAGAATTTACATCATTTCCATAGCTGTTGCATGTAAATGTTGGGAGTACGTGGGGTATGGTATTTCTTTTCAAATTCCTCACCGCCGAGAGGCGTAAAATTACGCCCGGCCTTTAAATGCTCGGGATTGCAGCTGGGCGTAATATTACGCCCGGCTTTAAGCCTAATTTCTTCAGCTCATAACTTTGTAACGATTAATGCCAGCGCAATGAGGTTTGTAGTACTCTGTTGTGGAAAGTTTTCTGTGTGTGAAGATCCGGCAACCTTGTTGACAATCCCTTGAACGACTACCTGGGAGTCTAAAAATAGACGACTGGCCTCAGTTTTACAATGGAGAACCCTTCAAGCAGTCGTGTGTTATCTGATGCTGAACAAATATCACTTCTAGACGAATTATTGGACGATGAAATTGACAATTATAGTAGCTCGGACACTGAGAGTGTAGACTTTGACTATACACAGTTGGTGACACCGGCAACGTTAGCGATTAGTGATAATGAGAGTGACAATGGTGGTGGCGAAAGCCATGAAGAAATTGTAGAAGCAAATTCAGGTATTGTTTCCGGCAAGTATATGTGGGAAAATATAGACTCATTTTCTGCTTCAAGAGAAGCATTTTGTAATGTATATGGTCCTCGGTTCGACACGGCTGAACTAGATGTCGTGAGTTCATTCGAAAACATTTTCGATACAGCTCTTGTGCAGCTCATTGTAGATGAAACCAACAGATATGCTAAGCAAGAAATTTCTAAAAGTGCCCATCCTCTCACATTTCGATCTAGGATTAGGAAGTGGCAAGACGTCACAGTAGACGAAATTTACGTGGTTTTGGCTCTATTTATGTTGATGGGCATTGTTCAAAAGCCTACAATCAGATCTTATTATGCAAAGAACCGGCTGCTGTACACTCCGTTCTCAACTTCTGATCCATTTGCTCCCATTGGTCACACACAGAGAGCTCATCTTATAAGGTAAGATTACAAAACCATCTTTTAAGAGGATTTCAGTGAAAAATTCATAATTATATCTCATATAGTTCAAAAGTTATGGAAAAAAACGTATTTTACAGCAAAATTTAAACGGGCATTTAAAAAATACTACCGCCGGAACAGCACAACAGCGGCATATGCTCGGTATTTAAAATTCCGCGTCAACAGGTTAAGGAATAGCATCAAAATTAGGGTGCTGATAATTGAATGTGTTGTGATACTGTTTATTGTTTATGACTTGTGCCAAGCATACCAGTTTAGTCATTTATCTTTGTGAAATACAGAATACAGCCATTACCCAACCCTGCTTCAAAATTATTTTCTTTTTATGGAATGTGCCTAAAATGTGGCAGTTTATCTTACTGAAATACAATAATTTCTAAAATTTGCTTCAAAACAGTTTTCAGCTTTTATGAAATGTGCTTACAAACATAGCAGTTTGGTAATTTATCTTCTTGAAATACAGGTAATAGAATACAGCAATCTATGGACTGTGGTATGATCTCCACCCTTTTTCATCATTCATGTATTTATTCTTTTATACACCTGCCTGTTTAGTTATTTTGGTACAGAGGTTACAAACATTTCAACCCTAAATACTGGTACAATGTAAACTGCAAACTGTTAATTTTGGGGACAATGACTGGCCTGCAAATGTTAGAATTCAGTATGTAAATATGTCAAAATAGGAATTTTAGATTGAGATTTCATTGCAGTAGTTAGTATCGCTAATATGTGTTATAGAATTGTAATTGCCAGTTACACGTAATGTCCTTTTCAGTTATCATAGTGGCTAGTATATCTGTAGAACACCAATCGAGCTAAAGTGTTTATTCATTTGTGTTAGATAATTGAATGTAATTAATGTGAGCTTTGCTGTGTGTGTTAACAGTGCTTCAGGAACAGTGTACACTGCTATTGAAACATCAACTGGGATGGAAGTGGCTATCAAACAGATGAATTTGTCACAGCAGCCAAAGAAGGAATTGATTATCAATGAAATATTAGTAATGCGAGAAAACAAGCATCCCAATGTAGTGAATTATCTAGATAGTTACCTAGTTGGGGAGGAACTTTGGGTAAGATCTTCATTGTCTTCAAATGTATTGTACACATATTCTTGCTTTAAACTCTACTATGCATGGTAATTATGGCTGCTGCTTAACAGGTTGTGATGGAATATCTACCAGGAGGATCTCTCACAGATGTTGTGACAGAAACATGTATGGATGAAGGTCAAATTGCATCTGTTTGCCGAGAAGTTCTGCAGGCTCTGGAGTTTTTGCACTGTAACCAAGTGATTCATCGAGACATCAAGTCTGATAACATCCTCCTTGGACTAGATGGTAGTGTTAAATTGAGTAAGTTCACCTTTTATTGTAAGTTTCTTTTCTAGCATATACCTAAATCTGAAATTTGATGGAATACTACATAACATTTAAGAGATGTTGGGTGTGCCAGATTTAAGTTATTTATTACTAAGGTATTGAATTATTTTAGTAGCAAGTCCTTGAATGTGTTGTATTCATATTCATGACTTAAGCTGTACTATTTTGAACAGTGAAAAATTAGAACAATGATGGTGCAGAAGAGAGAGGTAGGTAGAAAGATAGATTTTTAAAAAATTATAGATAGATAGATAGATAGATAAACAGATGTACTTATTTTGGCATGGTGATACCTAGACTCATGTACAGAACTATAAAATTATCATTGGGAGTTTCTAGTTTCTCTGTATTAATTTAATTGATTATATATCTTCATTATTTCAAGAACCTTCAACTCAAGGTAGTGAGTATTGAGGATATAAAATAAACTGTACTGATTACAGTATTCTGATTGCCACTCTCTTCTGAGTGAATCTGAGATTAGTTTAAAAAACAGGCTGTAATTGCTTCTTACGATATGTCATACAGTTTTCAATTTATAGCAACGCACATGTTTATTGTTTGGCCATACAAAGTGATGGGAAGGGGGATGCAGTAAGAAGTCATGAACCATGCCTGCTTTAACAATGTATACACTGCTACTTGTATCTGAGCATCATAGTACAGAAGAAAATGTGTGTTACATTAAGGAGGTACCCACTCTGAATCCTGGCCAGGAACCAGTTGTTCTAACAGGCCTTTTTTGTGAAGATCATGACAGTTTCGTAAGACACGCCATGTTCACTTTCATGTCTGTTCTGATTTTTTGTTCATATCTCATACGATGCTGCATAACCTCAGCACGAAGTAATGAATTGTAACCATCATGCTGTAGGAGACCAATGAAATTCAGTTTTATTTCAGACTGAAAGTTTTCTTTAGAAATGGAAGCCTCATTTTTTGGTTTCATTCAACAGTGGAGTCTGGCAATTACAGAACAGAAGCAGAGCCAGTTTCTGCAAATATAATCCTGTAGTAAATTATTGTATTACTGTTCTGTGCAAAAAATGCACTCAGCTCATAACATTATTTTATCCCTGAACATATGCCATCCTTGGTGTGGAAATAAATCTCCATACCAGGTGGAGATGAGCAGTCAGCACACACTTTAGCTGCTTTCCTCATTAAATGAGTCACTAAATTTGTTGAATAAAAAGCTGGGTGGATCCCAAAACTCTTTAGGATGTGATGGTAGAAAACATTCCCAGTGCTCCTTCTGGGAATCATACTTTTTAGTCTGTGTTTTTACTGTCTGAGCATGTGCAGTTTTTATTTTTACTTGCAGCATTCAGTTTGTATGTATTCAGATATGTTTTCAGTTTAGATAATGGAGCCAGTGGCATATTTTTATAAAGATATTGATTATGTATTTTCTTTTCAGCTGATTTTGGTTTCTGCGCACAGATTTCACCTGAGCAGTCAAAGCGCACAACAATGGTAGGGACGCCCTATTGGATGGCACCTGAAGTTGTTACACGCAAGCAATATGGGCCTAAAGTTGATATATGGTCTCTTGGAATTATGGCTATTGAGATGATAGAAGGGGAACCTCCATATTTAAATGAAAACCCTCTTAGGGTAAGAGAGAGTACGTTTTATTCTGTGTGGTACTTTTCCCCCATAATTTTGACTGGTTGTCTCAATATATGAATGGATATCTTGATAATTTCTTGTACCTGGAATATAGTTGTTCAGTTACTTATGTGACTACTTTCAGAAATATGAACTTGTAAATAAAGTGAAAATTCATGTGTTCAATTTGTAAATTTATTTAACTATCAGTTATCTTATGTGCTGGAACTTGAATTGAAATAGTTGTTATTTTCACACATATTATGAGAAGGCCCTATTTAGAGATTATCAAGGTATTTACAAGTATTTGCTAGTATATTTCAGTACATGTCTATGAAGATGCTGATAGGGATATAAACTTTCTTCCATGCAGTGGTTACATTTCCAGTTCTGTTGCCATTTTATGTTTCAGTACATTCTAATGTGAAACATTTTGTCTGATTGTTGGAATACACACTAATATATTATATTGTTGCAGGCTCTATATCTTATCGCAACAAATGGGAAACCAGATATTAAAGAGAAAGAGAAGCTGTCTCCCATCTTCCAGGACTTCCTGGACCAGTGCCTAGAAGTGGAGGTGGACAAGCGGTCGCCTGCATCTGAACTGCTCAAAGTAAGTAATGAGGAAAATCATTTCTCATATATTTGATGGAGCAGATTATTTCTGGATGTGGAGGGGGAAGGAAACCACCTTTGTTATTGACTGCATTCAATTTTGATTTTGTTTGTTTTTACTTGTTTTAAAATTAGTTTTGTTACATACCATTATCTAACTTAATCCGCTTCAGTTTGAAACCAGTAGATACAACATTTATTATTTATACTTTATGTGTTATTTGTCACCAAATATGTTTTAGCATGTATTGGCTGTGTATAAGGTATTATTAGTTTAAATGTTATCTGTCTATTTAATTTTGTTATTTTGGTCTCTGATGGAAGTATTATTCTGTCCTATTGCTCTGATAATTTTCATTTCTTATGTTTTTGCTGGGGGGGATCTGAGTCATTCTGTATAGTAGACTATTGAATTAATGCATTTTGTTGTTTTTTAGGGTGGTGGGACCTGGTGTTTATTATTATATTTGTAGCTGTAAGTTGTCTGAAAATGTCTGTTTCTAGTTATTCTTGTCTATGGAAAATGCTTATATGTACTTACAGTATTAAAAGTTAGTGAAGTAAAGTAAAGTAAAGGAAAGCTATCCCGCTATACACCATGTAGGCACTTGAGGGGAGAGGAAATATTGCTCCTGCTCCTGCTCATCCTTAACCGCAGCCCTAGATAGGGGTGAGTGGTCAGCACAATGTCCCAGCTGCGCTTTACTCCTGGAAAAGGACCCCATTACCCATTAGATAGGAGTCTGGGTGGGCCCAAGAGCCAGTCTGGGCACAGAGGCTAGAGGAAAAATCCTCTACTCCTGCTGGGGATTGAAGCTCAGTTATCCAGTCTGTAGCCAGTCACTGTACTGACTAAGCTACCCTGGCTCCCACACATATAATATTATGTTGTCATTTTGATCTGTTATGCTAAACTTGACTGCTTTATGCAGATTGATAGAATTCTGCCGCGAGGGTGTCTGACATAATTCTGTTACTATTCTTTATTGTGAAAATGACATCATATAATCAGATCTCATTAGGGTCAAATTTTCTTTATTTATTGCAGTAGTTAATGTGTTACAGTTGTTCCTGCTGTTGTTATTGGTATTATGTTTCATATGTAATTTGTAGATATGTTTATGATCTGTCTCCATACCAAATGTCACATGTCTTGATCCAGTGGTTCATTAGTTATCACTATCAAACTGTGTATTAAAGAATTTTTACATAGCTACCATATAATTGTTTTACATTTTTCAAAAATAAAACTAAAAGGTGCATATTTTTGAAGATGTAATATCGTACCTAAATTAATTGGTGCTAGTGTCATTATCATGTCACAGATTTGTGCATTGACAATTTTTATCAATGACTGTTGGCAATTAAAAAGTCCAAGTTACGGTGACCTCCATTGCCATAATGTTCATGCCAGGTTTTGTGAAAATTGGTCAGCTGGTTTAAAAGTTGAAAGGGGTGGCACATAAACACATACACAGACAGCTTAGTGATCATATAAGCTTATAATCTTCCTTTAAGAAAGGTAAGGAGAGTCACATCTGTTCTAATATTGGAAATGCATTGTAAGTTACCTTTACTAAACTGTTATGCTACAGTTCCTAAATAACATTTTACTTCTAGAGTCTTGTAAATTATTCCTTGATTTTTTGCATAACATATGTGATTTACCACATCATTTCCTGATGTAGAACTGTCCAGGCTTAGATGTGTAGTCAGAATTTTGCGCCTTTTATGTATTTTCCTGAAAGTGGTTTCTATTGTGAGAATTTAGTTTTCCATATCATTTTATTCACAGTTGTTCAAACATTAAACACAGCTTGTTTTGTGCAGCATCCCTTCCTGAAGCTGGCTCGTCCCTTGGCAAGCCTTACGCCTCTGATCATGGCAGCAAAGGAAGCTGCAAAAAGTCACTAGTTGTCAGCACAGTGTCAGTGTATGCAACAGTTGCATCAGTATCTTGGTGACATGTCACAGTGTCGGATAGCAAGAGACTGAATGTCGTGTGAGGGGTGGGTGACAGCAGCACAAAACAGACAATAACTATCAGTTAAGTTTCAGGGATGGATGAGATGTTAGAACCCGTGGATGGTGTGAATTTTAAAACAAAGGAATACAGGTAATGGAAGTTTAGTGTTGGTTGGTATATTTAATTTAAACCATCATGGAAAGTGAAAAGATTGCAGTCTTGAGTTTTTCTTTTTGAAAAATAAGAAAAAATTGTTTTATTTTTGTAAAACTTTGGGGTTTTCACATAATGTATTGTTTGTTTAAATACTACTGATGTCTACCTTTTAACCTCTCAGCATTGGAGAATTAATATAAATATCCCGAAGACAGAGGAAATGGGGCTTTAAATTCACAAAGTATACATCTTATACTGAAATGACTGTACCTGTTCATTCAGATTACATAAAGAATTTCTGTAATACTTTTAGGAATATGAGGGTAGTGATTTACAATATATCCCCGACACTCCCAGTTGAAATTTTATGAATCCTTCATAATGGTTTATTTTTATTACTTTATCTTCTACAAATTCTTTATTGGAAAATTTAGGATTCTTCACTGTGATTAAGTTGTCCTGACCGTTATAACTTGACATTCTTCCATTTGAAATCTGTCATTACCTCTCTACATCACATCATCATCATCATTATTGAAAATATGTCAGTTAATGCATATTTTTCCACAAAATGTTTACTGTCACTGTCTGAATTTGCTTCCAGTTATTTTGAAGGTACAGCTTACCCATTTATACTACTAATGGATGCTGTGTATCTACTTGGTAACAAACTGCATAATTATTTAACACTAAAGAAAGCCTTGGTTTCAGAAAATGAAAGCAGTCATTCACAGTAAATATGAATAAACAATAATCTAACCATCCAGGCCTGTGACATAATAATTTTTAAGCTGTTAGAGATACGCCCAGAACAGAATATGTAGAGCTGTAAAATTCTTCCTCATCTCTGTTTGTGTATTGACCGTGTACGAATGTGACAAGGATCAGTCATAGTCCATTCAGCTTCAAAAATCTCTCATAGAAACTAACATCTATTGGTACTACAGCACTTGGCAGCAGTATAGAGAACTTAATCAGCAAGTGCTTGTGTTGACATGGGCATTTTGAGTTTGTGTGATGGCAACATGGCATGGTTCTGCCATACTGAGGGTTGTGGATGGTGCTGAGAGGTTAAGTAATAAATCATTTTACTTTCTTTGAAATTGAAGTCATTGGTTTACACTCAGGATTTAATTTTTTTTAAATTGTCATGTCAAATTCTTGGTAGTGCTGTTTCATTCCATTTTGGAAGCTAGATATACAAGAGCATTTAAAGTTACATATGAGCATAGGCATCATAAAATGAATGTCAGCCACATGTTTTGAGGATGGTGGCAATGTGTACTGACCAGTGGAGAGTTACTGGTATGCAGAGAATATCTAGTGTTTATTTTAAAAGTGTAGCCATGGAGATGTGGACACACCTTTAAGAAAAACACATAATAATTACCCTTTTACAAAATAACTGGAAGATGGCTGTCTTCTGGGTTGTTGCTCCATGTAGTCTGGTAGAAGTTTACCATTTTTTGAGAAGTCCTTATTGCCTTCACTCATTGCCTTGATGATGGAGGCAGCAAGAACCTCTGAAATGTTGATAAACCTCTACCAGACTACATGGAGAAACAACCCAGAAGACAGCCATCTTTTTACTCACCACAGTGAGAACCTCAAATCCTACTTGAAAGGTAACTGTTTGTGAGGCCTCTTTGCTGCTGTCCTGAACCAGGCTGTTTGTGGCAGTGGAATGTGCTACATGCTGTGGCAGTCATACTTTTTGTTAACTGCAGTCTAGGATTGGGCAAAAAGCCAAGTTATAAGTCGTAAACTGGTGATTGGTGTGGATAGAAGTTGGAGCCAGTTACATATATCAGTCCTGGGATCGGGAAACTGGAAGACGATGCCAGAATGGAGGTTTTGTTTACATGTGATGTTTCCACAAGTTATCAGTTGTAGCCACATGTACAGTTTTCCTTCAGTGAACTAAAGTAAAAAATTGTTAAAGATTTCAAGTTATTTTACATTTACTTTAGAAAATGATCTTCAGAAACCTGTGTCATGAAAGAACAATAGCAGTATTTTTTCTGCTCATATTTTGAAGACCTACAAAAAAGTAATTTGATGACTTTAAATGATAAAAGGACTTTCTTTGTGGAATGGAAAACTGTACCAATGACTTATTAGTAACTGGACCTGTATGGAAATAATCCTAGATGTAGTCTGGTCCTTGTATTTGTTGGTTTATTGTTACTTTAAGACTCCTGACAGAAAAATAGTTCTGTGGCTTTTTACAAGTACAGTAGTAGCTTTGCAACTTTGAAAAATGTGAGGGATCTTTTTATGATTATTTCCATACAGGATTAGTGACAGTTTCTTTATATTCTTGGGTTTTGTGTAACTTAGAATTGGACAATCAGCTCCAGTAAATCAACAGGCCGAGTATGTCTAGGAAGAATTTGAGAATAAACAGTTTAAAAGTATTTATTACATTATTTCAAATAGAGATATGGAAGTTGTTAATTATATTAATTTTGGACTTTTTATTTGATATATTTTGCATTTTTATATATATTTATTGTAGCATTTCTAATGATTTTCTACAGTGTTGATTGTAATTTTAACATTTTTAAAAATCTCTTTTAACCTGTTTTAAACTATAGTAATGTGAGATGTGTTTAAAAATCAGGAAATCCATTATAGGTATGGTTGGAACAATGTGTGGTATCCTGTAGTCTTTCTTTGTATATTCTTACATTTTAAATCTTACTCAGAGATATCTCTTACAATGGTGGCTGTTGTTTCTGACACATTGCGGACCCAAAAATGTGATGCATCATATGCCACAGAAAGCAAATTTCTGTATCTCCATTTTGTTATTGTTATAGAAAATCATGAATTTTGGAAATGATTTTTATAGTCGGCGTAGTAGTTTTTGGCCGGTGGAGAAGCTAGCGGAGCTGGCAGATGGGCCTACTCTGTGTACCTGAGGTGGCATGGTAAGTGTATTTCTTTTGTTTGGGCGTTCAGTCCGATAAGCTCCTCGGTGCAGCAGTCGGCATTATACTATCGCACAAATGACTCGCTCCTAGCCTTCCCCTTGAAAATTCCACCAGCCAAAAACTACTGCGCTGACTATACTGTCCAAAGAATTGCCACTTTATGTAACCCTCCCAATGGTTCTATTTTCATTTCAGTATATATATATATAAGTCCAAGTTGAAGTTACACAAAATGTATGTCTGTCCATATCATGATGGAAAGTTGGAAGGTTAGTGCAATAATTATTACGTACGAAATATGGAGTTCTCTTCATTGGGATGCCCAATGTGGTAATTAGATGTATGACTGCACTTATGCTAAGTAATCTGGATGGTTTTTAATTTCTCACAATAGCAGACTTGGGGCCATCTGTAATTCATCAATGCTGTAAGCACTAATGACTTTCTCATACAAAAGTATTCTTTTGTGAATCAGACTGAATATGCCTTGGTAAGGGAACACACACCAGAAATTAAAAGCATTGTTAAATTTGTCAGTTGTGGTCTTCTGGGTTTTGGATTTCTGTAGTCTTGTAGGTGTTTACAAGTGTTTGGAGAAATGTTTTACCTTGTGAGGCATTCACATAGGAGGAAGAGGATGGCTAATGGCAATTAGTAGATAAGAAAATGTGAATGGAAATTTCCTGAAAAGAGTCTCATAAGGAAAGCCATGAAAAGGAGCATGTTTTAAGGAGAATCCTATAAGAAATAGTGGGTCAAGGGAAGCCAAGTCATAGTGACTGATGAAATAGGAAAAAGATGTGAGAGTGGGCATTGGGAATGAGGATAGAGAGAAGGGTGACCAAGAGGCCTGAAAAGGGAAGTTTTCATGGATGACTGTATAGGGAACATGTGTCATAGAAGGTGTAACTGGGCAGAGGAGGGCTAATAGGAATTGTGCTCCATATTCTTTTTGAAAGACTGCTTTTAGTTTCTTCATTGTATGTTTGGATGCAACCCAATCTGTATCATGCCCTTGATGATCTGATCTAGGCTTATACTGTGTCCCAAAGTTTGTTTCTCTCTGCTTGATGGTGTGACTGACCTGACTGTCTTAGGTAGTTGGAGAGCCCGTAGACTCTGCCAGTTGCTGTAGCCTATGTAATGGAAGTTGTTCTGGAGAAATACCAATTCTTGGTGGACATTGTCTAGGTTGCAGATGGGTTCAGCCCTATGTACCAAGGTGGAAAGCACAGTTCACTTGTTTGCCACATGTTGAGGCCTGGCATTTTGATAGGACCTTTAGAAGATACTCCTTTTGAGGGCTTTCCATAGGAGATGCTTTCCTCAGAGCCTGTTACTCAACTCCTTTTTACCTTTTCTCCTGTCTTCCCCATTTCCATCGACTATCTATTATGTAAATGACATCCCTGTCTTGATTTGCATTTGCTCTGCTGGGTGAAATGTTGGTAACCACTTACATGACTAAATGACATCACAGCCCAGTCAACTGACATCTTTACTGCTGTGAGAAATTCAGATCTCACATTATTCTTTATCATTAGTTCTAGCCATTTAATTTGAATTTGTAACTATATGTAATCAAAAATTGATAGTGAAATCCATAGATGTGAATATTTTCTTGCGGTTTGCTTGTTATTAAGTGATTATAAATTTTAATATTGGGACTTAAAACTGAAAAGTTTTCAGTTCATCATCTGTATCAATTGGGCCCACAGTATTTATGAAATTTCCTACAAACCTTCTTCATCTAGCCGTGAATAACAGCCGGTGAATTTTATTGTGGTGATATAAATCCCACAGATTACACTTAGCATGACCTACATTACTTTATGGCTGATCATAGGTCAGTTGATTTATAAACCTTAATAAAATATTACATTCCAATTGGGCATCTTAATGATATGAATGTACCATCTTTCCATCATTCTCATTCCCTCCATTCTTGTATGTATATCACCATTGTTTTGGTCTTGTAAGGTATAGATATTTTGCCATGAATTGTAATATTTTGTTACAAGTGTCATGATGGAATTGGTTTGTGTTTGTTGCCTTTGATTTTGAGCTCCAAGGTTGGCATACTGTGTGGTTTCCAGAATGATAGTTTTGGTAACTGTCAGACTCTTAGTTTTGTGCCTCAAAATATCTGTGCTAGCATGAACTAATTAATAAGAAGGAGTTTCTATATAGTAAATTAAATAAGTAAAATAAAACAGCTAATAATTATTCAACAATACATTTCACCATAGAGTGGTCGAATTGGGTATTAATGCTTATTTCTCTATTTTCACCGCTTCAGTATTTACTTTGAATTCACCTTGAATTGGTGAATGTCAAGCAATTGACGATGATGAATGAAAGAATGAATGATCAGTCACTCATATGTATAACCAGTGTAAGCAAATACAGAACAGTTTGTGCAATGATTAATAGTGTAAAATGGCAAGCCTTTCTTTTTAGATATCTATGGAAGCACTTAGAAAACTGTGGTAAGGTCTCTTTGCATTTAACATGACTTAGTTAAGTATTTCTAGAGCTTCAGTAAGAGCAAAAAGGTTAATTACTTCATAACAATGTGCAGCTCTAGAATTCACAATCCGACCTAATGAAGGAACAAGGTTAGTTTTTGCATGGTAGCATTCATATTTAGGTGCATTCTCAACCCTATGGAGTGCCTGTTAAAATTGCTCCCTATCTTTTTTGCTTGTCAGTGTGTCTGTCCATACATGAAACAACTCAAAAATAGATAAACCAATTTTGATTAAATGATATTGGAGAATTTTATAAAAATTATGTAGCCATTTCAATTTTAATTTAGATCTGACAGTTTTAATGACTACTTTACATAAGAACACATATACTTTTTTGTTTATTTTATCATATAGGGCAATATTTTCGTCAGTATCGCAGCATATTATTTTACCATAAGTATTATAGCAGCCCATTGTTATAGTGTTAGAATTTTCATGCTTTTCTTCTCTTGAATTGATAGGTTAAATTATTCAGATTTTAAAAAATATCACTCTCTTTTGTACCCCATGATTTAAGTGCCACTGGTTTACAGCTCTTGTAACACTATTAAATCAGAAATACATTTCTCAAAACCCTGTACTTTCATCTGAGAGAAAAATAGGACTTTGGAAACTGCTGGGAGGGGCATTGGTACTATGGTGTGGAGGTCAAAGGTCATTGACCCTAGACAACTTGGCCATCACTGGTGCTATTTATAAATGTAAAAGTTCAGGTTTTTCAAGTGTGTGAGAACTGTTACTCTTTTCTTACAATTTCTAATTTTTTCATTAATTTGCCACTTATAATTTTATAACACTGAAGGATTTTAGGTTTTTTTAATTAGCACTGATTTTCTGGACTTTTTGAACTTACGCTGGATGAAATCGTAGCCCACTTCGACCATGTGTGTTCCACATTGAATGACTTCAGAATACTAGAAATAAACGAAGGGATGGATGTGTACATTATAAAAACTATGAATTATTTCATTAAAGAAAGAGACCATAAAAAGAAAGTGTACATATGCAACAGTATTTTATTGTTTTATTTTTATTCAGTGCCTGACCACAGTTCTGAAGGCCCTGGATGATGTTATATTTGTGCAAATGAATGAATGAATGGTGCTTTACAGCAGTAGGTATATGAGTGGGAATGAGTAGACAGCTCGAACAGTAATACACAGTTGAGGTCCATAAAGAACTGTATGCTAATCTTTTCTTGGATTCTGAAAGAGGGTATCTGAATACTGCTGTATGTCTTACAAGAAGGTGTTATCTAAAGTTGCATTTCAGGGAATATTTGTATTTTAACCAAAGTACATTTTTGTGTGTAACTGACATTACAACTTTCACAGAACTCCAGAGGTCTTTAATTGTAGCTGAAATTAGATTTCCCCTTGTTTTACCTGTGTTTATTTACTTGTTTCATCTTCCTCAGGGCAGTCTTTAATGAGGCATACTGCTGTTGTCATGTAAGTCAAAAGTCATAGCCTCTGACTGCAGTTCAGATTTTTCCAAATTTTAATGCTTACTACTTTATGGGTCATTCTGTAAGTTATTGATTATTAAGTAAGTTCTGTCTGAAAACTTTTTAGAACTGATATTATCCTTGCCACATCCCCATATTGTCTATATCATAAGCCATTTCTTAAAAAATAAAATGTTTCTTCTTTAGCTTCTTTCTCTTGGTGAGTACACATCTTCCAAATACCTACTTTCCTAGAGATTTCCTCACCAGAAACCAGTGTCTGTTTTTTGTGTCACCAATCTTTGCCCATTCCTTCATATTCTCCATGTTTCATCTGATGTGATACCTTTAGAATTATAAATCACAATGTTCTGATAATCCTTTCCTTTATGCGACACACATGTAGGTAGCAGTAACAGTACATTGTTAACAGAACATCTTGCAGTAATTTCATAAAACAGCAGATGACCCTTTCATGATTGCTTTAGAATGCTTGGGCCAGATGTACAGCTCTCTGTGATATTTTTTTTTTCTGATAGAATAAGTTTGAATGTTACAGTTATAATATACAAACTGTATTACAGTTAGTGAGTATATTGTTAATGCATATGTAGTTTTGATTGGGATAGAAGCTTCCATGACAATTATAAAAGAATAACATACTGTCTCCATCATTGCAGCACGTAACATACATTTTTATTGCAAATCAATGTAGAAAGTGTTTATACTATAATTATCTTGACTGTGTGGAATGAATAATTATGTAACGTGAATCTCAAGCTATGCAACTTCAGACAATATTGTAATTTATAAGACCCTTTGTTGAAGTATTTTTTCTGTAGGGTTCAGCATAACCTCAGGTATGAAAAGAGTACTAGAGGTGCTGTATTCCTGACCTCAAGACTTGTTTTTTTATTATTATTTGAAATATGAGCAAGCTGTTTCCATTCAAGTAGTAATTTTGAACCACCTTTGAACTGTTTAGTGGAAATTAGGTAGATACATTATGTAGCTCTCTGTACATAGCAACTGTAGCTGTGTTTTTTGTTTTGTTTTTTAGATTCAAGCCTACGTCCTCAGTTTATTCATTCACATTTCTCTTTTTGTCTTCAAATGAAAACCAGTTTTTTTCATCTTGGTGCTTTTGAAAGGTCTATATGGTCTCCCTGCATGACAATGTAATATAAAATCATAATTTTTGTCTTTGCACTTAGATTTTGTCCATATTCTCTGAAAATCATTCATTGTTTTCTGTATCAGCTTCTCAGAAATTAAACATAAATTATTCTTATGGAAAAAACGTTATGTTGCACTGTTTTTGTAGAACAGGAAAAATATGTAAATGTTTGAAAACATACAAGTACTCAATTGATGCACAGTACTGTGAAGCTAGTCTAAGAGGGATGGTAAGATGCATGGAAGTTTCTGGTTGCTTTACATCTGAAGAGACACAATTTGAATGTTTCTCAGCAGTGAAATATTATAGTTCAATTTATGATTTAATCAGAACAGTAATATTACTTATCTTAAAGCACAATCATCACAAACATCCAAACATCAGTAGTAGTTCTGTTATTATTTTAGCATTCACATACGTTATGTGATGAGGGTCATGTGTTACTGTATAACCCTGGCAGATGTGTTATTCCTGGCTGCATTCCTCAATGAAAGCTGTGGAATACTACACAGTTAAGACATTTTGAAAGGAAATAGTTTGTTCATGTACTGAAA
The DNA here is from genome assembly GCF_977971745.1 of Zootermopsis nevadensis. NCBI lineage: Eukaryota > Metazoa > Arthropoda > Insecta > Blattodea > Termopsidae > Zootermopsis > Zootermopsis nevadensis. The sequence goes on from NW_028259136.1 coordinate 1,234,430, forward strand.
GGATGTAGTTGCATTTATTATAATGGAATCTACTAAATCATGCTGCATGAGCTGTCATTCTCCCACAGAAAGATAGCCTAAATATACTGTGTAAGTATAAGGCTTGTCTTATTTAATTAAACAGAATGTGTGAATATGTAATACTGTTATGTATGAAGTGAGTGTATGTACATGAGTAAGTGAAAATAATGTACTAATTTGTGAACTGTGTCCCATAATTTTTTGTAAGCACATTGGATAAGTAAAGGAAGGAATGCAGATATATTATGATTAATTATAAAAATTGAAGTACTATAACTTTGTGGTCTGTTTGGTAATTGCAAATATGTAGACACTGTGTACATCTCTTGAGGAGCATTTTAAAATTTTTGTAAAGTATTTACAACTCACACAACAGTGTTACATTAATTTAAACAGGTGGAGATACATACAATTTACAGCCTCAGAAGGAGGTGCTTGGGGGAGAGAAGGTATAGCTCCTATTAATTGTCAACCTCAGTACTAGATGGTGGTGAGTGGTCAGGGTCACACCCAAGCCAATTTACTGCTGGGGAAAGGACCCCAATTCCTATTGAATAGGAGTCTGGTTCGGCCTCAGAGCTGGTCTGGATGCAGAGGCTAGAAGAAAAATCTTTTTAGAAGATTTTGAATTTTTTTTATTATTTTCAAAGGCCTCCTGAAGAGATGCATGGCAGTCTCGGTGAATGCCACATCCTGTCTCTGCTGATCTCGGCCTCTAGCTGACCCAGTTGCTGCCTGCCTCGTCTGTACCAACCGTCCTCTGCAGGACTCTGGTCTCTGCACGTCCATGTCTGCCTCACGTATTGTCTGCGGCACCTGGGCTTCTCAGAGACGGCAGGTCAGAGCCGTGTCTATCAGAGACCGGTCCATGTAGAGCCTGAGAGAGGTACAGACCGCATTCGTAAGAGACACAGTACATCAGAAACAGTCCGAGAGAGGCCGAGTCTGCAAGGCATCAGGTGGTGGAATTTTGAAAAATTTCAAAATTTTCAAAAATCAAAAAATGCTGGAAATTGCCCAAAAGGCGCACAAAACCAAAAAAATTTGAAAAATTTCACCTTCAATTTTTTTTCAAAATTTTCAAAAAATTTTGGTTTTGTGCGCTTTTCAGGCAATTTCCAGCATTTTTTGATTTTTCAAAAATCTTGAAAATTTTGAAAATTTTTCACAGGTCTCCTGAAGATATGCATGCCAGAGACGGTGAATGCCACATCCTGTCTCTGCCGGACTCGGCTTCTATCTCAACCAGCTGCTGCTTGCCTCGGTGTATGCACCAACAGGCCTCTGCAGATCTCTGGTCTCTGCACGTCCATTGCTGCTTCACGTGTTGCCTGCAGCACCTGGCCTTCTGAAAGACGGCACGTTAGAGACGTGTCATACAGAGACCGGTCCGTGCACAGCCCGAGTAGGTACAGACCGCATTCGTAACAGACACAATACATCAGAAACAGTCCGGGTCTGCAAGGCATCAGGTGGTGGAATTTTGAAAATTTTGAAAATTTTCAAAAAATCAAAAAATGCTGGAAATGGCAAAAAAAGCGCACAAAACCAAAAAAATTTGAAAAATTTCACATTCAAATTTTTTTCAAAATTTTCAAAAAATTTTGGTTTTGTGCGCTTTTCAGGCAATTTCCAGCATTTTTTGATTTTCCAAAAATCTTGAAAATTTTGAGAATTTTCCACAGGTCTCCTGAAGATATGCATGCCAGCCACGGTGAATGCCACACTCTGTCTCTGCCGCACTGGGCTTCTATCTCAACCAGCTGCTGCTTGACTCGGTGTATGCACCAACAGGCCTCTGCAGATCTCTGGTCTCTGCACGTCCATTGCTGCTTCACGTGTTGCCTGCAGCACCTGGCATTCTGAAAGACGGCACGTTAGAGACGTGTCATACAGAGACCGGTACGTGCACAGCCCGAGTCAGGTACAGACCGCATTCGTAAGAGACACAATACATTAGAAACAGTCCGAGAGAGTTCCGGTCTGCAAGGCATCAAGTGGTGGAATTTTGAAAAATTTCAAAATTTTCAAAAAATCAAAAAATGCTGGAAATTGCCCAAAAAGCGCACATAACCAAAAAAATTTGAAAAATTTCAGCTTCAAATGTTTTTGAAAATTTTCAAATTTTTTTGGTTTTATGCGGTTTGCAGGCAATTTCCAGCATTTTTTGAATTTTCAAAAATTTTGAAAATTTTAAAAAATTTTCACAGGTCTCCTGAAGATATGCATGCCAGCCACGGTGAATGCCACAGCCTGTCTCTGCCGGACTCGGCCTCTATCTCAACCAGTTGCTGCTTGCCTCGGTGTATGAACCAACAGGCCTCTGCAGATCTCTGGTCTCTGCATGTCCATTGCTGCTTCACGTGTTGCCTGCAGCACCTGGCCTTCTGTAAGACGTGTCATACAGAGACCGGTACGTGCACAGCCCGAGTCAGGTACAGACTGCATTCGTAAGAGACACAATACATCAGAAACAGTCCGAGAGAGGTCCGGTCTACAAGGCATCAGGTGGTGGAATTTTAAAAGATTTTGAAAATTTTCAAAAAATCAAAAAATGCTGGAAATTGCCCAAAAAGCGCACAAAACCAAAAAAAATTGAAGAATTTCACATTCAAATTTTTTTCAAAATTTTCAAAAAATTTTGGTTTTGTGCGCTTTTCAGGCAATTTCCAGCATTTTTTGATTTTCCAAAAATCTTGAAAATTTTCCACAGGTCTCCTGAAGATATGCATGCTAGCCACGGTGAATGCCACACTCTGTCTCTGCCGCACTGGGCTTCTATCTCAACCAGCTGCTGCTTGACTCGGTGTATGCACCAACAGGCCTCTGCAGATCTCTGGTCTCTGCACGTCCATTGCTGCTTCACGTGTTGCCTGCAGCACCTGGCATTCTGAAAGACGGCACGTTAGAGACGTGTCATACAGAGACCGGTCCGTGCACAGCCCGAGTCAGGTACAGACCGCATTCGTAAGAGACACAATACATCAGAAACAGTCCGGGTCTGCAAGGCATCAGGTGGTGGAATTTTGAAAAATTTCAAAATTTTCAAAAAATCAAAAAATGCTGGAAATTGCCCAAAAAGCGCACAAAACCAAAATAATTTGAAAAATTTCACATTCAAATTTTTTTCAAAATTTTCAAAAAATTTTGGTTTTGTGCGCTTTTCAGGCAATTTCCAGCATTTTTTGATTTTTCAAAAATTTTGAAAATTTTTCACAGGTCTCCTGAAGATATGCATGCCAGAGACGGTGAATGCCACATCCTGTCTCTGCCGGACTCGGCTTGTATCTCAACCAGCTGCTGCTTGCCTCGGTGTATGCACCAACAGGCCTCTGCAGATCTCTGGTCTCTGCTCGTCCATTGCTGCTTCACGTGTTGCCTGCAGCACCTGGCCTTCTGAAAGACGGCACGTTAGAGACGTGTCATACAGAGACCGGTCCGTGCACAGCCCGAGTAGGTACAGACCGCATTCGTAAGAGACACAATACATCAGAAACAGTCCGGGTCTGCAAGGCATCAGGTGGTATAATTTTGAAAATTTTCAAAAAGTCAAAAAATGCTGGAAATGGCCCAAAAAGCGCACAAAACCAAAAAAAATTGAAAAATTTCACCTTCAAATTTTTTTCAAAATTTTCAGAAAATTTTCGTGTTGTGCGCTTTTCAGGCAATTTCCAGCATTTATTGATTTTTAGAAAATTTTGAAAATTTTGAAAATTTTTCACAGGTCTCTTGAAGATACGCATGCCAGCCACGGTGAATGCCACATCCTGTCTCTGCCGGACTCGGCTTCTATCTCAACCAGCTGCTGCTTGCCTCGGTGTATGCACCAACAGGCCTCTGCAGATCTCTGGTCTCTGCACGTCCATTGCTGCTTCACGTGTTGCCTGCAGCACCTGGCCTTCTGAAAGACGGCACGTTAGAGACGTGTCATACAGAGACCGGTCCGTGCACAGCCCGAGTCAGGTACAGACCGCATTCGTAAGAGACACAATACATCAGAAACAGTCCGAGAGAGTTCAATTCTGCAAGGCATCAGGTGGTGGAATTTTGAAAAATTTCAAAATTTTCAAAAAATCAAAAAATGCTGGAAATTGCCCAAAAAGCGCACAAAACCAAAAAAATTTGAAAAATTTCACCTTCAAATTTTTTTCAAAATTTTTAAAAAATTTTGGTTTTGTGCGCTTTTCTGGCAATTTCCAGCATTTTTGGATTTTTCAAAAATTTTGAAAATTTTTCACAGTTCTCTTGAAGATACGCATGCCAGCCACGGTGAATGCCACATCCTGTCTCTGCCGGACTCGGCTTCTATCTCAACCAGCTGCTGCTTGCCTCGGTGTATGCACCAACAGGCCTCTGCACATCTCTGGTCTCTGCACGTCCATTGCTGCTTCACGTGTTGCCTGCAGCACCTGGCCTTCTGTAAGACGTGTCATACAGAGACCGGTACGTGCACAGCCCGAGTCAGGTACAGACCGCATTCGTAAGAGACACAATACATCAGAAACAGTCCGAGAGAGTTCCGGTCTGCAAGGCATCAGGTGGTGGAATTTTGAAAAATTTCAAAATTTTCAAAAAATCAAAAAATGCTGGAAATTGCCCAAAAAGCGCACAAAACCAAAAAAAATTGAAAAATTTCACCTTCAAATTTTCTTCAAAATTTTCAAAAAATTTTGGTTTTGTGCGCTTTTCAGGCAATTTCCAGCATTTTTTGATTTTTCAAAAATTTTGAAAATTTTGCAAATTTTTCACAGGTCTCCTGAAGATATGCATGCCAGCCACGGTGAATGCCACACCCTGTCTCTGCCGCACTCGGCTTCTATCTCAACCAGCTGCTGCTTGCCTCGGTGTATGCACCAACAGGCCTCTGCAGATCTCTGGTCTCTGCACGTCCATTGCTGCTTCACGTGTTGCCTGCAGCACCTGGTCTTCTGAAAGACGTGTCATACAGAGACCGGTCCGTGCACAGCCCGAGTCAGGTACAGACCGCATTCGTAAGAGACACAATACAACAGAAACAGTCCGAGAGAGGTCCGGTCTGCAAGGCATCAGGTGGTGGAAATTTGAAAAATTTCAAAATTTTCAAAAAATCAAAAAATGCTGGAAATTGCCCAAAAAGCGCACAAAACCAAAAAAATTTGAAAAATTTCACCTTCAAATTTTTTTCAAAATTTTTCAAAATTTTTGGTTTTGTGCGCTTTTCTGGCAATTTCCAGCATTTTTTGATTTTTCAAAAATTTTGAAAATTTTTCACAGTTCTCTTGAAGATACGCATGCCAGCCACGGTGAATGCCACATCCTGTCTCTGCCGGACTCGGCTTCTATCTCAACCAGCTGCTGCTTGCCTCGGTGTATGCACCAACAGGCCTCTGCACATCTCTGGTCTCTGCACGTCCATTGATGCTTCACGTGTTGCCTGCAGCACCTGGCCTTCTGTAAGACGTGTCATACTGAGACCGGTACGTGCACAGCCCGAGTCAGGTACAGACCGAATTCGTAAGAGACACAATAGAACAGAAACAGTCCGAGAGAGGTCCGGTCTGCAAGGCATCAGGTGGTGGAAATTTGAAAAATTTCAAAATTTTCAAAAATAAAAAAATGCTGAAAATTGCCCAAAAAGCGCACAAAACCAAAAAAATTTGAAAAATTTCACCTTCAAATTTTTTTCAAAATGTTCAAAAATTTTGGTATTGTGTGCTTTTCAGGCAATTTCCAGCATTTTTTGATTTTTCAAAAATTTTGAAAATTTTGAAAATTTTTCACAGGTCTCTTGAAGATACGCATGCCAGCCACGGTGAATGCCACATCCTGTCTCTGCCGGACTCGGCTTCTATCTCAACCAGCTGCTGCTTGCCTCGGTGTATGCACCAACAGGCCTCTGCACATCTCTGGTCTCTGCACGTCCATTGCTGCTTCACGTGTTGCCTGCAGCACCTGGCCTTCTGTAAGACGTGTCATACAGAGACCGGTACGTGCACAGCCCGAGTCAGGTACAGACCGAATTCGTAAGAGACACAATACATCAGAAAGAGTCCGAGAGAGTTCCGGTCTGCAAGGCATCAGGTGGTGGAATTTCGAAAAATTTCAAAATTTTCAAAAAATCAAAAAATGCTGGAAATTGCCGAAAAAGCGCACAAAACCAAAAAAATTTGAAAAATTTCACATTCAAATTTTTTTCAAAATTTTCAAAAATTTTTGGTTTTGTGCGCTTTTCAGGCAATTTCCAGCATTTTTTGATTTTTCAAAAATCTTGAAAATTTTGAAAATTTTTCACAGGTCTCCTGAAGATATGCATGCCAGCCACGGTGAATGCCACACCCTGTCTCTGCCGCACTGGGCTTCTATCTCAACCAGCTGCTGCTTGACTCGGTGTATGCACCAACAGGCCTCTGCAGATCTCTGGTCTCTGCACGTCCATTGCTGCTTCACGTGTTGCCTGCAGCACCTGGCATTCTGAAAGACGGCACGTTAGAGACGTATCATACAGAGACCGGTACGTGCACAGCCCGAGTCAGGTACAGACCGCATTCGTAAGAGACACAATACATCAGAAACAGTCCCAGAGAGGTCGGGTCTGCAAGGCATCAGGTGGTGGAATTTTGAAAAATTTCAAAATTTTCAAAAAATCAAAAAATGCTGGAAATTGCCCAGAAAGCACACAAAACCAAAAAAATTTGAAAAATTTCACCTTCAATTTTTTTTAAAAATTTTCAAAAAATTTTGGTTTTATGCGCTTTTCAGGCAATTTCCAGCATTTTTTGATTTTTCAAAAATTTTGAAAATTTTGAAAATTTTTCACAGGTCTCCTGAAGATATGCATGCCAGAGACGGTGAATGCCACATCCTGTCTCTGCCGGACTCGGCTTCTATCTCAACCAGCTGCTGCTTGCCTCGGTGTATGCACCAACAGGCCTCTGCAGATCTCTGGTCTCTGCACGTCCATTGCTGCTTCACGTGTTGCCTGCAGCACCTGGCCTTCTGACAGACGGCACGTTAGAGACGTGTCATACAGAGACCGGTCCGTGCACAGCCCGAGTAGGTACAGACCGCATTCGTAAGAGACACAATACATCAGAAACAGTCCGGGTCTGCAAGGCATCAGGTGGTTTAATTTTGAAAAATTTCAAAATTTTCAAAAAATCAAAAAATGCTGGAAATTCTCCAAAAAGCGCACAAAACCAAAAAAATTTGAGAAATTTCACATTCAAATTTTTTCAAAATTTTCAAAAAATTTTGGTTTTGTTCGCTTTTCATTCAATTTGCAGCATTTTTTGATTTTTCAAAAATTTTGAAAATTTTGAAAATTATCCACAGGTCTCTTGAAGATACGCATGCCAGCCACGGTGAATGCCACATCCTGTCTCTGCCGGACTCGGCTTCTATCTCAACCAGCTGCTGCTTGCCTCGGTGTATGCACCAACAGGCCTCTGCAGATCTCTGGTCTCTGCACGTCCATTGCTGCTTCACGTGTTGCCTGCAGCACCTGGCCTTCTGTAAGACGTGTCATACAGAGACCGGTACGTGCACAGCCCGAGTCAGGTACTGACCTCATTCGTAAGAGACACAATACATCAGAAACAGTCCGAGAGAGTTCCGGTCTGCAAGGCATCAGGTGGTGGAATTTCGAAAAATTTCAAAATTTTCAAAAAATCAAAAAATGCTGGAAATTGCCCAAAAAGCGCACAAAACCAAAAAAATTTGAAAAATTTCACCTTCAAATTTTCTTCAAAATTTTCAAAAAATTTTGGTTTTGTGCGCTTTTCAGGCAATTTCCAGCATTTTTTGATTTTTCAAAAATTTTGAAAATTTTGCAAATTTTTCACAGGTCTCCTGAAGATATGCATGCCAGCCACGGTGAATGCCACACCCTGTCTCTGCCGCACTCGGCTTCTATCTCAACCAGCTGCTGCTTGCCTCGGTGTATGCACCAACAGGCCTCTGCAGATCTCTGGTCTCTGCACGTCCATTGCTGCTTCACGTGTTGCCTGCAGCACCTGGTCTTCTGAAAGACGTGTCATACAGAGACCGGTCCGTGCACAGCCCGAGTCAGGTACAGACCGCATTCGTAAGAGACACAATACAACAGAAACAGTCCGAGAGAGGTCCGGTCTGCAAGGCATCAGGTGGTGGAATTTTGAAAAATTTCAAAATTTTCAAAAATAAAAAAATGCTGAAAATTGCCCAAAAAGCGCACAAAACCAAAAAAATTTGAAAAATTTCTCCTTCAAATTTTTTTTCAAAATGTTCAAAAATTTTGGTTTTGTGCGCTTTTCAGGCAATTTCCAGCATTTTTTGATTTTTCAAAAATTTTGAAAATTTTGCAAATTTTTCACAGGTCTCCTGAAGATATGCATGCCAGCCACGGTGAATGCCACACCCTGTCTCTGCCGCACTCGGCTTCTATCTCAACCAGCTGCTGTTTGCCTCGGTGTATGCACCAACAGGCCTCTGCAGATCTCTGGTCTCTGCACGTCCATTGCTGCTTCACGTGTTGCCTGCTGCACCTGGCCTTCTGAAAGACGGCACGTTAGAGACGTGTCATACAGAGACCGATCCGTGCACAGCCCGAGTAGGTACAGACCGCATTCGTAAGAGACACAATACATCAGAAACAGTCCGGGTCTGCAACGCATCAGGTGGTTTAATTTTGAAAAATTTCAAAATTTTCAAAAAATCAAAAAATGCTGGAAATTGCCCAAAAAGCGCACAAAACCAAAAAAATTTGAGAAATTTCACATTCAAATTTTTTCAAAATTTTCAAAAAATTTTGGTTTTGTTCGCTTTTCATTCAATTTGCAGCATTTTTTGATTTTTCAAAAATTTTGAAAATTTTGAAAATTATAAACAGGTCTCTTGAAGATACGCATGCCAGCGACGGTGAATGCCACATCCTGTCTCTGCCGGACTCGGCTTCTATCTCAACCAGCTGCTGCTTGCCTCGGTGTATGCACCAACAGGCCTCTGCAGATCTCTGGTCTCTGCACGTCCATTGCTGCTTCACGTGTTGCCTGCAGCACCTGGCCTTCTGTAAGACGTGTCATACAGACACCGGTACGTGCACAGCCCGAGTCAGGTACAGACCTCATTCGTAAGAGACACAATACATCAGAAACAGTCCGAGAGAGTTCCGGTCTGCAAGGCATCAGGTGGTGGAATTTCGAAAAATTTCAAAATTTTCAAAAAATCAAAAAATGCTGGAAATTGCCCAAAAAGCGCACAAAACCAAAAAAATTTGAAAAATTTCACATTCAAATTTTTTTCAAAATTTTCAAAAAATTTTGGTTTTGTGCGCTTTTCAGGCAATTTCCAGCATTTTTTGATTTTTCAAAAATTTTGAAAATTTTGAAAATTTTTCACAGGTCTCCTGAAGATATGCATGCCAGCCACGATGAATGCCACACCCTGTCTCTGCCGCACTGGGCTTCTATCTCAACCAGCTGCTGCTTGACTCGGTGTATGCACCAACAGGCCTCTGCAGATCTCTGGTCTCTGCACGTCCATTGCTGCTTCACGTGTTGCCTGCAGCACCTGGCATTCTGAAAGACGGCACGTTAGAGACGTATCATACAGAGACCGGTACGTGCACAGCCCGAGTCAGGTACAGACCGCATTCGTAAGAGACACAATACATCAGAAAAGTTCCCAGAGAGGCCGGGTCTGCAAGGCATCACGTGGTGGAATTTTGAAAAATTTCAAAATTTTCAAAAAATCAAAAAATGCTGGAAATTGCCCAAAAAGCACACAAAAGGGAAAAAATTTGAAAAATTTCACCTTCAATTTTTTTTCAAAATTTTCAAAAAATTTTGGTTTTGTGCGCTTTTCAGGCAATTTCCAGCATTTTTTGATTTTTCAAAAATTTTGAAAATTTTGAAAATTTTTCACAGGTCTCCTGAAGATATGCATGCCAGAGACGGTGAATGCCACATCCTGTCTCTGCCGGACTCGGCTTCTATCTCAACCAGCTGCTGCTTGCCTCGGTGTATGCACCAACAGGCCTCTGCAGATCTCTGGTCTCTGCACGTCCATTGCTGCTTCACATGTTGCCTGCAGCACCTGGCCTTCTGAAAGACGGCACGTTAGAGACGTGTCATACAGAGACCGGTCCGTGCACAGCCCGAGTAGGTACAAACCGCATTCGTAAGAGACACAATACATCAGAAACAGTCCGGGTCTGCAAGGCATCAGGTGGTGGAATTTTGAAAATTTTGAAAATTTTCAAAAAATCATAAAATGCTGGAAATTGCCCAAAAAGCGCACAAAACCAAAAAAATTTGAAAAATTTCACCATCAAATTTTTTTCAAAATTTTCTAAAAATTTTGGTTTTGTACGCTTTTCAGGCAATTTCCAGCATTTTTTGATTTTTCAAAAATCTTGAAAATTTTGAAAAATTTTCACAGGTCTCCTGAAGATATGCATGCCAGCCACGGTGAATGCCACATCCTGTCTCTGCCGGACTCGGCTTCTATCTCAACCAGCTGCTGCTTTCTCGGTGTATGCACCAACAGGCCTCTGCAGATCTCTGGTCTCTGCACGTCCATTGCTGCTTCACGTGTTGCCTGCAGCACCTGGCCTTCTGAAAGACGGCACGTTAGAGACGTATCATACAGAGACCGGTCTGTGCACAGCCCGAGTCAGGTACAGACCGCATTCGTAAGAGACACAATACATTAGAAACAGTCCGAGAGAGTTCCGGTCTGCAAGGCATCAAGTGGTGGAATTTTGAAAAATTTCAAATTTTCAAAAAATCAAAAAATGCTGGAAATTGCCCAAAAAGCGCACAAAACCAAAAAAATTTGAAAAATTTCACCTTCAAATGTTTTTGAAAATTTTCAAAATTTTTTGGTTTTGTTCGCTTTTCAGGCAATTTCCAGCATCTTTTGATTTTTCGAAAATTTCGAAAATTTTTCACAGGTCTCCTGAAGATATGCATTCCAGCCACGGTGAATGCCACAACCTGTCTCTGCCGGACTCGGCTTCTATCTCAACCAGCTGCTGCTTGCCTCGGTGTATGCACCAACAGGCCTCTGCAGATCTCTGGTCTCTGCACGTCCATTGCTGCTTCACGTGTTGCCTTGCAGCACCTGGCCTTCTGAAAGACGGCACGTTAGAGACGTGTCATACAGAGACCGGTACGTGCACAGCCCGAGTCAGGTACAGACCGCATTCGTAAGAGACACAATACATCAGAAACAGTCCGAGAGAGGTCCGGTCTACAAGGCATCAGGTGGTGGAATTTTGAAAATTTTCAAAAAATCAAAAAATGCTGGAAATTTGCCCAAAAAGCGCACAAAACCAAAAAAATTTGAAAAATTTCACATTCAATTTTTTTCAAAATTTTCAAAATTTTTTGGTTTTGTGCGCTTTTCAGGCAATTTCCAGCATTTTTTGATTTTTCAAAAATTTTGAAAATTCTAAAAAATTTTCACAGGTCTCCTGAAGATATGCATTCCAGCCACGGTGAATGCCACATCCTGTCTCTGCCGGACTCGGCTTCTATCTCAACCAGCTGCTGCTTGCCTCGGTGTATGCACCAACAGGCCTCTGCAGATCTCTGGTCTCTGCACGTCCATTGCTGCTTCACGTGTTGCCTTGCAGCACCTGGCCTTCTGAAAGACGGCACGTTAGAGACGTGTCATACAGAGACCGGTCCGTGCAGAGCCCGAGTCAGGTAAAGACCGCATTCGTAAGAGACACAATACATCAGAAACAGTCCGAGAGAGGCCGGGTCTGCAAGGCATCAGGTGGTGGAATTATGATAAATTTCAAAATTTTCAAAAAATGCTGGAAATTGCCCAAAAAGCGCACAAAACCAAAAAAATTTGAAAAATTTCACCTTCAAATTTTCAAACAATTTTCAAAAATTTTCGTTTTGTGCGTTTTACAGGCAATTTCCAGCATTTTTTGATTTTTCAAAAATTTTGAAAATTTTAAAAATTTTTCACAGGTCTCCTGAAGATATGCATTCCAGCCACGGTGAATGCCACATCCTGTCTCTGGCGGACTCGGCTTCTATCTCAACCAGCTGCTGCTTCCCTCGGTGTATGCACCAACAGGCCTCTGCAGATCTCTGATCTCTGCACGTCCATTGCTGCTTCACGTGTTGCCTTGCAGCACCTGGCCTTCTGAAAGACGGCACGTTAGAACGTGTCATACAGAGACCGGTCCGTGCACAGCCCGAGTCAGATACAGACCGCATTCGTAAGAGACACAATACATCAGAAACAGTCCGAGAGAGGTCGGGTCTGCAAGGCATCAGGTGGTGGAATTTTGATAAATTTCAAAATTTTCAAAAAATGCTGGAAATTGCCCAAAAAGCGCACAAATCCAAAAAAATTTGAAAAATTTCACCTTCAAATTTTTTTCAAAATTTTCAAAAAATTTTGGTTTTGTGCGCTTTTCAGGCAATTTCCAGCATTTTTTGATTTTTCAAAAATTTTGAAGTTTTTGAAAATTTTTCACAGGTCTCCTGAAGATATGCATGCCAGAGACGGTGAATGCCACATCCTGTCTCTGCCGGACTCGGCTTCTATCTCAACCAGCTGCTGTTTGCCTCGGTGTATGCACCAACAGGCCTCTGCAGATCTCTGGTCTCTGCACGTCCATTGCTGCTTCACGTGTTGCCTGCAGCACCTGGCCTTCTGAAAGACGGCACGTTAGAGACGTGTCATACAGAGACCGATCCGTGCACAGCCCGAGTAGGTACAGACCGCATTCGTAAGAGACACAATACATCAGAAACAGTCCGGGTCTGCAAGGCATCAGGTGGTTTAATTTTGAAAAATTTCAAAATTTTCAAAAAATCAAAAAATGCTGGAAATTCTCCAAAAAGCGCACAAAACCAAAAAAATTTGAGAAATTTCACATTCAAATTTTTTCAAAATTTTCAAAAAATTTTGGTTTTGTTCGCTTTTCATTCAATTTGCAGCATTTTTTGATTTTTCAAAAATTTTGAAAATTTTGAAAATTATCCACAGGTCTCTTGAAGATACGCATGCCAGCCACGGTGAATGCCACATCCTGTCTCTGCCGGACTCGGCTTCTATCTCAACCAGCTGCTGCTTGCCTCGGTGTATGCACCAACAGGCCTCTGCAGATCTCTGGTCTCTGCACGTCCATTGCTGCTTCACGTGTTGCCTGCAGCACCTGGCCTTCTGTAAGACGTGTCATACAGAGACCGGTACGTGCACAGCCCGAGTCAGGTACTGACCTCATTCGTAAGAGACACAATACATCAGAAACAGTCCGAGAGAGTTCCGGTCTGCAAGGCATCAGGTGGTGGAATTTCGAAAAATTTCAAAATTTTCAAAAAATCAAAAAATGCTGGAAATTGCCCAAAAAGCGCACAAAACCAAAAAAATTTGAAAAATTTCACCATCAAATTTTTTTCAAAATTTTCAAAAAATTTTGGTTTTGTGCGCTTTTCAGGCAATTTCCAGCATTTTTTGATTTTTCAAAAATCTTGAAAATTTTGAAAATTTTTCACAGGTCTCCTGAAGATATGCATGCCAGCCACGGTGAATGCCACACCCTGTCTCTGCCGCACTGGGCTTCTATCTCAACCAGCTGCTGCTTGACTCGGTGTATGCAACAACAGGCCTCTGCAGATCTCTGGTCTCTGCACGTCCATTGCTGCTTCACGTGTTGCCTGCAGCACCTGGCATTCTGAAAGACGGCAGGTTAGAGACGTATCATACAGAGACCGGTACGTGCACAGCCCGAGTCAGGTACAGATCGCATTCGTAAGAGACACAATACATCAGAAACAGTCCCAGAGAGGCCGGGTCTGCAAGGCATCAGGTGGTGGAATTTTGAAAAATTTCAAAATTTTCAAAAAATCAAAAAATGCTGGAAATTGCCCAAAAAGCACACAAAAGCAAAAAAAATTGAAAAATTTCACCTTCAATTTTTTTTTCAAAATTTTCAAAAATTTTGGTTTTCTGCGCTTTTCAGGCAATTTCCAGCATTTTTTGATTTTTCAAAAATTTTGAAAATTTTGAAAATTTTTCACAGGTCTCCTGAAGATATGCATGCCAGAGACGGTGAATGCCACATCCTGTCTCTGCCGGACTCGGCTTCTATCTCAACCAGCTGCTGCTTGCCTCGGTGTATGCACCAACAGGCCTCTGCAGATCTCTGGTCTCTGCACGTCCATTGCTGCTTCACATGTTGCCTGCAGCACCTGGCCTTCTGAAAGACGGCACGTTAGAGACGTGTCATACAGAGACCGGTCCGTGCACAGCCCGAGTAGGTACAGACCGCATTCGTAAGAGACACAATACATCAGAAACAGTCCGGGTCTGCAAGGCATCAGGTGGTGGAATTTTGAAAATTTTGAAAATTTTCAAAAAATCAAAAAATGCTGGAAATTGCCCAAAAAGCGCACAAAACCAAAAAAATTGAAAAATTTCACCATCAAATTTTTTTCAAAATTTTCTAAAAATTTTGGTTTTGTACGCTTTTCAGGCAATTTCCAGCATTTTTTTATTTTTCGAAAATCTTGAAAATTTTGAAAAATTTTCACAGGTCTCCTGAAGATATGCATGCCAGCCACGGTGAATGCCACATCCTGTCTCTGCCGGACTCGGCTTCTATCTCAACCAGCTGCTGCTTGCCTCGGTGTATATACCAACAGGCCTCTGCAGATCTCTGGTCTCTGCACGTCCATTGCTGCTTCACGTGTTGCCTGCAGCACCTGGCCTTCTGAAAGACGGCACGTTAGAGACGTGTCATACAGAGACCGGTCTGTGCACAGCCCGAGTCAGGTACAGACCGCATTCGTAAGAGACACAATACATTAGAAACAGTCCGAGAGAGTTCCGGTCTGCAAGGCATCAAGTGGTGGAATTTTGAAAAATTTCAAAATTTTCAAAAAATCAAAAAATGCTGGAAATTGCCCAAAAAGCGCACAAAACCAAAAAAATTTGAAAAATTTCACCTTCAAATGTTTTTGAAAATTTTCAAATTTTTTTGGTTTTGTGCGCTTTTCAGGCAATTTCCAGCATCTTTTGATTTTTCAAAAATTTCGAAAATTTTGAAAATTTTTCACAGGTCTCCTGAAGATATGCATTCCAGCCACGGTGAATGCCACAACCTGTCTCTGCCGGACTCGGCTTCTATCTCAACCAGCTGCTGCTTGCCTCGGTGTATGCACCAACAGGCCTCTGCAGATCTCTGGTCTCTGCACGTCCATTGCTGCTTCACGTGTTGCCTTGCAGCACCTGGCCTTCTGAAAGACGGCACGTTAGAGACGTGTCATACAGAGACCGGTACGTGCACAGCCCGAGTCAGGTACAGACCGCATTCGTAAGAGACACAATACATCAGAAACAGTCCGAGAGAGGTCCGGTCTACAAGGCATCAGGTGGTGGAATTTTGAAAATTTTCAAAAAATCAAAAAATGCTGGAAATTGCCCAAAAAGCGCACAAAACCAAAAAAATTTGAAAAATTTCACATTCAATTTTTTTTCAAAATTTTCAAAATTTTTTGGTTTTGTGCGCTTTTCAGGCAATTTCCAGCATTTTTTGATTTTTCAAAAATTTTGAAAATTCTAAAAAATTTTCACAGGTCTCCTGAAGATATGCATTCCAGCCACGGTGAATGCCACACCCTGTCTCTGGCGGACTCGGCTACTATCTCAACCAGCTGCTGCTTGCCTCGGTGTATGCACCAACAGGCCTCTGCAGATCTCTGGTCTCTGCACGTCCATTGCTGCTTCACGTGTTGCCATGCAGCACCTGGCCTTCTGAAAGACGGCACGTTAGAGACGTGTCATACAGAGACCGGTACGTGCACAGCCCGAGTCAGGTACAGACCGCATTCGTAAGAGACACAATACATCAGAAACAGTCCGAGAGAGGTCCGGTCTACAAGGCATCAGGTGGTGGAATTTTGAAAATTTTCAAAAAATCAAAAAATGCTGGAAATTGCCCAAAAAGCGCACAAAACCAAAAAAATTTGAAAAATTTCACATTCAATTTTTTTTCAAAATTTTCAAAAAATTTTGGTTTTGTGCGCTTTTCAGGCAATTTCCAGCATTTTTTGATTTTTCAAAAATTTTGAAAATTTTGAAAATTTTTCACAGTTCTCTTGAAGATACGCATGCCAGCCACGGTGAATGCCACATCCTGTCTCTGCCGGACTCGGTTTCTATCTCAATCAGCTGCTGCTTGCCTCGGTGTATGCACCAACAGGCCTCTGCAGATCTCTGGTCTCTGCACGTCCATTGCTGCTTCACGTGTTGCCTGCAGCACCTGGCCTTCTGTAAGACGTGTCATACAGAGACCGGTACGTGCACAGCCCGGGTCAGGTACAGACCGCATTCGTAAGAGACACAATACATCAGAAACAGTCCGAGAGAGTTCCGGTCTGCAAGGCATCAGGTGGTGGAATTTTGAAAAATTTCAAAATTTTCAAAAAATCAAAAAATGCTGGAAATTGCCCAAAAAGCGCACAAAACCAAAAAAATTTGAAAAATTTCACCTTCAAATTTTCTTCAAAATTTTCAAAAAATTTTGGTTTTGTGCGCTTTTCAGGCAATTTCCAGCATTTTTTGATTTTTCAAAAATTTTGAAAATTTTGCAAATTTTTCACAGGTCTCCTGAAGATATGCATGCCAGCCACGGTGAATGCCACACCCTGTCTCTGCCGCACTCGGCTTCTATCTCAACCAGCTGCTGCTTGCCTCGGTGTATGCACCAACAGGCCTCTGCAGATCTCTGGTCTCTGCACGTCCATTGCTGCTTCACGTGTTGCCTGCAGCACCTGGTCTTCTGAAAGACGTGTCATACAGAGACCGGTCCGTGCACAGCCCGAGTCAGGTACAGACCGCATTCGTAAGAGACACAATACAACAGAAACAGTCCGAGAGAGGTCCGGTCTGCAAGGCATCAGGTGGTGGAATTTTGAAAAATTTCAAAATTTTCAAAAATAAAAAAATGCTGAAAATTGCCCAAAAAGCGCACAAAACCAAAAAAATTTGAAAAATTTCACCTTCAAATTTTTTTTCAAAATGTTCAAAAATTTTGGTTTTGTGCGCTTTTCAGGCAATTTCCAGCATTTTTTGATTTTTCAAAATTTTTGAAAATTTTGAAAATTTTTCACAGGTCTCTTGAAGATACGCATGCCAGCCACGGTGAATGCCACATCCTGTCTCTGCCGGACTCGGCTTCTAACTCAACCAGCTGCTGCTTGTCTCGGTGTATGCACATCTCTGGTCTCTGCACGTCCATTGCTGCTTCACGTGTTGCCTGCAGCACCTGGCCTTCTGTAAGACGTGTCATACAGAGACCGGTACGTGCACAGCCCGAGTCAGGTACAGACCGCATTCGTAAGAAACACAATACATCAGAAACAGTCCGAGAGAGTTCCGGTCTGCAAGACATCAGGTGGTGGAATTTCGAAAAATTTCAAAATTTTCAAAAAATCAAAAAATGCTGGAAATTGCCCAAAAAGCGCACAAAACCAAAAAAATTTGAAAAATTTCACATTCAAATTTTTTTCATAATTTTCAAAAAAATTTGGTTTTGTGCGCTTTTCAGGCAATTTCCAGCATTTTTTGATTTTTCAAAAATCTTGAAAATTTTGAAAATTTTTCACAGGTCTCCTGAAGATATGCATGCCAGCCACGGTGAATGCCACACCCTGTCTCTGCCGCACTGGGCTTCTATCTCAACCAGCTGCTGCTTGACTCGGTGTATGCACCAACAGGCCTCTGCAGATCTCTGGTCTCTGCACGTCCATTGCTGCTTCACGTGTTGCCTGCAGCACCTGGCATTCTGAAAGACAGCACGTTAGAGACGTATCATACAGAGACCGGTACGTGCACAGCCCGAGTCAGGTACAGACCGCATTCGTAAGAGACACAATACATCAGAAACAGTCCCAGAGAGGCCGGGTCTGCAAGGCATCAGGTGGTGGAATTTTGAAAAATTTCAAAATTTTCAAAAAATCAAAAAATGCTGGAAATTGCCCAAAAAGCACACAAAACCAAAAAAATTTGAAAAATTTCACCTTCAATTTCTTTTCAAAATTTTCAAAAAATTTTGGTTTTGTGCGCTTTTCAGGCAATTTCCAGCATTTTTTGATTTTTCAAAAATTTTGAAAATTTTGAAAATTTTTCACAGGTCTCCTGAAGATATGCATGCCAGAGACGGTGAATGCCACATCCTGTCTCTGCCGGACTCGGCTTCTATCTCAACCAGCTGCTGCTTGCCTCGGTGTATGCACCAACAGGCCTCTGCAGATCTCTGGTCTCTGCACGTCCATTGCTGCTTCACGTGTTGCCTGCAGCACCTGGCCTTCTGAAAGATGGCACGTTAGAGACGTGTCATACAGAGACCGGTCCGTGCACAGCCCGAGTCAGGTACAGACCGCATTCGTAAGAGACACAATACATCAGAAACAGTCCGAGAGAGTTCCGGTCTGCAAGGCATCAGGTGGTGGAATTTTGAAAAATTTCAAAATTTTCAAAAAATCAAAAAATGCTGGAAATGGCCCAAAAAGCGCACAAAACCAAAAAAAATTGAAAAATTTCACCTTCAAATTTTTTTCAAAATTTTCAAAAAATTTTGGTTTTGTGCGCTTTTCTGGCAATTTCCAGCATTTTTTGATTTTTCAAAAATTTTGAAAATTTTGAAAATTTTTCACAGTTCTCTTGAAGATACTCATGCCAGCCACGGTGAATGCCACATCCTGTCTCTGCCGGACTCGGTTTCTATCTCAATCAGCTGCTGCTTGCCTCGGTGTATGCACCAACAGGCCTTTGCAGATCTCTGGTCTCTGCACGTCCATTGCTGCTTCACGTGTTGCCTGCAGCACCTGGCCTTCTGTAAGACGTGTCATACAGAGACCGGTACGTGCACAGCCCGGGTCAGGTACAGACCGCATTCGTAAGAGACACAATACATCAGAAACAGTCCGAGAGAGTTCCGGTCTGCAAGGCATCAGGTGGTGGAATTTTGAAAAATTTCAAAATTTTCAAAAAATCAAAAAATGCTGGAAATTGCCCAAAAAGCGCACAAAACCAAAAAAAATTGAAAAATTTCACATTCAAATTTTTTTCAAAATTTTCAAAAAATTTTGGTTTTGTGCGCTTTTCAGGCAATTTCCAGCATTTTTTGATTTTTCAAAAATCTTGAAAATTTTGAAAATTTTTCACAGGTCTCCTGAAGATATGCATGCCAGCCACGGTGAATGCCACATCCTGTCTCTGCCGGACTCGGCTTCTATCTCAACCAGCTGCTGTTTGCCTCGGTGTATGCACCAACAGGCCTCTGCAGATCTCTGGTCTCTGCACGTCCATTGCTGCTTCACGTGTTGCCTGCTGCACCTGGCCTTCTGAAAGACGGCACGTTAGAGACGTGTCATACAGAGACCGATCCGTGCACAGCCCGAGTAGGTACAGACCGCATTCGTAAGAGACACAATACATCAGAAACAGTCCGGGTCTGCAACGCATCAGGTGGTTTAATTTTGAAAAATTTCAAAATTTTCAAAAAATCAAAAAATGCTGGAAATTGCCCAAAAAGCGCACAAAACCAAAAAAATTTGAGAAATTTCACATTCAAATTTTTTCAAAATTTTCAAAAAATTTTGGTTTTGTTCGCTTTTCATTCAATTTGCAGCATTTTTTGATTTTTCAAAAATTTTGAAAATTTTGAAAATTATCCACAGGTCTCTTGAAGATACGCATGCCAGCGACGGTGAATGCCACATCCTGTCTCTGCCGGACTCGGCTTCTATCTCAACCAGCTGCTGCTTGCCTCGGTGTATGCACCAACAGGCCTCTGCAGATCTCTGGTCTCTGCACGTCCATTGCTGCTTCACGTGTTGCCTGCAGCACCTGGCCTTCTGTAAGACGTGTCATACAGACACCGGTACGTGCACAGCCCGAGTCAGGTACAGACCTCATTCGTAAGAGACACAATACATCAGAAACAGTCCGAGAGAGTTCCGGTCTGCAAGGCATCAGGTGGTGGAATTTCGAAAAATTTCAAAATTTTCAAAAAATCAAAAAATGCTGGAAATTGCCCAAAAAGCGCACAAAACCAAAAAAATTTGAAAAATTTCACATTCAAATTTTTTTCAAAATTTTCAAAAAATTTTGGTTTTGTGCGCTTTTCAGGCAATTTCCAGCATTTTTTGATTTTTCAAAAATTTTGAAAATTTTGAAAATTTTTCACAGGTCTCCTGAAGATATGCATGCCAGCCACGGTGAATGCCACACCCTGTCTCTGCCGCACTGGGCTTCTATCTCAACCAGCTGCTGCTTGACTCGGTGTATGCACCAACAGGCCTCTGCAGATCTCTGGTCTCTGCACGTCCATTGCTGCTTCACGTGTTGCCTGCAGCACCTGGCATTCTGAAAGACGGCACGTTAGAGACGTATCATACAGAGACCGGTACGTGCACAGCCCGAGTCAGGTACAGACCGCATTCGTAAGAGACACAATACATCAGAAAAGTTCCCAGAGAGGCCGGGTCTGCAAGGCATCACGTGGTGGAATTTTGAAAAATTTCAAAATTTTCAAAAAATCAAAAAATGCTGGAAATTGCCCAAAAAGCACACAAAAGGAAAAAAATTTGAAAAATTTCACCTTCAATTTTTTTTCAAAATTTTCAAAAAATTTTGGTTTTGTGCGCTTTTCAGGCAATTTCCAGCATTTTTTGATTTTTCAAAAATTTTGAAAATTTTGAAAATTTTTCACAGGTCTCCTGAAGATATGCATGCCAGAGACGGTGAATGCCACATCCTGTCTCTGCCGGACTCGGCTTCTATCTCAACCAGCTGCTGCTTGCCTCGGTGTATGCACCAACAGGCCTCTGCAGATCTCTGGTCTCTGCACGTCCATTGCTGCTTCACATGTTGCCTGCAGCACCTGGCCTTCTGAAAGACGGCACGTTAGAGACGTGTCATACAGAGACCGGTCCGTGCACAGCCCGAGTAGGTACAAACCGCATTCGTAAGAGACACAATACATCAGAAACAGTCCGGGTCTGCAAGGCATCAGGTGGTGGAATTTTGAAAATTTTGAAAATTTTCAAAAAATCAAAAAATGCTGGAAATTGCCCAAAAAGCGCACAAAACCAAAAAAATTTGAAAAATTTCACCATCAAATTTTTTTCAAAATTTTCTAAAAATTTTGGTTTTGTACGCTTTTCAGGCAATTTCCAGCATTTTTTGATTTTTCAAAAATCTTGAAAATTTTGAAAAATTTTCACAGGTCTCCTGAAGATATGCATGCCAGCCACGGTGAATGCCACATCCTGTCTCTGCCGGACTCGGCTTCTATCTCAACCAGCTGCTGCTTTCTCGGTGTATGCACCAACAGGCCTCTGCAGATCTCTGGTCTCTGCACGTCCATTGCTGCTTCACGTGTTGCCTTGCAGCACCTGGCCTTCTGAAAGACGGCACGTTAGAGACGTGTCATACAGAGACCGGTACGTGCACAGCCCGAGTCAGGTACAGACCGCATTCGTAAGAGACACAATACATCAGAAACAGTCCGAGAGAGGTCCGGTCTACAAGGCATCAGGTGGTGGAATTTTGAAAATTTTCAAAAAATCAAAAAATGCTGGAAATTTGCCCAAAAAGCGCACAAAACCAAAAAAATTTGAAAAATTTCACATTCAATTTTTTTCAAAATTTTCAAAATTTTTTGGTTTTGTGCGCTTTTCAGGCAATTTCCAGCATTTTTTGATTTTTCAAAAATTTTGAAAATTCTAAAAAATTTTCACAGGTCTCCTGAAGATATGCATTCCAGCCACGGTGAATGCCACATCCTGTCTCTGCCGGACTCGGCTTCTATCTCAACCAGCTGCTGCTTGCCTCGGTGTATGCACCAACAGGCCTCTGCAGATCTCTGGTCTCTGCACGTCCATTGCTGCTTCACGTGTTGCCTTGCAGCACCTGGCCTTCTGAAAGACGGCACGTTAGAGACGTGTCATACAGAGACCGGTCCGTGCAGAGCCCGAGTCAGGTAAAGACCGCATTCGTAAGAGACACAATACATCAGAAACAGTCCGAGAGAGGCCGGGTCTGCAAGGCATCAGGTGGTGGAATTATGATAAATTTCAAAATTTTCAAAAAATGCTGGAAATTGCCCAAAAAGCGCACAAAACCAAAAAAATTTGAAAAATTTCACCTTCAAATTTTCAAACAATTTTCAAAAATTTTCGTTTTGTGCGTTTTACAGGCAATTTCCAGCATTTTTTGATTTTTCAAAAATTTTGAAAATTTTAAAAATTTTTCACAGGTCTCCTGAAGATATGCATTCCAGCCACGGTGAATGCCACATCCTGTCTCTGGCGGACTCGGCTTCTATCTCAACCAGCTGCTGCTTCCCTCGGTGTATGCACCAACAGGCCTCTGCAGATCTCTGATCTCTGCACGTCCATTGCTGCTTCACGTGTTGCCTTGCAGCACCTGGCCTTCTGAAAGACGGCACGTTAGAACGTGTCATACAGAGACCGGTCCGTGCACAGCCCGAGTCAGATACAGACCGCATTCGTAAGAGACACAATACATCAGAAACAGTCCGAGAGAGGTCGGGTCTGCAAGGCATCAGGTGGTGGAATTTTGATAAATTTCAAAATTTTCAAAAAATGCTGGAAATTGCCCAAAAAGCGCACAAATCCAAAAAAATTTGAAAAATTTCACCTTCAAATTTTTTTCAAAATTTTCAAAAAATTTTGGTTTTGTGCGCTTTTCAGGCAATTTCCAGCATTTTTTGATTTTTCAAAAATTTTGAAGTTTTTGAAAATTTTTCACAGGTCTCCTGAAGATATGCATGCCAGAGACGGTGAATGCCACATCCTGTCTCTGCCGGACTCGGCTTCTATCTCAACCAGCTGCTGTTTGCCTCGGTGTATGCACCAACAGGCCTCTGCAGATCTCTGGTCTCTGCACGTCCATTGCTGCTTCACGTGTTGCCTGCAGCACCTGGCCTTCTGAAAGACGGCACGTTAGAGACGTGTCATACAGAGACCGATCCGTGCACAGCCCGAGTAGGTACAGACCGCATTCGTAAGAGACACAATACATCAGAAACAGTCCGGGTCTGCAAGGCATCAGGTGGTTTAATTTTGAAAAATTTCAAAATTTTCAAAAAATCAAAAAATGCTGGAAATTCTCCAAAAAGCGCACAAAACCAAAAAAATTTGAGAAATTTCACATTCAAATTTTTTCAAAATTTTCAAAAAATTTTGGTTTTGTTCGCTTTTCATTCAATTTGCAGCATTTTTTGATTTTTCAAAAATTTTGAAAATTTTGAAAATTATCCACAGGTCTCTTGAAGATACGCATGCCAGCCACGGTGAATGCCACATCCTGTCTCTGCCGGACTCGGCTTCTATCTCAACCAGCTGCTGCTTGCCTCGGTGTATGCACCAACAGGCCTCTGCAGATCTCTGGTCTCTGCACGTCCATTGCTGCTTCACGTGTTGCCTGCAGCACCTGGCCTTCTGTAAGACGTGTCATACAGAGACCGGTACGTGCACAGCCCGAGTCAGGTACTGACCTCATTCGTAAGAGACACAATACATCAGAAACAGTCCGAGAGAGTTCCGGTCTGCAAGGCATCAGGTGGTGGAATTTTGAAAAATTTCAAAATTTTCAAAAAATCAAAAAATGCTGGAAATTGCCCAAAAAGCGCACAAAACCAAAAAAATTTGAAAAATTTCACCTTCAAATTTTTTTCAAAATTTTCAAAAAATTTTGGTTTTGTGCGCTTTTCAGGCAATTTCCAGCATTTTTTGATTTTTCAAAAATTTTGAAGTTTTTGAAAATTTTTCACAGGTCTCCTGAAGATATGCATGCCAGAGACGGTGAATGCCACATCCTGTCTCTGCCGGACTCGGCTTCTATCTCAACCAGCTGCTGTTTGCCTCGGTGTATGCACCAACAGGCCTCTGCAGATCTCTGGTCTCTGCACGTCCATTGCTGCTTCACGTGTTGCCTGCAGCACCTGGCCTTCTGAAAGACGGCACGTTAGAGACGTGTCATACAGAGACCGATCCGTGCACAGCCCGAGTAGGTACAGACCGCATTCGTAAGAGACACAATACATCAGAAACAGTCCGGGTCTGCAAGGCATCAGGTGGTTTAATTTTGAAAAATTTCAAAATTTTCAAAAAATCAAAAAATGCTGGAAATTCTCCAAAAAGCGCACAAAACCAAAAAAATTTGAGAAATTTCACATTCAAATTTTTTCAAAATTTTCAAAAAATTTTGGTTTTGTTCGCTTTTCATTCAATTTGCAGCATTTTTTGATTTTTCAAAAATTTTGAAAATTTTGAAAATTATCCACAGGTCTCTTGAAGATACGCATGCCAGCCACGGTGAATGCCACATCCTGTCTCTGCCGGACTCGGCTTCTATCTCAACCAGCTGCTGCTTGCCTCGGTGTATGCACCAACAGGCCTCCGCAGATCTCTGGTCTCTGCACGTCCATTGCTGCTTCACGTGTTGCCTGCAGCACCTGGCCTTCTGTAAGACGTGTCATACAGAGACCGGTACGTGCACAGCCCGAGTCAGGTACTGACCTCATTCGTAAGAGACACAATACATCAGAAACAGTCCGAGAGAGTTCCGGTCTGCAAGGCATCAGGTGGTGGAATTTCGAAAAATTTCAAAATTTTCAAAAAATCAAAAAATGCTGGAAATTGCCCAAAAAGCGCACAAAACCAAAAAAATTTGAAAAATTTCACCATCAAATTTTTTTCAAAATTTTCAAAAAATTTTGGTTTTGTGCGCTTTTCAGGCAATTTCCAGCATTTTTTGATTTTTCAAAAATCTTGAAAATTTTGAAAATTTTTCACAGGTCTCCTGAAGATATGCATGCCAGCCACGGTGAATGCCACACCCTGTCTCTGCCGCACTGGGCTTCTATCTCAACCAGCTGCTGCTTGACTCGGTGTATGCAACAACAGGCCTCTGCAGATCTCTGGTCTCTGCACGTCCATTGCTGCTTCACGTGTTGCCTGCAGCACCTGGCATTCTGAAAGACGGCAGGTTAGAGACGTATCATACAGAGACCGGTACGTGCACAGCCCGAGTCAGGTACAGATCGCATTCGTAAGAGACACAATACATCAGAAACAGTCCCAGAGAGGCCGGGTCTGCAAGGCATCAGGTGGTGGAATTTTGAAAAATTTCAAAATTTTCAAAAAATCAAAAAATGCTGGAAATTGCCCAAAAAGCACACAAAAGCAAAAAAAAATTGAAAAATTTCACCTTCAATTTTTTTTCAAAATTTTCAAAAAATTTTGGTTTTCTGCGCTTTTCAGGCAATTTCCAGCATTTTTTGATTTTTCAAAAATTTTGAAAATTTTGAAAATTTTTCACAGGTCTCCTGAAGATATGCATGCCAGAGACGGTGAATGCCACATCCTGTCTCTGCCGGACTCGGCTTCTATCTCAACCAGCTGCTGCTTGCCTCGGTGTATGCACCAACAGGCCTCTGCAGATCTCTGGTCTCTGCACGTCCATTGCTGCTTCACATGTTGCCTGCAGCACCTGGCCTTCTGAAAGACGGCACGTTAGAGACGTGTCATACAGAGACCGGTACGTGCACAGCCCGAGTAGGTACAGACCGCATTCGTAAGAGACACAATACATCAGAAACAGTCCGGGTCTGCAAGGCATCAGGTGGTGGAATTTTGAAAATTTTGAAAATTTTCAAAAAATCAAAAAATGCTGGAAATTGCCCAAAAAGCGCACAAAACCAAAAAAATTGAAAAATTTCACCATCAAATTTTTTTCAAAATTTTCTAAAAATTTTGGTTTTGTACGCTTTTCAGGCAATTTCCAGCATTTTTTTATTTTTCAAAAATCTTGAAAATTTTGAAAAATTTTCACAGGTCTCCTGAAGATATGCATGCCAGCCACGGTGAATGCCACATCCTGTCTCTGCCGGACTCGGCTTCTATCTCAACCAGCTGCTGCTTGCCTCGGTGTATATACCAACAGGCCTCTGCAGATCTCTGGTCTCTGCACGTCCATTGCTGCTTCACGTGTTGCCTGCAGCACCTGGCCTTCTGAAAGACGGCACGTTAGAGACGTGTCATACAGAGACCGGTCTGTGCACAGCCCGAGTCAGGTACAGACCGCATTCGTAAGAGACACAATACATTAGAAACAGTCCGAGAGAGTTCCGGTCTGCAAGGCATCAAGTGGTGGAATTTTGAAAAATTTCAAAATTTTCAAAAAATCAAAAAATGCTGGAAATTGCCCAAAAAGCGCACAAAACCAAAAAAATTTGAAAAATTTCACATTCAATTTTTTTTCAAAATTTTCAAATTTTTTTGGTTTTGTGCGCTTTTCAGGCAATTTCCAGCATTTTTTGATTTTTCAAAAATTTTGAAAATTCTAAAAAATTTTCACAGGTCTCCTGAAGATATGCATTCCAGCCACGGTGAATGCCACACCCTGTCTCTGGCGGACTCGGCTTCTATCTCAACCAGCTGCTGCTTGCCTCGGTGTATGCACCAACAGGCCTCTGCAGATCTGATCTCTGCACGTCCATTGCTGCTTCACGTGTTGCCTTGCAGCACCTGGCCTTCTGAAAGACGGCACGTTAGAACGTGTCATACAGAGACCGGTCCGTGCACAGCCCGAGTCAGGTACAGACCGCATTCGTAAGAGACACAATACATCAGAAACAGTCCGAGAGAGGCCGGGTCTGCAAGGCATCAGGTGGTGGAATTTTGATAAATTTCAAAATTTCCAAAAAATGCTGGAAATTGCCCAAAAAGCGCACAAATCCAAAAAATTTTGAAAAATTTCACCTTCAAATTTTTTTCAAAATTTTCAAAAAATTTTGGTTTTGTGCGCTTTTCAGGCAATTTCCAGCATTTTTTTATTTTTCAAAATTTTTGAAAATTTTGGAAATTTTTCACAGGTCTCCTGAAGATATGTATGCCAGCCACGGTGAATGCCACACCCTGTCTCTGCCGCACTCGGCTTCTATCTCAACCAGCTGCTGCTTGCCTCGGTGTATGCACCAACAGGCCTCTGCAGATCTCTGGTCTCTGCACGTCCATTGCTGCTTCACGTGTTGCCTGCAGCACCTGGCCTTCTGTAAGACGTGTCATACAGAGACCGGTACGTGCACAGCCCGAGTCAGGTACAGACCGCATTCGTAAGAGACACAATACATCAGAAACAATCCGAGAGAGTTCAATTCTGCAAGGCATCAGGTGGTGGAATTTTGAAAAATTTCAATTTTTTCAAAAAATCAAAAAATGCTGGAAATTGCCCAAAAAGCGCACAAAACCAAAATAATTTGAAAAATTTCACCTTCAAATTTTTTTCAAAATTTTCAAAAAATTTTGGTTTTGTGCGCTTTTCAGGCAATTTCCAGCATTTTTTGATTTTTCAAAAATTTTGAAAATTTTGGAAATTTTTCACAGGTCTCCTGAAGATATGTATGCCAGCCACGGTGAATGCCACACCCTGTCTCTGCCGCACTCGGCTTCTATCTCAACCAGCTGCTGCTTGCCTCGGTGTATGCACCAACAGGCCTCTGCAGATCTCTGGTCTCTGCACGTCCATTGCTGCTTCACGTGTTGCCTGCAGCACCTAGCCTTCTGTAAGACGTGTCATACAGAGACCGGTACGTGCACAGCCCGAGTCAGGTACAGACCGCATTCGTAAGAGACACAATACATCAGAAACAATCCGAGAGAGTTCAATTCTGCAAGGCATCAGGTGGTGGAATTTTGAAAATTTTGAATTTTTTCAAAAAATCAAAAAATGCTGGAAATTGCCCAAAAAGCGCACAAAACCAAAATAATTTGAAAAATTTCACCTTCAAATTTTTTTCAAAATTTTCAAAAAATTTTGGTTTTGTGCGCTTTTCAGGCAATTTCCAGCATTTTTTGATTTTTCAAAAATTTTGAAGTTTTTGAAAATTTGTCACAGATCTCCTGAAGATATGCATGCCAGAGACGGTGAATGCCACATCCTGTCTCTGCCGGACTCGGCTTCAATCTCAACCAGCTGCTGTTTGCCTCGGTGTATGCACCAACAGGCCTCTGCAGATCTCTGGTCTCTGCACGTCCATTGCTGCTTCACGTGTTGCCTGCAGCACCTGGCCTTCTGAAAGACGGCACGTTAGAGACGTGTCATACAGAGACCGATCCGTGCACAGCCCGAGTAGGTACAGACCGCATTCGTAAGAGACACAATACATCAGAAACAGTCCGGGTCTGCAAGGCATCAGGTGGTTTAATTTTGAAAAATTTCAAAATTTTCAAAAAATCAAAAAATGCTGGAAATTGCCCAAAAAGCGCACAAAACCAAAAAAATTTGAAAAATTTCACCTTCAAATTTTTTTCAAAATTTTCAAAAAAATTTGGTTTTATGCGCTTTTCAGGCAATTTCCAGCATTTTTTGATTTTTCAAAAATTTTGAAAATTTTGAAAATTTTTCACAGGTCTCTTGAAGATACGCATGCCAAACACGGTGAATGCCACATCCTGTCTCTGCCGGACTCGTCTTCTATCTCAACCAGCTGCTGCTTGCCTCGGTGTATGCACCAACAGGCCTCTGCAGATCTCTGGTCTCTGCACGTCCATTGCTGCTTCACGTGTTGCCTGTAGCACCTGGCCTTCTGTAAGACGTGTCATACAGAGACCGGTACGTGCACAGCCCGAGTCAGGTACAGACCGCATTCGTAAGAGACACAATACATCAGAAACAGTCCGAGAGAGGTCCGGTCTACAAGGCATCAGGTGGTGGAATTTTGAAAATTTTGAATATTTTCTAGAAATGAAAAAATGCTGGAAATTGCCCAAAAAGCGCACAAAACCAAAAAAATTTGAAAAATTTCACCTTCAAATTTTTTTCAATATTTTCAAAAAATTTTGGTTTTGTGCGCTTTTCAGGCAATTTCCAGCATTTTTTGATTTTTCAAAAATTTTGAAAATTTTGAAAATTTTTCACAGGTCTCTTGAAGATACGCATGCCAGCCACGGTGAATGCCACATCCTGTCTCTGCCGCACTCGGCTTCTATCTCAACCAGCTGCTGAATGCCTCGGTATATGCACCAACAGGCCTCTGCAGATCTCTGGTCTCTGCACGTCAATTGCTGCTTCACGTGTTGCCTGCAGCAACTGGCCGTCTGAAAGACGGCACGTTAGGGACGTGTCATACAGAGACCGGTTCGTGCACAGCCCGAGTCAGGTACAGACCGCATTCGTAAGAGACACAATACACCAGAAACAGTCCGAGAGAGGCCGGGTCTGCAAGGCATCAGGTGGTGGAATTTTGAAAAATTTCAAAATTTTCAAAAAATCAAAAAATGCTGTAAATTGCCCAAAAAGTCACAAAACCAAAAAAATTTGAAAAATTTCACATTCAAATTTTTTTTCAAAATTTTCAAAAATTTTTGGTTTTGTGCGCTTTTCAGGCAATTTCCAGCATTTTTTGATTTTTCAAAAATTTTCAAAATTTTGAAAATTTTTCACAGGTCTCCTGAAGATATGCATGCCAGCCACGGTGAATGCCACATCCTGTCTCTGCCGGACTCGGCCTCTATCTCAACCAGCTGCTGCTTGCCTCGGTGTATGCACCAACAGGCCTCTGCAGATCTCTGGTCTCTGCACGTCTCTAGCTGCTTCACGTGCTGCCTGCAGCACCTGGCCTTAATAACAGCACGTTAGAGACGTGTCATACAAAGACCGGTCCGTGCACAGCCCGAGTCAATTACAGACCGCATTCGTAAGAGACACAATACATCAGAAACAGTCCGAGAGAGTTCCGGTCTGCAAGGCATCAGGTGGTGGAATTTTGAAAAATTTCAAAACTTTCAAAAAATCAAAAAATGCTGTAAATTGCCCAAAAAGCGCACAAAACCAAAAAAATTTGAAAAATTTCACCTTCAAATTTTTTTCAAAATTTTCAAAAATTTTGGTTTTGTGCGCTTTTCAGGCAATTTCCAGCATTTTTTTGATTTTTCAAAATTTTTGAAAATTTTTCACAGGTCTCCTGAAGATATGCATGCCAGCCACGGTGAATGCCACATCCTGTCTCTGCCGGACTCGGCTTCTATCTCAACCAGCTGCTGCTTGCCTCGGTGTATGACCAACAGGACTGAACCGATATCTGGTCTCTGCACGTCTCTAGCTGCTTCACGTGCTGCCTGCAGCACCTGGCCTTCTTAATGACAGCACGTTAGAGACGTGTCATACAGAGACAATTAGCTGCATTTTTTCATTTTTCTAAAAGTTTGAAAAATTTAAAATCTTTTTCAAAATTTTTCCTTCCTGATCCCTATATAATAAGTGCCAAATTCAGTCTCTGCCAGACTAGACCTCTGCCTCACCCTATCTTTGCAGAGAAGGCCCGCCAGAAACCGGGTCATACATAGACCGGACCGTGCAGAGACTGGGTGTGTCATAGTCAGGGTACGGCAGAGATCGGGTGGGGAGTATTTTGAAACACATTTTGAAATTTTTCAAAATTTTGGAAAAATCAAAGAATGCCGCAATTTTTCTAAAAACGAACAAAACGAGAAATTTTATCTTTTTTTTTGAAAAAATTAAACATGAAAATTTTCAATTTTGTTTTGTTTTGTGCGCTTTTTGAACAATTTCCAGCAATTTGAAATTATTTTCTAAATTCTCCCCACCTGATCCCAGCCAGAACAGGTTTCAGACGGGCCCGTTCTCTGCCGATATGTGTCTGCATGGTCCGGTCTCTGTATGACCCGGTCTCTGCCGAGGCGTCTCTGCAAAGATCGGATAAGGCAGAGATTGAGTCAGATTCCGAAATTAAGAAATATGGCAAAATAATATAAGTTTCTATACATTAAGCAAGGAAATGATAATGTGTGATGTCTTACCTACAGACAATTATTTTTATATTACTTTTCATTCTTATTTTTTTATTATTGTGGTTATAATTAATATTAGTGTTACTACTACTACTACTACTATTTATGGTAATAATATTTGGAATGGAACTTTTCACTTCATGTGTACATACAGTGACTACTTTTTATAAACACTGATATTCGTTGATACATTGTGCGTTTCTGTCCTTTAATATTATATACCAAAATTAAAATTATAAATTTGGCCTTCAATCTCTTGTAGAACTTTCATTTTAATTATAACACCAACACTCTACCATCATAGACTTCTTAATGTCAGCCCACCATTTTGGAAGACGATTGGTTGAACACTGAGCAAAAAAATAGGAAACATAATTAATTGTATTAATTATAATATATTAATAAACAGCTATTAAATATTTAGGAATATCCAGAGATGCTCAACTGACTCTAAGTGAGTTTATAACATGTGGGAAAAAAACAATTCTGTCTTTCTGGGAGTCCTTGAATTGTGCTGTGCCAATATAAACACATGTAATTCACCTTAACCTTAAAAGTTGCTTTTTAATAACTTTGCTGACATCAAGAAATATAGTTCATTTGCTGTCTTTAAGCTTGTCCATTTCTGAATTATGTTAATTCTGGCTTCTGACCTATGTAATGGTGCAAGCTAATGATTATAGATGTAACCTCACAAAACTCTTATCAGCCAAGTTTGCAGATGCAAAGTGGCAGATGGCTATGTAATGCATTTTGAAGATATGAAATCAATGTTAGAGTGAAAATGTCCTCATGCTCCAGGTGCCCATTGACCAATTGATGAGGAAACTGTGAAAGTAGCAATGTGAAGAAGCCTGAACAAATCAATACGAAAAGTCATGGTGGAACTGAGGATATCATGGTATTCAATTTAGTAAATACTGCACTTATAACTGCATATTTCCATGCAAGATAATGGCAAACTTCATGAACGTGAAAAAGAACTCAGTCTGAATTTTTCTCCTTGGGTAAGACATGAATAAGCTGTATTTCACAACACATGGTTTCAGTGTGGCAAATTTCCTACTCTGAAAATCCCTGTAATTTTAATGAGAAAGATAATTGTGGAAAAAAATATTACTCATCTAAGAATTTTTGAATAAGGTTTGTCATTAAAGTGATGTGTATTCTTGGATATTTTGCTTCATCTGTTAATTTAACATTTAAAACTCTTGAAAAACATACAACATTTTGGAAGCTGGGTGTGCTTCCATCATCAAGTAAAACCATACAACCTATTCAGCTGGGTCCATTTGAAAGAGCTTGGACTATGATTAACTCTTTCCAATGATAAAATTGAAAATTGGTATTTCAACTTTAAACTCTTATGTATTTTATGTAGTTTCAGAAGCATTATTCTTGTAATGTAACATTATGTTACTGATTGATTGGCCACTGAAGATGACCCATTAGGGTCGAAACGCATTTGGCCTATATATACTACCATTCAGAGTTAATAGTTACTGAATATATAATTTTTACATTGAGTCCCTACATGGTATAAAAGGTTTCAAAATCTTTCCAATCGACTCATCAGATTAGGCTTTACAGTTTTACCTGATGATAAAAGCAGAGCCACCCATCAAAATGACATGCGTTTTTTTTTAAATTTAAAACTTATATTAATAGACGAAGTAAATTTCCAAAAATACACATTAGTTTACAAATATTAGTGTATGTATTGTCATATTAAACAATAAAATAATTGCACTATTCTTTTTCAAAGATACAAGACAGCTCTGAATCATTAGAAGAGTATAACAACTTCATATATATACGAGTATATATATATATATATATATATATATATATGTAAAACTAATAATTCAACATTTAACAGCTTATCATTAATACTAACAACAACTCAACATAACACTGATATGGATATTATTAATGGATGGCAAATACAGTATGCTCCCAGCATTATCACTTTCACAGCATACTCAACCTGCATATGCCAACACTAATTATGTATATATAAAAGAAATTTTGTATTATATGATAAGGCAAGAAACTGTTATCAGTACTGATGGGAGATATAAATATGCACTTACATATTTTCATGCAGGCATAATTTATGGTGAGGACATCCTCTTGTAGTTTCTCTTTTAATTTTTAGACTACACCTACATGGTGATACTGTACCACAAAATTGGCATCTCTTATGATCAAACTAAATATACTGCTGTAGGACTTCTCAGTTACAATGTTCTGGTATAATAATGCCTATTATTTATGTTTTTCTATTCCAGTTTCATTGTAAATGTAACTATAAAGAAGCCTTTATTCATAAATCTTAAAAAAGCATACAATAAAGGGAAAGGAATTCCATTGCTGACATTCAAGAGCTCTGAACTGGAAAAATACAGATGAGTATCTCTGAACATTTTATTCTATAAAGGCATTATCTTGTGGTAGTTGCTGCTACTGTAGTTGATGAGTTAGTGACACATGTGGGGATAGCATTAGACCACTTCCCATTACGGAGACATCGCAGCATTGGTGCTCCTCTTAATTCCAAACCATCATCACATGTAAATGTGATGGTTTCCCCAATCTTGTAGTAGAATTTAACAGCTGACATCCGCCCACTAATAGTAGTACCAGGGTAGGAGCAAGCCTGCATACCTGCAACAAAGAGATTAATAAATTCTTAGTTTGTTTATTTTATGGTTTTGTATAAACTACTGAAAAAAGGGTGCCTATTTTAAGTTTCCCTATACATTAATATACTTTTCAAGTTCCAGGTTGGTTTATTAAATCAGGGACCCATAAACCAAACAATGCACTGTCCACTGGACATTCTGTGTCACTCACCATCTGTGTTGTTTCAGACATGTAGATATAGACATGATCACGTAAGTTAACACATTTTAATTATGGTAATAATTATTTATAACACAGAAATTTGTGAGATAGGTGAGCATCAATCATTCATGACTATATAAAGAATGTGTAAATATGTTTCAATAGGCCAAATGTTATTAACACACATTTTATTTATATGAGCTGGGACCCATCTTGAAGGTTTTAATGATTTTCCCAAATCTGTTCAATTTCAGTACCTTTAAATATGTTACAAACTCTTCTTTCCATGGCCTTTCCAATTAATCATTCATGAGTCACTCAATCAGTCACCTACTGGTATCAAATTTGTAACCATCATATAACACATTCTTTCATTTTGCTGAGGAAGTTCACTGTGTTGACAAAATTCCCACTATTTATCAGCAGTATAAAATATTGATTTCTGAGCTTCAATTGTATGAACTGCTTTGAAGTTTCTAATGCTTTGGCAAACAACACTGCAGTTGGCATCTTCAAAGTATAAGTTGTCTGGAAAGGAGTTTTCTATGAGAAAAGTTTTATCATCTTCATTTAATGATGTCTTTTTTACTAGATAATGCATTTACCCCAGTATCCTGAGCTGAAAGCTAATCAATCAGGAGCCAACTCAGAAGAGGTGGATATTATAGCCTCTGATTTAATGAATTATCATCCTTATATCCAGAAAAGAAAAAATTCTGATTAAATGTTATCATAAAAATTTTAGTTCAGCTTGGTACATACATTTGGGTACAGTCCCTGACCATCTCCCATTCTCCTGGCATGCTATGATTGGCTGTCCCTCCATCATGAATTCTGGGTTGCAGTTGAACTGTATCACATCTCCAGCCTTGTATGGCCCACTGCCTTGAATATAACCATTATCTGGTGTTCCTGGAGTATCACATTGCACTTCTGCAAGTAAATTCACTTTTAAATGATTTCATTTGATTCAGGAATTGTGACTGTATCAGACACCATATGGTCAAATTTTAAAACAACAAACAGAAATATATTATCAACACATCTTTGTAAATTACCATGAAATACATAGCAGTGTAATATTTACACATAACTTGAACAAAGAAAAATTATGAATGGGTTTTGTGGGTGGTCTCCCACCACATATAAAAGTCATATATGATATGTAAATTTTTCAACTATTTAGACTATATCATACCCTTAACCTTAGATAATCCAACAGAATAACAAGAAACTGATTACAGTTCATTACATCTATAACAATATGTAATACCTGAAACAAGCAGAGAGCAGATACAGCTATGTAACAAGAAGAGATAAAACTTCAAATGGGAATTTAAGCTTGAATATTTATATGATAGAGTAAACTACTTGCTGATGATATGATAGTTGTTAGGTATATGACCAGAAATTAAGTTGCTACAAACATTAAAATTTATCATTTAAATTCAAGAATTAGTGGATAATGTAATTAGGAATATTCAGCTCATGATTACCCAATTATTTCACTATACAATGATATGAAACTGTAAACAGTCACAAGAATTAAGTATGTATTTAATAAATTTAAAAAAAAGATGCCATGAATAAAGATAGTTACCCCACCTCAACAGATTAATAAGAAGCATAACCAAAATCATACAGACACAAACACAGTTCATCCAAAATAAATTACGAGGTGCGATCGGAAAGTTTCAAGACTGTGTCAATAGAGGGCGAACCGGATGTAGTACGAGCTTCTGCCGCTAGGGGGTGCGGCCTACATTCATAGTGAATCAGTGTGCCAGCCGGCATCATCGAATTAGCATTTGTTTCTTAGTTACGGGCGTTTTGGTAGTGCATTACACCGAAACGGCTACGGAAACCTATGAAATGCTAAAGCAAGCATTTGGGGAGTCCGCAATGGGTCGTGCACAAATTTTTGTGTGGCATTCACGTTTTAAAAATGGCCGAACCTCTGTCGATGATGACGAGCGTTCTGGACGACCATCTTCGAGCACAACGCCCGAAAATGTTACGAAGATTCGGCAGGCCATTCACGAAGATCGACGTCATACCATCAACGACTTGTGCGACATTGTTGGGATAGGCTATGGGACCTGTCAGCTGATTCTAAAGGAAGAACTCCACATGCGACGCATCATGACAACGCGCCAGCGCACACCGCCCTCAAAGTTCGGCAGTTTTTGGCCTCAAACACCATGGCCGTCATCCCGCACCCTCCTTAGCTCCGTGTGACTTCTTCCTCTTCCCAAAGATGAAAATCCAGCTAAAGGGAAGGAGATTTGAGACGATAGAAGAGATTCAGGCAGAATCGCAGATGGTGCTTGACAGGCTGACAAAGAAAGATTTCCAGGGATGCTTCCAGGCTTGGCAGCGGCGCTGGGATCGTTGTGTTCACTCCCAGGGGAACTACTTCGAGGGTGATGGATGAATTTAATACCTCAGATAAGTGTACGGGTTTTTATACGAGCAGTCTTGAAACCTTTCGATCGCACCTCGTACATAATGCATGAGGCAAATTCATGAAGAGCAGAAGACCATCTCTGAACCTGATTTAGCAGCTTGTCATATGAACTAAGACAACAGAACATGAAGTCAAATGAATCATATATGGTACTGTTGACAACGAAATCTGCGATGTGTGTGTTTATATGTGACAAATATCATTTTGCTGAAATATAAAGATATTTGGTATAACCATATCAGAATAAAAGATGATGGTCCTGAAGAACCCAATGGCAATATAGGTACCTCTAAAATAAGTTCTGCAACATATTTAGATCAACAGAACTGTGTGTATGGGAAGAATTTCTTACACTTCAGATGAAACAAAAATAAATAATTAATTATGATAATATTGTACAGCTCATAAAGTTCTACAGAATATCATAATGCATCATAGAATTCCTTGATTAAGGAATGGTTGGGAACCACTGTAGCAGATATAGGTTTGCAAAGAAGGATGTAACTGTCATCACAATTTGGACATTATCATAAAAATGCATGAGATGGTCATTGTAAAATGTATTCCCACCACAAATTTATTTTCAAGAGGATAGAAAGGCAGATAAAAATAAATTATGTAACCTCTTTACCTTAACCTAATTTGACATTCTTGATATCCTGTGGACATACTTTATACAAATTAAATACATATATTGTACCTTGACAAGTGGGTAGAGGAGAAGCCCAGTCTCCTGTGTGCTGACACACAGCTTCATGTGGCCCACGCAACCCATATCCCTGGGCACAGCTGAACACAGCTCGACCACCCACTTCTCTGCTTAGGATTGACACACGGAGATGTGGGTCCGTTAAATTTACAAGATCTGCACATTCAATACCTGTGCAAAATTATTCAGTTTTACAAATATGAAAAGAATATAAAATTAAATATGATAAGATAATGGAGAATCCAAAGAGGGCAGGAGGGTCAAAGCAATCTAAAGTTAAGTACACTGAATTTCTGACTGAATGGCAAGTTTCACAAAGGTTTGGGAGGGGTAAAGTCAGTGGCAATGATAATCATTCCTCTAAGAGCTTCCAATTTAACAGGTTTCAGTCTTCAAAAACATTATGAAAAAACAAGTATGGTACTGCTGGTGTGAGGTCTGGGCCCATATATTTGTAAATTGCAAGCCATATCCCACAGAAAAAGGATATGTTTATCCCGTAGCAGTTTAAGATAAACATCAGAAGTGGTTGACCCTCAATGAAAACATCACAGGACACTTATGTGCACTCTATTAATACAGTGGCTTAGTGAAAGTGGTTTAAAAACATTTGTCCAAGTGTGTAGAAAGGACTGTAAAAATTTCATGTAGACAAAAAAGCACAAAAGTAAAAACTATACAAAAGTCTGAAAAGTCCAGATTGTAAACTAATTTTATATAAAAAAAATAAAATTCACAAATGCTCAGATCTCGGAAGTCAGTGTCCTAGAAATAGCACCAAGCTTCACAGATATTTTTCTATTCATAAAATTTCAAATTAAATAGTAAAATTTATTTATTATAATACTTCTTTTGTTTATACCAGTGGGCCCCAACCTTTTTGTGCCTATGGGCACATTTGAGAGTTTATGCGATCGTGGCGGGCACCAACCAATTAACAAAGCCAAATTTTTCTTTTATCTGGACAAATAAGTAATCGTCACCAAGCAATACACAAAACAACACGACGTTTAATGATACAAGAAACCATGCAATCAAAAATACTTACTTTCAAAAGTACAATTATTATTACTCAGGTGGGTAGTTAGTGTGATATTTGGCACTGCATTTAATCTGTCAGTTTTTCAAATTTGCTTGTGTAGGAAGATGTTGCTGCTCGCAAACAATCGTCAAGATGGACATTAGTAAGTAGAGATCTGTGCTTTGATTTTATAATGTTCATGGTTGAACGGCCTTCATTATTCAGTATAACATCTTTCCGTATCAATGCTGGCACCCGCAGGCACTGCGTTGGGGACCACTGGCTTATACTATATAGTACTACCACCATTTTTGCTTCAAGTTCTTAAACTGAACCTACTCAAAAGATGATTTTTCTAACCACTGCAATAGTGTAGAATATACCCTAGACCAGGGATGGGGAACCTTTTCATGTTGGAAGGCCGCATTAATTTAACTGTAATCAAATAAGACCGCATTTAAGAAACTTCAATTAGATATACTTAAAAATGTACATTATTTTGTAAAAATCTAACTACTATGTACTTAATAATTTCAAAAAATGAAAACTATTTGTTAATTTTAAAGTTAACTAATCTTTTAATGACTTTGTTGTGTCTGTTTTTTGTTGGAAAGCATTTGAATGTTTGGTTGCAGCATGGAGGTCCGCAGTTTCAGTTGATCCTCTAGATGGGTATCCGTCATTTGTGACCTTAAGGGCGTCTTGAAAAATGTATTAATAAAAATAAAAGGATTTGTTCTGTAAAATTTGGATTCAGTCAAAAGGCCGCATTTAAGGACCTAGAAGGCCACATGTGGCCTTAAGGCCGCAGTTTCCCCACCCCTGCCCTAGACCCATGAAACATGTTAGTCCTTGTGGGGTTGACTGTGAAGAACATCATGCCATTCGATTTTGTGGTGTGCACTTACTTTCACAAATGGGAATAGGTGCACTCCAATTTCCAGAGGGCAAACATGTGATTTCTGGTGCACCAATCAAAGAATTGCCATTAGCACATGACAGTAACACCCTTGTGTTCATCTTGGTATTCAGAGTGCTGAGATTCATGCCACGACGAGGCGGAATCATTGGACAGTGCACCGCTGATTGAAAGAAAGCCAACTGATTAGTGCTGTGTTAAATGTACATTGAAATAGATTGTAAGACACTACAACTGTAGATACCTCAATTTCATCAGGTACAGTTAGTAGTGTAGTAGTATCATCTTTTTCTCATAAATAAAAATTGTTAAACAATCAGAAAACACTTTTTCCACTGTGTAAACGTATGAATATTAAATAAATGATACAGTGAAATACATATCTTAAAATTTATATCAGTAGGCAACTTAGTCTTCAAGAACATGTATTCAGATGAACAAAACTGAACACTGTGGTTAGCATTCCTCCACTAAAGTAGCCACAGGTTTCATTCTTGGTCCAGACCTGAGGTTTTGTTGTTTTTCTCAACACTTACAGAAAATTCTAAGGCAATACTTTATGGTA
Source organism: Zootermopsis nevadensis (assembly GCF_977971745.1). Taxonomy (NCBI): domain Eukaryota; kingdom Metazoa; phylum Arthropoda; class Insecta; order Blattodea; family Termopsidae; genus Zootermopsis; species Zootermopsis nevadensis. The sequence continues at coordinate 1,273,812 of NW_028259136.1, forward strand.
GGATGAGCCGGGATAGCTCAGTCAGTATAGTGACAAGCTACGGGCTGGATGACTGGGGTTCGATCCCCGATGGGGGCAGAGGATTCTTTCCTCTAGCCTCTGCGTCCAGACTGGCTCTGGGGCCCACCCAGCCTCCTCTACAATGGGTACCAGGGTCCTTTCCCGGGGGTAAAGCCGGCCGGGGCGTGATGCTGACCACTGACCCCCATCTAGTGCTGAGGTCAAGAAAGAGAGGAGCTATATCTCCTCTCATCCCAAGCGCCTGTACGGCATGTAGCGGGACAAACTTTACTTTACTTTATGGAAGGCCACAATTGTTTCTTTCTTCTTCCTTCTGAATTCGCCATTTACTATGATTCATCAATTTAAAGCATACAACCTGTGGAGCTGAGAAAGCATCATTTAAATAAAATAAGAGGCAATAAGATAAGCAATGGATCAAACAATGAGGGTACAGGGAAGTTGACCCAGACAAGTTTGCAGTTTGTCTTCACTTTTTATAACACATAACAGCAAAGCTCTGAACAGAACAGATAACATATCTCACAATAGTGTCTGTCTCATCTATGTCCTTATGACCAGGTGATTATAGCACCATTATAGTAAGCACTGTATCAACCACATCTAGTTTGGTGTTAAAAAGGAAGGTAATACTACATTTCTAAATAAGTCTAATGAATGTGTGAGTATATTTAATCAAATTAGATATGTCTTCTTTTCATGTGACAAAGTATATGAATTTAGTTATCTGAATTTCAAACTCAAACAATAAGAGATGAAAAAGTTTGTAAAGTAACAGCATTAAAGGCAACTCTCGGTTTACAAATGAGTTCCGTTCCAAGACGTTGTTCGTTAATACATTTTTGTTTGTTATGTGTATCTTGCATTCCTGAGCTTTTACAATACATATCGTATATGTTAGCAGCCATTTTAAAGCATTAAAACCATGTACTAAACATCGAATGGTCTATACAATACGTTTTATTAAATGTATGTATGCATTATGGTTTAACATAGGCAAAGCAAGTGATGATCCTATTATATTATAATAGGGGGAATAACCAATTTCTTTCCCACGAGAAAACATTCTATACAGCGTGGCATGTAAACCAACGTCTTTTTACTGGCTAGATTAGTTTTATTAACCAAGAACAGTTCAGTATAATTATCATACAATATTTTTCTGATAATTATTGTAATAAACACATTTTTTAAAAGTTTATTTATTTAAATCTTACAATTATGTTCACTATACAATTGGCATTTCGTTTTATAAGGAACTCTATCTATTGGCGACTTTAAGAAATTTTGAATAAATTGTGTCGTTCGTTGTAGCGAATGTTCGTAAATCGAACGTTCACAAACCGAGAGTTGCCTTTATATACAGAACGTACATAAATTATCTCGACAACTTTACTCATGAATAAAACCTTTACAAAAAGTCAGATGCATTATTTGAGCATCAACTGTGAAAGAAACTCTCAAAGATTTACCGAGTTCCACGCAGATGGTAGCACCCATTGTTTTCCACTGCACTGTTCTTCCAGCAAGACAATGTACCACCACACCAAAAGATGACTGTGCATGCAACTCTTAACCAGCATTTCCAAAACCAACGGATTGGCTGTGCTGGTCCCATATCTTGGTTGGCTAGATCGCCAGAATCACATACTGATTTTTTCCTATGGGGATAAGTAAAAGTCTGTGTACCGAACTCTGGCAGCAGACATCAGCAATTTGATGGACAGAATTGCAGCTGCTATTACAACAGTTGTCACTGACATGCTGCAGCATACATGGATGGAGCTTAAATATCATTTGAACATTGTATATGTGACAAATGACACCCATACTCTCACAGATGTCTTTTAAACAGCGTGTTCATGTCTTTGCATAAAGGTTTTATTCATGAGTAAAGATGTAAAGATAATTTATATACACTCTGTATAGTAACGGTTTAGAATCTTTCTTCAAAAGTTGATAGTAAAGCATGTTGTCCCTGATGGTTAAGTAAACACCATGCCATGGAGATGGGGAATGGAGGTACAGCTCCACACAGTCTTAAATTCAGCTCTGGAAGGAGGTGAGTTGTCAGTGCCCATTGGATAGAGGCTGCAACAGACCAAGAGGTGTCTGGACACTGTGGCAAAGAGGAAATCCTTCCATGCCAGGAATCGAACCCCACTCATCCAGTCCATAGTCTAGTCACTGACTGAACTATCATGGTTCCTTTCAAGAGATTCCTTGTTTTTATGTAACATGAAAGTTCATCAGTGCTCAGAAAAGCCCACAATTTAACCATATCCTAAGCCAGTTCAATTCAATCTGAATCCTCACATCTCATTTCATTATCACCACAGCCACCACTATTACCATCCATGGATTAAGTTTCTGTCCTGTTCTAGTTACAGGAAATAAAACTGTTTAGTCTTTTTTTTGCCTTTCATTTTATACTGACAGATTCATACAACAGCTTCAGGCTTTGGTTTTATTATATTTTTTTTTTAATGATCAACATCTGGAACCACATAATTGCATTAAGCTCATCAATTCTTCTTTACTTAATGTTTCACAGATCTAAATATCCTCCTTACCAGTTTGTTCTCATATGTCCTCAGTCGACATCCTTTTTTTAAGACTGAATGCATAGTTTTCAATAGTTTCATCCATCTTATTAACAGTTTAGTTCTGAAGCATGAAAGCTCTTGTTTTAGTCTGAAATTACTTCCCTATCCCCTACACTATTATCAAATGACTATTAAAAATGCCATGTGACTGAAATCAGATGGTAGTGTTATATTGACTGATTAAGCAATGAACAATTTGTTCAACCCTATGCAATACTTGAATACATCACAGGCATTGTATATCAAAATATTTATTGTGCAATATTTCTGTTTATATAAATTAATTAAAAAGAACAATTTAAAAACTAAAAACATAACTATGTCCTCAAAGCTACTTTACATTTCATAAAGTGCTCTATATCATACCTTTCACAAGTATTTCTACTGCATGTGTGTGTCTAGTAGGAGTAACACATGTGAACACTCCAGAATCATCTCTGCTGGCATGATATATACTTAGGCGGTACTCCAGCTGTGAATCGCGCCCTGGATCAGTTGTCCAGCCTTCAGGATATTTTCTGTCACAAACAGAGGTATTCAACAGAATGTTACTGTTTACATTATCACTGGTCAATATCGATATTTTCCTAGGCAGAAGTCTGGTTATTACAGGATTAAACTACAATTATAATTGTCAAAGTAATTAAATATTTTATGTTATATGGACAGTTTCAGACTTTCATGAGTGCTGAATGTTTCTGTACCTGATCATTCATGCAAGTGCTGAAAAACAAGGGATTGTGTAAAATATATGTAACTGTATTAATCATGGAGTATGTTCAAAATGTTGAATGCTTTCAGGGACATAAAAGTAAAGGTTATATCACACTGTAAAGAGACAAATATTGTAACACTCTTACCTATAATTGTGGCTGATAACCCACTTGGGGGTGCCAAACCTCCGTATCCACAGGCATTCCATGTGCACAATCGTTCCTGGATATACAATTAGCCGCCCATCATTGCTCTGTGCAATTGGTCCCAACTGATGACGAAATAAGATAGTTGGTGGTTTTTCCACTGCAGGAAGAAAAACTGTTATCCAAGCTTATGCAAATCTGCCAAAATATTGGAATATTGAGAGCATCAATAAAACTAACATGTATTCCATGCAGACAAAATAACAAAGTAGCAGCATTCCACAGTTTCCAAAATGAAGAAATATTAACATATAGACATAGTATAAAACAGTGAATTATATTATTTTAATTTCCTGTGCCTATCACAATTCCTGTATGTAAATGAACAGGATACAGGTCTATGTTAAAATTGAAATGAATACAAAGCACAAGTATAGCAGCAATTTAAGAGATCATCAGTTGCATATAAAATCAAAAGAATTTACATATTTCATAAAATGGTATGTTCTTACAATATATTTAAATTCCTGCTTCATATTTAACTTTACAAGGGTTTTAATTACAAGACTTTTTTAATCAGTTTTTATGACCAAAGGCATATAAGAACAAGTAACTTGGGAAATTAACACATTCCCCATTATCTATACATGTCTCCTCAATGAACATGTACTAGAATAACAGTGTAATACAAGACAACATGGTACTGTCACTGGCTAGTTTGTTTTTGCTTAGACTGAGATTTTGATAAAGAAGTGCATGAAAGAGGAAGTTTTAATTATCTTAAAAAGTCCTATCATGATAGACCCTTACATATTTGAATGAAGATTTACTTTTTAGTTTGAACTATAACACGCATACAAACTTAAAATCAAGAATATATACAATGCATGCAGCCAATCTGTTTGAGAGGCAATAATGATAAAAGAAGAGGTGCAAAGGGATGTTTGTATCTCCTATGTAATTCAGTATATAAATTTGCATGCATTTCTGAAATCTGAATATCTTGTACCTCTCTGTTACAAAGTAGACACAGTATCAGTTAGTTAATTGACTGAAAGCAGAAAAGTTTAGCATTTTTTGCAGTGACAACATGATTCTGTAACTGCCCATTCATTTACCATCATAAGATTTCCACACTGTAACTGGTCATTCTTAAGCAAAGTCTCATTTAATCTTCTCATAATTGTACACTAGTCTAGTGACACCAGGAGCAATTAGAGGTGCATTTTTCTTCATTCCAAAAATAAATTTACATTATCACAAACAATTTTATATAGCAGTGTGAATGCAATGCCTGTTGAAATTGTAGTGTGAGATCAGTGAACTATATCAGGATGCAGGAAAACAAATGTGTTTTAGTAAATCTGGATTTTGTCACAAACAAAGTTCCTTTTTGTGTTTGATAACTGCTGCATTTACAGCACTTTTTGTGCATTATTTCCTCTTAAGTTTTCAAAATATAAATGCTTGTATTCCAACAAATATGGTAGCCTTTTTAAAAATGTTGTAACAAAGTAAGATAGTCTATTTGAACTAAGAAAATAAAAATTAGTGACAATATATGCAAACAATCTAAAAATTGTAGAAGCAAGGAAAGATAAATAATTTTAAATACATTTTTAATTAATGGTAACACACATTAGCCTTAAAAGCAATGGGATAATGCATCTTGTAATAGACCATTCTGAATACAAAATGAAGCAGACAAATGTTTACTGAAATACACCTTACTATACCTTTTATCGTACAACACAAGTAAATGAAAAAACACATACAAATACATTTTTAAAACTCAGAAATGAAGTAGTGATACATGAAATTGGTAATATTTTCTTTATTGTTTAATGTGTTTATAATTTAAGACACACATACTTAAAATATTATACTTCCTTACCACATCATAACATATGGGTACAAACAGCCTTGATTGTTGGAAAAACAGAACACTGATTAAACTTCATTAAAAGAAAAAGAATTAACTGAACACAGATTTAATTTTTTAAAAAATTGCATAATTCATACATAACTGAAAGGATTTCAATAGACTCTTGTCTTTCATGTTGTGTGAGCCTGCATAGCTCAGTCAGTATAGTGACTGGCTATGGACTTGATGACTGGGGTTTGATCCCCTGATAGGGGCACAGGATTTTTCCTCTACCCTCTGCTTCCCTCCAAGACTCCTATCCAATGGGTGCTGGGGTCTTTTCTCAGGGGTAAAGTGCAGCTGGGGGGTGATGCTCACTACTCACCCCCATCTAGTGCCGAGGTCAAGAAGGAGTAGGAGCTATATGACCTCTCCGCCCAAGCGCCTACATGGCATATATTGGGACAGCTTTACTTTACTTTCATGCTGTAAAACAGGAAATACAACATTTCATATTAAGTATACTTACATGCATAATCATTTTCCTGGTTCAGCCCAAAACACACAGGCTTCTGGCCATCCCATTCACCACCCACACAACGGCGACGATTAGAGCCAATCATAGAGTATTTCCCAATATCAACACATCTTGAAACCTAAACAAGCACACACAATTTTTTCAGCATCTAAATATACAATTGAGAGACATTTCTTACAAGCCATCAGTCAGTGGGATATTTTAATAAAAAAACAAACAGAAATACTACAATAAAATTCTATTTGGGAAGAAAGAAATCATTTGACAGGCACCTAAGCTGCAATAACATTCACAGGAAGCTCATTTTTTCCCTTGGACAGTGACAATGAAAAACGTAATGAAATTCAATGATAATTATATTAGTGAAAATCAATTAGATTTACATAATAAATTTCAAGAGCACTTCCTTTTATCTCATAGCAATTTAATTAAATGCTTATGAAATACCTAGAATTACAGATTTTGCTCTCTGCTGTATTTGTTGATTCCATTTGATTTGAATTAAATGATGATGTCACTCCCAAAGCAGAAGTTTGCAATACCACTATGTTCTAATTCTGGTTTATGAAATGTAATGACAATTTCAGTAGCTCAGACTACATAACACCGAAACATATGATGACCAGTGAGTAAATGAGTTTAAAAGAATGTGGAAATAAGCTTGTGTGACCTAATTTAAGATACTATCCCAGCATCTGCATGACTGAGAAAAAGTACAAAAACCATTAGTTAGTATAATTGGTGTCTAGGCCAAGATATGAACCTGGGTCCTTCTGAATATGATGCAGGAATGCTACCCACTCAACCATTACATTGCCACCTTGTCACCTTAACAATGGAGGAAGTTAAAACACTATTAAGAACATACACATGGCTATGATGATAAAATAAACCTAAGTTTCCTTGTAAAGTAGGGAATGATAAGGTTAAAATATGGTAACTTGTAGATTCAGAAACTATGAAAATGACAAATAAATTAAGCTGTATATTTTTCAAAGATCTATTTTAGGACCATAGACTGAATGGCATTACTGATGATCCCACATCACAATATTACTTTTAATGGTACAAAATTACATTGAATGAAGGTCAGATGGTCTCCATTGGTAAGAAGTCTGAGTCAAGTTTCATGAAAATAAACAATTTGTTGCAGAGTTGTTTATGAGGACATATCACAGAACCATGTCTGTATTGGCAATACACGTAATAAGCTGTACTGTCCTTATTAATGTTTATTACAATAACAAACACTAAGCATGTTTAACATTTATTTATTGCATTTCAGGGTTAGCCAAATTTATCAGCTGAGTAGATGATACTAAAGCAGGCCAATAAGTTCTGAAATGCAACATTAGAAAAATAAGATTTTGTGCTTCTTCACTCTTTTGTAAACCTGATTACTGCTGTGACATCTGATTTCTTTATCTCTCATGCTTTGGATGTGTAAAGGTAACTCACCAGCAAGGAGCCTGGTGGAAATTCCACAACTTCTTCAGTGATCTGCTGATCATTGTAGAATGACACAACATTAGGTTCTGTGTTCCGAAATATACATGTACTATTTCGTAGAATCCCCACTCCATCTAGTACATCTTCACCTTCTGCAATCAAAGTAACATTCTAAAATGTTTGTATTTGAGCAAACAGAAATATTACAGTTCATCTAAAATCAAGTGTCAAGTTGTTGTTAATATGTACTTGTACATACTACGAATTATTGATGGAACATCATTGAAGAATTATTAACATAACCATATATAAGCACCATCCATATCTCCTTTCACAAGTTGGGACAGCAGGAATACAGAGATTTGTTGAAGTAACCTTGAACCTTGCAGAGAGCACCAGTTGGCACTTTCATAAATTTTCTGTCATTGTAGGCAGGTTCCAGGACAACTTGAAATATGGCATGCTCACTTCCTCCATAATCCTTTCAAATTCTCATCACAATTAACCTTTCATCTTAATCAATACTGAATAATAAGAGATCTGAGGTTCTCGTGGCTGTGTAGATGTCCGTCAGTCTTCTGGGTTGTAATGTCATGTGGACTTGTAGGAAGACACCAACGTTTCGAAATAATATACTGCTGCCATCTTCAGAAAGCCAACATTCAGTTTATACAGAATCAATACATGATACATAAACAAACCAAGCAACCAAAATGAAATCACACCATCATACTAAAGTTTCACTTGTTGTCTATTGTTGAACATATTCATATTTATTTAATTTTTGTACCTATAATTGAATTCTCATGTGATCAAGAAAATAACGTGTCTATATGACTTGGCATATTATAGACTGTACCATGAAGTATGGATTGTATGTGTGAGCTTTGATTTCTATAATTTTTAATTTATTTCTGTTTCACAAGCAATTTTATATATTAAGTTGTGAGGAATACTGCTTATAAGAACTATTAATTTAATAAAACTGCACCCATATAGCCCTTATGCTCTCTTGCTTGACATGACTAATAGAATATCTAATGTATTGTATACCTTAAAACAATTATACTCAACAGAACCACATCAATAACCAAATAAATGAAACATACCACAGTTGAGAGATCTCCCAACCCAACTTCCATCTTCACAAATAATCCTCCACGTTGTCTTCTCACCCATGATGCTAGCTATGCAGTTAAAAGTGACTTCTGTACCATCTGGAAAACTGGAATCAGATAACAGAACTCAGGGAATATATCCAATTAGGAACAGTAATAAGAAGTGAACAATGGGAACAGCTGATTAACACAGACAAATATTTCTTATACAAGCAGATAGTAAGGCACTACTATTACCCACTTGCAAAGCAAAACAGTTGGGGAAACTCTTAAATTGCATAGTATTTGTAAAAAGGTCTCAATGGCTGACAATTTAAATACAAGTGTTCTGTGTTAAATGAATTGAGAAAAATGTGTCATACTTAATTGAACAAATATGAAACAGTGATTCTGATTTATAAATATTACCCTCTGTCAGATCACCTTTCTACCCAGCCGATATTTTATAACATTTAAATTTAGAATAAACGAAAACCACCATTATTAATGGCAAATGTAGTTGGAACCATAAAAATACAACCTCTTCTCTTTTCCAAACTTCTAACACATGATTATGACTGAAACAGAACTAGCCCCTAGCTCCAGTTCTGATTACTATTTTCTAATTACCAGCACCAAGTGGAAGCTAATGGGTGACCATAATGATAACAACTACTAATCTTTATCAAGCAGGTATAGGGAATTTAAACCACTGAATTAAGGAGTTGCAGGCCTGAATTTATCTATGAGGTTTGGTTTAGCTCTATGCTACTGCAATGCCAATAAAGGTTAATATTTACCAGGAGTTCTGGAAGTTTCCAGTCCCAGGGGAACAAAATGTTACAGCTGGAAAGTCTGGAATTTTACGTTTCAGAGGAAGTGGATTTCTTTTTTTAAAAAAGGGCTAATTAGCCAGTCTATATGTATTCTTGAACTATGGAATTAATTTAAATTTTGTGAGGGATTTTGCCCCGCGAGAAGTTAGTAGGTGTTAGCAGTTAACAGAATACATGTACAGTGGTATTTGAATAGACATGTATGTTGTAGAAGAGTAAGTGAATGATTTCATTTCGCTCCTATGAAGAGCCCTATCATTATACAATTTGCTGAGACAAACTTAAAATCTGCTTTCCACATATTCTTTGCTTATAAATGTTACAGTGAAATCCCCATTTAAAATTTCTTTGGGGAGCAATGAATTTTGACACTTAACTAAAGACAATTTTAAATGGAGGGAGTTTAACATTGAAATTTTACATGAACATAAATATAATTCCTATAGCTCACCCTAAGTTTAGTCTAGTACTGCCTACCATAAAAGTGTTTGTTTCCAAAAATGGCAAGACACAATAAACTATACCTCCTGTCAGTCTCCCCAATTGGTTCTCCATCCCTGTATACCAGTGAACCCTGAACTCTAGCTGGTGGACCACAAGTCCTCCTGAATCCTGCAGGAAAGTCAATTACACCAATATCTCCTCCTTTCGTTATGTCACTGCCACCCTTGAATTGCATATTTGTCTCAAGATGTTTGCTGCTGCCATCTAGCAAACATAATAAAAGAGTCACTATTTAAACTTTTATCGTATCAGAGTAAATGTGTAATCCACTAAGAAGGTTCTTGTTAATTGGTATGTGCTCTTTACATGAAATGCATAAAGTAAAGTAATTGTTAATTACACAAAACTGTACACATGAGAGAAAGGTATATATTTGAATTAAAATTTGTAACTTTTATTTGATATATTTTATATGCTGTATATTTATTGACATAAAAGGTGGTAAGATTAATATATGTACAGCTCATTTACTTTGTCATGAACAGAATTTATAACTGTGTGTAGTGTAATATTCCTAAAAGTTATGTCACAACATTAGGTTTATATCTGCAATAAATAAACCAGTGTGGATGCAAAATTACAGTAAATACATTTAGTAACCATGTACTCCAACTGCAAACTCCTTTCTAGTAATGTTTATGCCATGAGCAATACCTAGAAATGAATACCCAGTCCATGTGTGAAATGTATCCTTTTCCTAATCATGAAAATCTAAATGAATCAAGAATTTCTTTTTGCAGGTTTTGGATGAAGATTTGCAATAAAAGATGACTTTAAGTGCACATATGATATTTATATTTAATTTGCCAGCAGCAAAAGAGTCAAGATGCTTTCAATCAAACATCTTTCAATGATAATGGGAACAGTGATTATGTAATAATAATGAACTGATGAAGACTTCATGAAACATTCTCACTATTTTACCATGTAGGACCAGACCCACTCTTCTGAAAAACCAAACAATTTATTAGGGCAAAGAGGTAAATTAAATGTTCTATGGTTAAACACTTAGCCTCCAATGCAATTGGTAACAGGGTCCTTTCCTGGGGGTAAAGCGCAGTTGGGGCATGATGATAACCACTCACCCTCAGTTAGTGCAGAGGTTAAGAATGAGTGGGAGCTATGCAGCTCTCCCCCCAAGTGCCTACATGGTGTATTGTGGGACAGCTTTATGGTTAAACACTTACTGCTGTGCGTTATGATGGGAAGTGTGTGGTGCCTACACGCTGGTACACGGGGCCGCAACTCCCCCAGAATACATTCTATGGGTTGACCTGTTGACTTGCTGTAGTCACTATCACACTGGAATGTTACTGATGAGCCATTTGCTATGGTGAGTCCTGCTCTGTAGCCAGAGAGATACTGTCCATTGGTTATCATTGGCAGCTCACATGGTGCTACAGACAAACAATTAACACATCAAGTTTTACTCTGTAGAATATTACATATTCTTGTGATAGTAATTTGAAAGGCCATGTCCATAGCCTGACCCACAAATTGTCCTGATGTGACCTCATTTGGACACTCTTCCCAGGAAATGATTCTGTAACAATGAAGTGCTGAATTTCAATCACCATTGTCACCAAGTGCATGTCAATAATGGTGCTTAAATGAAAAAATTAAGCAACAAAAATCATTTGTTTGTTGTGGATGTCTATTTCTAATACAAGTGGAATAATTACTTTTATATCTGAAGCCACTGCCATTTATAACTGGTCCAGCTGTCCACTTTACACTGACCATTCACATAAATTGTGAATAAAACATTCTCAATTGCTCTCTCTCTTTGAAAATAAAAATACAGCACTTCAAATGTAGAAATATCTGAATTACAGTCTGTTAATTTTTTAATGATATTGACACTCTGTCATAAACTATTCGCCTAAAAGGCCAAAATAACTGAAAGTAAACATGAGAGCTTAAATCATAAAAAATGGATGTATAACAGATTAAAACTCCATTAACAATTTGAAATAAAAATGTTTTATGTTCTCATTAATTTTTAATACTTTTAAGTAACAAAATTCATACCTCCAAAATTAATGAAGGAAAACTGAAAATTGAACACATGAGCATACATTAAATTTCTGAAGAAATTACTGTGTTTTACTACTATACCTAATAATATTTAAGGGTTAAAGTGACTAATTTATTTCCCTGTAACATATAGTTTAATCTGATTTCACTTGCCTGGTGTGCAGTCTGGCAAAGATGTGATAGCCCACTTGCCATGCCAGCATCGGAGATTACTTGGTCCTTGGACATTATACCCATGTTTACACGAGAATTCCACAACTTCCCCATTTTCTATTGTTGATGACTCATTTAACAAAGCACTCTGACTTCCACCCTCTCTTGAATTAAGCTTATAGATACCATTCTCTGTTACTGGGACATGGCAAGGCACTGCAACAAAGGGAAATATTAAAAACTTGTTAAATAAAAAATTACACTTGTAATTAATGTTCTGAGATCCAAGGCAAAAAGGGGAAATTTTAAGGAACACACAAGCTTCTGGTCTGTGCTGATAATGTGAACTAATTGATCAAAAATGAAAGTAACTTAAAAAAACATAAACTCTATTATAGTCCAGTAAGGAGGTCAATCTACAAGTGAATATAGAGAAAGTGTGTGTTGTATGTTCATGTCTAGTCACCAGACTGCAGGGCAAAACAATAATCTAAGGTAGCTCATAAATCCTTTGAAAATGCGACAAAGTGTTCTTCCCATTTGCTACCTAAAAACACAAATAGATTGGCCATCAGTCATTTACCTTTGAAGATGGAGACTGCTAATTTCTATGAATGTGATCGTTATTTAGTCAACTTCTGTTGTCACTGTGGATCAACAACTTAGTACCTTAATGGACTAGAAATAATACTTTTTAAACTACTTCTAAATGTATAAATAAAAGACAATCTTTTATATATTTATACATAGCATGGTTTTACTCAAATTATTCTTGGATCAAATTAAGGAAAAAAAATTTAAGTTATTTTATAACTTACAGATGAGGCATTCAGGTTTGGAAGGTTTCCATTGCCCTCTGACACATTTTGCTGTGACATTGGTTCCTATGTTGAGGCCATATCCCTTTCCACAGGAAACCCTAATAACAGTTCCAGGTGAGAATGTCTGATTAGGATCTCGTCCTGCTTTTAACACTTCTATGTTTAAAAATGATTCTTCTGATATTACTTCACAGGGTCCAGCTGTAAACAGAAAATATGAAATGAAATTTATTGCACTGAGATCATTTTACAGAGGCTGTGGCTGCCTAACACTAGGTTTCTGCAAAAAATATAATTAATAAAGTAAGTAATAAAAACACACAGATATATGCAAAGTTTAAATTAATATTACTGTACAAGCAAAGATGATCCTACATGAATTTAGTGAAATTTATAAAATCTGCAGTTCAAAATAAGCAAACATTTTTTACAATATGAAATTAATAAACTAATGTTGGTCAGTTTGAACCAAAACATTCTGTAAAAGAAGAACACAACAATTGGCATCATTGGCAGAAAATTATCATTCTGCACTTCCTGAATATTCATGATAGCACACTTGTGTTAAAACCTGCTTCCAATCAGTATGCCCAACATTTTATAAACAATAAATGAAACTGGTTATAACTATAATTTGCTTTCTCAAAATCTTACTTTAAACTGTTTCCTTCCATTTGTTTGTTGTTATTTCATTTTGTACAAAGGAGCAGTCAACTGCTGGCTATGTAAATTATATATTTTTTTCAATTAAACATATATACATATGTGCATGCGAGTTTGTGTGTGTGTGTGCATATGCATGTATGTATGTAATGGAAGAATGATATCAAACATTACCTTTCCCCTTGCCACCCCTTTTCTTTGCTTTGCGCCCCTTTTTGTTACGCCTCTGGCGATCTCGCTGCCACAGTTGCTGACGTGATTGATTGTGTGCCATGAGAAGTGCTCGTCTGGCATGGACTGATCGGCTCCACCGCAGGCGTGGGTGCATACCAGGCACACATCTAAATTTTAAAAAGTAGAATAAAGTACAAAGACAGAATCACATATAATTTTTTATAACAACCTAAAAACACGCTCTTATAAACAATAACAAAGATGTTTCTGTGACAGTTAATACAATATGAAATTTATATTTGAGACAAACTGAAATCCTACATGACATGAATAACCACTCCACCGATAATAAAATCTAATATTTTCATAAATACATATCCTGAATATAACTAGTTATATTTATGTCCTGAACAACTTAAAATATTATTTTTGCAGCCACTAAGTACAGCAATACACACCAAGTGAAAGTGTCTGACTAGAAGAGAAAAAGTATATGTAATATAACATAAAATGACATATTACAATTTATTTTAAATTTTTAATCCATTGAACATACTCAATCATATTATTAAAGGAAATTGAAGTACTCATGGCAGCATCTGTTTACCTGGGAAGTTGTTTAGGACTCCACCTTCCTCCAATACATGTTGCACCAGGTGGGCCATCAGTCAAAACATAACCACGCTCACACTCATACATTATCTGTTTGTTGTTTGTCACCTTTCGAACATATGGACGATAATCATACACGCCCATATTTCCAACCAACATCACCCTTCCATTCTCAATATAACCCGGAAATGGACAGTAAACTGCAAAATAAGTTTTACAATAGTTATATGCAAGCTTCCTAACTAATGTTAGGAAATTAACTTGAGGAAAGAAAATCCATTTTGTCCATCTAAGAAACTTTTCACATTCAGAAGTTTAGGCATGGAAGATATGGAATAAGGCATAGGATGATGGAAATAACAAACAAACAAAGATGTGCTGAAATATGAATAAAGACTGATATTTTAAAGTGTGTATAACAGTCATTGTGTGGGATTGCATAATATAACAAATTTATAAATACCAAACATGCAATTTTTTGTATACATTCTGATATTTCATTATATGTGGGGTAGATTAATATATTTCTTTAGTGTACCTCACATTATTAGTGGTATATTCCATATGTTCATATGAAGTCATTAGTGTATGGTGCACTTAAATAAAACTGTTTTAACCTTTTGCTGTTATACAAATGCTAAGCAAATATAGTGGAACCTCTTTTAACCAACCTAAATGGGGGAGCCATAGGTCGGATAAGCTGATAAGTTGGATGAGGGAGGGGAAGGGGAACATGGTCATGGATATTAAAAAATAAGTAGAAGACAAAGATATAATTAGAAATATACAAAGATTCAATACAGATTTTCCTCAGCAGATGATGTGGGCATTTCACACGCACAAGCTGATGGCAAAAGAGTCACTCATGAGTACTGTTCGAGGAAGTCCTGTATTAAAATAGTGAATTTATTAGTCATTCTGAGTCACTGTCCATCACATGAAGTGAAGGTTCTGGTGTGATTCTGCTGATGTCAGTTGATTTGCTTGCTATATTGTCCTGAACAAGGAGGCGGGGTTCAGCTTCTATGGGAATCAGCAGGTTTGAAGAAGCTATGTATTTTCTGCTGGGTTGTTTTGTTTTTATCATGTCTTTGCCTGAGAATAACCAATTCCCTAAATGTCCTGAAGTGCTCATAATAATCACCAAAACCTGGGTCTGAGGTTAGATCAATGAACTGTATGATGCCATCAACATATTCCCTCACAGCTGATAGTTTTGCAGGCTTTTCAGTTTCTTCATCATCAGCTTCAGTAGCAGAAACATTCTCAGCAATTTGTTCTTCACTTAAATTCTCATAACCAGGATCTCTCTCATCAACTTCTGGCCAGTCTTCCACATCATTTATTGAAATCCCTTTATCACCAGCTAATGAAAAAGTTTAATGAAAATCTGCTTGCTCAAATCCTTCAAAATCATACAGTGGTTCAGTGGCAGTTACACTGATGCCATGGTCAGCTGCTAGCTTAGCTATCATGACACCAGATTCAATCTTCTCAATAATCTTCAATTTATTAGCTGTCATAAGCTCAACACGTTTTCTTTTAACCTAGCTACCCTTCTTCATCTCAGTAACCTTGTAGAAGCCATTTTATTAGTTTATCACTTTACAGTATAGTAATATAACAAAATATGCACACTAATGCACACGATATACGTAGCACAGCGTCTCCATGCAGACTGAAAACACACGATAGGACAGTCGCTCGTACTGCGTGGGTTTCACTTTACTGACTCTTGCTGGTATAAACCGATTGCAATAGAGATCTGACTGAAATTCGGTCGGTTAATGCAGGAGTCGGATAATCAAGGGTCGGTTAACAGAGGTTTTACTGTATGCTTTGATCACTTAAAGTTTCTTCATTGCCAGAATTAACTGAAAATTTCGCAAGAAACAATTCAAATAAAAGAATGGTTTGTAGCTCACCCTCTTGACAATATGGTTGGACACCAGTCCAGTTACCAAATAAACATTTTGTTATATTATCCCCCAGAAGAGTGTATCCATCCTTGCATTTGAATCTTGCTCTCATCCCATGCTCTGTTTTAGGTGCAATTACCATCCCATTACGAGGAGCTTTTGGCATCCGTTTACACCGAGCTAGAAACCACACAACAATATTAGTAGGAACACATGTTAAAAGGATGAGGTAACACAGGAAAACTCTTGTCAACCTTCTCCTGTATTCATACTACAGCGATAATTGTAAAGTTTGCCACTCTCAATAGATGGCCATAAAATGACAATTTAGCTTAAATTCTGAGCTCTCAACTGTTATTTAACATGACAAGAAAATTACATGGTATAATTATAATGATTTCTGCAAGAATTTTTTTTATACCAGCCTGTCATGTTTAGAGGAAAACTGAAGAGCTTAAAAAATCTTGCTATATTGCCACTTTGTCCACCAAAAGTATCACTTGACATTACCAAGGATTGAAACTGACTGGATTTAGTGGTATGCTAGTGTGACACATGGCTAGCTGGGACATGCATAAGCAGTGGTAGTGTTGAAAAAGGTTAACTAATGTTGGGCTTTTATTACTGTAAATCCTGTCATACCTGGTTCACATCGTGGAATGTGTGTCCAAGTACCATTATTGCATTCCACTGGTGTACTGTTGGCTGCAAGAAATTCATAACGTTGTTCACAATCCACACTTAACTTCTCACCATGCTGAACAAGCTGCGGTGAGTCTGATATAGAGGTATTGTTGGAATGAGTCAACAATACCACACGACCTTGCTGAATACGAGGAACCACACATGGAGCTATAACAAATTTAATATTCTTACAGGTCACAAAGTAGAATAAGATCTAAGAACAAGGGAATATATGAGACTGTTGTCTACACTATGAAGTAAAAGTAGTGGGATCCACAAAGTTTACGATGTGAAAGTCAGAGGCAAATGTGGTAACTATTACACAATAATATTACAGTTCACAAACAACTTATTTGCTAATGAATGATGTCATCTTACTCATGTTTTTACAAGATATGATGCAACTTATGCTTGTGCACAATAGCATGTATCTGATCAATACCCTACATATTCTGTCCTCATACAAAACTTTCTTACTGAACAGTCAGTGTTCTCTCATCATCAATTTTTCATGTAACGAGTTCAGAGTATGGACAAAATACCTGATACTGCATTCTGCCATTATTCTGAAGCGTAATGCTGTAAGTACATCTTTCATTGTGCATTAACTAATTTCCACATTTTTACCCTATCAAACTATCTCATGTATTATTAAATGAAAGGTTGTATATTTTTGGCTTTGATCTCATCTATGGTAGAAACTATGATGTTCCTTTTGTTTTCATTATAAAACCAAACAGATGCCAAATGGTAATACAAAATAAAAGTGCAGAAACGTGTTTATGGACAATCATTAATAACTTTGACAGCACTGGAAATAAAACATGATCACTAACCATGACACTAACAAAAACTCTTCCAACTCTTGGGTTTGTGAGAATTTATTCAGTTTCCCAGTTACTCACCAAGACAAAGAGGCAGTGGATAGCGCCAGTGCCCATCTATCTGGCATACAGATGATGTCTTCCCTATCAGCTTCATGCCTTCATGGCACCGGAAGATTATACTGGCTCCAAGACCAGTTCCAGCCTCAATATTCTCAAGCCAACCATTGTACAGAGGGCCAGGGTGACCGCAGTTAATCTCTAACTCGGAAAGAACACAGACAATACGAAGAAATGTAAGACAGATACAGAAGTATCGATTTTAACATAATTCATGACTGATATATCAAAAATAAATTAATTTATAGGGTAAAAGCACAATACACTGAAAGGAATGATTCAACAGTTTTAAGAAAACATACCCGGTTTATTTTAGATCATGCTGAGATTTTATAAGCAAAACATGCCAAAACATTCAACAGGCAAGTGCCAGTGAAGAAATACAATGCTGAAAATTTAATTCTTGGGAGTAAACAAATTAAAATTATTAAAGAATTCAATTAAGTGTAAAATATAGTATTTAGATACTGCAATTACTGCTCAATCATGAAGCAATAAATTTATTGAGATGACAAAATAATGAGGGGAACCATCCATAGTTTTGAAGGTGCTTGATTTTGAAAGATAAGCTGTCAGTATACTGTTTCCAAAGTCATTTTCATGCTCAATAATTTTTGCATGCTGCATAGTTTAATAAAAGTTACTAAACTCATTAGTTCGTATTGTCTGTTATTTTCCTTGAGAGATAATTGCATATAAAGTTATGAATTTTCCAGGGTACCCATGCCATATTCTCTGGATAATTCATGTTCCATTCAAGCTGATAATACCACATGCAGGTTTTCCTTCTATTTGTGCATAACTGCTTTCTCTTTGAGTGTGGTATTATTTGACAATTTTAAGAAGCATAATACATATTATATTTTAAAATAATATACAGATTTTAAGCAAAGTGTAGTACTAGGGCCAGCCATACAAATAAATAGCATCCTGAGCAAACAAAACTCATGGAACACACCCACACAGACCACTTTTGCAAAAGTAATTATTTGTAGCATAAGTAAGTTGTCATTTGTCAAGACAACTAGACACCACCACTGTTGTCCTTGATGTCAAAATCACAACAAAAACAACTACATAATCAACAACATCACTTTATGCCACCCTAAGAAGCTTTCTGGGGTATTTTATTTATATCTTGTACTTTAGCTATTAGGCAGCAATAAAACAGATAATTATAAGAGATGATAGGGTAAAAATTACGAATTTTACAATTGTAATAATAAACCATCTTAGCGGACCATGAAAATTTACTTAATGCAATATATATATATATATAAATTAAATGTCATGTGCATTCAGTTTCAGGTGGAATATATCTAAACTTAAAGTTAATCGCAAAATTTTTAAGGAAGAACCAAGGCAGAATTTAAAAATATCATGACAATGGTTATAATCCTTGTAGACAGAAAGAACAGACCTCCGAAAACTTGTTTGTAATACCTGAACAATGTAACCTCACAACTGTGTTTTCCCCCCCATGTTTGTTCCAAATTATCTATATGTTACGGGCAATGTATAGAATGCCTAAGTCAGTAGGCAAAGCATGAAATAAATCATAATGTTAATATTATTTGGTTGTTTAAATTAAAATTAATCAAAGTCAATTGGGTAAGATATCAAGATGGAGGTTGTGCAAGATAGTCGCGAAAACACCGAGCTACTGAATCTGAACATAACAAAAGTTTTGAGAATTAAAGAGAATTGTTTCATATACTAACTTTAAAAAACCTAACCTAACAAAAGTTTTGAGAATTAAAAAAAATTGTTTTATATTAAGTTTTTGCAAATATAAAAGATAAAATAAAACTGTATAAATCATATTATAGAAATTTCTTTGTTATATACTTTGCCTAAAGAATCTGAGGCATTTTATAAAATTCCTAGGCAAAGTATAAAATAAACTGCTAGTTTCATACATTGCCTAAAAGTTCTTGGTATTTTATAAAATGCCTGAATTTAATACTTTGCCTACTGACTTTAGGCATTCTATACATTGCTGGATTTCATAGTTTGCCAGTAACATATACATTAAATAGGACTTTTTCTTGAAACTTAAGATAGGCCTATACAGATTGTGTCAATAAAGTAAAGCAAGCAAAGTAACAATTTTCCTGATAGAAATATAATGACATGTAAACATGCTTGCACACATAGTATTAATGCCAATCAAAATATCAGAAATGATTGCAACTCACCCTTGCACTGTGGCATTACCCCTGACCACCTTTTGTCTGCTCCACATCTTCGTGTAGGCTCTCCAACAAGAGTGTACCCATACTTGCATTCATACGATACTACTGAATTGTAGCTGCAAGATGTAAAAATGGCTTTCCCGTTGCTAGGATTCTCAGGGGTAGGGCACTGCACGGCTGTAACCACAACACACACAAACGACACCACCACCAACAAAAAAAGCAATGTAAAGAAAGATACAGTTACATGCACCAATGAAGCACCATGTCTGCTTAGTCACTGGATAGCACACCTCTAGTAACTTAATACAGATTATACTGAATCTAATTTTCCCTATTTAGCCTTATATATTTACATTCTCTTTCAAACACACTTGGAATGTCCAACCAAAGTAACTTTTTAACGTTATTTTCTGAGCACAATATGTCTGTAACAGTTGACAATCCTGGTGGGATTCAAACTAGGCACCTTCCAGATAATAAGATTGTGGTAATCACTGCACCATCTCTTCACACAAATAATAATATTTGTTTCTCAGTTTTTGTTGTTTAAATCATGAAAAAACCACGAATGGTCTTGAAGAGTACTTGAGTACATGCTTGCCACCTGAAAAATATACTGGGTTAGGGTAGTTCATTCAACATCAGAAACTAGAGAAGTTGAGTATATTGCAAATAATTGTGTAGGTTAGGCACACGTCATATTATTTTTTCCAACTTTGAAAATGAATTAAATGCTCATCTCCTTTCTGATATTTATCTGGCATGTGTAAATACTGTAAGTTGATATGAAAAACAACATTTATCGATAACAACAGTAAAACATGTAGAGGATGTCAAAAGTTCAGAGTGTAACACTTTTTAAATACACGTGATTGATGATGTGATTAGTAATATTAATAGTAGTTTAAATTTGTGGGATTAAAGTTAATTTGCATTTTTATGCTGAAAAAGTGTAGTGATTGAGACCACTCTTCCCTTTCTTCAGTCACCTTTATAAATTGTACGTGGCGCTCTTGTCAATCCCACCTCACAAGTTCATTTATCTGCCACAGTGATATTACCAACCATGGGAAATTAAAATTTTTTTAGTAGACCCCAATGGCATATCATCCGTACCAAAATTTCATCCAAATACATCTAATGGTTCTTATGCACATTGTGCAAAGAACGCATTTAGAATAAGTTTTGGATTCCAAACCATGAAATGTTCTAGGCCAATTGTTTATATCACAGTATTCTTTTCTGTTTAGGTTTGGTTCACTTTGTTTCATTTTTATTAACTTATATTGGGTTACGTAAAGTTTGCTTGGAACCCAAAACCAAATTATGCACTTTCTTTCTTTCTTTGTATATTCTGAAAATGTGTTAATTTTAGAAACTATAGTTATGCTGCCAAGTATTAAACATGTTACGATATATTTATTATGAATTTTTAATCACTGAAATAAAACTAGTACAGTATGCAACTTACGCACGCAGGCTGGTAACTCCTTGGGACTCCAGGTTCCATCATCTTGGCAGTGACGATCAGACCGCCCAACCAATTCATAGCCATCGGCACAGTGATAAGTAACTCGACATCCGTAAGTGTAGCACTCCCCAGCATGCCAGCCATGTGATACGTCGGCAGGTGGGCCACATAACCTTGCTGAATAACAAATTTGAGTGATACTACACTAAACCCGCAACTTAATGGATTTCGGATTTAACGGACTCCGTCTGGTACAGACAATTTTTTTCTTCTTGACGGGAGAATGAGGACAAAGTAAGTTAAAACCAAAAATATCCGCTAATGACCACTGGATTTGGTTAGACATTGCTAGGAAGGGCGAAGCTAGGTTATGTTAAGTTTGGTTTTGTTAGATTAGGTTAGATTACGCTTGGTTTGGTTTTGTTAGTTTAGATTAGGTTTGTTTAGGTTGTTAGTTTAGTTTTGGTTTAAGTTTTGTTTCGTTAGGTATCTCAAAGATTATTCACATATCGTCGATCCGCGTCGTGACGTTCAGCGACTGTTTTCCAGCTTCGTGTCAATTGTCATCCCTAGGTTCATCTTCGCAATGTTTGGCATATTTTACGGTGTCGGGACGATTGGTGTCGGCTTGTCAGCATTGTGCCTTATTGCATCTAGAGGCTATTCCTGGCGACATTTGGAATTCTGAGTCGTCGCACGCTCGGCGTTGGTTTTCCGGTGCTGTGTCGAATCGCATCCCTCGGCTAGACTACGAAAAATATGGTATTTAATCTCGGCATCGGGACAATTGGTGTCGCGATGCTGCTCGTCGGTTTGCCAACATCGTACCCTATCGCTTTCAGAATTGTTTCTTAGCTTCGTTCGGTGTTTTTGTCGGCGTCGGTGTTCCAGCAACGTGTCTTGTGACTTCCCATGCTCATGTTCGTCACCGATGACATCTTGAGCCGTCGTCATTTTGCTAGTAACGTGTCTTTTTTCTCTGGTGTCATAAATCTTGTGGCGGCTTTGCGACGACAGACGTCAATTTTCCGGCGCGTTGTCTTGTGCCTTCACTAAGCTCATGCACGCTATATGGGGAATCTTAAATCGGTGTCTCAACGCTCGGTGGCAGTTTCTGTGTATCCTGTGGTATGTCGTCTCGATGTTCCTCTTGATTTGGAATTGAAATCGGCGTTGAGACGCTCAGTGTCCATTTTAAAATGTCGTTCCTTAGGACTTCCCAAAGCTCATGTACTCTACATGTATATGAATTTCTGCCCACGTTCACGACAGTAGGCGTCGCAAGCTCGACGTCGGTTTGTCAGGATCGTGTTTTATGGCGTATCTAGGCTCATATGCGCAAACTATGGCATTATGTGTCGGTGTCGCAATGTGTATCGTCTGACCTCTTGTCGTGGGTTCGTATGTGTCATGTACGATCTTCCGCCAGTCACGTACCGTCAAATATTGAAAAAATTACCCTAAACCCAAAATCTTCACCGAGACTGGAAGCAAGACGAGTGTTCGGATTTGTGACCTAGTAATGACGAAAATCTGTTGGAGTCCTTCATAAGTGTTTGGTGATTTCATTTAAAAACTTCAAGATCCCATTCCTGAGGTCATTCCCAGTAACTACCAGCATCGATTTTCTGCAAACGTGTAGCGTGGTATAATGTCATCGGTGGCCAGCTGGTTGGACCGTTCATTTTTCCGCAAATCCTGCAGGGTGACATTTACGCAGGAATTTTTTCAAACTGAATTGCCGGCTCTCTCAGGGGTCGTTCCTCTGCAAACACGACTGCAGATGTACTACCAGCATGACAGAGCACTTCTCTCCCACATTTCAGTAAAACGTCACGCAGTATCTGAATGAGCAGTTCCCTAGCCAATAGATCGGCTATAGCGATATGTACAAATGGCCACCCGGTCACCGGATTTCAGCCTGTTAGATTATCACATGTGGAGTAGCATTAAAAACATAGCGGATGACGTGAAAGGTGGACACAACAGAAGAACTACTTCAGCGATTTTTCATGTTACAAGACGCAAAAATAAAGCTGCACTTCTTCGTACAGTTACACATTCAATAGTTAAATGAGTCAGGATTTGCTTCCAAGATGACGGCGATCCTTTCAAGCTTACTATGTAAACGGTGCAATGTAAATATTTCCCCCAGTATTCCATGAATTATATTGCATAATGTTTTTAATGTATTGCACAGTGCAAGTAAGTATCTTTATTCCACAAATAACTTGTTCCAATCAAGCTACATTTTAAATCCCCAAACCCCCGTAACCGCTGAGAATAGAACCCATATTCGTATGGCATTTCTGACTGAGAATGATCCCAGGAATAAGATCCTGAAGTACTGACATGAAGTCCTTATATACGAGAGGCATTTTATAAAAATATTTTACTTTTAAGTTTTTATAATTACATCACTTACAATTAAATTTCTCTGAAACATTGTGTGTTCTGTTTATATTGGTTTGACATAATAA
Organism: Zootermopsis nevadensis; assembly: GCF_977971745.1. Lineage (NCBI taxonomy): Eukaryota > Metazoa > Arthropoda > Insecta > Blattodea > Termopsidae > Zootermopsis > Zootermopsis nevadensis. The sequence continues at coordinate 1,297,743 of NW_028259136.1, forward strand.
ATAACAACATGGCGATTTTATAGGAATAAAACTTGCCCACTTCAAATACAAATGAGAATTAAAATCTATAAACTGCAATCATACTTACGAACACAGGATATGTCCGGGCCATACCAAGAAGCCACGCCAACAACTGCCAAACATTTGGCTGTGGGGAAACCATTAGTTACGTAGCCATGATAGCACTGATAATGCAGGGTGCTGTCCAGGTCAAAGGTCGTCTGTTCTGGCAGAGTGTTGTGCCTTGCATGCTCAATGTGTGGGGGGACCGTGCAGTAAACTGAAACAACGCACGCTGCTGTGACCACAGTTCCCTGGATACCAAGTGACGAATCCTCCGAATTCCTGACTTCAAACATTACACTGAACAAATTTGCTTTATTTCTGCAGATAATAGCATGCTCAAATGTCAAAACACCTTGCTAGCACTTCCAGAAAAACTTGCGACACAGTTTGACAAGTAAAAGCATGACACATAAGCACAATGATAACATTAATCAGGGATTTCTTATAGCTTTAATAAGTATTGATACGATCTTTGTTATGCTGAACTTCGTTATTTGCTAATGAATTAATTTTTTTCAGTGATTTAATGGACATAAAAAATTGCATTTTCTTAACGGTCTCCTCAAGGTTAGATAACAATATGTATGAATCGCCAATTGGTTGCAAAGAATTTATGTAAATATTCGTATTCACACCGTTAAGCTTACGCTGGTCAGAAAAATCTGCGAGAGAAATATGAAGCAAAGTTCATTGTCTGAAATCGAGTTTTATTCTTCGTCGTTAATTCTCAATTGATTTTCGCAACCACGGTCTTCTACAAGAAATAATTCAAATGCTTTAACCTCAGTCTAAAACTTGATCAAATGGCAATTATAATTGAAGTGTCCAGGAAACCCAGTCATTCAAATCTGCTCATACTAGACCATAAATACAGCGTTCGGACTATGTTACGAAGTTTGCTGACAACATACCTTCTTCTTACTTAAACATCAGCAGAGGGTTATGGTATTCACACATTTAAATTGTTTTAGAAAACTTACCACTGTTTGCAGAAAGCTCTGAGACGTCGCTCACTTTCTACCGGACTATACGGTGCAACACGCCAGAGGACAGTGATCTTTAGGAAGATATTAGGACGATCATCGAAACTCGCACATTTAGCACAGTGATTTTAATGTCATAGATCCATTTACTATAGCCACGCTCTTCATTCTCAGTTACCAAAAATATTGTCTCACATATTACCTACTCCTCCGTTTTGTCTTTTAATAAGCTCTTGAAAAGTTATTTGTTTTGTAAATTACATCTACAGATTCTGAAAAGTAAATTTTAATAAGACGTGAAATATGGCCAGTTTGACCCGTCAATATGCCTGGATTTACCGTTAAGTCTCTGCTCTCCCTTAGTTTAGTATATAAATTGATATTCCAATTTTATCTAACTTGCGCGAGGACTGAATCATGTTGAAACGCGTGATGTGGGATTCAGAAAATTATCCCATCACTTTCGGTAAATAAAGAAGGAAAAACAACAAATTGTTTGTATATCTGTGACGTTCTCCTATCATTCTGCTGTGACAGGCGTTTAAAACATGTTACCCCACAGTTGTGGATTTCACACAGACACGATTTTCGCACACTTTGTCCAAACATTTTACCACAAAAGAAAGATATGTGCACTGTTGATCAACAATCGAGCATATTTATGTAGCTCCTGTGTGATTGTGACAGAGTTATTTTTAGATCTGAATTTCAACGAGACATGATGAATATTCCGTAGTGACTGACCGTACAAAAGTCAGAGTACTGAACGTAATTTTACAGCAGTCGATTTATATAACGTGTAGAAGTTCAAATATCCTAACACATACTAATTTCATTTTAAAATTTTAATCAATTGTCTATATCGGTCAGAAACTTGTATTTTATAGCATTATTTAACTACAACACATGGATGGCGTTACCAGCATATGTTCAATTGTGTCAGTTATCAAACGCAGTTTTATATTGGAAATATTAATTTTGTTCGCAAAATAATTCTTATGTATTTGACTGCACTGAGCTTAGAAATAGATGGTAACTATTTATTGTCACTATAGGGACCTCGAGGTATGGGGACTTAATTCTGTTACTGAAAACATAACCTAATGCTGTTCCTTTAATCATATCAATAGTACGGCATAATATTCCAAATTTTAATGACTTAATTGTTTACGGTTTCCTTCAGTTTCCAAATGCATATTATTAAATAATTCGGTCACTGACTGTTCTGAATTAGACAGGAAATAGAATTAAGTGACTACATGGAACAGAGTCCTTGAATAGGCAATAGTTGCTCAGATGATCAACAAATTCACCACTCTTTATGGAACCCGACACTACATCCTGTCGTGAACAACACGAATCCAGGGTTTTGGCTCTGAGTAGACTCCTTGACATCTAACAACCAGTCTACAAGGCGCCAAAACCCAGAAGATCATCATCCTCACCGCCGTAAAAACCTTAAATCTCACACATAAATCCAGTCCACTCCCAGACAGAATACCACCAGTAATAATAATAATAATAATCATATTAATAACAATAACTTTATGCTACAAAATAATTCACAAGGACTGAATTTTGATAATTAGTAATATAAGTAAGACTTCACACTGCCAAAGAAGAGATATCTCTTAAAAATTTTCATTATCAGGACTTTTTCCATCGTCTGTTCTTTAAAATTATGACGTTTCGGAGACTGGTTCTGTCTCCGTCTTCAGCTAGTCTCTGTCACTGGTCCAGTGACAGAGACTAGCTCTATCTAAGGGACCCAATAGAGTAAGTACCTCTCACCTGAAGACGGAGACAGAACCAGCCTCCGAAACGTCGTGATTTTAAAGAGCAGACGATGGAAAAAGCCCTGGCAATGAATAATTTTAAGTGTAAACTACCGTGCTGGAATCTCATTACCACAACTCATCAAAGGGGCGATAATTTGACACGTGTTGAGTACTCACTGTTCTGCTTGCAGGCAGGCGAATGTCCGGACCACGTGCCATCCGCCTGGCATGTCCGTTCCTTGAGACCCACCACGTGGAAGCCCAAATCGCAGCTGTAGGTGGCACGGTCACCAAAGAAGCGCCCAGAAAGGGACACAGACCCCAGCGCCGGACTTGTCAGCTCGCCACACTCCCGCTCTGGGGAGAAAGCACACCGCGTCAGTTCAAGGGAACGTATGCTCTAGACGGGATGTTGGGCCGTGTAGTCTGGTACAAATTGACCATAGTTTCAAAGGTGCTTACTGCCTCCATCATCAGTACGATAACTCTGGATCACAAAAATTACTTCGGATTACATTATAAAAATAGTCGAATTAAATATTATTGTTGACTTTGCTATCCCTTCTGAATAAATGTGATTTAAGTCCACAGTTCCTCTAAGGAGTGATCAGCAAAGAACCTGCAGAAGTTACAGTCTGTGATGTGTTCTGAAAAATAAAATACCTATCTAATCGAAAATTTGCTTCAAATGTACGTGTGTTTGTGGGCACTCAAAATAGGCTTTACGCCCAGCTACCATAAAATTTCAGTACGTGCTTGGATACTGGGTTGTTGCCTCGTTTAGTGTGGTAAAAGTTTACCGATGTTTCATACATGCTTCCTACTTCTATCATCAAGGACACCCTGATGATTGAGGCGGCGAATAACTTTGAAACTTCGGTAGAACATGTAAAACGCTTTTCGATTTTCTTATGTACCCGCACGAGTACAGAGTGAGGGAGCATGAAGCTCACTCTTCTTCGTATTTCCTCGCGAGAGGTATTAAAATTCTGTTTGCATCTGGCTTGGAGCCAGACCCTCTGTCATATTACCCTCTGCACTGTTCCAGTCTTCAGCGGAGATAAAACAATATGGCTCACTTATAACACGGTCTCAACAAAGAGACGCGTCATGTTATCTTGTACCGAACTATATTTCACAGAAATTCGGAGCGTAAAGAGGAAAGAAAACTTGAATTCTACCTCTGTTTTTCTAATTTATTTTTCCCCCACTATAGGTGATTTAATTTGAAACAATTTTTACCCTAGGATGCATCACTGAGCACTAATTAGGCTGAGAGTTCCTTCTTCGTCATCCCATTAATGAGCTGTTTCAATTATGGATCTCATTATTAGACAATGACCGATTTCTTAAACGTGCTGCAAATGATTTCCGACGGCACAGCTTGAGAAATTGTGAGGTTGCAACAATGTCAACAGCATTCCATGTTTGGCACAGAACTGTTTTTATGACAACAGATCTTTCAAGAGTGTTTCCTTAAACTGTTCATTATAATTATTTACGAAAATTGACAATGCCAAATATCTGGGTTTCACAGCAAACAGTAATGAATTATGTTAACATAGTGCGACCACTGCCCATTATTCATATTAATATCAAGTTAATAAAATATTTGTTTATCTTTTCCCGGCTTATAAACATTAGAATGCACAATACCAAAGGTGACTGCTTTTCGTATATGCTGGTGTAGTCCATCTTATCAAGGACGTCTAAAAGGGGGGTGCACCAGGGGCGTTGACCCGACCCGCAGTAAAGGGGTCCACGCAAGTAAAAGAGTTAAAAAATATTCGAGGGGTGCCCGAACGGAGCTCTGCTCACAGGACCCTAGAGATCTTTGCACGGACCTGCCGTCACTTCACCAAACACCTGATGTAAACAAACGATATGACGAAGATTTCTGTCTTCTGGGTTGTTGCGCTGTGTAGTCTGATGAATCGTCCTGATGACGGAGGCAGTATGACCTCTGAAACGTTGGTTAACATCGACCAGACTGCACAGCGCAACAACCCAGAAGACAGAAATCTTCATACTCATCGCCCTGATGACGGAGGCAGTATGACCTCTGAAACGTTGGTAAACATCGATCAGACTACACAGCGCAACAACTCAGAAGACAGAAATCTTCATACTCTCCGCTGTGAAAACCCCAAATCATATAAACGATATGACGTTTCGCCATTGGGTGTTGTTTACGTAACTTAATGTTAACCATTTCTAGGCAGATTTTGTAATGCAGCAGTCTTCAGTTGTTGTGCGTACTAATAATTATTGCATTGCGCCATTTCTCCAGGCAAAATTTAAGGTAATAAAATATTAGCTGACCATTACTCAGGACCGTGCAAAGGGTGGTGCGCCGGGGGCGTTGCCCCCTGACCCCGCATGTAAAATGGTCCCTGTAAGTGAAGGTTCCCGCAAATGAATGAGTTATCAAAAATATTGTAGGGGGCCACTAATGGAGCTTTGCTCTCGTCCCCCCTAGATATCTTTGCACGGCCCAGTATTTTTTTCTTTTTGTTTTCCTTTCTCTCTCAACACATGTCTGCGCCTGCTAGGGTCTAACTAGACTACACGCCCCACAGACGTGTCGGAGAAGATGCCGCTGCTTCACGGCGAAAGTCTATTCGCGTAGCTGTAACTACAGATCTATCCTTCTGATTTGCTTTAATGTGTATCTCATAAATGCATATAGTTCGGAACATAAAAAGCATCTAATAACCAGCGTGCACCTTGCCTGTCTTAGGTTATTTTTCTGTTTTTGTGCAAATACATTTAACATAATAAGAATATTCTTACATTGAAACTAACATTGCTTCTGACACTGCATCCATTATCCCGAGTGATTTAATGGATTTTTTCAACAACGACATACGAATATTTATTTCAATAGTACTTCCAAGCAGGCAATGGTCACTCTTTTTAATGGATCTTTACAACTTAAATATATAGGACAAACATTCTGTTATCCCATCGTACCCCAAAAAGCTCTGCATTTTATACTGAGTGGAAAAATATTTATTGAAAATATTAGAGCAAATCTGTCTTTCTACAAATTCTCCGCCTTTTATAAAACCCAAGAAATTGTAATAGGATTTATCGTGAGCAGGTGACCTCAGTCCACAGTCTCAAATCTTTAAGATAACTTTTACTATTATTGTCCCATAGGTCTCTTATCTTCCCTTTTTTCGACAGTTCATTTTAACCTCCCGTTAATTCTAACCTCTGAAACCAAAATATTTTCAACACGCAGTTCCAAAGCACCTCACGCGTATTTAAAGGTAAAGTAAACGAAATTAATCTGACCAATAGGAATCGTTGCCCAAATCTAATCAGCTTCAATATTTTTCATGAATGCAACTTTTGTTTCCTAGTCGAAGTTCGGAAGTACTCCATTCTATAGGATTCTTAAATTTTATTTACACTTCACGCACCCACAGGTTATCTGTAGCAGCACGACCAAAGCACACATAATCTTGAGTGCAGCTTTCCCCACATTTAAAGATACCAATCTTCATTTTGCGTGTTGCTGCTTACTAATAACGTTTTCTTTTAAAAAAAAGCACGCTAATATTTTCTTATGGTTCCGACTTCATGTGTGGAGAGGCGGGAGTAACTTCACTTAGATTTGCTTTGGCCTGAATTCTCCTCGTCGTGTGGTATCTTAAAGTACAGAGCAACAGCTACTGGATAAAACACGTTCTTATATCTGAATTACGTCTGAGCCCTTTTAGCAGCTGTAAAACATTTATGGGTGAGTCAGTGAATTTCAACATGAATCACTGTGGCCATACATTTTCTTGTCCTCTTTCGTTCTGCATTGCAACTAAACCAAATTAATTACAACGTACGTAGATTCAGAGGATCAAGAATATTTCTGTTTCTACGCACTTTAATGTTCATCACCGTCTTCATAAAAGCCAGGCTTATTATTATAATTTGTGTATTAGCGTCCTCCGTAATAATGTATTTTTATATTCTGTTTGTTATTGCCTTTCTATATTTATTACTGTGTTCGTGTGCTCATCTCTTGTGCTGTATCTGTAATTGGCCTTCTCGCTGTTGATACAGCACACTAATAATAAAGAATTGAATTGAATTAAAGAAAAATTAAAGCCTGTGCAGGAAACACTTACGTTACTACAATATTTTAGAACAAACGTCACTATTGTGCAGCTCATTATATACAAAAAGGAAATTAAGCATATGGCTTCGTGCTGTAGGGGTCATTTTTAAGTAAAAGCCCGTAAAACCTAACAGTGTTTTCTGAACATCCGATAAGCCATAGAAATGAACCACCTCTCTTGCAACCTGAAGGAAATTCCGCCTTCCGCCTCAGTGCAAGCTTTTCACATTTCACCCTTTCCATTATGAACACTTCCTCGCTGTCAAAACTCAGTCAATACGAAAGTTTGAACAAGAGTCAAAAGGTGTAAGTTCACGTCAGTTTGGCTTAACAAAAGTTTATGTTTATTTGTTGAAGATACAAATCTATTGGTTTGAAGACTGTTTATAATACAGCTAATAAAGAGCACAGATGTTACATTGCACAGACCAATAATCTATATTTTTGATTAATCTAATTAACAATTCATGTAACAACACTGAAGTACTACTTGTTTTATTCATATTTTTTCTATCACGTCCCCATCGTGAGCTACGCGCTGTTTTTCAGGATCAGACTCATGGTACTTTAAGGTCCGTTGCAGTCCGCCCTTCGTTGGACAAAGGAAGCTAATTTTTTTCTAGTTGGTATTTTTGGTGCGACTGTACCTCCCGTAACACTACTAATTCAAGTGGAGGTACAGAAACTGTTACGAGAAAAAGTATAATGCGTAATTAATTGAGAACACACACATAATTATCAGAGTCCATGACAGTATTAATGATCGTTTCAGGAGCGTATTTCTCGCAAAACTGAAGTATACCTGTTAATAAGAATTAGTTTAAATATAAACAGTAGATCTGAGTGGCAAATATGAAGATGAACGTGTTCTGAAATATTAGTGCCGCGTAGTTTTGTAGAAGAAGGTCTTGTGTATGACTACAGTCGCCCTGATTACGGAAGTAGTAAGCACCTTCGAAACGTCGGTAAACTTCTATCAGACTACACTACCGCGCAGCATCCCACAACACAGTCATCTATTTATCTGCAATTTATTTAATAACGCTATGAGTTGCTGAAACTAATAATATCGGAAGATGTTTTAAGATATTTTAAAGGTATCTCACTCCTTTATTTCTTAAATTCTTTTGTGTTCGTTTGTTTGCATTGCCTAGTTATTAATTTTATTCTTGGTATGTGGTAAGAGCCAATAAGATATAAGGGAGGTTGTGAATGCGGATTTGAAACCAGAATGAGCACAGCAAAATAAATCAACGTCCACGTGAGACTAGCGCCTTCATCATTATTATGGTAATCAGAAAAGGAGTAGCGATGAAAAATTATTTAAGGAAAAACGCGCTGGTATTTATAATATTCTGGTTATAATTTAATTCAATGCATTAACACAAAAACATTACTGACGAATATTTGATAAGTGGAAAAATAAATACAAGTAATATATATTTCATGCTGTGTACCCGTTTTTTGTATGATGGGCCGTTTTTTTATACAATTTAATCTGATTTTTTCGACCGTATGCGGACTTTAAATGCAGCCCTCAGCTTCCGTTACATAAAATAATTTAACCGACAGCCCATCTCCCTCTGTGTCTAGTAGTACCATTCCCTGACAATCACTCTGACACGTGTCCGTTCCCTGGAGTACTGCGGGGTCCAAACACATCCATCTTCCTGCAATATGTAACAAAATTTGTGTCCGATGTCTCCACTATTAAGATTTCCCGAGAATTTCCTGTGGTACTTTTACAGTTTATTATCACACTAAATAAGTTTAGCAAAGTGATTCAAGAAACCAACAAATTTACAAAGTGACGTTTCAGCCCTGAAGATAAAGACAGTATGACAGTAAATACAAAATAACCCGTATTACGACTGAGACGCGAGCAACATACAGCCCGAATACAAGTTTAGTTTTACTGGTAAATCACCTTGCTCGACAATGTATGTAACCTGCATTTATTTTTATGCATACACATGAACTCTCATGGAAATATCTCATCGACTGCCGACAGCTGAGTTTACTACAATCTTCAGACTCACCGCCGTAAAAACCTAAAATCCTACAAGAATTTTAGAGCTCGCAAAAAACAGAAACTGGTAGACTGAACAGAATGGTAAAACGTCACAAATTAAGCGCACAGTGCCGGTAAAAATACATCGCCATGGTAAAAATATGGGATTCTTCCCAATATAATATAGCTTACAACAATCTCAGTATTGTAACTGTTTATTGAATATCGACCTATATAGATTTTGTTTCCAATTAAATACAGTTAGTATATTATGCATAACGGAAGCCAAAAGTGGCCCATATTCTAAGATGACTAGTTATTTTACAAATAATCACCACAAACTATAGAGTTATCAAATGCAACACACCGCTTGAAGAGCTTTATTGACTTAAGGACAATAGGGATTGTGTCTACTCTTATCTTTTTCACTTTCGAACGAATTTCTACCCACCCACATTCTTCCTGCGTCCCACAACTTGCTTTCGAGACGAGCTACATTTATACACCAGAAACGACAATTTTGACCTGTTTGGGATGCAGAATGGCGACTACTACAACTCTCCTTGTTCCACCTACAGAAGTAACTACAGAATGACACCATTAATATTCTGCTCCTATAGTTCACTCAAGTTTTCTGCCGGAAAGATTTGGAATTCTTTGCCTGCCATCAAATTTGAATCTTTTTATTGTTCGTCTGGTATATTCTTGTTGCTCTTGCCAATGTCCTAGACAGTACTTTTTTATTACAGATTTGTGTTTTCGTTCAAGACTGTCCATTGGTTGAAAATTGATCTCGGTGGGCTTTTCTCTTCATGAAACAAAGTTGTTTTGTCGTCTTGAAAATAATCTATGTTTAATTTAACTCTTACATTTTAACTATAAACCACCCATACGACATTAAATATTTAAAATATAAAATGGAAATATTTAATAGGAAAGTTATAAATTCTTGAAATATTTCTCTCGATTTTTTCTAAAGCTTTCTGAACCAATACGGTTCCTTCTTCGGCGCCATATTACTGAGCCTGCTTGTGTTTTTCTGTTTGCTCACTTACTTAACCACGGGCATAAATATTATAGATATCAATAAGAAACTTTGCGTGACCTTGGGGACGAACGTCATGCTGCTGGGAACTTCAAGCAACTTTTTACTCTTAAAATTATTCATTATCAGGACTTTTTCCATCGTCTGCCCTTTGAAATCACGACGTTTCGGAGGCTGGTTCTGTCTCCGTCTTCAGGCGAGAGGTACCTACTCCGTTGAGTCCTAGAGCTAGTCTCTGTCACTGGACCAGTTACAGAGACTAGCTGAAGATGGAGACAGAACCAGCCTCCGAAACGTTGTGATTTTAAAGAACAGAATATGGAAAAAGTCCTGATAATGAATAATTTTAAGTGTAAACTACCGTAGTCAAAACCCTTTAGAATTGAACTTTTTACTGTTTAAATTCCCTTTAACATAAGAATCAGTGTAAGAACTATTAGAATATTTGAGGTAAACAAATACTAGCTTCATTCTGTGTTGAGACTCGAACTTTTTCAGAAAAGGAGATAGGTCTCCTTAGATGATGGATGATATAGAAATCACAGCAGAAAAAATACTGACAAATATGCAAGTTCTGGAAAGTTTGTTTTCGCCCGAAATAAATAATTCAGAAGGGCATGTCAGAACAAGGCGCTGAAACAAATATTTCAACTTAACAGAGAGTAAGTGAGAGTAATAAGCCGACAAACAGCAAACGGTAGATTGAGAAGCGGAATCAAACAAAAGTATTTTATGTTTAGTAAAGATTATTTTTGTCACTCTATATGTTAATTTGTAAAGGAAGAAGTCAAAATGTACAATTAAAAAAGAAATCGACGAAAAACGAAATGCAAGCTTTGCGCCATTATAACAGTATTGAAAATAAAACGAGATTGACTGTAAATATGAATCCTCTTAATTTACCAAAACTACAGAAGATTATCAAAGTTACTGAACACCCTGGGGATAGTCACAAAGCTCACGTGTAAGATATAAACAATCCTGCAAATAACTTTACAAATTTTACACTTCCGCCATAAAAGAAAACTTTTATGGTTTCGTTTTTTTTTCTTTTAAAGTGTTGCTGGAACTGAGCTCAAGATTAAAGAAGTTGTAACTTCTACTCCACTTGTAATGACCTGTCCCTTGCTCCAGCGTGAGACTTGAGAATACTCATCTTACTTAAAACCTCGTTACCACTTCAGATAGTGTGGTGGGAGTAATGGGGCATGCAAATGAGGTACTTCATACAGCGCATTATAGGTATGATTTATCCTTCCCATGTGGTGAAGATAGTATTATAAAATGAGTATGTAAAATTATATTATAGTACCAATATTAATGCTTCATTTTAAGAATTTCAGAATACAGCAGAATAAAAGCGGTCGGAAATTAGCATGTCGTTGCAACTGTACTCTTGTATGCGTTATTTGGACAAACTGAATCAAATGAACACATTAAGAGGAAACCCTGTTTATCTTTCTGTTCGTCCGTAAATCTCGTCCTCTTTAAAATTAATGAACGAAACGTGCTGTATTAATTGGATAGGAGGCATTGTAAGACGTGTATCCGTTCTCGAACTCGGTATGCAGACAAGTAAATTTACGGATTGTAGCAGTAACTCGTCTGGAAGCGACACTCAAAACGAGGGATTAAGGATGATGTTCTGGGTTACGACTTCGTGTAGACTCATAGATAGTTAACAACGTTTCGGAAAAACATGCTGCTTCGGTCTTCAGGGCTGAAGATGGAGAGAGAGTACGTTTATTCCCAGGAATAAAGTTCAATTTCAACGCGAGATTCTAATCGCGAAGGTACGGGGGTCAAAAATTTTTCTCTCATAATATAATAAGTAAATATGTTAAATGTCAGTTTAACTGCAGATTCTAATAAGACAATAAAATTATCAGTGACGCCAGTTCATTGCACAGATATTTTTACTTAACTTACTTACAATCCTAATAGGCTCAGCAGAGGACTGCTTTGCTGATCTCTTCTCGCATCTTCCTTTACTTCGATGGAAGCTGGGAGGAGGATGATTAATGGCTCATGAATAAAAAGGCCTAAGTTGTTCCATCTCTGTTCCCCACTCCATCGTTTGTGCGGCATCGGAACCTCCTCTTGAACATACCCGCTTTGCCTTCTTGTTCAAACTCCCCCTCTGTTTAACTGGTATAATTCACCAAACATCGTCTTCTTCGATATCAGTACCGCAAACGTGTAAAACTGGTCATTAGATGTAATATACTGGCTAGTTATGTCAAGGACAAGGCTTGGTCGCCCATCTTCTTGATACTATCCAAACTGAAAATGTTTAGTGATGTCCTCACGATTTAATTAACATACAAAGGAACAAAAACGACTTAGTATACATAAGATTTGAGGTTTTCACAACGGTGAGTATGAAGATTTCTGTCTTCTGGGTTGTTGCGCTGTGTAGTCTGGTCGATGTTAACCAACGTTTCTGAGGTCATACTGCCTCCATCATCAGGACGATGAGTATGAAGAGTTCTGTCTTCTGGGTTGTTGCGCTGTGTAGTCTGGTCGATGTTAACCAACGTTTCTGAGGTCATACTGCCTCCGTCATCAGGGTGATATTCATGTTAAAGCAAATCTGACATCTACAGTTATTTAATATAGGGACAGTGCATTATTCTATGATCTGTCGTATTAAAACCGCAAAAGCAGTTGCAAAAGAAAATATAAAAGTTTTAATACACCGATAGCAAAAGAACTGCCGCTGCTACCACCACTTTCACCAACAGATTTAATGGGGTAAGGGAGTTTCTATAACTTACAATGTTTCATGACATATGTTTACATTTTTAATTTCCATATAAAATTCTAGAGAACTTCTTATATCCACTTTGTTTCACATACTTTATGTTATAGCTATAACGCAGAAATCAAGAATTATAAATTAATTGTTACAGAATCAATAGTCAATTTAAACCAGAAGAGATTCCCACTAAATACAATTATATATAATCTCAAAGATGCTCACTGTCAACATATTTGTAATTGTTAACATTCGCTTATAACAACTGTCATACCGTATGGAACTTTAGGTATCCTGATGACCTACATCCATCAAACATTACAAAGAAGCAGCTCAAATAAACCTTTACTTGCCGCTACAAAACCAAAAAACCAAATATGAGTCTATATTTAATATAAAACGTTAGTCTCGAAAAGTCCAAGGTCGTGTGAAGATCAGGTTATGGTCAGGTCAAGGTCATGTCTGGGTGAAACCAATGTCAGGCCAGTGAAATGGAGAACAGAAGCATTTGAATTTTCAAAGTCATTATAAGGACATGCAAAATTTTGCCGAATCTTATTCCTGGGATGGCTAAGGACATGTCAATGTTAGGCCATGGTTAGGTTATGGTTGTACCACGGTAACATCAATGTTAGGCAAATGGTGCGCCCAATAGAGGCATTTTAAATTTCAAGGTCATATAAAAAAAAGAATTTATGGGGAACCATAGGCCGGAGAGCTGGCAAGATCATGTCTAGGTCGTGCCATGGTTACGTAAAGGTCATGTTAAAGTCACGCCAATGTCAGGTGTACGCTGTGCCAATTATAGGCTATTGAAATTTCTATGTCGGTTCAAGGCCATTTACATTAAATGCGAATTAATGCCGAACCATGTTACTGAAAAATTCCAAATTCATGTTAAGGTTAGGCCATGGTTAGGTCAAGATCATGTTACGGACACACCAGTGTCTGGCCAATGCTGTTCCAAGTACAGTAATTTGAAATTTCAAGGTCATTTCAAAGTTAAAATAATAATAATATGCTGTTATTTTATACACAAAATATATCTCCATAGAAGTTATATACATTTCTGATGTATGTTAGTAATAATACTAGCCGGCCTGCCGCTCCCTTTTCTGCCAGTCTTATGCATCATTTGGTTTAATTCCATTCCAGCCAAGTTCATTTTCTTTACAGTACTTCAAACGTTTAATTTTCCCAGTCTCTCGATGTCTGTCTTTCTGTCAATACTGAAGCTCCGAAATCATATTTAAAAGCTGTGTGGTACTGGGACATTAATCGCAGAAGAAATTATTTAACTTATTTATACCCCACCAAAAGAAGAACTCTGCTTACCATGGTTGGACAGGTCGGGACCATATTCCCTCATCTTCATATAATGGGAACTGGAAATTATGATGATCATTCATATCAACTCCTAAGCGATAACCAAAGATACCTCATGCTTCACATCCGTATAAAAATGGGAGAGAAGTATGTGATCATTAATTTCGGCTGTTGTCAAGATTGTCGCCAGGGTCTGGGAGACAATACTTCACGTGAGAATCTCGTTGCTCGTTCACTCGTTCACTTGCGCGTAGGCCGACAGATAACGCCATCTAATTTCCGGACGAATCCCCCGGAGTCTCGTTTCCAGAAACTAGCGGAGAAGAGAGAGAAGTCAGAGCCGCGAGTAAAAACTTGCAAAGGCTCTTGCAGTTTCTCCAAACAGAGACCGACTGGTCACAGGTAGCTAACGGGCGAAATCCCTAGCGGTAACCCCTTCATATCGCATCTTTGCTGTGAAGGGGACAGTAGGTTTTGAGGAAACTTACAATATCATTCAACTTCTTTCTTGTCCAGGTCTGAAAACAGTGTCTAGTCTGATACAGCCACAACGGAAAGAAGTTTAAAACTGCAGGCATCTGACAGTGCTATCTTTCTACCAAGAAATAATAACTGAATTATTTAGTATACGCTAATAGGGTTAATCAGAAATGTACATGCAATGAGTACAACTGGGCGTAGCTTGAAGATTAGAATCCGTGGGCAAAATCACCGTGGAACTGCGTAAATTTCTGGGGAATTATGGTTTTTTTCATTTCAAAATTTTGTACTTCTACTTGAAGTAAAATATATAAAATAAAATACTCATCACTTCCCAATGCAACTTATGTTTTAAACATTTTCATGTTCTTCAGTTCATGCTTCTCTAGCAACTAACTTATTATTTGTGAAAAGTCATCTACTAAAGCAAAATTCTTGATAGCATAATCACCTCTAGAGCAAAGATTATTTATTTTCTTGGTGTTGCTATTAATATCATAATTCAATATTAGACAGTCATGCTGTCTATAGTGTAACGGCCCACGACAAAGCTCATTCATCCCTCCATACTTTCGATCCAGATCTCAGGAATAGATTATCACGAACAATCTCCTATAATCTTCTCTTGGTGCGTCTTTGCACACTTAGCGCAGCTTCTGAGCATCCAACTCGAGGGCTATGTCACGGACCACCTGTCAGCCTCTAGCTGTTGCTCTGGCAACATTCTTGAAGCTCAACAGCCTGTATTACTCTCTTCTCCTCATATTTTCCGCGCATTCATGTTTCCTAAAGGAACGCTAAGTGACGTCCGAAATGTATTTGTACGTGTAAAGGTGTTATGAGAAAGAAGAATAACAATTCATTGAAGAGTATTCTATTCATGATCATCTCCCTCGTGAATACCGAATTCCGCTTGTAATGCAATTTTATGGTTGACATTCCTCATCCCAGTTGTCAGTGGTTCCTGTTTGATGAACACCTCACTGTAAATACGGCCGTGTTATACAATAATCTGCAAAAATAGAGATTTATTTCGGGCTGCTGCGCGGAGATAACCTAACAGCAGACATTTCTGTTTGCCCAAAATAACATCCACTGCCATTCGTCTTTCCCTCAGTCTTGTCATTTTTCCAGAAAAAATACATAAAATAATGGAATGGCTCCTACTTCTTCGTAACACAAGTGACTGCAAATTGCATTACAAGCGTTTTCTGAATTTAATGTACTCTCAATGTTGCTATAAATGAAGCAAAGTAACCTAGGAAGCAATCAAACGCAGTTTGTGGTGCTGAATGTGGGGAACCAGAACGGCACTGACCACACCTTAAACACAGCCGGATCTGATTGCAACTAAATTAACTACTGAAGTTAATAAATCAATGCAACGAACCGGAGATACAGAACAGTCTCTACCACACAGTGTGCTTGTTTAACAGAATAAAATGGTTAGTGCTTTGTGGTTGAAAAAAAGTCAAAGTGACCATTCCACTGCAATCATTCAAAGAAGAGTCTTCACTTCAGAGTTTGGGGTCATCGTCAGATTCTATAGCATACCTGAAAAACCTTCTTCGGATGTCTTCATTGTAGGGTGAAGCATTGCTTTATTTAGAAGGAATAAACGAAGTTACTCTGAAGAAAGTAATATGGTAGGTTATTATTGTTACTGGTGTCTAACCCATGCAGTGCATAAGCCTAGACAGATGTGTATACACACAATGACGAGATGTCTCTCTACTATCCAGAATCGTGAAACACGTCGTTTTTTCTTCTTTTTATCCGCATCCACTGCAGACATTTGCTAAATCCTGTTCACAAAGGAGATAGGTGTCCTTATATTAGGAATAAGGATGTAAAAATCAGATGTAAACCGAGTGCCTCTCGGATAGGAGTCTAGATCACCATTAACCTGCTCTGTCGCAAGGTAGGAAGGCAAAGTAAGGTTTTTGTAGCGGCTGGTTTGTTTTGTTAACCCATCATATATTGTGTAGTTTCTTGTGGGTAAAAAAGGAGAAAACGCAGGAAGTGTTTTTAGCGTATCTGCTGCAGGCCTACGTGTTTTATTGGATGCGCTGAGGGAAATATCGAAAATCAGAAACACGAATAAGCATTGGCCTGCACAACCCAGAGCTCTTTACAAGCTGAATTCATATGATAAAACCGACGCAACATATCCCATGGCAGTCAATATTAACACCAGTAAACCGGGGATTATGGCTTCGTCCTATTCGGCACGAGGGACTAAAACGCTACAAGTAACAGATCGTACACTCCGACTCACGTGCCCGACCATTTACCCAGAACACAGAACGACGAAACTTTGTAACGATATTCATCAGACACGTGACGTAAGTCAATAGCGTACAGGCTGTATTGTTGTTGCATATGCAAAGGAATATTCAAGACAGACAAGTAGCAGCATAACAAAGCGTAGAAACGTGTTTGTGCTGCCAAGATACCGGTTTGTACACTTCAGTGACATACTAAGATCATTATACAATATGCCCCCTGTTCCCCATGCTCCTTGAAACGGGAGATGAACGATAATTTTCAGAAAATATGCAATAAAATGACTAACCGATCACGTAAATAAATTATTATCTATGTAACTGAACGATTTACTAAGAATGTAAGTTAACAAATCAACAAAATCTCTGCAGTATTTAAACCCTACATTCGCTAATTTTATGAACCCTACATGCAGTATCAAATAATTCTTTATAGGGGTTATTTAATGATAGGTTTTCAGCTGCATGTGTTATATAGTCAAATGGTATTATAAATTTCATTGATAAATTTATAAGTTCTGAAAGAGAGCAGTAGTCGACTATTAATAACAGGCTTACTATTTCAACTTCCTATTCCGCGATAAGGTGACGTCTATTGGGCGCAAAGAAATGTATGTACATCACAGACACAAGGGGAATTTCATAAAACGAAAAATATGTTGTAGACTTGAAAGGCCTTTTTACATGTAGGTTCGAATATGAGGACGATGGTTGTAGTTGTCCTTTCCACCGCGTCTCTGTCATCACGATTTTTAACATCGAGTGCACGCTGCTGCTGCTGCTGCTACAGTGGTGTCTCGAATCGAGAATTGACATATCGATCCATCGAAGGGTATACCAACTCTTCCTAGTTTATATATCCCACCCCACCCCCACCCACACACACACGCAAACAGAACCCCGCGCGCATGCGCGCGCACTCTTTCTATTGCCTCTTCTTTTATTTATATATATATATATATATATATACACACAAATTACATTCAAGTTTTCGATTATAAAAATGTCTAGATGGGAGAAAAAACGATCTACTCGAAAATTTGCAAAGACTGGTGCATAATGAATTTGAATTCTGTGACAGAAACATAGAATATACCCTATATAGCATTTAATGTTGGGATACTTTAAAATATAGTGTTTGTCACTTATAATCTTTTATTGTTAATTACGAATAATATAACATTTAGAAATATGAATATAGTTTTTCATTCAAAAGAAAGGTAACTAACAACTAACAATATTCGGAATTTACACTCAGATTTTATGTAATTTTAATGTGTAATGCCCACTGATAATAAATGTAATTAACACGTCATTATTTAGTCGAACCGGTCCTGGAATTAGCGTTGCTACCAGGTAGCGTAAGTACGAGATTAAAACTGTCACGTAGAGTTCAGGAACACCAGGTTGGTATTTCTGAACTATGTTTAATAAGTCTTCTAGCAGTTGATAGTTGAGCGCCGTATTCGTTATTGCTACAGTATCCTGAAGTGAACTATAATTTAATGCGTCTGGATCTGTGTTCAACGATTCTTTACAGGGCTCCTCAAAACGCGTCGGTATGGGAATATTGACGTAAGAAGACAATGGGCAAAGGGGAAGAAAAGCTTCTCAGGAAGAAATTCATAGCTTGCAAGAGGAAAAAGAACCACTGGTCTGTTTTTCCGATACCACGTGACAGAGGTTTTTTCTTTGAAACAATTCCCAATACTTCTCGCTTCTGCTACAAGTTGGATTCTGCCTTTCAGTAGCTACTCGCAATGTAGAAGTGTTCGTCTATTCATTTAAATCTTCTCTAGAGAATCTGTTTCTTTCGCATTTAATTTCTGTTGGGACCTAAATTAATTCAGAGAAGGAAATTTAATACCGTTCAATTCTCATACAGTCACAGGGAGCGACCTTCGAAGTATTTAACGACACATAGGCTTGTCTGGCTTAGAAGTTTAATAAATAAACCAAATCCCTTATAGCTAAGTAACTCCACAGACAAGAGCTTTTGAGAACATTTAAGAAACTGATAGTCGCTCAGAGAGTCAAGAAAGTCCGCAAGATTTATGGAATTCGAACTTTTAATACCGCAGTCACACAACCCCACCACTGGACCGGATAACTGTACCCAACATAGTCACATTCTACACTTTAAGACCCATTTTGTATTATCATCCATCTACGACTAGGTCTTACAAGTGATTTTTCCTTCAGGTTGTCCAGTTCAAATGTATGAATAAGTAGGATTTAAAGTTCTGACGGTGGTGAGATGAATGTCTTCTGGGTTGTAGTTCGGTAGGAATTTACTAACGTTCAGAGGTTATTGCTGTCTCCACCATCAGGGCGATGATCACCCTACACGGCCCTACAACCCAGAATCTTTAAGAGAAGAGTCGGTTACATACACACAAAGTGCTAAAAGTGTGCGACAAGACTACTTGTAATACATCATGGGAGGGGAAGTGGAAAATAATATTTTTACCCGATTTTCCCAAAAAATAAATATAAGTACGAATATGTTGTTGGCTTCTTAATATCGATCATAAATTCAAGAGTGACTGTTAATCTCCACGCCCACTGTACCACTTATCTGTGCAGTATTTAGGCACACGGACACTTTACTTTACATATCGGAGTTATAATCAGTAATTTAGAAACTCTTTCTTGGAAACGTATGACATTTCGAAAACAGAACTCTTTGCACTGCACAAATACATGCTTAAAAGCGTTCTTAATAAGTACACATTTCGTTCATTTGTGACTAAAACAATTTATATTGAGTAAATATTTGGTTAAGTTCGTAAACAGAAAAACTTATACATATAACTAGCAGAGATTTTTTACGTTCGTAAATAAAACTATTCATAATGAATAATATGAGACATCTTACTAAAATTATTCTTAATGCTTGACTATTAGGTACGTTAGTATATATAAAGGCTAGTAGTGAATAAGGAATTGTGTTCGTAATTAAAATAATTCATATTCGTTGAAGATCAAGTTCGCTGCTAACTACAGTATTTCGTAAGTGGAGATTCTGTATATTCGTCAACTAAATTAATTGAGAAGAAGATTTGTTACCTTTGTAACTGAAATGATTCATAATGGCTGTAGCTTTCGAAGGCATCTTTAAGCATTTCACCCTGAGATTCAGTAGACTACGTTTGTAAATTAAACAGTTCACACTGAGTGGTTACTAAGTACAATCGTAACTAAAACGAAACACACAGACTGACGTTAAAGAAAATTCGTAAATTAGGTTTAAGCTGGAACCATTTATTTCATTCCGTTCCCTCATCCTGTGCCACAGACTTTGGAACACAGTCAGTACGCACAGCACCCGGGTCGTTCGGTCTTCAAATTCATCGTCCTGCTATCGCGCTCACACTGCTTCCACGGCAAAGATGAGCTCAAGTATTCAAATTAGTTGAATACATTTTACAGCACGTCCCTCTATCAGAAAGCGTTGTTTAATAACTCACTGTTGCACAGAACAGCTGTACAACCGAGCTGTATGCGGATATGTGAAAGCAATACCGGCGCTTTCTCTCAGCGTCGTGGGGCGCGGGGGTTGGGTTCAGTGAGGGATCAGAGAGAGGGGGTAACGTAAAAAAACTCGATATTCATAGGAAGTGGAAATCTTTTTTCTATGGGTGACAGACAAGCTTTAGGGGGACAAAGTAAAAGTCTGTTCTCTCTCTCTCTCTCTCTGCTTGCCACATTCAGGGGCTTATGTACTTCCTTTTAAATACGAAATTGCTCGCATGCATAAAAATTCTGCTTCTGGATGATGAATTTCTGCTGGAGTATACATATAGTGTATTGACTAACATAAAGCCAGCTAATTCGTGTAATGCAGACTTAAAGTATTAGTATTTAAACGATACAAAATTGTGTATATAATAACACAGCGTCAGTTCAATTACTAACTCAATAGACAGAGTCCTTCTTGAGAAGCTGACAGTTACTTAGACGTTTGGAAAGTTCTCAATATATGGTTCACTGCCTTGTTTAAAAGACTCCACCACTGGACCCCATCCTGAGCGACCTTTAATCCAGTTCATGATTCCACATTTATTTGATATCCAGTTTACTCTTATTTCCTTCCTGTTTCTTCCTGTCTCCTTTGTCCAGACACTTTCCCCAGTACTTCGTCTTCAATTACCCTCAATCTGTGTTCTTCCTTCCATGTGACAGATCAAGTTCCGCACCCACAAAAATCTTCAGTGTGTCATATCTCTGTACTTTTGCACCGAAGTTAGTTGAGCTTACCATCGCCGCGAACGTAACAATTCTAACAACACCTGGCTGGCTGAAGCTGCCTAACAATGAATATTTTTCGATCAGTTATGCCGTGTTTCCATACATGGAATACCACTAAATTATGACAGAAGCCTTTTTATTTTTTTATTTTTCAAAGTGTCAGCCTGGCTAACATGGCTAACACAGTCAGTATGGACGTTCCGCCCCCAGATGGTGACAGTCTCAGTTCGTAACAAAAGGTCATAACTGCACGACAGGGAATAGGAGAAGTGGAATAAGGTCAATAGGTAAATATAAGAGAATCGAAACGGAGAATGGAGCAGAAGAGGCGGAAACAGACACA
Organism: Zootermopsis nevadensis; assembly: GCF_977971745.1. Lineage (NCBI taxonomy): Eukaryota > Metazoa > Arthropoda > Insecta > Blattodea > Termopsidae > Zootermopsis > Zootermopsis nevadensis. The sequence goes on from NW_028259136.1 coordinate 1,319,189, forward strand.
GAGACATCTTAAACCCAAAGTTGAAGAACAGACTGTTAGTCTCTGCCTCTAGAAACGAAGAGATGCTGTAGTGCAGAGAAAGTACGCTGATTGAACGTTGCTGTGGTATAGAAGTGCAGTTGTATAAAGCGAAAAAAGGACGCACAGTGCAGATTTCTTGTTCCCAATTCCAAAAGTAGTTTAACCTACAAATTAATTATCACAAGTTCACAGACTTGTCAGGTCTCGCATTCAGGTAAAATAATGCTCAACTACAGAATATTTTGCTCAGGATTCAACTGTCTTTCAAGGCCGTAACTATCTTCAATGTATCATTCAGCAAATTTCGTGAAAAGACTGAGGAAAACGGCGACAAACCCGTCAGTATAGACGAAGCTGTGACTGAGACCCCATTATAAAGGCCACTCTTTGTATTTATATTGCGTGTAAACGAAAAAAAATTTATTACTCGTTAATTTATTAGAAGAAACATATTGATTGTCTCGAGTAAAAATATCGGAACGCTCCTCATAAATTTGTTATATTATTTGTCTATTATCTTATGCAAAATAAAATCCGTCTACCTCCCCCGTTTCGTTCTGTCTGACGTGTTTCTGTTGCTTGCAGAGCGCATGGTTTTAATGAACAAAGCCAACTGTTACCATTTCAGTACCCAGAACATCTCACCTAGATGTTAGTCTCAACCAACGTACTTTTACGGCTTTGGGTGTATTATTTTAAATAAGTATTAATTTGAAAATTAACAGATATGATACCAAGTCTTAATTTAAACTCATTCTCCTTGCACAGTCTTATACTAACGACTGCGCTGAGAAATAACCAAGTAACAAATTGAGAGCTAAACTAAGCAGAAGCCATAGTAGATGAAAATTCAATTACCGAGGAGCAGACAGATCCGTTCCGGTACCGCCTGTCTCCCGTTGTACGACGGCAAGGCAGAGGCAGCTGTAGCAGCCGCGTCGCAATATTAAAACAATTAATAATCGCACAGCAAAGGCAATTAGCAGAAACAACGGGCGGATCCCAACATTTTACGAATATTCCACGAGATGCAGCAGCAAGTGGCATGACCTGATTCCACTGTCGCCGATCTGACCTACTGAACAATTCACGTGATGAACCAGACATAATTATGCATCGTTCCTTTCGCCTACGTAGAGATTAGACGACAAGCAAAATTATAGCATTGTAATATTTCTTTTGTTCGTAAGTTCAATTACTCCCGTGGGAGCTTGGATCTTGCCTGCCTGCCAAGGACCTGCTTGGAAATTTGCCATGCTTTTAAATCGTTTTATTTTCCTTCTTCTTGTTTTAATACAGCTTACGAACTGTACTTTACAGTGTACTGCATGCATCTGTGTCTGTTTCTATAATTTCTTCTGGAATCTCTTATAGATTTTAATTAACTAGTGCAAACTCAGTACCAGAGAAAGCAATCACGATGCCATTCATCTCTACGGATTTGGGAAAAAAGTGGCTACAACCTATTGCAAGATAGAACTCTGCTTTCCTGAGAAGCTGATGATAAAATATTCTCAGTTCAAGATAATCCACAGCCAATATTTTTGAAGTCGAAAAGAGAAAATGAATACGGAGATTCGGTTCATACAATTAAAGTGGTCATTTTTAAATCACTTTAGTCCATATTTTTACAGAATTAAGATCCTGCTACCAGGAATACTGCATTGTCTCCCACAAGAACCACATATATTCCAAGTCCTTATTGCGCGTTGCCAGTCTATTTTCCAATAAATTTACAGGAGTTCTTGATACACGTTATTTTACAATAACGTTTTGGTTTTAATCACAAATAAACCACCGAAAACCAAATAATTAATTTAGTCACCTGAGCAGTGAAAAAGAAAAATACACGACCACATCAGTCACGCAATATGCATTCAGTATCATGATGTGGGTACTCAAAACAACATGAGTCCAAGCGTAATTTTATTTTATAACCCTGAATTCAAAATAAGCTAGTGAATTACATATGTAACTATAAAGAAATTAGATACTAGCCATTTTTTCTTGGGAAGAAATACATCAAACACAAAGTGAAGAACGTGTTTGGTATCCTTATGTCTCTATTTTTCTCGAGAGTGAGTTTCATGGAATCGTCTGATTTCACAAATGACAGATTCGATTGTTCTATTAGTTTATTAGCTTAGTAGTTGCGTTAAATAACTCTTAGGCGCGTTTAAATGTTCTAAAATACGGTAAGATTTATTAAAACTTGTGAATATTTTTGTCCTTCCAATGTTGAAAAAGAGGTTTCGAATCTAGAGAAACGAAACAAACTTTTTTGCTTCGATCACTGTCATAAAATCGGCAGACTATTCAATACAAAAATGCAAACAGCAAGAGGACTGCGGACCTCATTTCCTACAAAGCAAGAAGCAGTAAAATGCATATAGGATCTGATACTCGCACGTATTGAACGCTGCATAAATCACAGGTCCTATAACTTAGTCTTGTTCTTCCCTGTAAATCTGTTTATGGTGCCCAGGGAAAATCAAAGACACGCGGGAGAATGACATACAATCAGACTACCCACTGATGGGAATACATGAAGATGTAAATTTCCTTAAGATCCCCATTGAAACTGGCTCCAGTACGACACCACACAGATTCACAATTTCGGCAGTACTGTAACTGGCAGGCAAGCTCTCACTGGAGTAATTACACTTACATGGATAAGAAATATTGTGCCCCAGGGTAAGATTTCGGTCCACACAAGATTCTGTTTGAAATTTACCCGACTTTCTGTCCCTCACACTCCTCTTCACTATTTCTTAATTTATAGTCAACGTTCCCTGATGGTTTAATAAAACTTAAATTTTGATTATCTTCTGTAGCGAAGACTAAGCGGTTGCTACTGTACTGGACAATCAGTGTTTCAAATACAGTATGATCGTTGGCTATTCTGGCGCTCCCAAGTGGAAACAAAACAAGGATTTAGAAAGCTTTTCTCATTTCCGTTCAAAAAATATGTGGCATTCAGTGCATACCCAAAGAAAATAATAATAGAAATTTGAGGTTCTAACGGTGGGGAGTATGAAGATTTCTGTCTTCTGGGTTGTTGCGCCGTATAGTCTGGTAGAAGTTTACCAACGTTTCTGAGGTCATACTACCTCCGTCATCAGGGCGATCGTATTCGGGAGGTCATGGATTAGACTGAAAGTCAGGAGACGGGCTATCGTGACTCATGTTTCTTGAGTTTTTCCTCAGACATTCCAAGCAAATGCTGTGGTAGTGTAACAATTTGGCAACAACGCCTACTTACACATCCTTCCCAGTCATTTACAGTTATTCTCCAATTGGACAATATGTAAAGTATGAAATTAAGAAAGCGATATTGAATAAACAAATAAATCATAAAATAAGATGAGAGCATGATCACAAGCAGCAGACCTGAACTGTCTTGAACGGGTTAGTTCGCAGCCTATTTCACGACACTATCAGAACATACATTTGGCGGAACGTAATTGGTGGAACAGAGGAAGGCCGCGAACAACCATAGACAGGATAGTACGTACCTCGGCGGAGATTCGACCCGGGTATCTCCCGATTACAAATCAGACTTGTTTCCGCTACACCTACTGCAATCGGTTCTGAAGTTAAAGAGAAAATTTATTTGTGCCGTATGATTTAGCTATGTTTGAAACAAAACTAGATATTCCCTGCTCACTTTGCGCACACAAACCCTCTGTTTTCTGTCCATGAACTGTCAGGCATGTTTTTTAATGGCGTATGCGAAGACAGAACTGGCAATGCATGCATAGATATCTGTGTGCTACTTTGATTGATTGACTTTGCTTTCCGTTTTACACTATATCAGTGTGTTAATCAGATTGAAATACACCGCTTTTTAGTGACTGATGAAAAATGCATATCCACCCTCTCCAATAAATCTGAAGACAAAATACAGCGTTCCCTCTCTGGATGTTAATTCCGAATTGCTTCGGCTTATTAAATTAAAATACGATGATAAAACGGCTAGAAATTAAGATTACAGGCTTGTATTTGAGAGACTGAGGGTTACATTTCACGTCCATATAAGCAGGTAAAATTGTACACGCTCACTCGTCCACACTCCCTGACTCTCAAGGAAGAATGTAAGAAGACAAATATTTCTAAACTGAATTCGAGCATAAGTTTCTTGCGGTTATGTTCCTCTTAATTTTATACTGATTACATAAGTTCGTACTTCTAAGAATCTTATTCTGTTAATCCATACATTGATAACATTGAGAATGTCAGTATTATTGGCGTTAATTAACGTATTTTTGTAAGATTCTGTGCGAATACTTTACTATAATACCACGATACAACTCGGACACAAAATTAACAGTTTTCATAGATAATCTTTTCCCAAATGCACCCGTGATTTATTTTAATTTACATTGAATTTAACGTAACACGTTTCGTTGCGCTGAGTAGACATGCTCCTTTGAAATTCAACCATGATATCTTCATTCACTATTTAAATATTTTAACAAATATAATCGTATCCAGAAGCTTGGCAGCGAATCTGTATCTCGTAAAATAACAGAAACGGGTCACTAGATAATAGATTATCAAGGCTTGACAACACTGTGAAATAAACATGAGATTGGAAAATATTCCCTCCCCACTACGAATGACATTCTTAAGTAAGGGCGGTGTCTGTTCCTTGGTACATTCACTCCCTCTAAGAAAACATTCATTGTTTTCCTTATAGCATCCCTTTGACGGAAGTAGAGAGAAAAATTCTCCCACGACTCTTTGGAGGCATGTGCAGTCAAGAAAAGCTAACCGGAAATCTTAGCAACAGTATTTACTACGATCTGAATACTCCGATGGTAAGATGCGTCAAGAAGCTACAGATCTATATTCTCTGGTTATCTTCATTTAGAATGTGCATTCTCCAACCCCAACAGTACGTAGCACTTTTCATTTCGCGCGGAACTAGAAAGACTTATAATACAAAATTAAAATGAATACTCTCAAAGCGAAGAAGTTCGAAATTTGTTTCGAGATTCTGTTGGAACTCGCAGACTCGAATCAAACAGCGGATTATTACGTGGGATGTTTTCGTCATTTCCTTCACTCTCGCTAACTGAATCAGTGATAGGCGTACGAAGCCGCGGTCCCTTCTTCGCATCATTATCTCCATCATGATCATCGCTATTATTAGCGGCTTCAAAAATACATCACGTAGTTGCTGAAACCGATTTGATTTAATGACTTAACAATCTTAAATTCACATTTTTCATTAACGGAATTTGTTTAGTTTTCTTCATTTTTTAAAAGTTGTTAACGTTTTGACAGTGGGCATATATTTTCAGATATCCGGTGTTTTCCTAAGAAAAATTACGAATTCCATCATATAAAATCCTGTTATCAGTCGAGATTCGAACTTACACGCAAATTGCAAGTTAAGTGCATTGCCGCTCTGCTAACCCGCTGTTATTGTGAGCTCTAGCTACGATACCGAGAAGACGGCACCTTTGTTTTCGAGGAACAACTGCTCTAAAGACAGGTAATATGACGTGTAAACGTACTTCTCGCCACACTTCACCTCCTAAGATTGCTGAGTGTCTGTTTTCTGCAGATAGAGCCCTGAGACGTCCTGACTGACTGCGGCCCGAAGATAGGGAAGGGGGGGGGGGCTGTCAGTAGAAAACACTAGCCCAGGTCCAAAAGGAATCCAGGACTTTTAGCCTGGTTTTATCAAAGGACTTTTCAACGATCATGTACGTATCTACTTCGCTCTGGTGTTGGAATATTTTTTAACCACTGAAGGGAGGATGTTGATAATTAAATCACTATAACCTTAACGAAATACTTACTAAAACATCCCCGCAAACACTGTAATAAGTTTCTCACAATTATGTGATTTATATGGCTTGTATGCCTACAAGAAATATTGCCGGAGCGGCCTGCTCCTACATCATCGCCAGACAGTACAGTGTCCCTACAATGTGCACAACAGAGTTCTAGCCGAAACAATCTACACCAAGTACTTCTCTGTTTGTTTTTATTTCATTTCATGACGCATTCTCAAATAAAAAGGCTACAAGCTAGAGAAAAGTGATACTCATGCGCAAAGGCACATGTGTAATGACGCCATCATTCCCCACACCGCAACTCTTGAGTACCCGACGCAAAGTTATTGTGTGAAAAGGAACAATATCTCACTAGAGGAAGATAACACGTGGCATAACGTCCATTACAATTTCAAGATTTTCCGGCCAATCATGCTTCAGTTATTAGATGCGCACTGGCTGGTATTACTTGTAAAGACGTTAGGTTAGTTCCGTATGGTTAGGTTAGTGATAAGCATGTGCAAGGAATCTCGGGTAATGTCATTATCATCATTCCATTTCAATAAATCAAATATCCATCACGACGGTATTACACAGTTGAAGAATGTACAAAATGTGAGGTTGGAGTATTGACCTACGGCGTAACAACCATACCAAATGCAATCAATCTTCGACGAGCAATTCCCAAGACATTAAATGCAGAAATAATGACCTACGGCATAACGCCCATACCAAAGTACATAAATTTTCGTCCAACCATTTTTCAAGTTACAACATGCGGAAAAAGATTAGTCCTAAAGATACCGGGTTTGATAAGGTCAATAATAAGTCTGCACAAACGACCATGGGTCATCATGATCCCACTTCGAGAATTTGGGCATTAGTCACGAAGGTGTCACAGACTGCAAGAATTTATAAAGTATGAATCTGAAGTCGTGGTACGTGGCATAACGTCCACACCAAATTTCATTGGGGTAGATAGATTCAGATAGAATTACGAAAGCATAAACATTGTATCCGTGGTGGAGGAATGTGACTGCCTGACCCTAAAACACCTGCGTTACGTAGACATGAACATAACATCTGGCATAGAATGATGGACAGTGGGAATATCACAATTTAGGCTAATTTTAAGCTAAGTAGTGTTGTTAAGTCGAATTTTAATCATTCATTTTGATGATGCCTGGTCGACACAATGACAACTTCCTGTGTACTACTGCCAGAATTCAGTCGACTGCTGTTCCACCGTCGAAACACGCAAGCACAAACACTTCAGTGTGAAGAAAAATATAACAATTGTTTGCTGCACACAATCTTGTTTCCGATGACAGTTTTAGAGTATAAGGTGACTGAAGTGCGAGTAGTAAGGTACCAGTTTGGCTAGCTAGATTCGGGGTCTCCTGAGAGTGAGTGAGTTGTCACGTAAAACGTAAATAACTCCGGGACATCCTGAAATATTTGTCCAGCGTTGGCAAGGAGCATCTACTATATCCACTTCAAACAAACATTCCACTTCTTCTGTCTACATTTTGCCCGCGCGCCACTCACACAAATATGTGCCGCACATTCCGCGCAGGACTGGCATAAATGAAGGGTTATGTTTTACATTTATAGAATTTATTGAAAGAATAACGTCTAGCATCGTGGTATAGATCTCTTCTGAGAACTGGCAGTCAAGTCACGTGGTATAGTCGAGTGAAGTCATTTTGTGCAATTATGTTAAGGAATAATAAATAAAGCGGTCTTTCACCCAGATTATATTAAAAAAAATTGCCAACACTGGGATACACTTCTGATGCTTAATTTGCTTACAAAATACGGAAAGTAAACTAAACTATATGTTGTGTGAATCAAAATCCCAAGATCGGAAATGTTATCACACAGCCTGGAACCGATTATTAAAACAGACAAAGAGACTGGTATATTGATACATTGTATAACGTCTTTTTATAAGACAGTATAAAAATAAGGCCCAGTATCTTAATTTGAAGATGTGCACTTTTACGATGTAATTAATTCAACAAGAGCTGAGCTGTTGCATTTCACTCCCTTCCCATTGAAAGCGGCCGTCGCTGAGGCCAACGTCAGTAAGCAACAAGTTGCTTTACACCGCGGGAGTTCCTTCCTCATTGAACTCGACAACAGTGGGGCTAAGACACGGGTAATTATTTATGTAGCAGCATTGAAAACGCAGACAGTCGCATCTACAGGGAAATATGAAAACCTATAATATTATGCATCTTGTAGCTTATGATTAATCACAAACGTGTGGAGCTTGTAGCTTCCCAGCAGTCTGCCTACACTCGTTATTAGCGACTGTTAACAATTATAAAAATTAAACACAAGTTTAAAAACAGAACTTTAACTAAAGATGGATGTCTTCTGGGTTATTGCACCGTGTAGTCTGGTAGAATTTTACCGACATTACTTGCTGCCTCCATCATCAGGACACGTTATCGGCCTAAATGACAACAAAGCGTTACAGCTGACAGCAGAGAGAACCTAATAATTTCTCATTGTTTTCAAGTTAGGCTTTCCATGAGTTACTCTTCCCCAACATTTCAGCCTGATCTGCCTCCTCAAACTTCTTTACACAACGAACCCAGTAATACTAACTGAAGACTTCCAATTATGAAGTTTTCATTTATGTAATTTTCCTCTTTAACCTGCAACGATTTTCCTGAGCACTTCATTTACAAACGCCTTTGTTCTCTGCTCGTCCCTCATGCTGAAAGACTAAACATCACACACACATAAAGTATCACTTAAGCCTGTGATTACAGTTTTATACATTTTAACCGCATATTTTGTGTTTCTTGACTGCAAATACTATATGTTTTCCAAAATTTTTTAAAGTGGCTGCTTTTATCTGTTTGTGTGTTCATACACCTATAAACTCAGAGGGGTTTAATTGCATACACTTTCAAAAAAGTGCTCGTAATTCTCTACTATCTACAAAATAAAGCGCCATCATGATATCTATTATTACCTTCTGTAGTCGTACCGAACAGAGGGAGTTACTGGATTTAACACCTCACATAATATGCTCTTACACATTCAGGCTTCAGATAATATGTACACTAGTATAATTATAAGGCAAATAAGCTGTATTACAATAATCAAAACACTTTCGTTCTTATCAGAGGGATAAATAGTGTAATATTCCAAGATTCTCTGTAACGTAATGTGTACAGAAACGCATTGTTTTCCAGGTATCGAAATTTCTTATCTGTGAGACATAATGACACGCAGAGTTGACTAATGCCTTTCGTTGCTGTAGTCTATCTGTGTTTCAAGCCACGACCCTCGTTGTTTGCTGTTGAGGGAGGAGACGAGAGGTTTATGCTTACCCGCATGGCAGTTACAGTACTCTGCCCTCACCCGACACTTCAGGTCAGAAATAAATACCAGCTCTCTGCACCAGCGAAACGAAATTCGCCAACTTACGGCCTCTAAACCAACCTATTTCGGTCGATGTATCTGCTCTGGGTCTTAATCCTGTTTGTTTCTACGTTTCTTGCTAGTAAGTGAAAGGAGAGAGTATCAGAATTTGTATTAATGGCTTCAGTCTTGGTCTACGGACCTCCAACCCTAAATGTCGCCTTTCTGTTGCAACGTTTATCACGGGTTTAGAACCAATGGCTTGTGAACCGTAGATGCTCCAGTAGTGCCTTTAAGTTCGCTCTCTAGGTCATTTTGAACCGACAAGGACAGTAGAACGTTTCGCTTTTTGAGAATACTTTTCATTTCAGCATGTCATCTCAGACTCTGAGATCAGGGCGATGATTGCCCTGATGATGAAGGCAGCAATTACCTATGAAACATCAGTAAACTTTTACCAGACTACACGGCGTAACATCATAGAAGACAGTCATCTTCCGTTTCTAGAGTAAAATCTCTACACCAGATTCATGGCTGCAGTTACAGACTAAACATGGTAGTTACATGACTTCCCATTGTAAGTTCGTGTTACAACGCCTGATTTACCCCATTAACATAACCTGGCTTCCAAAACACAAAGCAGACTACAACCGAATGTAAATTTATGGTCTGTGGTCAAGAGACAGGTATTCGTACACATCTTTAGATTCTTAACGCCCTTAACCTCAATTTATAACGTATTTATTTATATGGTTCTATAATACTGATACGCACAAGTATCACAAGTACCAAATTCAGGAAAAGAAAATCAGCTTTCAAAAACTCCTAGCATATCAGGTATCAGGTTTGTTTATTTAAAATGTGTATACAAATATAATTAAAAATTTATAAGTGAACACCAGGTTCAAGTTATGGTTATACTAGGTTACAAGTACGTGGGATAGAGGCTCTAAAGCAGCGACTATACATCGGCTGAAAAATTTGGAATTATACACCTTTATTCTGGCACAAACAAATCCCTTAGAGCTCTTTCTAAAAATAATTTAAAAAGTCTAACACTTTTATTAAAATTCGTCGGGGAATTCAAATATATACGGAAGACGATCAGGCTAGACGAAGTGATATATTGAGTTGAGTTTTATTTCTTTTACGTTCTAAAACTTCCTCTACACCTGGCAAAACACCAAGAAACACAAATCTATTCATGGTGGAACAGCGGACCAGTGCGGAGTAAAAAATTAATAGCGATCGTGCCGTAATTAATGCTATAAATTTCAATGGCGAAATAAAGAAAGGTAAATAAAGCAACTGAACGCATTGTCGTGTACGCATCCGCACACTCTGAATGTCAGTAATCATAATGTAAACGAAAACATGAAGGGGAGTCGGTTATAATTTGATATTACACTTAAATTAGATGGAATCGAGATTCTAGTGTAGTCTCTGTAACCCATTATTGGTGCAAACACGTTTTTACTAAGATTTCTGTCTTCTGGGTTGTTGCGCCGTGTAGTCTGGTAGAAGTGTACCGACGTTTCAGAGGTCCATCACCGCCGTGAAAACCTCAAATCCTACCTTTTCATTAGCCACATACTCTAAATATTAATACTGTTACACTTAAATTGCTGTATTATTTTAAAATTACGTGTGTTTATGTAATTAAAACATACGCAGGCCCAGATTGGCTTATATCAGGGGTTTCCAAACTACACTCCCGCTGAACACCGGTGTTTTGCAAGCTGGATCTACGTGTTCCGCCACTGAAATCGAGAAATGGCTTTCTTTTCTCAACTGGCATAAAATATAGTTAATGGATAGTATTTCCTAAATTTCAAATTTTTGTGTAAAAGCCGATGGTCGGGCAGGGATTCAACTAATTCCACCCGTGTCAGTTGTCATCATTGCTAACAATCAAATTTCTGTAAAGATTTTCAAGTGTTCAGTATATCTGGCTGTAGTTGAATAAATACCTTAACAGGGAGCTCAGCAATAATTTCGATTCCCAGCAGACAAAGAGGGCGGCAAGAAACTGAGAAAGGAGGCTGACATCGCATCAAGAAATGCGGTGGTCGCTCTTCCACATCAGAAGACCCGTAGCAGTAACTGCCTACACGAGAATGCGGCTGTGAGCTCAATTCAACACACACACACTCGCTATGCTGAAAGCTTATTCACCAGAGAAAATCTTTATTCGGTTCGGGGAGAGAGTCCATATTCGAAAATTGTAATGTTCTCAGCGAAGCAGAGCTTTCAATAAAACTTTCATAAATATAAGTGTACCGGCATGTCTAAGAAAAATACACTCTGGATACACAGTCCTTTACACGGAGATATTTCTGCGGTTTTCTGTTTTCGTCCAAGCAGCTGAGTGCTACCAAATGTCATATTACACACAAAAAACACGAAATCACGTTCCTTGTAGAAGCGTTACGGTCCGCCGAGAGAACAGAACGACGACCACAAATGTATGGACTCTACCCTAAAGTACTTTAGTTTCATACACAAGTCAAACCTGGCCCCAAATAAATATATTAAAACAATCTTTCCATATTAGCGTTTGACTCCCCAAAACAAGTTTCCTTGTATTTAATTTCCGTCAGTGTTCTTTCTGATTTATTCTTGTACAGTCAAGTCTATTTATGAGTTACGTGTAGTATCATTTTACAGATTTGTTCCCTTGCATGAACGAAAACGATGGACGTCAAAATACTTTCTATTTGCAGCACTTTATAATCATAAACTACCACTGTTTATGTAATATGTCAGCTGTCAAATACAAAAATCTCATTTTTCCAATCCGCAGAGCAATACAATATGAAGTGCAACCGATTACGATTCAACGTTTATTCGTCTGCTTGATGCCGCAATTAAGTCACGAGAGGAAATGTTACTTCCATCCGATGTATACACACTGGGATACCGGGAACGACCCGTTCTTCAAGTGCCTGAGTACTGCGGGTCCCAACGTTTCGTTGGCTCGATCTATAGACATTTTGTAGGACTCCTTAGATGAGTGATCATCCCGTCGCAAGGCCTCTACCTGTACACAGGACAGCACAACACAGAAAAACGCTGACAAACATCCATGGCTTGAGTGGGATTCGAACCCACGGTCCCAGTGACCAAGCGGACCACGATATATACATATATTTTATAAATACGCCCTTTGTTAATTTGCATTGTATGCTGATTTTTAGGCTCATTTATTGCAGATACTATTGCTAGAAATGTAATCTAGTCAACAATATAGAAACTGCAGTACTTCTCACGGCGACGAGGATGAAGATGGCCATCTTATTCTGGGAAGTAGGCAGTAAGCTCTTCTGAAACGTCGGTCAGTATCTACCATACCACACGGCACAACATTCCAGAAGACAGTCAGCTATATAATTTTTGTTGCTTAGGAGATTAATAATCGTTACTAGAAAAATAAAATATTTTTCCTTTTTGATGTCTTTAAATATAAAAGACACAAAAATCATCAGAGCAAACACCAAGAATTATCTTCTTAAAATCCTTGCTTATTAATTCTTAAGAGACCAAACAAAGTGATCCTACCTGGTTTGATACAACTCATTCCACACGCTGCATCACAGAGGCATTTCTTTTTCTTGCTTTTGCAGTCTTCATCCGACGAGCATTTCCTCAGGCACTTTTGCCCCTGTAGAACAATACACGAAATTTATTACACGTACACACACAACTATATTAATTTATTTATTTAATATAGGTGCAACGGACTTTCCTTCGTGTTTCCTGATTGAATACCTCTACTACCCAATGAACTAAAACAGGCCTGCATATATTTTACTGTCGCATTCTTTGGGCCTGCTACTGCATTCGTCACTGTTACTGTTTTGATGTTCAAATCCAACTCTGCACTTGCAAAGTTAACTGACACTACATAAACTAGGCCTACACTGCACCGAGTTTAACCCAGTTATATAGTTTATCTTCTTCTTTCGTAATCAATCCTAGGATTGGTTGGCAGCAGCTCTTGAGCTGCTGATACTTGGGAAATCCCGAGGATCTTTAATGCGGTGGATTCCCCTTGCCTTCCGCATCCTATGCCGTTGACCCATCCGGGTTCATCCGCCTTTAGAGGTGATTTCTCACCCCAAGGGCATGAGGGTGCCCTGAACCTCCACCCTCCGAAGAGGCTGTTGGCACTTGGCAGAGGGGGACCACTTATACCGGTGGTCACTCGGTCTGTGGACGCAGTTTAACGTCATGCCCGGGACAGATATAGTTTATAAACGTACATAATGTAAATATATAACATTTTTATATGATGTGAAGCTTTCACGGCGACCAAGTATAAAAAATTCTTCTAGGGCTACCAGCTTCATTACGCAACCTTACATGGCTGGTAGCCCGAGAATAATTTATCGTTTAACTTTTTTTTCCACGTTTCAAATAAAAGTTAATAATATTTATATTCAAGCCACACTAAAACTTCCTTTTGTGTTATAAGTCGTTATCGAAAAAAATGATAAAGTTATATTTGGTAATTTTTGTAGACTGGTGGGTTTCAGTGGATTGATACGATCGGAAAAAAATATTATAAAAATTTTTATCTAGCTATGAAAGTTTTACCGATTAGGATTTTTATGGACGTAAGACATACGGAGTGATTGAATAATGCCCTTCATAAAATATGCTGTTTGATCATTAATAGGTAAAACGTTAAGTACGCCTTGGCCCGGTAACGTCTCTATTTTGATTTAAATTTTACAAATGTTTTAAATTTCTTGGACCGCACATATACAAATCTCCTCCGTAAGTTGGCAGTCCAATGCAATTATCTTTCCGTAACAATTACTACGGGGTTATTCAACTACGTAAAGAAAGTGATTCCGACATAACCATCCTTGTTGCACATGAATAGAACGGGAAATGGATTACTGCTGTGTTCCAAGTATTTATACTACAGAATAATAACCCCATTTTTGTTTTTTTAAAGTGTTAGCTTGGCTAGCACGATTAACGCGAACGCTCTGCCCCTGACAGAAAGTAACCAGACAATAAAAAATCCTCCCTCTTTTCGTTTATTAAGCCGCCTAGAAATGAACACAATTTAAATTTCATAAAACCATTGTCAGGGCGTCGTCTTGGTTGGAAAAAAATTTCAACTGTGATCGCAAAGATGATTTACTAGAACATTACTTTGAAAGGTGATGCACGATAATCTGGCACAGAGCCGTACACATGTGTTATCTCTGGCACGCAGAGGTGCGGAGTCTGTGCCTTTGAGGCACAGGTAAACACAACACATCTGGTGCTGTTTGAATTCCGCTACTAACCTGACTGAACTTTTCACTTCTTTCAAAAGCAAACACAATTTGTTTTATTTCAACGAAACAGGTGAGCAAACACAATGGCTATGAGAGTCATCTGTCAACAGGCTCGTCAAATGAATCGGTGTCGAGCCATAAATCAGCAGGACAATATGATCATCTTTTGTTCAGGTGCGTGATACATAAAGACTCTGAGCTGCCACACAATCACTGAGTGATTGACGATGTTTGAAATAAAACGAACTTTCTTTAAAATGGGTGCTTCTTTAAACATGCGACCAAGCATTTGCATGCTACAAGGATGGACAGTGACAGCTGATCGAAATTTTCCTTGCTGTTACCAAACCCCAAGATTAATAACCACCACTACTTAAAGTCAGCATGCAACCCTATCAATGGTCAGTTCAATTCAGTTAACATTTCTTACAATCAGTTTTTCTAACAAGAGTTTGATATTATACTCCCATCTACTCCTAGATCTCCTTAGTGACTCTTTCCTTAAAGTTATCATTTATCACTTCACCTAGTATATTTTATATGTACTGGTTCAGTTCGTAAGTTACTTAACGACGTCATATCAATTGCTGCTGTGATTTAGCGTCAGATGAAGTGAGACGATTGTTACCAAGCTTCCGTGACAAATGATGGGGATAACATTTCTTGACCTGGCTTATAGTAGCAACATTAACCTAGTAGAATTAAAGAAGAAGGATGTCGTCTAGGTTGTTGCACCGTGTTACTGACGTTTCAGAGGTGCTTGTGCCTCCATCATCAAGGCGACAAGTCATAGCCGCTAGGTCCA
This sequence comes from Zootermopsis nevadensis, assembly GCF_977971745.1. Taxonomy (NCBI): domain Eukaryota; kingdom Metazoa; phylum Arthropoda; class Insecta; order Blattodea; family Termopsidae; genus Zootermopsis; species Zootermopsis nevadensis. The sequence goes on from NW_028259136.1 coordinate 1,334,476, forward strand.
GAATGGACCTGTGGCGGACCTAGCCTCTAATCCAGTGGTTACCGAGGCAAAGACGGTCGATGCGATTACTCAGCTCGAAGTAAACAGAATGCATTAAACCCCAAATCATGTACGCAGTAACTCCACTCACCAGCAACGTGGCTTGTTCCTCGTCCCGCGGACAAAGAGCCGAAGGTGAGTTGCGCGGATTCTTGTATACTCGTCCGTCATCGTCCACCTCATCCGAAGCGCCGATATCCTCCGCAGAATCGCGAGGAACCGTGCGCTGGGAGCGTTTTCTGACACCGGCTGGGAACTTGCCTCTCCGACACTCTGCAACAACGCATTGAAATCATTGCTGAGATGGTTAAACGTGGGAGAAGAAAAGGCGAAACTTTCGGATTATCATGTGTTATCAGGATGTATTAACAGTAACGTCACACACACTAGGAAATGTAGGCTTGGAGTAATAATTCCGGTACGGACTGACGGACATTTTTGTAAAATTCGGTTATGATTTACTGGCGTTAAGACCCGTACCACCCGCAACACTGCGTGCCTAAAAGTGCTCACAAAATCGGAAAGCCGAGTCCGAACAATGGCATAGCTAGAGACTAGTTTAAGATGCAAGCTCTAACCAAGAAGAACGACATTCAGAACCAGCTTCTCTTTTCTTCGGTTCTCTGGAAAACAGAGTAGGTTAGCAGGAGTCAGATTCCATTCTGAATACCTACCCGGGGAATGGTTATGCTTAGTACCTTTCTAGTTTTGCCAAGTCCTTGCTGTAAACACCGGAAATTTTAAAAATAGGCCGAAACGCTTTCTTCTGTATGCATCCTGTTTCATCATACACAATAACTGTATATCGTTAATACTATCGCCTATCTCGATCTTGCTACATATTTTGATAGATCAACATTTTCGGATTATACGCCTATATTATAATATTAAGTTATTTTCAATAAATTTATTTCATTGAGTCACTGGTCTTCAACAAAACTTTTTCCTCGGTTCACCGACTTCCTTTAAAAATTTTGATAAATTTCTAGCACTATAAACATACAAGCCTAAAAAATTATGTTGCATTTACATTGCGTTCCATTCAGTTAAAATTCACGGCCCATTTCAGTGTAATCCATTACAGTGTTATCTCATCTTCGTCCAATATCATCTTCTTGGTGACTTTACAATGTAAATATTTTACTTGCTTCTTGGTTCATTCATGAGTGTTACAAGTCCAACTAATCTTAATTCCATCTATATTACATATATCATTATAAATATAACGTGTAAAAGGTACAAATTCTGAATCTAAAAAACTACAAGGGAGATAAAAATATGAAAGGCGGTTTTAATTGACTCAAAGCAATGTTGGTAGCACTAAGTTGATTTTTATTGTCTTTGAAGCATTGACAATTCTGTGGTACGTTTAACATAACTGCTCCGTTGATAGAATGCATCACAGAACAATAATCTGTGATTCAATTTTATAGACAAAGGGGGTGGAAAGTAAAGACACTTACGGAAAAAATACTGTTACAGTGCAGAACGCGCGAGAGGTTAAGTTTATGAATGAATTCAAAGTTGGGCGGACGAGAGTATATGATGCACGTTGTGTGTAACCAGTGAATGTAACATGTGTTCAGGTTGAAGGGTAGATTTCTCACTGAATCAGGAACAACCGAAGAATGGACAATGATGAAATGTCGTCCGAACTGAGCACGATGACGTGATAAATGACGCGAATGTATGAATTATGGCTGAACCGAGAAAGCGCTATTCTGCCAAGACGAGGTATCAGATATGTTAGCACGTCTTGGCGTAGGCTACAAATTGCTGGTACAGGAAATTGTTTCCCCGGACCTCTGAATCTGATTACCCTGTCAAAAACAGTGAAATACCGACCACATGTTGAGATCATATCTTGTAATTAACAAGATGTAACGAAAAGAAGTCTTCCGATGTATCTCGTCTCTTCTACTTAACGACATTAGCACATGTTCTGATAAATTTTAAGAGAAGAAAGAACACTGATATTCTATATTGTTTTCAATTATTGTACACGGTTCAGACTTCGTACTTCTGAAAATCAAAAACTTAACATACGAAAATTTAAGCCATTTTTACATGCACTGACTTTCCTACAGAACAGATGACCGAAAAATTGGCACTCGTGCTTAATAATGGAAGTACGCAATTTTGCAAATGAATTTGGAAACTACAACCTCAGATGTCTGTTCCATCATTCTACAGCAGCTTAACACAGAAAATATGTATTCGGTGTTTTTACCAAAACAAATTACGCCTATTTTTATCATGATTTGTTATCGTCATAACATATTCTTTACACACAGCCCCATAATCACATTAAAAGTACCTCCATCTTTCAACAGTTCTTAGCACATGTGTGTTTTACATAGAATCCATCAGTTTCAGGTACGGGCAGCGGATAATTCTGATGATTACACATCAAAAGTTCGCATGATCCATTATGACAGCGCTGAAGATCCGTTTTTACAAAAAATGTGTCTGAATGGTTTTCATACCGAGTCACTAACTCCCATCAGCACGTCCTTCGGGTAATGGATGTGTTATCCTAACATATTTGAGAGAAATGTGAGTGCATTACACAAAAAAATAATTTCAATGCAAGGATGTGGTATAAAACAATGGAGAAAATGTTCAAAATAACAACAAATTATATTTAATTGATTTACTATCATGAAATCAACAACATTTTACGCACAATAAAATCCAAAACATACGTCAGCAGCCGAAACACAGAAACTAGCAATAAAGGAAACATGAGTATTGTATATCAAATCTAAAACTTCTTGACGATGGTGAAGAGTCAATTGAATAAAATTTTTGGATATTATCCATCGTCTAGTAAATATAAAACGTAAAACGACGTTTCGGAGATGGGACTCCGGAGATAGGGATTAGCTCTATCTAGTGGGCCCAACTGTGTAGGAACCTGAAGACGGAGATAGAGTCCCATCTCCGAAACGTCGTTTTACGTTTTATATTTACTAGACGATGGATAATATCCAGAAATTTTATTCAGTATTGTACACGATGGCATGAACAAATAATTATTAGTTAATTATCAATGGTGGTCTTATGGATTTAAACGTCGCGTTGACTTGCAGGTGATACCAACGTTTCGGAGGAAAATACTGTTTTATCTCCTACCATCTTCGCGTTACAACATTGAAAACTAATACAAACATTTTTACCGCCGTGAGAATCTAAATGTATTAGTTCGGCTAGGTAAGTACCACTGAGACTGACAAATCAACCTTCCTACTCTCACAAAGAGCACATTACTAAATAGAGCAGCAATGTGTTAAAAGCGAATTTTTATCACATAAACCAAAATGTCGTTTATATATATATGGATTTAATGCTTTGTGTACATGTGCGACACATGAGGCTTTAAAGTTTTTGCTAAAATGCTCGAAAGCGGTCAAGCTCGACAAATTACAATACAGGGCTGTTAACTCCACTGTCATTAATTACCGCCTATCGATGTTACAACAATAAACAAAGGTTATATCGCAAATACATAATACTAAAACTCCATTCGAACAGATATAACCAAACCACAAATAACTATTATCAAATTAATAGAGGTACACACAACAAATCATCATACACTGTAATTGCAAGCATGAAGGCGTAACGGTACACACACAAGCAAGACCTGATCTCGTAAGCTCTGTCTCTTCGGCAACTCAAAAGGACTAGGTATGAGATTAGCTCGACCGGGCGGGGCCCAACGGATTACGTTTTTGTCCTCGTTTTACCAGCAGCCATAAGAAGAAGAAGAAGAAGAAGAAGAAGAAGAAGAAGATGAAGAATCAGCCTCCGAGTCGTTGTGGTTTTTTAGCATCTAGACGAAGCACAAAGCCAAAAATAAGAATTTAACACAAGAGGTTCTGCTTTATTGTGTTCGGCTCTTCGTCTCATTTGTTGATAAGTCTCTTACGCGATCCTTTGCTTGATTTACACATATTTAGAAATCTACGATAATTTAAATAAACCCACTAGAACAGCTAACCATCTCTTGATTGTGGTCTCCTGTTGTGAATCATGAGAGACTTGGGTGAGAAATGGCCACTGAATTTTGCTTACGAAACATCTCGTTCAAGCTCGCAAGGTTCTTTTACATGCCGTAAGTCTACGACATGGAACCACCTGCTTTACTTCTCCTCCGAAGAAAGTTGTGCTATAGATTTTCATCACCCTTAAAAATCCGTCAACCTCGGCCGGGTTTAAACCCGCTATAAGCACTTATATTCCTCATTATCAGTAAACGTTAACACGACCATTGAGATACTAGTGAATAACCACGTAAAAAGGTCACAGAAGCATTCCTGCCCTGGAATCACACTGCCGATAACAGGCTAAACATTTTATTCATGCAGTTCTAATAAACTGGGTTCTTGTCATTCCAGCGCAAACTCAACATACTAGTAAGCCACGCAGATACTTTCCCTTGATGTTATATCGGCTAAGCACACTATGCAGAGCTACATTCCACAAGCAATTCACTGAGGTCTGAATTACACTGACTGGCACGTATTTCATAACAGATTCCACAAATAGCTTCTGAAAAGTGATAACATATGCCAATCAAGCAGTGAGATTTAGTACTCGTGAGGCCAGAATTAAGTAGGCCTATGAGCTTAAATTTTTGTTTAGACTTCGAACAATACGTTGCTCCGAAACGTCGGCAACAACCTACGAGACCAGATGGCGTCTCAACCCAGAAGACAAACGACTGAGCCAAAACTTTCTCTCTGCCTTCACTCGATGCAAGGCTTTCGGTAAATTTCTTCGAATAAAACGGAACAGAGGTGGGGCATTTTGAGTAACGAGATAGTCTCATTGTCATTCAAGTAGTAATATAATCGTCACTGATAAAGCTGAATGTTTGTTGCCGTTGTTGTAAGTGAATAATCATTCTAATCTTTCGCCAGTTTTTAAAATAATTTTTTCTTAAAAAAATCTTTAATATTCTTGTTCATACTGAATTTCACACTCATTAATTCTGTCTTTCCATTTTATGTGAACTGGAATAATTTACTAGTTTCAAAACAAAAGATTATTATTTTTTAAATTAATTCCATTTCCATGTGTGTGGTTCAGATTTTCAACCGCTGCAATTTAAGCCTATTTTATCATCTAATAATTTTAATCACTATTCGTCAAACCATGATTTATTCTGCGTTAACTCGCAATAACGTGGACTGCCGGTGGCTGAATTACTGATATTCTCTGAAAAATGCTAGATCAGAGGTTCTCAAGGCCGCGAAGATGATAATGTTGCTATGGGATGTAAAGCCGTTTGGATTCATAGGTAGATATCAACGTTTCGGAGAAACATACTGCTCCATCTTTAGTGTCTAATTTCTATTGAAGTTCTTTTCCAGGACTTGTTAACTTACAATATGTAACTACATCTATAAGAAAAGAATCGCTGTAAGAAAAATTATTTACGTTAATTCATTATTAAATGTATCGCACGCTACTCGTTTATGAAACTGAGGTTCTACGCAAACCTGAATATTAGCATAAAAGTTCGTGTGTTCAGATCCCCAAGTTTTATTTCAAATACGTTGTTAATCCGTGCCCATACTTTTGATCCAGTTATGTCACCCTTCTGTAAGCACTTTCCATATGGAATCAAAATCCGACTGATGACGGCGAATGGGGATGAGGAGGGTGTTTGAGTGGTGTAGGGACGGAGTAGTTGGTAGGAATGAAAATCGCTAAAAATGACTGCGCTCGATTCCAATATTTCTATCACATTTCTGATACACCATTGGGACTATAAAGCCGACAGACAGAAGTCTGTATGTAAACATGAATAACTGTAAGTGTTCTATACAATACTACTGCCAATTACGATACTACCCGTTTCAAACCAATAATTTAAAATGTTCAGAAATAGAACTGAATAGGATCATTTGGAATTCAAATATGTGTTTTAAATCCAGGAAGAAATCGAAATAGCTTTCAGATTTTGTGTTGCGTTTATGTACTACGTACATTAAGTTATATGTATGTTAAAATAATGATAAGATATTTAATTCTCGCACGTGGTAGTAAACCGCAGTGCATTTCACGGTTGTAACCTCACCTGTAGCAACAACTGCAGACACTGTTCAGGGCAACAATCACATGTTAAATGTATTAACACACTTTCCTGTTCCTCTTAACAAACATTTTACGTGATTACTGAAACTCGGAACCGGAGAACGAGTAAAACCAACTCCATGGAACAGAGTCCTTTAGAAGCTAACAGTATGCCCAGCTAACCAAGAAATTTCCAGTGTTTTATGGAACAAAAAGATTCATTGCCGTGTTCATAAACGGCCCACCACTGGTCCCTGTTCTGAGCCTGATGAATCCAAACCACACATTCAACTTTATGTCCCTAAGTTTCATTTTAATATTATCATCTCATATACGCTAACGTCACAATCATTCTACGAAGCTTCTGACCACAGCTGAAATCACGTTCTTGAAATTAAATTTTAGGTCAAAAATTCAATTTACTCCATTATTCTACGATAATCAAGATCTGTAATGCAATGTTATAGTCGCTTTTGTAGATTTGGGCGAATTTAGTAACAGAGGTAAGGAATTAAAAGGGTGTGTCGGTCAGTTCGTCTACAACTTAAGTGCTCAACTAATCCACTGCATCTAGAATTTTTCAACTCCCATTACTCTTCCTTTCACGCGTTTCTCAGTAGCCAAGTCTAAAAAATTTAACTGTATATCGATCTCCCATAATACCAGCAGTTGATACATCGTAAAAAACAACAAGCAGGTTTTTAACGGAAGTAGCTAAACGTATAATGTATTTATTATATAGGACTTTTACTCAGCAGAGGAAGAACAGAATTTTCACTACAGAGCATGTATAGATTAGCTTAAAATTGTCTATGATGCCAGTTTAATCCCTTATGATGAAGGCAGAAATAATATCAGATATGTTAAAAAATAATTACGTGCTGACAGACTGATTGCTCGAGAAGACTTGATTGTAAAAATCATATCGTTAATACGTTATACTTTAACAGTCTTTCTACGAAGCAAAATTTCTACATGCGATAAGTAAAGTAATATTGTGGTAGAATTTAATGCGAGACTGTGAATATAGATCGTGGCTTTATAGATATAAGTTCGAGCTGTACACCATGGTTTCTGTTATATTTATCATAAGTTCTAAGACAGACCGAAGAATCAGGACAAAACTTACCATTGTCCATTGTACCTCACAAATTCCAATAAGCTCAGTTGCTTTAGTTACGTACACCCATTAACTACATTGCTCCTCTAATGCGATTCCAAACATCTGCAGTACCTGCAGTAGGCCTGTATTCTGCAGAGACTTGTCAGTTTAGCGGTTCGTTAAGACTTATGCTGACTGAAATTACATGAATGAACCATTTATTTTTGTACTGTACTTGTTTTATGTTGGTTTCTGATCCTAATTCCGATCTTTTAGTAAGTGGAACTGACACTGTAATCACAGTGATTTCAAACGTCACTACAATCTGTACATGAAACTCCAATTAGGTTTCAGTAATTCTGTGACAGTACCAGGTTCCTACACATTTTTGGACGCCAAATATCGATTGGAGTGCTTTCAAGCACGGCGTTATTTAACATGCCAAAATAGCAAATTAAAGATACCGTAAGTAATAAAAGTATTAAAAAATATTTAGGAGAAAAAACAAATAATTATCAGAAGTAATGAGAGGTTCACTTTAATCATAACTTAGCAACAACGTAATAAGAAACGCACGATATAGGCTAATCTTGGAGGGCAAAATGTTATTTAAATTACTTATAATGTATATATGCATATATACATTATGTATTTTACTCCTTTGCTATCTTCTACTTAATTGTTTGTTCTAACACAGAACAGTAGTTGCACTATAACAATGAAAAGGCAATGATGTAAATCAAATCTCCGGTGTCAAATTCCGACTACGAGACCTGGCCAAAGTTCTTCGTGGATCCCCACGATAATTTATTACATTTTTGTCCGTCATTAAGTTACCAAATTTCATAAATTTAACTGTGGCATCTTCATCCTATACGAAAGAATTGGACAAGCAATCCGGAAGTGTTTCTTCGAACTGGTCACATGTTTTCACTTTCAGCGCGTGGTTTCCAAGCAGCTGTGCGTTGAGATATGCGCCTAAGTGCTTAGTCCACACACAGTTCAAAAAAGCACATATCCCCGTGAATTGCAAGTGAAACTGTGAAATACGTCAAACGTTTAAAGTGGCCAAAAGAATACGACCAGACTACAAATGCACAATTCAAAGAGTGTGATATTATTCAGACTAATGGCCTATGTGGAACTTCCCAATATTTCTGAGCGTGCGGTTCCCTTAGAGCACGAGACACACATGGAAAGGACAGTATTGGATTTGCAAAATAACATGTAATGGTTGACCTAGGGTGTGAGAGAGAAGCAGAGAACTGCGACAACGTGGAAGCCATAACACGGGCCATTGGCAAAGGGGGAAAACATGTGAAACATCCCTCCCCAACCAAGCATAAGCACACACATAAGCACTTTGTAATTTGCTATCAGATTTCCAACATCGATTCACGGGCTCTGTAACACTTCACTAAGTGTACAAAATACACCATAGAACCTAATCAAGCGCCACAGCTGTGTTTTACAAAATTATTTTATCTCAAAAATAACGCGCACATATGTAAACTGACATAAAAAAGTAAATTGTGTACTCTACCCAAAGGGGAATGACAACCTTCATGCAAACGTTCGGCTAGTGAAGAGTTTCCCGTCCTTCATGGATCTCGAAGCTTCTTTGTGGTGTTCACAAAAGCCATCACTAGACCCTATTCTGAATCAGAAGAATCTAGTTCACACCCTCACAAGCTATTGCTTTGAGATTCGTATTAGCCTCCCGTAAAACCTCCGGATCATATGACAAACATTTTCGGCCGTCCGCGACTCTTATTCAGCTAGTCCACATATCTGGAGGGTGTCTCCTGTATCTACAGCCCAAGGACATTCCATATCCTATGAAAAGAAGCACACAACATTAAGAAACGAAATTAAAATTAGAAATTTTCCATATAGTTTTTGAAACCAGTTAAACGAATATTTTTGGTTTCCATATCACAAATGTTCTGAATGTATACTAAATTTAGGTGCTGAATCCATTATTCATGTATTTTATTTTGTATTAGTAATTAAATTAACTGTCCTGCGCCGTAGCCGCGCGGTCTGAGGCATCATGGTTCGGACCGGTGATACGGAATGCGCGCTGGTTCGAGTCTCCGGGGAGAAGAAATTTTCTCATGAGATTTTCGACCAGTGTATGGGACCGGTGCCAACCCAGCATCGTGAGGAAACTGAGGAGCTACAATGGGTAGCGTAATCCGGTCATGGAAACTAGCAATGCCTGGGGGTTCGTCGTGCTGACCACATGTCACTCTATATCTGGTTGGATGATCGTTCACCTCTGCTTAGGCATGTGAACGTGAGACCAGCAGTCAAGCTAGTCGGCTTTGGCTCTCTGGAGCTGTTACGCCACGGATTTAATTTTTAATTAAATTAACTAGAGGTCGAGTGGTTAATCACTCCTGATTCATATTAAGGAAGTGTCATTAAAATACAGTCGGGAATACCGGCTTATAAACTGCCATCAAAATCGAATAAATGGTTTCGGAGATTGGAACTTACAACAGACGGACAGACAGATATCTACGAAAATATGCAAGGTTTTTTTTTTCAAGAAAGGCATAAAATATAATCCAGTCCCCAAAATGTAGCTTATGTACAAATGAGACTTATCTGTCAGTGCCATACCGCGTAAACTCCTCTAAAGTGAAATTATTGATACATTACACGTCCAGACGCTTTACTGGATTGAACAGGCCTTAAAGGAGGTTTGTTTCAGAGTTTCGGATAAGCTAAACTGAAACGTATGATCAATTTACTGACTAAATAGAAGGGAATTAATATTCTCTCAAGCCAACGCGGTAGCGGTGCGGTACGATACAGCGGTAAGAGATAAATGCAGGCGAATCCTGCACTCAGTGCGCAAGCCTGTATTTAAAGCCGTTTAGCTTTATACCGCTGTATCGTACCGTACCGCTACCGCGTTGGTTTGAGAGAACCTTCAATATTTCAATGGCGCGGTATTTGCTGGTCGAGGTGATAAAAGAACATTCTACAACGCTGAATAGCATTCTGCCATTTAAAAAAAATTGATTAGTAAAACATTGATATGTCAAATAATCAGATATGTACATAGTCAGAGAGCTTCTAAAAACCTATAATATATTTAACCTCCCGATTACAAGACGCTTCCAAAGATCTTTGAAAATGTTTCAAAATACTCAAAGAAATAATCTGTTGAGACTAAACACAATTCTCTTTGGCTAAGTGGCACCATCATATCGTAACCGAGAAAGTTAACAACGAAACCCACCTCTCAGTTGGCAAGGTCTGCGATCAACCGTCGCAACAGCTACGGAAATATCCGAGCAATTTAAATTCAACAAACGGCAATTCAGTTTCACGTGCAATTGAGCCCGCATTACCCCCATGACCATTAACAGTGAGGGTGTGGGGGTGAAAGAGGGATGATTGGAATAGTTTGGAATCCACTTCAGAGGGGCCTCCACATACGGTGGCTGGAGATACGTCCAACTGCACAAAGACCACTTCAAGAGAATGTTCCATGAACTAAACTGAGCTGCAGGTCCATTCTCATCATTTACCAGATTAAAAGAGACTAATTAGAACAGGGCTTAGAAGTTTTTAAGGCTGGGCATATGAAAAAGGAGATGTTACAAGTCGAGAAATAACTCCACGTAGCAGAGTCCTTCTTAAGCAACTGACGGTCATTCAGCTAGTCAAAAAATTCCCCGTACTTCACAGGACCCGAAAATGCAACAACTGGATCCTATTCTGAACCAAATGAGTCCAGTCATACTATAATTATGTATGTATTTAACGATTTTTAGTGCCTGAAGTATATCTTATCCATTTCATCTTCATTGACTTGGCCCCTTAATAATACTGGGTGAAGAGTACAAATTATGTGTTTGTGTCTCACGTTATGCAATTATACATGAATTACACGAGAAAAATAAAGGATAAAAATATACATTTTAACTGTAATATTTCAGGAAAATATCACTTCATTTTTCCAAAATCAGACACCCCTAGAATTTAACTCCCAGAACTTCGAATCTGTCCTTAGGCTCTATTAGGCCGTCAGAGAAACAAATAAAATTCGTTTGGCGTCACTTTTTCCGGAGAGTTGGGTTGCTCACAGTTAGAAAAGTGTTTCTAAGCTTTCGCTTATTTACGCTGCATGGAACTGAACAAGCAAACGCATTGTACATTTTGTCAGAATAGCTTCAATGATGCGTTATATTGACAATGGCCCGCAGTTCCGCAATGCCGCACAGTAACCACTGACATGTAGAATCAAATGAAACTACAAACGCCAGTTAATGCTGCTGGAACGAGCAACTCCTGGAAAAAAACAGCTTACAAAGTGTACTGACCAGGATCAGAATTCGTTATTCCTGTGTCCGAACAATCCAGGTTTATCGATAATAAATTTACAATCATTACACTTTCATATCCTTTTATAATAATTTTAAATATATCAGAATTTCACGAGGCCTGATTATTACAACTAGAGTCTCTTTTTTATAATTTAACCCCTGTTGTTGGTGAATGGCTAATGTATACAGGTGTATACATTTTCACGGCGATACAAAAAAATGCAAACACAGAAGTCATCCGGCAGGTGGACTGACGTGGATTCGTCGGTGGCAAAAGTCTGTTCGGCCAATTCTGTTGACGAGTAAATTAAAGCAGACAGATGAAACATATTTTGGAACACTTTCTATAGTTCCAAACTAGACGTCCTTCGCGGCGTTATATATTTGTGTGTTAGTATTCGCTGTACCACATTAGCGTTCTCTTTCTCACTCACTTCACACGGTAAGGGATGTTTATTTTATGCCTATCGATTTATCCAGATAAAGCCATCTGTAAATATTTTACACAAAATGTAAATAAGGTAACGGACCATTTGTGTATTGAATGTAGCACAGAGGCAGAGCCTACAGCTTCAGTTTTTTATTTGGAAAGTAAACAGTTGTAATTTCTGTTCAACAAATGACTATCCTGACTGAGCGTTCACCCCAGAACTTTCACAAGAAATTCGAGACGGCGCTTTTAAACACAAAACGACCTCTCCCTTCCAGCTCATTTTACACAGGCCTGATTAACCCTCTAAACTTCACACAACATTGTAAAATACCCTTCAACCAACTCGCCAGACCATTCTAGAAGCGTGACAAGACCCTAAGACGAGTGTGGTTCAACATCACGTTCCGGTCACCTTATCTTTGTGTAGTTTTTCGTGTGCCCCATTATTGCTTGTACTTTGTGAAATTTACCCAATTCCCTGCAGACGTTCAATATCTGCTTGTCCCTGTCACACCTTCTACTTGTGTCTACTTTTCTTTACTATTTGTCGGCACTGCGTAGTTTATGTTTGGAACGAACACTGATGGAATGAATTTAAATTGTGTGCCACAAAATATCAGAATACTGGTTACAGATTTACGATTCGAACCTGAGATCCTCAAGATATAGACATGGAGACTGGGAACCATAATGGCATGTCCTTTTGTCAAGTTAATATGCGTCAGGACTATTGTGAGGCATCCTGCATGTACCATTCTGAAATGCTGGTCCTTTAATGCATCCAATGTTCTGGGAGGTGAAACCGATATTATGGAACTTTGTAATTAACACACATACTGTTTAAGCTAGTTCCAACCCAGACGATAAATAGTTGCTGCCTCCGCCTTTGTAGAACTTACTTCATGGAACCCGCTCAAGCCATAACGTTTCTGAACAAAAATGGCGTAATGTTGTACTTTCTCTAGCAGCCCCACAAAAAAAGAAGTGAGATAAATTATCTTCAAATTACAAAGGGTAAATACAAAATGTGTAATTGATTTTAAGCTTTCGTGGTGACTGAAAGCATCGACTTCTTCTCGGGCGAATAGTCGTGTGTGTATGGAGTTACAACTCCATACATACCCACTTCATAGCCCGAGAATAATGTACTACAATACGTTATTGAACTGGATTCAGTAATCCAAAAAACCAAAAGCACCAAGACAAAAGCAAAGCTTAGTACTGAAGAAATTTCAGCCAGAATATAAAAATATGATTTTCTCTCTAAATCGCGAAGATCAAATCATAATAATAATCTTACTGCTTGACAGCGCTAGTGGACTAACCACAAATCCGCAAATTAAAATCTTAGAACTGACATTCCGTACGGAATTTGGTGTTCGAGTTGTTAGTAGCTGAAAGGTCCTTTAAACGAAAGAGTTGCATTGGGCTTTTAGAAACCAGCTACAATTCATTTCTAGGTTACTTCCTTCTTTGTGCTTTTCTTTTCTCTTCTTTTTACCAGCCAAACAGCTTGTGTTACACCAGTCTGTTATACACAAAGGAATTCTCAAAGTTCTGTTTTTCTTTTGTGATATGAATTTGGCAACCACAATGTTGAAGCAGTGGGCCTGACAGAATCACAGACGTTAGTTATGAACTGTGCGGAGTTTATTTTAAAGCACATAGTCCAGACGTAAGTTTCACAACGCTTCGTCTCGCCAGAGGGAGAGAGAAAAAAAACATTTAAAGTCTAACCTTCAGCAAATATTAATATTTCGTCATTTAATTCATTACCTTATCAATTCACCCTGAGTTGAGTTTTATTAAGATAATAAAGCTATTCAATTATGAGAGAAACCCGTGGTTGTAACTAAGCATGAGGTATAGGCTATTATTCGGAACCCATACAAAATATTTTAAGGGCGTAACTTGCACAGAATTTTCTATTGAAACGCATCCCTGACTATTACACATGGACACCTTCACCCACGAAACCAATGAAAATACTGAATTATTGCATCCGTGTCCTGTTATTGCAGCTGATGAACTGCTTTAAATCAGAGCGGCCGTAATTTCATCTGTTTCGTCTCTCGATCAGCACTTTTCGGAGATAAACGTCCATGTCTCTCGAAATGTTATCGTCGGTGTATTGTTGCCTTATCTGGCACTTCCTTGACAGGATACGAACAGCAGCAGACAATCTTAATTGGAATTAATGTTCGAAATTAACACGCGTTCTGCTCGTGATTACACAGTGTTCGCATCTGCACAGCTCTTGCGCGTCTGGTGTGAGCGGCGGCCTAGCAACAAAAGTGACCTTGACCCGAGTGTCACGGAGGAAGTCGCGAGAGTCTAGTGCATGGAATTGGACCTGCTTCTGATTTAATTCTTGCACTGCGTTTTTAATGGTACGCTCTGTAGTATTCGACATCACGTTCGTGTGCCTCTTCGACAGCTTCAACACTTTGGCAATTTCACTTCTGATCCTCGCGTCACTCCGATGAAAAATCGTGCTATGAGCTATACAGCTTGAAAATGAGTTTACACGTTGTAGAGCCCGTCCCGTTTGAAAGCCGAATAAAGCGATAAGAACCAAACAGTCAACTGACTTGTCTCCCGAAGATAAATAAGCCAGCAGACTGTACCACTTCAGTTCATTTTATTAACAAAACCAGTTTCATTCTAAAAAGTTGATTAAATTCGAACAAAGAAGCAGGTAGATGCGATATAATGCAGAAGAGAAGTACAATCTGTGGGAATTAATGTATAACCATTTTCTCTTCCTCCTTCACTCCCATCCTAGCTGATGCTACCGAGATTAATTCACAAATCCACATCCATGCATCATCCCACTTGATCCATCAGTCAGGCTGGTGAGCTTGACAAACGAGCAACGCGTCCCGCGCCCCCTCTGACGGATGCACCAACCACTGTGAAATGTACAGTGGACACAGACTAGTAAACTTCTGTTTTATTTTACCTGTAGTTTATTTAACGACGCTGTCAGTACCTTATATTACATCGCGTTGAATGGTGGGAAGATTAATAAATAAAAATTTAAAACGCCGTGGCCTAATTTAAGGTAAACTCAGAAATGTTCCTAGAGTAGCTGAGGATAACCACGAAAAGTCTAGTCAGGACAGTCGTCTAAAGGTAAATATTTGATGCCGGGACCTCCCAAATACGTAAAAGGTGTGGTAATCTCACAGACGTGGCATTTGTTAACTAGTACTAACAAAGCAGTTGGTATAAAACCCATGTTAAAGTAGTTATTCACGTTTAAAAAGAACATGACAACACCCTTCCTATTCACAATTAATAATTATCTTCCTATGGTAGTATTCGTATATCCACAGCGGGAATCAAACAACGGCCTTAATTAACCCAAGTCAGTCAGTCGTAACTAGTCACGACTAAGCAGAGAAGGGATACGGCTGTGTGGTCCACAGAGCAAAGAGAGTGGTAGTAGCAATACTGAATTCCGTTCCAAAGTACGCACTGAATTGGGTTACGTGCATATGCATGGTCGACTGCAAGGGACTGGTGCAGTGTGTGGTTGGCAGTGAACTAGAAGATACGTTAAATGATTGGTGAGTGTGAAACGTGTACGGTCATGCTTGTGATCCAAATTGCAAACAGCTGTTATCCAGGGAAGAATTGTTGAACTTTAAGACGACATAACCCTCGTTTCCTGCACAGAAGAATTTCGGTTTTTATATAGATTCTCTTTAAAGCATGTTCATAAAAGTGCTGCAAAAATCTCTAATTCTCCTGGTATTAAGCTTCGATTTTGACCTCACTCTGTCCCATTATTTCCCTTGTAGTACGGTATGTTCATGACATTCACTTAACCACGTTTGTCCGGGATTTACTGGATTCGTATTCCAAGCTGTTTACTTCTATCCAGGTGTTGCACTTTAGGGGTTACTTTATTTTACATCCTCATAAAAGTCCGAACAATAAACAAATTTAGCAGTAATTGACGTATAAGACGAACTAAAGTTAATTTATTTTATGGCGTTATATTGACTCCTGAGAATGTGTAACATCTGATGGGATACGGCAGGGTATTCTAAATTAGTAATAGAGTGGAATATGGAAATGAACGTGGCCCATTTTACTGGCAGTCACCTAGATTCGAAATAAGCATCTCTCAAAAGCAAATCAGATGCAACTCCATCCGGGTTTCTAACTAGAGCAAAGTAATATATATTTGCAGACACAAAACATGAGGGTAGGATGTACCACCCCGCTCTTAGAAAACCTCACCTCCAAAAATGAGAAACTAGCGACCGAGATATTGTTACGTAACCACTGTGGAATTAATGCTGCTGACTTCTCCGTTTCCCACACACCGAGTTACGGCAATCTGCTACAATTAAATTAGAATAACTGACAGTACGACACTACAGAACAGGCTCTGTTAGTACAGGGTTAATTATTCGTATTGGTGTAAAATGTTTACTGTGTTAAAACTCGCCAATAACCAATGTAGCCGACTCGGCATAAATTAGACACACAAAATATCGTTCAGTAATTGTCTCCCTGCTTCTTTCACCGAGCAATGTTTTTCATATTCTGTAATAAATGGGAATGTCATCAATCTAAGCAGGAACAGAACGCAAAAGTCGTGACAAGTACGAACCGCAGCCTAAGTGGTGCGTCACAATCCTAGAAGCTGACATATTGATGTGGTCCTCGGCACTGACTCAAACTGATGGCATTTATGAAAGACTCACTCTAGCCACGAGAACCAACCTCCTGGTTCCAACATCATTAACCTAAGTGCTGAACAGTGTTCAGCTCAACAGAACCGAGTTTTTATTAAGTGCTGATTGAGTTGGCATTGTTCACACAGTAGGGACTATTATCTCAGTAGCAAGAACTCAAACAACGAACGGCTTGTAAAGACGTGATTAAAGCTTGCTAATTGTCTGAGCAATTGCAGAGTTACTTGTTGATACGGTCTCTGTTTCTGTAAAGGATTTAAGCTCGTAGTTGATCTCGGAGACCGGCTATTCAAACCGAGACTTTTCGTGACTTTCCTCAGACCGTTCAGTGAAGTTTTGGTATAGTTTAAATAGGCCAAGACAGCTGCCTCACATGGATCTTCAAGTAAAAAATTATAATTAAGGTATCATTCAACGTTGCATAACCTACATAGTTACAACGCGTTAAATAACTCTGAAATCAATAAATAAATTTAAGAAATGGAGTGAAGATTGATTTTCAGAACAGAGCTCCATGGAACACAATCCTTTTTTAAAAAAATTTCAATGACTACCATCACTAATACATTCTTATCCTCTTATGGATTCTGAAGGTTCATTACCATGATCAACAAAGTTGGCCACTGGCTCTACCGTAGCTAGATTAATCCACTGTACACCTTCACATACTCTTCATTTTATATTCATATTAATATTAACCGCCCATCCATACTTATATCTCACAATTGGACCGTTCTTTCAGTTATCCCGACTGAAATTTTCTATACATTACTCATATGCCCATGCATGCTACATGTCCCGCCCACCTCGTATTTCTTTGTTAGTAGAACAAATTACATTACGTCGAGTTATATGATGAGAATAAATTAATGATCTGGAAAGGGTGTGGAAGGAAGCGATCGTGGCCTAATTTAAGATACCGTTACTGCTCCGGAATTTTCCTGGATGGACTAAGGTAACCCATAAAAATCTCATTTAGGATAGCCGATCGGCGGGTCGAGATTTGAAACCGGGACCTCCCGAATACAAAGCAGGGGTGCTAACCATTAGGTCGCAATTTTCGATGTATATCGATAATAACCTGTGATAGGTACAATTATGAAGTTTTTCGTTATGTATATTCTGAACCATACATTTATTATATAATCAAATATAATGATCTTCTGCACAGGTCTGACATCGAATGATAATCAGAATGGACAATTTTTGTGGCATATTTTGAAGTAGACTACTAGGCTAGTAAAATATTTCCTGAAGTAAGTGAAGATAATATCTTATATATCAATTAGAAGAGTCCCCTTTGAAGGCAGGTGTTCCAGTTACAAACAGAACTGTTAACTATTTTGATGTGACACTTACTGAACCCTAGATGAAAACCATTTTCTATCCACTTACATTTTTACAACGTTGCGTCAGAAGTAAAGCTGACCGGAAGTTCAAAAACCAGGAAATAAATGCGTATGGAAGGAGCTAGGTAAAACACCCATTGTAAACATCAGCAGTAGATGGAAATGTATGGTCAGTCTTACGTCACAGGTGATTTACGTTCAGATCTGCCAGTGGATGGGTCTCAGAGTCGTCCTGGATGGCTAGAAGAGATTACCCCTTCTGAGAACCTAACCCCGTTGTCCAGCCAATATTCGATCACTACTCACTGAAGCATGACGATGCAATGACGATGATTATAGTAGTAATAACAGAAATAATAAAAAAAACTAATATAATAAATCATACCATATGCATGCATGCATCCTTTTGCAATGTAACAAAGAAAACCTAAGTCTATCGAAAATCGTGTAGTGGAGTGAGGACAGTGCATTTTGTAACACTCGAAACAAAACGAATCGCAGCAAAACAAAAGCGTTGAGATTTCAGAGAGAAAAAACTATTTGTGAGTGCAGCCAAAACGAAATAGTTGAATGAAAGATACTTACGCGCCGGTTGGTCACAATGTGAATCTTTTAAAATGTAACTGGTTTCACTGGTGAAGTGGAAGGTCAGTCTGTAACATCTACAGCTGCAAACATCTGACGATGATCCGCAACGTACGAAACCCAAAGACGAATTGTTTGTAAGATTAATGTAGCACTTCAGTTATTGGATCTTTAGGTCTGATATATAATCAAAAGTAGCGCCGTTGTTCCCACTCTTTTGTATCCATTAGAACTTTTAAGGGTCAAATTATAATAACAAGTTATTTGTTTCATTATTATTATTAATACCTGTGAAAAGATGGAACAGTTACAGAACGTCGCTGTTGCTATAGAAACAAATAATCACTGAAGCTGACAGCAGCTCGCAACGCGCATCATCGACACTGGCCCGTCTTCCTTTGAATCTTTCCACTCATTCTTAAACAGTCCTCTGATTCATACCGACATCATCATTCTAAAGTGTCATTCTGCCAGTTTCAATGGTTTCACATCCACTGACCACTAAAGTGAAACAAATTCTACGGCGCATATTTTCAACAAAACAACCACATTATATCGGAATATAACCGTAACTCAAAATAAAATGAAAACAAAGTATTTGCAATTGTGGGAAGTTTCGGCCCCTAGGATTGATGTAGTATGTACCTTCAAACGTTGGATTCTACCTGCAAGTCCACGCGGCGTTATAACCCAGAACACGGACATCGACGACTTCATCGCCGGAAGAACGTCAAACTTCAAATGTGTATCAATCACCTTCTCTTGTGCTGCTATTAGGCCTATAACTTTTAAACTAAATTAGAACTCTCTTTACTTTCAGACTATAAACTGTGTACGTTCGCCTGTTGCCGTATGTGGCTGTGGTAAGCGGTGTTTGTTCCACCAAAACTTTTTTCAACCCTTGGAGCACCGTGAAAATCAAGTAGGATTCGAGGTTTTCACGGCGGTGAGTACGAAGATGACTGTCTTCTGGGTTGTAGTGATGTGTAATCTAGTAGAAGTTTACCAGCGTTCTATCAGGGCATGACCGCCCTGATGATGGATGCAGCAAGTACCTCTGAAACGTTGGTAAACTTCTATCAGACTACAAGGAGCTAAAACCCAGAAGACGGCCATCTCCGTATCATGAGAGTTGACTTTTTGTGCCATCATTCTAACTAGGTAACATATTGCTACTGGAAACATTTTTTCAGCGAACTGCTTTTTAGCCAACCATCAATTGAAAGAAGGGGATCTAATTCAGCACATGATTAATTTAATCACCGACATCGTATTTTGTTGCCGGAAGTTGTTAAATTTATAATTAAATTTACACACTAATTTCACAATATAAAAATAAACAGGAACAATATGCGTTACGAATAAAACCTGCCGTGGAATTAACCTTAATGGAATGTTTCACGAATAAAATACGCGAGCGCACACAATACAAAATTAATTAGTAACGTCGTGTCGACTTTATCACTTCGTCCGCTGGTAAACAAAGTGTTGCTGAGCTTCCTATTAAGGTAATTAATAAACTGAAATTAAATATATTGAAGAGCTGCTTATACAAATGTCTGTTGGCAATAATTACGTAACTGCCACAGATATAATTTAACTAAATCCCCATCTGACTGGGCTTTTGTTTAAGAGATGGCGCTATAAGTGTGAAATAAAGAAAATTATTTTCATTAAATTTATTTCTGTGAAGTGAGAATCCATTGCCGTTGCCCAATTTCGGTAGAACACCACGGTACCAGATTTCAGTTACAGCATAATTCGGAACCACTGTTATAAGGGAAGAACATACAATGAAGGCGATTTAGGACCAAGCGCTGAAGACGAGACATGAAAGAGCAAATGACTATAAGGGAGTGCATAACGAAGAACACCATAATTTTTACTCTTCGCCTAAGATTATTTGGGTGTTTGGGTGATGTAGTAAAACGGAAAAGATAAGCAAGAAACATACCGCTCATGCAAATTTCAGGGGAAGACACCACTGCGGAGACCTATCCACAGGTAGAAGCATAATATTAAAATTTATCTTCAGATAAACAGAGCGCTGATGTGAGGACTGCGTTCAAATGATGGATTTTTGTGATCTCGACTTCCATAACAGATGAACATTTCTTCAACAGTTGTTTCTAAAGAGATCCTTTGTCAAAGAATTATTTAATAAAAACGAAAAACATACCATAGGTCATGTTTCAAAATGACTTGCCGAACACTTCCGTCTTTTCCTGTTCCCGTCGAAAATCTTTTGTTTTTTAAGTGGTGTATCCTCATAGATTCTAACATCCCTCACCAGTCTGATCCATTCCTCGAGTAACACGAGCAGACAATCGATACACCTATACTGTAATACTAACATAACCGACCACGTCACTCGTCGTGATTGCGATGTTAAACGACGCACCGCTTGCCACTCTGGATGAATCAATAAGCAAACACTTCATCGACGTTGTTGTTTAAAAAGATTTATATTCCACTATTGCGAAGAAGGCAAATAATTCTTTCAAACATTTGGAGAATTAAGACTATATTCATCATCAGTGTCAATTTCTTGCAGTGTAGTCGCACTAATGCAAGAACAGAAACATAAATTTTGACACTGGTAGTATTTAGCAAAAATATCTATCACGGTCTCCGGAAAAATATATATAAAGATAATCTCATTGTCCTTTTTCATAACAGCGCTAGAAAATAAGTCAGCAAAATGTGGATAATTTCTTTTTTCGATCTTAGTTAGTTGTGGTTGGTAAAGACATCTGCGCTCTAGTGCAGAATAATAAAACAACGTATATCTAGCCTACGGAGAAGTTGGAACGAAGCTGAAGCTTCCGAGCTATGCCTTAGATTGCAATTTGAGAAAAGACATTAGCTTTAAATTCCTCATACGTCTGTTTATACCATAACACACATGTATCCTACTAAAATTAATACCCCAATGTGTATTCACCATAATAAACGAGGGCTGAAAAAATACCAACATCAGATATAATATTTGGAACCTACTTGCTATTCAACCTCAAATCCCAGACTCGATCTGAGAGCAAAGACGGAACATATGACCCGCACCTGTAAAGTCTTATCTAATTACGTAAGTCAGTTTACTGTTATCATGTAATAGTAAAAGAAGTCCCGTGGTATAGTTGAACCATGCAAGGGCTATGTAAATACGTTCTCCAGTCAGGAGAACACAGAATAACCCTCCCCTCCCATAAACGTACTTCGCGATTTAGTATTCTTCATTTGTGTTCGTCTTAATTTAGTAAATGATAAACAAGTTTAATAAGGATAATTTCTCACTCTAAACATTACACTCCCTGATCTAAACATTAAAACTTATTTTAAAAGTATGCCGCTAATATGGTGACACAATTTAAACACAGTTTAAAATCTGTGTGTGCTCCAGGCTCTCGAAAACTTTCCCCTTCCTGTTAACTTAGTTTAATGCAGTCATATTGTTTCTTGGTTTATTTAACAAAGATTTCTCAACTCCATAGGCTACATAAAATTAAACCAGATGATAATAATTCAAGTTCATACTGCAGTATAACAGCACTTCCTGTAAAATATTTAACGTTGCACTCTAGAAATACAATTCCTCTCAGAGCTCATAAATGAAATTCATCCCACACGCGAAACAATAAACCTACTTTCGAGCCGTCCTGTGCTGGATGGTCACAGCTTTAACAACCCCCTCATCAGTTCTACGAAGACAGCACGTGAGGCCCGGCGGGAGATGCTTGTCGTATGGAGCTGTCCAGGGTACAGGGCCCCAACAAAAATCTTTCAAGAGCCCGCTCCTGCCTCTCAAGCGCTGTTTATTCTCTATGACGTGCCAAAAACACAAGTAGTGATGGACGTACAATCCCAGTAAGAAACTAAACTTGGCGAGGATCCGACGTGCTGTAAATAGCTGAAGAATTCATTAAGCCTGTAGCAAATGTACAGTTTCATTTCAGTGGATGTTTTAAAACGCAGTTAAACATTACACATACAAATTCACTAATCAAATATGCTATTGACAAAATGTTTGTCCCTTCAAAAAATTATTTTACATGAAACCTTGTCTGTGTGAGTTCAGACAGATTACAAGTCTATAAAAACACCGCCACGCTGACTTCCGCCAGTTTTGCAATGACTACAATTAAGAAAGCAACCAGAATTTATTTATAGGCATTTCTTTCCGAAACAACGTGCTATTTTTAAATCTAAATATTAAAATAAATGTACAAATAGCTTATTGTGGAACAGCAAGATTAAGTTCAGTTTCGAACGGTTAAAATGCAACTGGTCATCTCGACGGACCGCTTTCTGTTCGCTAACAGCCACTGACATCTTGGTGCATGTGACGTGGATCTAAATTGGTTAACGCCCCTCCTGTTGACCTGAAGGTCTCTTCACAAGCGTTCCTGTGATGCTCGACTGTGAAGTGGGCTTTGCTCCACACGAGACGCGCACATTTCGATATACTGACAGCAAAACTAACACAAGTAGCTTATGTCACAGCGGTCCTCAACCTTCTACGACCTGGAACCACGTTCACCCTTTCTTACCGACTCGCTAATTACCGGATTATAATTCATGGTTATGTGCTTATAAACAGAGTTTCGTTATACAGTCAATAAACAAGCACGTCCTATATAATATAAATTATTAAATATATTTCAAGTAGAATTCTTTATAGTAATCATATGTGTCCTTTACGTCCTAAAGTTAGCAAGAATGAGCAAACACCAAGAAAAGGAATTCTAAATGAAATCCTTGAGATATAGATTAAAGTCGATCTTAATGAAAATTTTAGTATACAGATTACAGGCCTAATAACGAATAGGTATAATTTCAACAATCTGAAGCAGCATAACAAGATAAATTATCAAATCTGCATATCAGTTTATTCTGATAATCACCTTTGAGTAGCACAATGCTTGACAGAAATCTTCCTGGCATCGATATTACCAACAAGAAGTACGATTTTAGAGAAATCTTCGTGGCTTAGAAAATACTCCGGACATATGAGGCAACTTCTCTGACATCAGTGCTAAGCGTATAATCTAAACAAGATGCTACAGGCGTCAGTAGTGACTAAATGAATATTTATTATAGTACGAAAGTAAAAACCTGTTCCAGTAATAAAAATCAATATGAAATAAACTCTGTATTCAACAACAAAATCCTAAGTGGGTCAATGTAAGGACCGAAAACCCGAGAACCATGTCACTTTCGATTCTGAATTGCAAAGCATTCCCAGTGGATCGTATGGATTGACCATGGGTCAGAAGTACATAAATTCAATTAAACACTAGTTACATCTTCATAATGCAATATATTGCTTCATGTTACACGTTCAGCAAACACTGGCAGCCTCAAAAACCAATGTGTTTCTTGCACATTGGACACTGCGATGAGGCCTAATCATCGCCCTGACGATGGAGACAGCAAGGACCACTGAAACGCCGGTAAACTTCTATAAAACTACACGGCGCTGAAACCCAGAAGTACTCACCGCCGTGAAAACCTCATATCCTACTTAGATATCCAAATTGCCACAATGCATAAAAATACCATTGTTAATGGCCGAGCATTTTTTTGTAACATTCGACGGGCCGTGTGTGGCTTCTTGATTGGTCTGCAGATATATACCATTTTTGCCCATAACAACTTCGATATTAATGTGTATACAAATTTAGATTTCCAATCAAAATTCTCTTGCGAGGTTAAGAAAGAACAATTTAAAAGCATCGGCATGCTCCGGGAACGACTTGTAACCATTCTCGTATTTATCAGAGTCTGTTTCCTCTACGAAAAGGAAATCGGTGGACTTCATGAAATATAGTACCTGTAGATAAGAAAACGTAACAATTGGACCGACGCTGTTGACCGCACGGCTCTAAGGCACGCTCAGTCTCACACTGCCTGCTTGGGGCAAGGATGTTTGTCCGCGTTTGTGTGTGTGAGCTGTCCTGTAAATCAAGAGGTATTACGATGGTTTAAACCATCCACAATCCAAGAAGCCACGCGGTATGTCTGAGTAGGCTTTAGTAACCTCCCTCGACCCGAATAGCGGAGAATGTGGTTCGAACCGGGCTGTAAAGCCAACAAGAAGAAAAAACTTGAAAATGTAAATTTGCAGAGGAAATAAGCAGCATTAATGTCCACTAACACTTTCGTCACTGAAAAATAACTAACAATGGTAAATACGACGTTCACCACCATATATGCATTACTTGTCTAAGCCTCAAACTGGATGATTTAAGTTAGGGACTTTGAGAATACATTTTATCCTCAGAATAACATAAACCTCACCATCGACAGAAATGCTGTCCCGTAATCTCGACTCAACATTTGGTATTATTTGTTAGTAATTAAAGTAAGCAAGCGGGGTTTCTTAGTTTAACATGCAATCACTCTGCGGTCCGTGATGTCTGCATTGCAGTTACCTCACGTATCTGCGCTGCACAGTATTATTTCAAGGGGATAACTTACATATATTCCCGGTGAAGACATCGATTTTGGTCTTCTGGATTGTAACGTCGTATGGCCTTGTAGGAAGATAACAACAATTCAGAGGGCGTCAGCGTCGTTAGTATACGGGGCGCGTTGGTATCTTTAAAAAGTTTAGACAAATGTACAGACTACTAGAAGTTACGAGAAGAATTGCACGAAGTCTCTGTTGATGACTACTTCCTCCACTTTTTCCAATGTTCTATTATTGTGGCTAATGCCCCTTTCACCTCCTCTTGATGACAGGCGATACAGAAGTTAATCATAGCTGGCAAAAGGGACGTGGAGTTCGAACCAATGTGGGGTCTGTTATTCCCCATACAGGCCAACATAATTTTGATTTTGTTACAGGCGAGACCAGAACACTAGACCCCACCCCCAGCCTTCCCTACAATTAATATCCATAATTCTGCTTAATTTAAGACCATTATGTGATGTATTTTTAGTGAGTACGAACATAATAACATCCTATTCTTCTTGCAAATCATTATATTCATATAATACCACACCTATTTGTGTTTTAATGCATTCCCTATGTTATTGCAACCTTGTTTCAGTTTCAAGTGACAAAAACAATCACAGCTGACAAGGGAATTTCTCTCAGGAACATGTCTTACATTTTTAACACAGAATATTTGTAAAAAGTCAACCCATTCGAATTACGATTTTTAGATGTTCCTCTTGTGTGAGCGAAGAACACCTTGTGGTCCCGTCAATGTCTATTTCTCTATCTGTCGCGAATTTCCTACGGAGGTAGGCAACCCGCATAGTCGTGGATCATTACAGGAACATTACTGATGCTGAACAATGGGAATAAAGACCATTGCTGGAACACGTTATTATCACAGTTATTATTACTATAATTATTTCGTATCATAACAATGCAAAAATGACCAATATGACGTGTGAAAAACACTTTCAGAATGTCAGTGTACTCTAAAGAGCACACCTTTCCAATTGTGTTCACTTTACGCGGCTGTTTCCAAAAATGGAGCTACCGTGTATATCTTAGTACATCTGAACTCCCAGTTACAAATGTTCACATTATATACCTACCCTTAGGACAGTAAGGCAGGTGAGTGGGTCAATTCCAAACATGTTGCTAGCTACGTAACTGCATCAAAATGTTAAATATTCCAGTTCGCCCCCATACACTTTTGTTCCGGCGATTCTAATATTATTTTTTTTATTTAGTGTTCTGTCTGACGACAGGTCCATATGAACAGAATCCTTCCATCCTTTTCTCGGACTGGGACCTGTTCATATACGTTCTTGGCAGATGATCCAGAAGTGGTTTGCCATTGCCTTCTTCTGTGTGTGAATGGAGTAATTGTTGGGATGCCACGGAGAAACCGGGGAAGCCCCCGGAGGAAAACTCCGTGTTGCCTAGACCACGGCCTTGCCCAACACAAGTTATAAATTCGGGCACCGCCGGGAATCGAACCCAAGACCCCAGGATTACAAGGCCAGCGTTCTAACCGCTAGACCACCGTGTCAAAATGAAACTTCTTCTATGGATTATTCACGTTAATCTCTACGATCTCCGAATTATAAGACAATGAATGAACGTGCAGAACGTATGGCAGAATTGTTTTAATGAGAGATCAGACCATGGCAATGACTTTAACGTCACAAAGCAACACATAAACAAATTATTCCCTGAGCGACAGCTACCTATGGTCGTATCGAGTGTATTTATGATAGGCGATTCACTTTTCTGATCATATTAACTGCTTTTACGGACTATGGATTTTCTTTTTCTCCGATAATTCGTTTATTAATTTGTCGCCAGCTCTAGCCTCACTTTTAAGTGTAACACTGTTGCGCAACAGAGTTAGATGAAGGTATACCAAGCAGTGGCGGCTTGTCGACGCTGGTGACCACACCAACAATGATTTTAAATTAAAGTTGCAAACCAAAAATAAAAATTAGTGGACAAGTATGTTTTAAGACCTTCAATATATTTAAACTATCCATCGATTAACTACAACGAACCGCTATCGGTATAATATCTTATCACGTAACAAATTAATTAAGAAGATTCAAAATGTTAAATGTTACGTTCACAGAAATATATGTTTAGTCTAATAGGAGTTGAGCCTGAGGGCAGTATTATGAATCGGAAAGCTTCTCTACTCGATTTTGAAAATGTTATCCTAGAAAGAATATTTACTCCTGTTTCCACAAATATTTAATTCTTCCTTTCAGTCTCAGTGCTCCCAAAATGTTCTAAAACCAAACAGGCCTATAACACCTCAAATATTCAGCCTCTTCGGTTCTGTATTTGTTCTCCACAGGGGGCTTATGCTACTGGTTCAAAACTACTGATAGAACAGAAATAATTATCGTGAAAAGTTGGATTTAAACGTGTAAGAAAGGCTTAATTTTCCAATTAAATGTCCCTATGCTAATGACAACCGACACTATAAAATAAAATATGAGGCCGAGTTCTGCTGGATATAAGAAAATACGTAGTGTCCACTTGAAAGTAGCCCACTTTGTGGAAAGATTGTTAACACACAGTACCAGTTCACAATAAATCCTTTGAAGAGAATTTAGACATGGGTAATACAAGTGACTGGTGATAACAACAACAACAACAACAACAACAACAACAACAAGGCTGTGTCGCTCGTCATACGTCACTTCACTTGACATTTATGGGGAAAGTTCGTCTGTTGATATTCTGCCTAGGACATAAGAGATTAAAACATAACGAGACTATCGGCAAATTTGGAACTACGCAATAATAAGAATTTTGGCACGTTCGTAAAAATTTGGCCATTGACCCCTGCGAACGGCTCCAGTGGCAGCTTTCTTTTCTGAAACCAGTAATAAATGGGGAAGCGTCTGGATGGTGATGATATTATGAAGGTTTCCCCAACGTAATCATGGTAACTCATCTGTAATAGGAGCAATATAGACCCGCAAAAGCAGATTTAAGGGAGGAGAGGGGAATTCGCACGCTCTACAGAAACTTTATGTTGATTTACTTCAGGCCTAAAGATTCACTTAGTTGTTCCTCCGAAACGATAGTACCTGCCTACAAATCCATACGGGGTTACAACCCAGAAGAAAAGCATCAACATCTCAAAACCGCCTAAGTTGTGATGATATTTCTTCTACAGTTTACTGACACCTAGAACGGTCTACTGGTAGACTAACTCCATACAGCCGGCAGCAGGGGATTCGACATCTGGTAACCAGTCCATCAGTAAACACGTCTGCAGATAAGGGTCAAATATCCATGCTTTAATCCGCTGCCTTAGAAAGTGTATGGCTTCTATAACTAAAACACTGAATTCATTTTTTTAAAAAAACCCACTATCTTCATGTTTAAAACCGCAAAGAACTAACAGAGTTAACTTTATAGGTTATAAAATTATGTTCGAATCCGGACACAAAAGAAAGGCAACACTATTCCCCAATATACCTACTACATTAAAACAGTACCATCACAATTTCCGCAAACACATTTACGACGTCCCTAACAGAAACCCCCCCCCCCCCCAACAAATTATAATTCAGATTGATGTAGGAAATCACAACTATTAAGATTCTGTAGCGTTTCACCGCTGAATGATTGCTTGGCAACCTATATCTAGATGAAACCCACAACTTATAATCATGTCATTACTTCAGTATATACTACATTCCAAAGCCAGACGTAAACATGCATAAAACTCACCGATGAAGACTAACTGGTGCGAAAGGATCAGCAAAACTACCATAACGCCAGCAGAGCGATGAGGTCTCATTTTTATTAAGTTAACCGACGTTTGTACTATTAGAATCCCATTTTAATGCAATTTCATGCTTCGACAAACCACCACGTGCCTCAACGGAATATGCTCCACGTTTCCACAGACGTCTTTCGTCCACTGAAGACCCACGCGTACTGGTAGAACTATTCAAATTTGATATCAGCTCTGCAGGCGCGCCACTACTTTGCCCCGTAGTTCTTTAAATATCGTGTAGATGGCAATGCTCCATTATATTCCTATGGCAGGAAATCATGCGCACTCATACACAAACATGATTTTTCCCTTTTGGAAGAATATTAAATACTACGCAACTTGGCTTGACCCTCAAGCGTCAAATAAATTTCACCCAACTTCCAAAAACTGTCCAATTAAACACTGCAAAACAAAGTTTTAACCCACACCATCATACATTGCAGTGCTGTAATATATATAAAAACCTTTCACCCTATTCTCTGCGGTGCATAACATTCTTTGGCCAATCGACCGCTTTCTGGTCTTGTTCTTTCACCTTACACCACCAACAAACATCCCAGGTGTTCAAATTACTTGCCCGCCTCCTGTAAATAACGTTACTTCCATAATGCAAAGGAAAAAATGTTGCTCAATATATTTCATAAACTCTTTACACTGAAGCTTAGACCAGTACAAGAGTATAAATTATGCTGTTATTCTAATCATTACAATATAAAACTATAAGGCTGGTAAGCAATAGCACTGCACAGATACTACTCCTGATATATGAAGACCATCCTTTTGAACATGGTAGTTGAGCTGCAGTCAATAACACCTTACTTTATTAAACAGAACACTGAAAATTCCAGTAGCCCACATGACTAAATTCTTTATTCAATTCTTGTTGATACAAGGAAAACAATTATATCACTGCTCACTGGAAGCAAAAGTGTGTGGCCATTCCCCAAATCAAATTGTGCAAGAAAAATCCAAGTTTATGCTACAAATTTCCATAATTTCAAGGCCAATGTTATTTACAAATAAAATAAAACACACGTGTCCAGGCAGGATCAACACTTGTATGCAACTTTTTTTGTTTATAACAGGCATACCATGAAGTGGTGTAACAAAATGGACACAAAAAAGAGCAATGGCCCGTTCAGTCCATAACACAACGAAGAGCATGAGATTTTCTGTTCCAAAGGATCTTCTTCTCGTCCCTTTCCCACTAACATTTTTCTAACTTCCCTGCAACAACATCCAGGCAACACAAACACAAAAGTAAAGCCCCCAAAAAAGCAACTTTTGTAAATCACAATACAGAAACAAAAGAAATGTCACAAGACGAAAGATTCAAAATCAATGCGGACAACAAAGTTTAATTCAAATACCATAACACAATCTCCAGACCTCTTCAACAATCACTAGCTAAAGCTTTGCAAAATGTGATGTTCACATTTATCATGGTGTACACAGCTTACTACAGACATAAATGTTTCCCCAACTTTTCAACCCATGGCGTAGAGCACAAGGCAACACAAATTCAAACTTATTTCTCCCACACACTTATATGCAGAGTAGATTAAGTAAAACTTTAAATATATGAACAGTCTAATCCAAACATGAAATTCAATCACTGCAAAACTGTATGAAACTAGTGTAACGAGGTTTTGGCATCTCCTTCAAACCTGTATACATAAAACCTTATGCAAGCTCAATGAAATGAAGGCCAACCCTACACTTTATTAATTAGTTTCATCACTTACTTGGTTAAGAGTAGATGTAGTAAAACAGGAACAGCATCTTCTGCATGGACAGGATTCTCAAAACCTATTTGCCCAGCCCAAACTTAACACATGGAGACACCAACAGAAGAGAATAATATCACCGTTTGAGCCTTCAATTACATTAAGTAGTGTTCATAGCAACAATCTTAAAATTGACTGACAGCATATTTCATTAATTTTTCAGTGTGGCAGTAATATAATGAGTCGAACACCAAACAAGTATTTATCAAAATTTGGTAAAATTTTCAAAGTAAAATGATATAAAATCTCAATTCTCCACAATTACAATGGCTAGTCACATATTTAAAAAGGCCCAAATAAGTTGCTTATGCTGAACCAGCAGCAACTCAACATTTGATACAATGGGATACAATTAAATTTGTGACCAACAAGCAAAGTATCATAATACACACGGCACAAAATATACATCCAACCTCAAATTGCAATGAACAGGAAACTAAAAACCATAGAAATTTTCTAAAAACCTAAGACACTATTCAGACACTTCAAGGGTGATCAAACATGAAAGCAAGAGTTGACTGTTGTTCTGTTTCAATCATTTCTTAGTTTCTATGTGAACATAATGAGAACACATTTCACCAAAAGGAGACTTTGCAAGTAAAAACAAAATAGACATACATATATAACACCATAGATTCTGAACTCAGACAGTAACAAATAGAAATCAAGTGTGCATTTTAATAACACTGCACTATCCAACTGAGACAACTTTAATAATGGAGACATGAGAAATTCAACCATGACTGGCATTCCATTCAATAAAGTATAAAAATACACGCTGAAAACAAACATGGTGTTTCTCTGCTTCCGAACCACTGGTGTATCCAAGACGTTGCACTACAGAAGTAAAAAACCAGTTTTGAAACCATATACAAAATCCAAAACCCTCACTTGCGAATCTGAATGAAACTCAAAAGCTTACCCAACCATGTGGGAGACAAATTTAAAAAATTGATAAATACTTTGGTTTCTAAAAACTATCTTCACCCTGCAAAGCTAACCTCAAACAGAATTATTTGAGTTTCATTCTACATATAAGGCAATAAACCCCAAATACAAAACAACCTTCAAATGCCTATAATATAACAGCTTCACCAGAACATCTCCCACAAAATGCCTTTCAGCTCACAGAATGCAACCAAGATGAGGCAGCAGATGATAAATAAACAACAAGTCAATGTCACTGTAGTTCTTGATGGGACAGATTTATATAATAGAAATGTACTTACCACAAAGCATTGATCTGGCTCATTAGTGGCTCATTTTCTGACAAGATCAAATATTACTCAAATTGCAACAGGAACATATTACTGCAATTTTGTTCTGATATTATATTGAGGAATTCAGAGGCTCTGATGCACAGGTTTCTTCAAGTAGACATTGCAAAGACCTTCAAGAATATGATTCAATTTGATAAGTCAACAAACATCATCAGTGTTTGGTGCAATCCTAGATCAAGTATGAAACTCATCACAACACGCCAGGCTCTTCTTATGCAACATATGTTTGCAGCTATTTATTAAAAGAAACATGTTCCATCTGCACAAATTTTGTTTCTTGGAAAATACACTTGAGGTAATTCAAAGTGGATGCCCTAGACACCCAGATCTTCCCTTCTGAACCTTCTCATATAAAAAATTGTTAATTTGCACAATTTAGTACGATGCTTAGAATTGCAGAACACGTTAACTTGGTTTCATAGGTTCACAGGAGATTTACAAAGTAAAGATGAAGTTCTAGCCCATGTCTGAATCATACATATAGCACAGGGAGAAACTCAATGCACTGCTAACCTGAGCACCGTAAGGAAGTAAGTGGTCAGTATCATACTTCAGTTGTCTTTATCCCCAGGAATGGGTACTGAATATGATATGCTTAAACCAAATCTGAATTACATCAGAAAACATTTGTAATGAGCAACAAACCAATAGATTTTACCCACAACACTTGCACAGATGATAAAATAGAATATGACATGAATAAATAAACTGCATAGTGACATTGTATTATTATGTAGTTTTTTTAAGCTGTCTGCATGTATCAAAGAATGCTGATTCTTCAATATAAAGCAATTCATACAACCATCACATAATGCAAGCAAATGGACTAATCAAGTATATATAAATTTGTCCCACAATCAACATGATTCACTGATTTTCTCTCAGAAACAAGGAACAAACACTGTAAAAGTACCATGGTTCTATAGCAAACACACAATGTAAATAAGCAAAAGTGGGAATTTCTTGGAGCCAGTCATGGAAATCTCTCTGCAAGACAATGTTGAGTAAGTTTCATCCCAAACTGAAGTATAATTTAATTCCAAACAAGACTACTTCATCGGGAAACAAGATCTGTAATATGAGAGGTTAACAAATGCTCATCTGCGATCATTAGTTCATAGAAGGTTAAAATTTGAATGTACTATTTTCCTAATATAGATGCTGATACACCCACTCATCATAGTAAAATTACTTTCCTTTGTAGAAAAATCTCAAATCTACTGCCACTTTTCCTTACCTGTCCTCCCAGAACATTTTTTGTACAAGTATGAATCTATATTAAAAACTGTTCATTTTACTGTTGTTCCAATGCACTGAAATTCAAAGAGAATTACATTCCTTCTATGAATACAGAAACAATTTTGAACATTGCATCAATATCTTATCATGTTTTAACCATTATAATTCACAATAAACTCTGAGGAAATACAGACTTGAGTTCTGAATATAATTCATATAGCAGTGTATGATAAAGACTGTTGCCTACCGTAACGTTACAGAATGGCATGAGTGAAAATAACTTCTGGTTAAAATAATCTCTCCCCTTGACACGACACATGCAAATTGCACAATTTCATTTACAACTACATACTTAAATCCCAAGTGGGTAAAATGGAAATTCTGCACAGCAAAACAGTATTTCTTTCTCTTCCCTTCACACAGGTATAAATATACCTGAACGCACACATGCACCAAGTGTGTGGACTGTCATGCATTCTTTGCACAAAATAAAAGTAATATGTATTATGAGATTGTGTCCATTACATCTCTGAAATACTTATCATATGTTTATGAAGTCTGATACTGAAGGTTTTCAGTAAGTGAAGTAAATATTAGTTCCTCCTATCAGGCAAACACAAAACCTGCTTTACACGAAAATAAAATGAAACTGTGCCTTCTCAGAAACGCCCTACCCTACAAAAATACATAATGTAAAATACAGAGCTCATTAGGAACTAAAACTTTTAATAAATAGAAAACCGTCAAAATGGTGAATAATGGAATAGAAGCAAACATAATGTGTCTCTAGGCAGTGTGAATAGTTTCTCCACAGTCCATTTGTATCTGTCAAAAATACCATGAGCATTCATTTGTTTTCTGCTTGTTAGAAAAGAAAATATATATCCGAATACCAAATAGTATAACTAAAGTTCTTGAGGGAAAATTACTGAAGATAATTTGATTCAACATACAGCTGTTCCATAAGCTTGGATCCATATATTTATTTGGCAAAATATGGAGAAATGAAAAGATGTCAGATTTGTTGTAAATCATGTGTTTACAATTTCAAGTGTTTGAATTTTTTATCTATGATAAATTATGGCGCTACACTCTTTACAACAATAGTAAACAAAATGTTATGGTGATGTTGTGACATTGACATGCCACCAAAAGAAGAAACATCAATGAAGGAAATATAGGTATTACAGGATACAAAAACCAAACAAAATCAGGAAAACAATAATGACTAGCAAATTGCCACATCAATGAGGCAACATAACCATAACTAATTATTGATGATGTAAAGAGTGTAGCATCATAATAGCTCATCCAAGGTGAATATTCCAACACTTCAGACTGGAACCACATAGGCTGCAAATTTTTCTCACTTTAATTTTTTCATATTTTGCCAAAATAACAGTTCAACGGCATCAGACTTACAGGACAATGCACATATATTATACTCAGCAAAGAATTAAATGCCGCACTGTATGACGACATAACTACAAAATAAAGATCCCTGAAGTAAAGGAGAAATCAGTGACATTACACATTTAACAATACAAAGAAATGCAAGTGAACTGTCCTGCTGCAAGAACTCTGTCAGTAATAAATTAATATAAAGGCCAGTCAAGGTATGCAACATTTCAAAGAATGTATATGGAAAATGTATGTACTCCAAGATAAAGTACAACTGTCCACTAGTCTTATCATCAGACTGGCATTTGTTATTTCTCCATACAAGCCTCTGGGACAGGAATGAAATGAAGTATAAGCTCATTTCCCATCCATTCCACCCCCTTCTACAACACATACTTTTAATTATCCATGTGTGTCACAGGCTGCTTAAAAGCTTTGGGTACTAACATTTACATAAGCCTTTTAGTTAGAAAGGCTGAAAAAAATTACATGCACAAGACATTCATACATTTTTAATTCTAAAAAAATTAAGAATAAAGGTTACACATTGTTTAGATAAAATTAATAATAATGTGAATGCATGTGTGATAAGTTCATGAACACCTTTAGTTTGTCTAGTCATGTAGTAATAAGGTACTCTTTATATACTATCCTACCTATTTGCACCAACTATTAATACATTATCAGTGACCAAATGAGCTACAAACAGCATTAAAATTTTGGACTGCTTCTGTGCTCTTGGTACATAACTTTTGCATGCCACACCTGTTTTATAGCCCAACTACCTAATGACTGTGAAAACAATGTAATTAAACTTTCTGATGATGTTCAGAGCAATATTCCATAAAACTTTACTCTGATAGTCATAAAATAACCACAATTTCACAATCCTAAAATTGGGAAATATAGAGACATGAATCAAAATTATTATGCCAAATATAATTTCAAATGCATATTCTTATTATGCAAGCTTACTTACTCCTGTCTGTAACAGATGTGGCTTCCAATGCTTAACACTTCATTTTCCAGGCCTGAATTACACTAGTGCTCTCACAGATTCAAGTGCTGGTGCAAATCTGTAAGTGCCCACCACTCACAATTTAACCGCATCTGAACTGTCCATAAGGTATACATGACAGATAATTCAATACATATTTAAAAATCATAAACAGAAGTCACAGAAATTCTTAATATAAGAAAATAAGAAAGATAATCAAAAACAAAATATGTTTTGCTGTTTGTTGCAACTTCATCATTGGCCCAGTTATGATTGTGAGTAGTGGGAAAGATAACTGGATCATTAGCTTTGGGCTGTACAACTAAGAATTACCTGATGTTTTAAAAAGATGGACTGTTATTTCATTTTTCCTCTCTGCATGGGTTTGTCCTTCAATGGAATATTGCTGCCATCTCAGATAAATGCCCTCTCCATTTCAAGTTCCAGACTGACCACCAATTGTACAACTCCAGCCATGATGCTACTTCCAGCGCCTCTCAGTCGCATGATTATCACACACTACGGAACTGCTAGGGTCAACTTGACACCTCCCGCAAAAGTAACTACCCTTTTCCTCAATAACACTCACATACATACAAACAGTAGCATGTGGAGGACACAAAAAATAGTACAGCAATTCTAACAGCTAAACATTACTAACTTGATTAATTATAAACTGCAAGTTTCACTTGATCATATAGCCACACTTCCCCCTGCAGTGCATAAAGTAACCAACAAAAATTAAACATTTTTATTAAGAACCAGACCATGTAAAAAATCAAAACTAAACAATATAGGGACATAGTTTCATATCTTAACCTATCATTACATACAGTGAAACACATGAATTAAAGTCATTACATACTTATGGATAGGGGAAGCAAATATGGCAGACGGTAGCAGCATTTATAATGAAATACACTTGCACTCCTAATAGTTTCTATCATCTTCACTTCAACAAAGAAATTAAGAGACAAAATATGAGACATGCAAGGAGACAAATAAGAGTTATTCCATTTCCGCAAATTGTCCAAATTTAACTCACTTAGCCCTCAAATATTCTCTAACATTACACAATACACGTAAAATCTGTGGATGTTCATATTTGCGCTAAACTGGATAGGGGGCATTTCACATTTTGTGTTTTGGTCAACCAACCACAGTGAAGATGAAATTATCTGAAAGGAAATGCAAAACACACAACATATATGTAAAATTCCTATCATGTACACTTGATTGTTCTGAAAATGAAGAAAGTTCATTAGTAGAAAAATGTTCAGTGTATTTTATACTGGGTGAAGCTAAAGACTGAAACAGGATGATGATCCTACTTCATAATGGATGATTTCAACATACAAGTTTTATAACTTTCAACACTGTAGCAGAAATAAATTAGTATGCCCACTGCAAAAATACAAACACTATGCATAAGATATACATACTATGTAGAGCATACAAAAAAATGTGCTATAAATAATATGTAAGCAACTCGGTCTTCACAGAACTAGTAAATTAAATTCTTCACTCAGCTGCACACATATGCAAACATATTATAAGTATGTTCTTATGAACAGAACCTCCTCATTACAATTATTATTAATACTATTATTAAATTCAACCATCCATTACAAATAGAACCATCTCTCGAACCTACCTGTTCACCAATCCCATACTCACCAACTTGATCGTTGCTCCTAATACAGATTAGGGAGCCAAGCAAATCACCTGGTGATTTGTTCTAGTGCATTTCCAAGAGAGTGATGGTGTAAGTTTGAATGTCCCCACATACCCAACTCGACCAACCTTGGCTTGCTAGATTTTCTGGAGCAGGGGACACAGCAAGCATACAAGAACACAATGGAGGAAACTGTATCGCTAGGGAGGTACAAGTAACATCTGAGCAATATGGATGTGCAAGTAAATGTGGTATGCATGTACATAAGTCATGTAGATAAAAGGGAAACTGAATATGAACCTTCATTCTGAAAGACAGTATTTCACTAAAGCTAGATATTATCTGTAATTACTTTACACAGTTCTCAATTTTGTGTTTGAAAAGATATAAATGCAAAAATAAAACCCCGATGTCCACTTACGCAAATACATAGCCAAGTGTGCTACCCATGAATGTCAAATTTCCAATGCCTGAATCACAAAATACTTTTACTACATAGCCTGCATAACTTCAGCACTCCAAAATTGGCATAAGCACATTTATAATCACAAGACAAACAAATGAAGTGAAATGAAATAACCTTGTGTTTTACCTGCAAAAATGAAGAATAATGTTATATTCTGTAGAAATTTGTTGCAAAAGGCATAAATCAAAGTTTCTTAAATAATGCATACATATGAGGAAAGTCATTGAAAACTAACACAATATAAAACTAGTTCATAATTTAACTGCACATTTCTATGCCCTGAAAACAATAGTGCTCCAAACTGGGCCCAGTAGCAGTATTCATGGGGCAAACAGTTTTTAAAAAAAGCCTCATATGATGCCATTAACTATTCTCATACTGAGACAAATATAATGATCATGTTTTGGAGAATGCGTACTGCCTCTATCATCAGAGTGATTAATAACCCTTGCACAAAGAGGTGGGTTGATGATAAAGGAGCAGTCAGATAAGGCAGAAGCTTGGCAAGACCAACAAATGATAAGGGAGGGGGCCAATGTTTTCCCACTTTATTTTCAATTCCTCTGTTTTCTGCAATCTTCACTGCTGGTCCCCTACCAAACCAGATAAAAAACTATTTCATCCATTCCTCTCATATTGGGCTTTTATTAGTATTCCCTGGCATCCATTTATTTAGTTTTATATCACTTTACTATTTACCCTAGAGTTTACCTTCTTTCCATCCTTTCACATCATCTTCCTCTTTCCCAATTATTTTACTTTACATTTCACTTCACTTCTTCAGTGACCTTCACTACTGGTTCCCTCTCAACCTTGACAAGGGTCATTTCTTCCCTTCCTAAAACATAAGACCTTATTTGTGCCCCCCCCCCCCCAACCATATGAATTTATTTAGTTGTACATCATATTACTGTCTACTTCTCCTTCCTCCCATTTTAATCTGTTTTCTGCAATCTTCACTGCTGGTTACAGTGGTCCTGACAGGGCTAAATTTATTCACTTCCTTGCATATTGGACCTACACCTGTCTTCTCCCAGTATTCAGTTTTTAGATGTATAATACTTATTTCTATTTGTTCCGTAGTTCCCTTCTATTTTATTTCCTTAACTTTGTTCTTTCCTACACTCATTCCACGTCCCTCCTCAGTCAGGCTGTGATCGCCCAATTAATTTACAATCTCCCTTGCTTTGACTGTCCTCATCACAATCTTTCCCCCCCCCCCTCCTCAACCCTCTGGTCCATTCAAGCTTCTCTGTCCAACCTGCTCCTGTAACTTAAACCAATTTTGCATGTAACAATTACACATCACCCTAATTATAGAGCCAGTGACCATATCTGATATGCCAAATCTCTACCATGCTACATGGTGCAACATCCCATAAGACACTGATCTTCATACCTTAAATTTCATAAATGTAATATCATGCAAGGCCACAAAAATGTCTTTAGTAATTCTTTTAGTAATAGTGAATTAAAAATTACAAGTAAATAAAATGTCTAAAAAGTGACTTTCAGCAATGTTGAATTTATATACAGAAGTACAACACATGAATATGGGGGCAAATTCAGGTTGCAATGAAACCTGAAAGATGAAAATATATAAAATGAAGCAAGATAAACCAAACCCCTAGTGTGCTCTAAATGTGTTTTTAGAAAGTGTTCCCTGACACACCTCACCACCTCCTGTACCTCATGAACATAACTGCAATTTTGGTGGGTTAGGACAAAACACCCCCCCCCCCCCCCCAACAGCAAGACAAAAAATAAACCTGGCCAGCTTAAAAGTAAATTCTACACATCTACCTGACTGTCAACCTCATTTTAAAACAGGCTTATAATATCTAGGCACAAAGAAAAATAAATAGTACTTGTCAAAATAATTAAACAAATGTAATCATTCCCTCACAAAGTTTCATAATTCATTATCAAGGGGAGATGTGCCTATAAAGAACAATATCTTGGTACAAACAAAAAAAAAACCACTATTTCTTCCATTTGTGGAGCAAACCCAGCCATTAGTCAGTGCTGTGTTGGAGACAATCTCAAATAAAAAAGAAAAGGAAGAACAAAACATATAAGATTGTGAAATGGTTGAAAAGAACAAAACTTGAGGACACTGGGGGTATTTCAGTTATAACAGCGGAAGTGAATTTTAAAAATTTTGCAAGTGATGAAGTTATAAGACTACCACTTATTAAGAAATGGCAAAGCAGTTCAAATGTATAAAAATAATATCCACTTGACAAGACAAAGCCACAAAATAAAATACTTAAGACAATTTTAGACAATTCAAAACCATATACAGTACCATGGAAGTCCAATTCTATACAAAAATTATTATAAAAAAGCATGAAATGAAAACTATGTAGCAAGAATGAGAATTTCAGAATGTTTCCATATCTGTACACACGTTTTACATTTTAAATTAGGATCCTTCAATGAATTCACATCACATTTCTCTAGGAATGGTCTAAACATATTACAATGCAGTAGATTTAATGTAAATCAGCAGCCCCATTATTTATTGCAAAAAAACTAAAATCCATGTTTCAGTAAAATGTTCAAAATTAGTTGATCCTGAATCCCTCTGACCCTTGGTGAATTTATGTCAAGCATGCAAAATAAACATGTAGCAAATATATTTTATTGGTTCTAGTTACTTAAGGACCTTGGCCTCCTTACATATGGGAGGTTTCTTAATCTATTTACACATCTGGTAGGACTCCTTGGACGAGCGATCAGCCTGTTACAAGGCATCTACCTATACAGGACAGCACAATACAGAAAGCTGCAGACAAACATCCACTGAACCCACAGTCCCTATGTCCAATAAAGACCCACGCCCCACAACACATGGCCACTGATTGGCTTAGCAAACATCTACTGGAAGGTGAAGTAAGAAGCATTCACTGAGGTTCATTTAATGATGATGTCAGTAGTTCAGACTATAGAGCATCAAACAGGACTGATGCTTAATGGATTTGAAATAACATGATAGGAAGCTGTTATGGGAATACACGATGCAAACCACTACACAACAGGGCTGCCAACCAGACTTTTAACTGCAGGGTTAATGGTTTAGTGGTATGTTACTACAACCCACAGCCAGCTGGACTGAATGAGACAGTTGATAAAAGTAAAGGTACTATTCCAAAATTTGTCTGGACAGATTGAGGAAATTCAAATAAAAAGTTCTCTGGATGTTTTCCATCGTCTAATAAAATCATAAAATTACATGACTCTATCTCCATCTTCAGGTAGACCTACTCAGTTAGGCCCAGTCGATAGAGCTAATCCCTATCATTTCTCGTTGCTTTACATTAGAATCATGTTTCTAGCTTTTTTTATTATAAGCCAACTTGTTTAATAAAAACTTCCTTATACAAAATTTTATGGGGAAAACATGAAGTGAAGAGTCCACTTGGAAGACCTAGGCATTGGTGGAAGCATAACATTAAAATTAAATAAACAGGAAAAGAGAATGAAGACTAAATCTGACTCAGGATAGGGATCGCTGGCAGGATCTTTAGAACACAATAATGGAATCTGTGGTTCCATAAAAGACAGGCAATTTCTTGTGTGACTTAGTTTTCAAGACTCTGCTCCTTAGTCACAGACTGTGACATTAGCATTCAAATCTACTTCCTCCCATAAAAAAACTAAATGAGGGTTTCACATAGTACCCATCAAACAATTCAAATTACAAATCAAATACACACCACTCAATTACATGTGGTTACAGATCTAAGTTCAAATCAGATTAACTGAAGAAAACACTAAAGGAGCGAATACACTTGTATTTAAGTGACAACACAATCACATTAGTAAAACAGTAACTGCAATTACTAAGTAGAAAACCAATTTTATGGGCACTGATTATGGACAGCTCATCCACCAGGACCAGTAGATTTCTGCTGAAAATCATCAAACAAGGCACTTGACACAACTCCACAGAAATATATTGCAAAGTTCAATACTTCTGTCCATGCAACATAATTACCCATGTCAGAGCAAAGCAAGTATGCAACCATGTGACAACTAGTATGCAATCCTGTGTAAAAAGTATAAAACAATAACATACGCAGCTTCAGTTTTCTGCAACAAATGCACCCGCTCACAAAGGATGACTGATCACAACCCAACCCACAAACTGCAACATCTAAGACTTACAGACATGACCACCCAGATACTCAAAGTATAACCTACTGAGAGGTCATGCACTTTGTATGACACAACACTGTATATGGCAGACATGGGAAAATACATTTGGGTTTTTAGCAACTTTTCTACAGTATTTAGCTTCGGATGAACACATTTTACATACTAAAGTGTGGACAAAACAATTACCTACAGACAGCATAACCTTGTTCATAAACACCCCATTCTTGTTTAAAAGATTTTCAGCGCTAAGAACATGAAAATCACATGAAGAATACAATGCAGGATATATAAGTGTAACCATGTAAAGTAAAAAGTATTCAAAACAGAAGCTCAACAGAACCAATTCAAAGTATACAGATAGTTTGACATAAAGCATATTATGCATCAAATAAGAATTCTTTAAATAGAACACAGCAAGATTCATTTTCTAGTGTTAAGATAAATAAAGGTATCCCTGTGCTTAAATGTGATGCCATAATTATGCTCAATTAAGCACACCACCATAAAATCATTTGATAGAATCAAAATGTAGCTACACACATTCTAAGCCTTGGCGCTAAATGGAGACAAGCAATCAGCTTCATAGACTGGCTGCTTGAACACCAGGAAAAATGCCTGATGTACCTATGGGATAGGATACCGGGGTCAACTGGAAGAAAGTCAGGACACTGCGGGGGGAAAAAAGAAAAATCCCTGAT
The DNA here is from genome assembly GCF_977971745.1 of Zootermopsis nevadensis. Taxonomy (NCBI): domain Eukaryota; kingdom Metazoa; phylum Arthropoda; class Insecta; order Blattodea; family Termopsidae; genus Zootermopsis; species Zootermopsis nevadensis. Next base: position 1,377,059 of record NW_028259136.1, read on the forward strand.
CCTGCTGCCCCAGCCATCCAGCACATAGCCAGTCACTTTTCTGATTGAGTTAACCCAGATCCTTATTTCCAACATATATCACTGGGACCTTGAGAATAAAACATGTTCAAATGAAGGAATTGTACATTGTTCATAAAACTGGAGTTCCACTAATTGCAGAAATGACAACTGTACATCTACATTAAAATAAAACACCTACTCATCAAGCCAATGACACTGCTTCCACCACCAAACACATTTCTTAAGGTAGGGTTAACCTACCCAACACCATCCTTCAACTTCTCTACTCTACAATTATACAGCTATAGCTCTGTGAAGCTTTGTTACTTACGACTACTATCCTCCTCTTCTCTGTTCAACAGATTGGCCATTCACTGATTATCTGGTCCACCGGGCTGCCCCCCATATCCACCATAGCTTGGGTAATTATATGGCTGTTGCTGTCCTGGCTGCTGAGGGGGTTGTGGACCACCTACAAAAGTAAAAAAAAAAAAAAAAAAAAAAAAAGTGATTAAAACAAAAGTGTTTCAAAATGTGAAATGTACATTCATTCAATATGCAGCCATCAGTTGATGCTAATTTGTAGTCAACTAGAAGTACAGCAACAAATTCAGAGGATATTTTATATGTCTAAAGTTCATAATTTTAAACTAAGATTATAACCAAATCAAATAGGAAATGGACAAGATGTTGAGGGAATAGGGCTGCAGATGATAACATTAATTATCACCTGTGAAGAACCCCCAATATTATTTTATGCCCAGTAGAAACCAGGAAGCCTATGTATTATCAGCCTCTAGCAAGCACCAGGCACACAATCTCATTCATAAATTCTCAATTTCGGTAAGTGAATTCAGATCCCACAAATCCTCTTTCAGTATACATACTTTCAATACAAGCTGTTAAATTCCATATATGCAGGAGAAAAAAATTCAGGCCTGTATTCCGCACCAATGGTTTCTGTTAGTACCTGTACTCCAATTTAATTTCCACATGCAAGTCATCCTTACAAGCACCACCTGGCTATGATGTAAACAACTGTACTGGCCACATAATACTCTAAGAACTCCAAAGATGCCTTTAAGTTTTAAATACATAATAACATATTTCAGAATACACAAGTTCCACACAAATACAGGACACATCTGTATTTCAGGAAATGAATATGGAACTGCACCAGTACTGAAGAAAAAACCCTGTGCATCCTGATATTTCAGTCTGTACCAAGGTCACTTTTGCAACAGTGCTCCATCACCATCATGGTTCAACATATACAAAAATGTCTGTATTTGTATTAAAGTTCAACTGACTGGGCTGATTTAAAAAATGTCATGCCTTTCCTACTGCACACAGAAGAGAAACAACTATGGCAGCACAGTGTGACAACATTCACTAGTTGAACATTTCCATCAACAGGTGAAACCAACATTCCCCCAAAAGCTTAGAATATGCAGTATTTTTAATCTGTTTTGCATAATTTAAGCAGAGGTTCAGGAAAACAGACACTTAGTCAACTTCTTCCTCATAAACCGAAAAAAAAAATGTTGACATCAGAGGACAGTCCATCTAGCACCAAATATGACTATAAGGGGTTAAAGAAATGGCACACTACTGCATCTATGGAGACATACCAACAGTATTATGGAATCCCTCTGGCTAGGTTATGCAAGTTAAACAACACCAGTAGCCCAGGGCAAACCACAGAATCAAATAAAGCCACATAGGATGAAAGTTCTGACACAGATAAGAATAGTTCTTAAAAGACTATGGAGTACAGAATATTAAATCCATCCTTACTTAGACCAACACTGACATCTTCACAGTAGTGAGAACCTCAAATCTCATAAAAGTTTTAGAATTTTACTACTACATAATCCGTTGTACCTGGGGCTCCTCCGTAGTAGCCAGCAGCAGCAGCTGCTTGGTAGCCATATGGCTGTCCATATGGTGGTTGCTGCTGCTGCGGTGTTCCTTGCCCTGGCTGCTGTGGTGCTCCACCAGGCTGCTGTTGCTGCTGCTGTGGCTGCTGTTGGGGTCCACCTGGAGCCCCTCCACCAGGCTGACCAGGCTAAAATAAGAAGCAGTATTAAGCTTATCAAACTAGTTGCATGTATTAACATTTCCCACATCAATACTTACACTCTGCAATCACTAATATGTCAAACCTTTAAGGGTAACTATCATGAACCATGACTTACATATAATGTACCAATATAGAAAAGTGTTCAACTAAACTTCTATATAAGATTTGAGGTTTTCACAGCGGTGAGTATGAAGATTTCCGTCTTCTGGGTTGTTGTGCTGTGTAGTCTGGTCGATGTTAACCACTACACAGCGCAACAACCCAGAAGACAGAAATCTTTAAACTGCTATACTAAAGATAATTATTGTATACAAACAAATCAGCTGTCTCATGAAAAAATGTGAGATAATTATCAGCCTTTATAGAATAATTCTCAACCCTCTTTGAAATCTCTTGTGTCTTGAATGGTAGATGAAATGCCCATAAAATATGGTGGAGTGGACCTAACACTGAATATGGACCTAAATACCAACAGGAAGCATCATTCTTGGGGGCTTCAAATATCTGGGACACCCACTCTGCAGGAGGTATAAACATCAATCAAAACTTGTCAGAAAGCCTGGAGGTGGCAGCCCTGTGTCAGACTACTGAGGCTTTAAACAGGCATCCACATTACAGACTTGTAGAATATTCTACCAAAATATGTTTCCTTGTCATGCTGACATAAACTGTCACATACAGAGTGCCAGGACTATATTAAACTTTGAAAACTGCAAACTCCTCCTAAATACACCAAGAAAAATAGACTAGAATGGTTTCTGAATAGGTTAATTTTATTAAATTTGGAAGGTGATCTTTGGCCTCAGTTGCTGTTTGCCCTAGCAATGCACAAGAAACACTTCAGTTAGCATTTTATTTGTATTCAAATCACCTTGCCAGCCTTCATCTGTGCCTCAATTGCCTCTGCCTCTTTCACTTTGCCTATAGACCGGTAATATTCTGCCCACTGAGCGCTGTAATCTGGTTGCCCATTTTGTGTTGCAGCACCTGGCTGTGGACCTGCCTGTTGGGGTGCAGGCTGTGCAGCTTGCTGAGGCTGCAGTCCCTACAACACACACAAGCCAAACTACAGTGAAACCTCTATCCATCTTTCCCCGATCTATCGTTTTCCCGGATGCGTCTGTTTTGTTCGGTCCCTGATATGTCCCATATAAAATAGTGTTACATTTTCTCCCTTCTATCGTTCCTCGAACTGAGGTCTTATCGCATCAATCGTTCAAAAATCTTAGTCCTGGCCCACAACTTTCCCGCATTGATCGTTTCTGAGAAATTATAACTAAATTTACGCAATGTTTTTAGAATTTAAAATGATCGCTTTAGAGATAAATTAATATCAAAAGACGCACAGCAAGCTTGCCACATGCACAACCAACACCATCGATGAGTCGTGTGACGATCACAAAAAGGTTCGGGAACGGTGAGGAGGGGGGAAAACGACGAATACAAGCCCAAAGCTGTGTCAAGTTTTGCCGAAGCACATGATGCACTGGTCCGCACAATATTTTTGAAGGTGATGAGGAAAACGTTCTGAACATGGAAAGGGCTCTGTTTCGCCTAAAACGTAAAGTTATCCATTAAAGACTCTTTTGACAAAAAGAAGTAAATTTGAAACAGGTTTTATGTGTATTGTTTTGTGTATGCAAAAGATAAAAATGCACTATTTTAATTTTTTCTCATTTTTAATGCTTTCCCGCAACTGTTTTTCCCCGTATTCATTGTTTTTATCCCCCCCCCCCCCCGGGTCAAAAACGATGCATCGAGGTTTCACTGCAATCGCAATTGAAGCATAACATTATTATATACAAATCTTCACACATAACAGGTAACTTCCCATCACCCTGTAAACCCTGACAAGTGAGGCATTAGAGATGTTTAATGTTACCTTTCTGATCCCCACCACATTAGCAAGGGATCCACTTCAGAGGCAAAACCACCCACCGGGTCAGAATCCAATTGAGGGGGACAACCCCAGGACAGCAGAGGATCTACCTTAAGGCTACCACTACCAATAGCTTCAGTTAACTACAGTTAAGTCTACAGTTGAATACAGCCTATAACAATAATTATTTAAAGTGCAGTTAACTTAATATGTTTTGGAAAATAATGATGTAATAATGAACGCATCAGTAACAACCTCATTCAAAAATGAAACTGCCAGTGATCTAGTAGTTTTGAATGTAGTTAATATGAACACTTAAAAGAAATAAATTTACTTAAAGAGCTATTTTCCTGAAAATACATATAAATTCTGATAACTGACCTTTCAGTTTTTATTTCATTTTATAATAAAAAATTGCTGACAGTAAATTTTAAAGAATGCAAAATTTTTGAAATTAAACAGCTGCAGTAACACATTTAAATGTCAAAGATTTTTAAAAACCAGCAATGGCAAGTACAACCTGGAAATACATCATACAAGTGGTTTACTGTCTGTGCTTAACTATATATCACAAGTGTTGATTCAAGTAGAGCTGGCATGGTTTGAAGTAGCCTCCAAAGCTGCTCCCTTCTTGGCATAATGCCATATTTCAACACAATATATGTTTAAATCTCCATTCAAAATTCCTCAGCAAAAAAATGAATCTTGATGCTACTAACGACAAAAACCTTACATGCTGGGAATTAACACACACACACACACACATATATATATATATATATATATATATATATATATACACACACACACACACACATGCACAAAATTTACCACCAGACATATTTTCAGCAATCAGTTTAGTTTTTATCATCCTTTCACAGTTTTACCACTTCTTTATAATGCCTATAGTAGACTACATGCATCAATAAGCACTTTCCAATAACATTCATAAACTCCTGTTCTCTACAATTCCTCAAGTAACCTGTCACACTGTACCTTGCTAGCCTTAGCTTGCTGTTCTATCATCTCTGCTTCTCTGTGCATCCCAAGTGAACGATAATACTCTGCCCATTGAATGCTATAATCCGGCTGTCCTGTTGCAGGGTTTACCTGGACTTGAGCACCAGCATCTGTGGGAGAAATATTTTGTGGTAATTTGGAAGACTTTGACTACACATACAAGCACCTAATAAGGAAAGGACAGCACAATCAGCAACACAGTTAACAAAACTTCCCATATCAGTGTGGTCCAGCTAGCAGCCCATGGGCAACATCTGGCCTAAGACCTCACAATGAGGACCACAAAATTATTTGTTGATGAGTCATCAGTTACAAGCTCATTTAGTTTTAATCCAAAATATTTTTAAAAAAATCAATAGTTCTTATCTCAGCTGCTGTTGCTTTACATACAAGTGCCACATATGCTACTGACTTCACAACCACACCAAATAGACTGGTACTGGTGATACTGGCCACACTTACTTGGATCATTAGGATGTTGCTGGTTTTGCCACGGTTGGTAACCAGCACCCCAGCCCTGAGGAGCAAAATGCTGTGGTGGACCTTGCCTGTAATGCAAAGATTTCAGTAACTACAATTTTAAGTGAAGGGAATATATTTCAAATACAAGGCAACAACGCTGTCAACATCTGAATGAAAGATATATTTCTTCTATTAAAACACTTGTACTACAGTCTTCTGAACAAAACTTGCAAGTTTGTGGTTATTGGCAAGGAAAATTTTAAGCCCAATAACATGTAATTATAATGCCTAAACTTGAACAATTTTCTCATTAAATTCAAATAAATATAACAAAAGCTCTGTACAAGCATGTACACTAAAGGCCTGTGACTGGTTGGTTCATCGTGCCAATAATATATGTTGCAAAAAGGGATTTCTGGCATATAATGACAAATTCAGAGCTACCCAGCTACATGTGCAGAAAAGAACACAACAGTTAAGTTCATCAAAAGATTCTTACCCTCCAGGAGGACCTTGACCTCCAATAGGATACTGTGTAGGTGGCGCTCCACCAGGTCCAGGAGGCTGCAATAAACATCAGAAATTAGTCTAATCCTGTTTGTCTGCACACAAATTCATGTGTACTCTGTAATATATGGTATGGAAGTAATACATAACATTCTCCCTTATGTGGCAACATGACAAATACCTCATAAATATATCATGCGAGTCAGTTCTTTTTGAGAATTCACGTTTTTCCAATGATCAGTTTTGTGAAGAATTGTATATTTAGCTGGGTAAAAATAAAATGAACTCATTAAATCAGCATATAGCATACTGGAAGGAACTTTTAAAATGATTTTCCTAATGAGTAAATACTGTTTTTTTTAAATATCATAATTCAATGATACAAGAAGCTGGCACTAACCTTCAAGCTTGGCAAGGGAAAAGGATGGAAGGGGAGATAACAAATGGTTACAAGACCTGCAAACATCGAGCCATGAAAGATGTGTGGAGTATTACAATAGTGAGCCTAGCCCATGTTTTCAGGTATGATTCAGGATGTAAAATGATTCCAGCAAATGACAACCGAATGTTCCAAATATACATGAATGCACATATATGAATATCAAATAGTTGTGCAATTCCTAAACATTCTTTCAAAAGTGGATACAAGCTCAACAAAACTGTTTGTCTTGGATGAATGAATCACATTTATGTCAAACTTTTGTTACATTCATTCACTGGGCTAGAATATATAGTATTTAATGCAAAGACCATAAAGTATATTACAAACCAGTCCAATTTTTTCACTTATTATCCTCTTTGCTTGTTCTATCTGGTCTGGAGATCCTCGGATTACAAATACTTTCTCCGCAGGATTTGGAGGTGGTCTCCGATCCAACTCACAGTGTGCACCAGTCTGCTGATTAATTTGTTTGATTGTCTCACCTCCTACACAATTAAAGAATATAGTAAAAACCTCATTATATCCCATTTCTTAATGGAAGAAGACAATTCTGAACACATTATTATAGAACATGTTACAATATATATGTAAATTATTCGTTTTTTCAAAAAGTACATCACTCACACAGACATTCTTACACTAGGGGCAAAAGAAGAACTCTCTCCCCTCAATTTTGATTTGTAAATACAAACGTGTTCAGTGAATGTCATTAGTATGCTACAAAAGTCAAACTGTAATGCAACATACACTATTGTACACTCTGGTAAAGTCGTTTGTTATACTTCATACCATCTATCCTGGGAGAATTTTACAGTATGAAGCTTACATATACTTCAAACAGATCCAAAAGACTTAGTTTGCACAAGTGCCATTAGCTTAGTAGTCATGGTTCTATGAGGAACAATATTTGTCTACAAGAGGAATGTCTGACATTTTATTCAACACTATTAGGACCACCTACCTACAATCAATCAATACATAAAAATTGTTAGTGGTAAAATATATAACCATGGTTTTCTGGGTTGTAGCACATGTAGTCTGGTAGAAGCTTACCAACATTTCAGAGGTCCTTGTTGCCTTCATCATCACGACAATGATGGAGGCAGCAAGGACTTCAGCAATGTTGGTAAACTTCTACCAGACTATGTGGTACTACAACTCAGTAGACATCATCTTTGGACCCGCCGCCATGACAACCTAAAATCCTACTGTGGTTATGAAGTAATGTTTTTCAACACATTTTTAATTAAAACAGTTGTCACACAAGCAGAAGACATCAACCTTAACTGTTTGCAAACAAAAACCTTTCAGAAATATTCCTAAACCGCTGGTATGCAAGATTTTGTAATTCTGCTCACTAAGTTCATCTTCATAGCGATTAATTACAAAATTATATATAATAGACCCTACGACATGGCAATATTCTTCCCACACTGTACCCACTCTAAGATAAAATTTGGAAGACCCCAACTTTCACAGTGAACAAAATTTTGTCTTTAGAAACAATGCAAGAAATTAAAGGTATATCTGATGACACCACCATTGGCACAATACAGCAATTCTGACAAGCTCAGCATGTAGCAAACTCAATTAATTATGATACAAATAAATTGCAATAATCTTTCAATATATGAACAGCAGAAAAGGGGCCAGAGATACTTTTGTCATAATCACATGAGGAAATCTTTACAAGTCATTTACAATCATCAATGACAATTCCAAAGGAATCAAACAAAACATACGGCAAAAAAGCAACAAGCAAATAAGTTTAATTTAAATGTAACAATGGTATGAGAGCTGAAATGTGAACACAATAATAATAATTCTTGGCTAGCATTAACTGTATACCTCTTCCTATAACTATGCCACACTTTGCAGCTGGGATTGTAAACGAGGCTTCTTGTTTGTCCATCTGACCACCACCTTGCTGCATACCACCCGGTCGCCTGTCCCAGCCGCCGCCGCCGCCGCCACCACCACCGCCATTCCCGAACTCAGCACCACCACCACCACCTCTGTTACCCATACGGTCATATGGGGGTCCACCTGGCCCTCCTCGCCCTCTACCACGTCCAATCTCACTATCACGTCGCTGAAATTAAAAAGGCATAAAAAATCGCTACTCATCAAATAGATTTTCAGAAATGTAAAAACAGACATCATTCAACTTATTTATTAAAAATTAATCCTTTCGGTTACTATTTACTTTGCATGCCAAATGCATTTAAGCTTCATGAAGCCATCATCAGTGGCTATACATATATATTAAGTTCAATATAAGACAAAAGGATACATTAACTCACAAAAACCTTACATCATTATCAGATGACAATCACACAAATATTAAAACCTAACATTAAGTGTTTAAGATAAAAAATAAATGCATTAAGATTGTTTTCCATTGCATAATAAAAAAACTCACAAGTACACTATCGATAAGCTCTTCTATCCTTCGCCTTGCTTGATCAACTTGACTGGGCTTCCCGGTGAGCAGACATCTTCTCTCGCCAGGACCATCATCACGTCCTTGTTGAAACTGGACACGAGCACCAGTCTCATTCTGTATCTTCTTTATCATATCACCACCTTTGCCAATAACAACACCAACAGCAGCTCTTGGAACAGCCACCTTAATAGAAAATTCAAATCATGTAACACCTATGACCCTAACCCGAATTATCATCTGCATGAACAATATATGCAATTCAACAAAACCTACTGAAAGCAGCTTAGACGACACATCTCTACATAAAATCAATATGAAAACACTGCCTTCTTACATTGCTAACAAAAATGTGATCTAATTTTTTCTCCCCTACATACTGCTCAAAAAAGACAAAAACTTAATGAAACCATACCTTGGAAACTGCATGTTTTGTCTTGAACACTAACAAACTTACACAGCACTCAGGTACATATTCATGCTACATTCCTAATACAAACACAAACTTTTATTTATTCATTACATGTAACTTTTTCCCTACACACCTCAACAGAGTCGCCACCTCCCCCACCGCCTCCGCCTCCACCTCCAGAGCCACCATACTCATCATAGTTGTGGTTCCCACCGCCACCACCGCCGCCGCCGCCACCACCACCTCGCTGGCCACCACCCCCTCGATTGTACGCCTGCTGAAAAAGATCAAAATCATCCATGTACAAACAAAAATGACTTACACTATGAATGTCCTACATGGAATTTTAGTAAAAATTCTACTTTAAAAATTTACCACATCATGTAGAATTCAAACTCACCTGCATTTCCTTCTCAGCAATCAAGTCATAAACCAACTGTTTTGCATACTGTAAAAAATTAGAATAAAAATATTAAATGTTAATAACTGACCAACAGAACAATTCCGAAACAATAAATTAACATCCCATTTCCAAATTTTAAATTATTACAGCTCATGGTCTGCGTCACTACAGCTACCGAGTCTCTTTCATCTATGTCCTATGAGCATTTAAACATGCTTTCCATACCATGTTGAGTGCAATTTAAACTAGAACACAAAGGGTAACATTTTAGCACTACTTCTGCAACAAACAAAATATGACGACCTTGTTAAGGGTATATGCAATTGGTGAACAACAATATTCAATAGTAAAGATGAAGCAAAGCAATACTTTCTAGTCACACTTGTTTACCAGAACGTTTAATAAAATTGCACGTAATTATACCTCCACTTTCTGTGGCTCTCCACTGATCCGAAGAGGCTTCTCTTGTTCTTGTGTTGGACCATCTTGAATTACAACCATCTTGGCTCCAGACTTCTCCTGCAGCTGCTTTATTGTCTCACCACCTTTCCCAATAATCAGACCAACCTTTGGTCCAGGTACCATGATCTCAACCTAAAACATACAAGAGTAGCTACAGATGGCATTCTTATTCTTACTACCATATCAGAACAATGTGCCATGAATCAACTTTAGACACAGAGCAAAATGCCTATCATTTTGTACAGTTTATGCAAAGAACTTGTACACAGGTGATAACCTGCATATTCAGTTATGTCAACGAATCAAAAATTTGGTACTGGAAACTATTCTATATGCTAACAGGTTAATTTTTCTTATTTACTAAAGCCAAAATCAAAGCCTGTTGAGCTCTGGGAGGGGCCTCATTGTACACAATATTTTTGCACAGCATAAAACATAAGACGTAATTATGATCTTAAGCTTTTAACTGTTAATGTTTCAATATGGTAAACATTCATCAATGTACAAATACAAATAATTTTCATTATACGGCATGAATAACTCTGTAACAATAGACTGTATACATTTGTTAATGACTAATTGATTAAGTTTCACCACTAATTCTGTAAACAGTTCCTTCATGCTGTACAGAAAATGTAACCTTTTCAAAAGTACTGAAGAACAGTTTGGGACACCAATGATCAGCATAATTCAAGCAGCAGTAACAGCATACCAGTAATTGTGACCAAATATTTATTTGTTTGTGTTACTGTAGTTTTATCACAAATCACGTATTTGAACAGAGTTCTACAGTCAGACAAATGTAAATTCTTTTTGTCTATAGTATTAGTTTCATGAAAATAATACTTTCTTTCATAAAAATGCTTGGCATCCCAAGGTTGTACTCACATGAGCATGGTTAACTGGACCACCTCCCATATTCATATCACCCATGCTAGATCCAGTGCCTTCAGTCCGACTGCGCTGCTGCACAATGTTCATGATCAGCTCTTTTGCTCGACTAAGAGAAGAAAATAATATTAAACTTCAAATGTCAAATACAGCAACTAAATCAAGACATCAACAACACACAAAAATTGACAGTGGAACCACAGTTAGAGAATCTTACGTAAATATGTTTTTGTATTTAAATTATATTTAGGCAATAAATACAATGAAAGGAAGATTATATATTAGCTTTATTCTAAATATTCCCTTTATACATGCTTTACAATTGAGTAAATAGTTTGATTAAGATATTGTTTGTACTTGCTAATGATGTGGAAGCAATAACTTGCAATAATTGCTTCTTGCGATTTCTATATTCCCTCATACGTTCAGCATTAGTTTTTGGGAACTTCAGGTTCATTACTTAATACTTCTATTTAATTTTTTTTACGTTTTCTGTATTATCTCATATTCTGCATTATGGACTATTTTAGCTTCTATGTCATCCATCTGGTTATCTCTACATAGTACGACGCAACACACAAAGGCAGCAGTAGTGTGAAGTGCGATCCGCCTTTATACCTTACTTCAAACTTTGTTCAATTGTGAGAGACCACGATGTCCACCGTCAATGATCAATTTAATCAAAACTAAAATGGAGAGAATGGAGGGCAGTATCACAGATTCCTTAATAATTCTTATATAATTGAAGTACTTGTGATATTCCAAAACGTTTTTAACAGCATAATATTATCTATTTTACGACGCACTTCTTCTACAAGCGATTCACAGCTCAGCTTTTTCCGCAATAACGGAAGCGGATTGTTGACGGCAGTAATGTAACACAACAATGCCGAGTAAACAGATGACACAACAATTAGTTGCTTAGGTAACATAACAATGCACGCAGGAGTTCATATAAAAGCTGACCATTGTTGTTGGTCCATATTTACACATTGTTGATATGGATCTTACACAACTTCATTACGCTTTTTTGTCGAATAACCCTTCCGTATAGACGTATTTACGTCTAAAATAAAGCTTCTACGTATAATACAGTACTTATGAAGATGGTGGCATGCCTACAAATTTAGAATAAAATGCACTTTTACATGTGGATGAAATTACTAATACAGTTCAGATGGAGAGTTCTGATGCGATTGTATTACTGTCCATGAACCCACAAAATTAGGGAGTTATAACAGAGATGATATTGCAAAGAGGTGGGAATGACACATTATATAGATTTAGAAAGAACTTCTGGTTAACATGGGAAATGTTCTGTGGTGTTTGTAAACTGCTCATGGTACAGATGTCAAAGTGTTTCAAAATTCTTCTGATACAGCTATCAAACAAACTGTAGAAGAAGCTAACAAATAACTAAAAAAATATCTTACTTGATTGCTTCCCGTGACCCAGTAAGTGTACAACTCCTGTCTGGCAACCCAGCACTATCTGGTGCCATCTGGATCTTGCATCCAGACTCGTTCTGAAGCCGGCTAATCTGTTCACCACCTCGACCAATAACTGTGGAAATATAGAATACATGATTAAGATTTTATAGAATCTTACCGCTTACCACAAAACAACAAAGTCCCTTGGAACTACTATACATTGAAAACTGAATGTGAAACAGAAAACTTATACTTATACTATTATTTCAATGGCATTTCAATAATTTATACAGTTTATAACAGGGTTGAAATTTATTGAACTTATTAATATTATGGTCCTTAGACTCACATATTACATTATAATACTAATTTACCAAATGTTCTTCCTTGCCACTTTGCATTTTTAAGAGACAATCTTGCAGTTAAAACGCCCTTAGACTTCGGCAAACCGAAAGGTAATTTGGAGGAAAAGGTACAGCTCCTACTCATTCTCAACCTCAGCACTAGACAGAGGTGAATGGTCAGCATCACGCTTCTGCCACTCTTTACCCCCAGGGAAAGGACCCCAGTACCCATTGGACTAGAGGCTAGGTGGACCCCAAAGCCAGTCTGGATGAAGAGGCTGGTGGAAAAAATCCCCTGTCTGTCGGGGATTCTAGTCCGTAGTCAGTCACTATACTGATTGAGCTACCCAGCTCTCCTTTGAGGGATAAATGGAACAAACATGGAATCATTTGCAAAACAAATAAAAAATTTACTTCCTGTTAAAACCAGAAATGTTACCTACTGGTGCCATATGCATGTACAAGGAATCTTACTTCTTATGGTACTCAAGGTCTTTTAATCTTCACTTTGCATAATAAACTACACTTCATTCATATACGAGGTGCGATCGGAAAGTTTCCAGACTGCGCGTATAAAAACCCGTACACTTATCTCAGGTATTAAATTCATCCATCGAAGATGGTCGTCCAGAACGCTCGTCATCATCGACAGAGGTTCGGCCATTTTTAAAACGTGAATGCCACACAAAAGTTTGTGCACGACCCATTGTGGACTCCCCAAATGCTTGCTTTAGCATTTCATAGGTTTCCGTAGCCGTTTTGGTGAGTCTTTGGCAAAATTTGATGCACACGCCATTCCGAAATCGCAGGAGGGTCGGTGTAATGCACTACCAAAACGCCCGTAACTAAGAAACAAATGCTAATTCGATGATGCTGGCTGGCACACTGATTCACTATGAATGTAGGCCGCACCCCCTAGCGGCAGAAGCTCGTACTACATCTGGTTCGCCCTCTATTGACACAGTCTGGAAACTTTCCGATCGCACCTCGTATTCCTTTTTCTTAATACATGTAATCACTCCCCTTATGCCACAAGTGTGAAGTTTACTTTGGTGTTTATGAAAGTGACAGCAGTTTTCTGCCTCATTCATATGAACGTTCCCAGAAAATACAGTATCCGATAATTTATGTCAGTCCCATTGATTTTCCTATAATTTCAATGGTATCAGTTCTCACAAAATGTCACGTCCTATGAATTCCTAATTTTTAAAGTTCAAAGTCAGTACAAGCAGTCCGTGTTCTAACCAGAACATGCTGTTTACTAATTTTTAATCCCTGTTGTTTCAGTGTCCTTAATTTAATACATGTATTGATTCCCTTCCTATGAACCAATCCTGTGTTTACTGTAATTAAGTTTAATATTGCTGGCCTACTTTTTATTAACTTTAAGTGCGCATTGTCCTTAAGAATGACTTTACCTGGTATTAATCATTCACTACACACCTTTCTAACCCAATCCATAAAAACAACACTTACTGCCTATTCATCCACAGCATTGTAATTATTTTATTTCCTTTAGAACACAAATACACACAATTTTCTTCTTTTGTTCCTGTACAGCATTACTAGTACTAATCCTACCAGACCACAGCTATCTGGTAAGCTGGCTAACATATCACTCCCATGTGATATACAATCTCTTTAGTCCAGGCATATAAATTCCACTCCCAAAATGCTAAAAAAATTACTCATACTTACTTAACCCAACCATCTTATCAGGGACACGAATATCTTCATTTTGAACTGCCCCGAGACCAGGGACGCCTACACCGACGCCCAGGCCCTGCAGGCCCGCTGCTGCTGCGGCCGCCACTCTGGCCGCCACCGCCGCTGCCTGAACGGCTGCTGCTGCTGCCGCTGCACTGTTTGTTCCAGGCGGAGATGTTGCCTGTTGCGCTCGCAACGCTGCCAGCTGAACTCCTGCTGGGTCATTCACTGCAGCCACCTTTTTTGGTTCTGGTTCTTTTCAGTGTAATCAGAATAATAAACAACTACAGATGGAAAGAATGATTTCCAAACTTCTTGAAATGTTTGAAGGTGTAAGGGCAAAAAGGATCCAACAATAAGTAGGGCTTATAGCTTCCAATTTCATCCAAATGGCAGATTACATCTACCTTATGTACATTTACCAAAAACAATGCTCTGAAATCCAATATAATTTCACTGCACAAACTTCTAAAAAGCCTTTTGCTAAACCAGAAGGAAAGCAGTAATAAGAATTAAAATAAATCACAAAGGCAAAATATTGCTAGTTTTCAACCACATTACTTGAAAATGTGTTCTTGTAAAAATTACTGTGCTTCTAAAACTGACTTTTTTAGCTCATATATCTTACAGTAATGCAATTCTCCTACAATATGACACCTTATCTAAGAACTACAGCTCTATACCCCCATTTTTATATATAGAAATTTGTACAGATATTTTCATACACCTTTCAAATCAACAGCATACAATTTATTCTTCTCTTGTTAGCTAGATCTTCATTTATATTAAACCATTTACTGCACAAAAATGTTTACCCATCTTCTTACTTCAAATAACAATCAAGTAGTAATGATGGTTCAGGAATCAAAGTTCAAAAATGTTTCATACATATGAACAAAAGCCATGGAAAAATCCACACACTATTTTACAATAAAATGTGTTGATAAAGATATATGAATGAAAACAGAAAGTAGCACAAGTTCAGATGGTAAATTATGGCATCAAGCAGAATGTAATCATGGCTTAATTTGATTACAACTTCAGCAAATATTTAGAGACAAAGAAAAACAAAACCTGAAGTCAAGACATTGATTTAACCCTGAAATCCCCAAAATACAAATCATAGTCATTTCTGCCAACCTATGTTCTGTAAACAAAGGTGTCACTGTATTTTGTTTGGCTTTACCTTAACATTATACAAAATTAAACTCCACAAGAACAATTATAAACAAATGTAATAGAATAAAAACAGGTAAAATAACATAAGCCAAGTCTCCAACATTACAAAATAGAACAAACCCTTAAATTACAATCATGTAATTCTGATACAAATGAAATGTTCAAACAACCACAAGCAAGCATGATGCATTTATCCACAGAATGTAATCCAATGCACTTTCATAACAATTCCTGCAGCCAAAACCATGTCATAAAGGAAAGGAAATTAATATACATGTTAGACACAAACATTTCTTCAATAATAAACCTTGTTCTATCATAAACATGACATGGGATATAACTCAGCTTTTCTAAGTTGAAGTATACCAAGCAGAACAACAAACAATTAAAAATCCTTTAAATATGATAGGCAAATTTGTGAAATTCATCAAACAAGCTTTAACTTTATAATAATTAAAAATCTCATATTTAAACTCATATCTAGATCACCATATAGAGCATATGATGCAATTCTTCAGTTCATAATATAGAATTCTCTCATGTTCAAATGTTAATTATATCGAGTAGGACCTTTCAAAAAATATTCAGAAACTTGAAAAACTTGACCCAATACAACACTAAAGCTAAGTAATGGAAAAAAGGGGACCTAGATTTTAATCAAAGTCGACATGAAAAGGGGCACAAACCAATTCCAAAAACAATTCAGTGCATCAAAGTAATATCAGGGACATTTCCACTAGTTTCTGTCAAAAAAATGGTCAATGCAATATCTGTTAACCGGAGACTTGGCCTGTGCATAAGTTTACCTGTCCAGTCCATACCTGACCCGTCTTCCAATGGGCGTTTCTGACCTGCACTCTCACTTGTACCAGTAGGGTTGATTTTAGCAGCAATCTACACCAAAACAAAGAAATTCCAGTACATAAATACTAAAAATATCAGTGATCACAATATACATGCACCACAGTTAAGAAGTCCTGATATCTATAATTTCAGTAATGACAGAATGTGTGTTTTCATCATGATTTGTTAGTACCTAAAATCAAAAAGTGCAGGTAGTACTAAAAAACTTAAATGATCATATCCCTGATAAATTTATGCAAATAAATGCATATATATGCATGCACATATCCCAAGAGGACCAAATTCTGTAAAGGCTAGGTATGGAAGAATTTTATTTTCAAATTAGACACATAACCTCAAGATCTTCACTCACTGAGGTTCCAGCAGTTTCCACACACTATACTAACAGAACTCGTAAAAACAAAATAATGTATTTTCTTGATTTCAAGACCCACTTTTTTACATGTAAATATGTATGAATTCAGGGTGCACATAAGATTCAAAAAAGCACCTTTCTTCCACAAAATCTATTACTAAATCAAGGGTGTTTTTTACAATACAATAGATGGTGTTTTAAATCGAGGAAACACAGAATTACACTTAATGATAAATAATATAGGGGTTTCACTGCAACCATATTAAAAATAGCATGTGTTTATAACTATCAGCTTCATTTTCAAAACAAAACTTTCAATTGTATACACATTTTATCAACATTTGAAATTTCATATTTTTCACAATGTGTGAACTATATCATTCACTCCCTGATATTAATGGCATATTTATAAATGCACACTTATATTCATTAAAATTCATCTAAGTTAGCATCACCAGAGGTACAATGAAACATTTCAGGTGACACATGGGAAAATAAGACAGTACACTAAAGACAGTTTTATACTTGTGCACATGTGAAGTAATGAATCTAGAAACACAAACCATATCAACACTGTTGATGACCTGTTGCTCAACTGAGTATCTTGTGTTCATGTGATAGGTTCAACTATGTGCATACAATTTCTGGTAACACGAGGAAAATTGTATTAATATTCTATAAGGGTCAACTGTGTGAAAAAATGTTCACTTATTAGTTGGCATAATAATAGCAATGAAAAGCTAAAACAAAGTTTGAATTGAAATCCGGGAACTTCTTTTGATACAAAGAAAACATACACACACACACACACTTGCTCAACAAGCGCCAAAATCTAACGCTCCCATTTAAATGGCCTTGACTTCCAATAGAAACAAATAACAATGCTACGTCAAAACTAGTTAATTTGTATTGTTCAAAATATTCGTCACAGGTTTCAGCCAAACTATATGAAACAAAGCACAATTGGCTCCACGCGGGCACAAAATCCCATGTACCACTTTTGAAGATATGTATAAACTGACGCACACATTAATTTGGACATAAAATTTCATTGTGAAAATTATTAAACTGGCTTCACAGGGTTATTAGTACCTTGGGGCATACTCCGTTCTATTCAATTTTATAATGCAAGCGAAAAAATGCGGTACTACCCGCGCTGCTACACAAAGACTGGCTCTCAGCGGCAATGGCGTGTACACCAAGGCCGGTCAAGAACATACAAAGCATTTATTAAGTACTGCTTGTTAATAGCCGCATTTCGGTATCGGATCATAATCAAACATACTTCCGAAAACGCTATCAACAGTCAACCTTAAATATACTTAGTAACTACACTACATAACAACACAATAATATAAAACGGAATGGCGCCAATTGACGTATGTACGCCGCCAAGGCCCTACCATACACGCTATACCGACGGTTCCAAATAACCCAAAGTTCCTTCCTATGAAAACTCAAATTAATTACAACTAATTACCTGTCTAGCACGCTGAAGGGCAGCTGCAAAAGCTGAACTTTGACTGAAATTCGTAGGCGGAGCAACCGCTGAATAATCACTCATGTTGAACCATGAAGCAAGAGTAGATAAAATGGCGCTTCCTTAGGTGACCGAAGAATTGTAATGTCTACCGCTACAAGCGCTTAAGTCTAGTTTCCGGGAGCTAACATCAACGTAGCACGCAAAACAACAAGACAGGGCTGCTTTCATGTGCGCAGTTACTGGAATCATGGCATACTTGCTGCGCTGCCATCTATGTTTCAGAGCTCGATAGAGCAAAGCAAATGCAATGTGGTGTGGGAAATAAGTAACAGGGTATACTATTACTAGGCCTAAAATTGTGTCACTTCACGCCGCCACAATTTTGTACTCATTATCATCAATAATTTTGAAGGAACTTACTTCACTCCTACTTCTTATTTGGGAGGTCCCGGTTTCAAATCTCGGCCTGGAGACAGACTACACTGACTGAGGGTTTTCGTGGTTTTTCTGAGACCCTCCAGGCAAATGGCTCGGTTGCGCTTTGAGTTAGGCCATGAGTGCTTCCTTCCACATCTTAACAATTCATTATCATCTTCTCATGTATAGCCTGAGATACTGAAGGCATCATTAAATATACTACAAATAATGTAAATAATTCAAAAGTATATGCATGCAAACTGGCTACATCACTCTCATTTAATTTCTATCCATAAGTTAACAAAAAAGCTAATTCTTCAGATGTCAAAATTAATTAAAAAGAATGTCATATATTTATACATGTAATCGATATCAATTGAACCTGTTTCCTCTACCTAGATCTAGAAATTGAAATTAGCATACTTCTGCCCCCAGACAATAGTATAGCATAGCTATTCTGCAAGTTCCACAAATGTTGTTTGAAACATTTTTCAACATGCTAAATGTTTACCAATTATTCAACATTTATTTTTGCGATCAACATTTAACACCTTTTTCACTTCCTATGACTTTTTATTCCATACACGCAACAAAAATATCAATGCAAAGTATGGTAGTAGGTCTGAAGCTTGTTTATGCCACATCTCATATCTCCATAAGTGGTTTAGGAGATATGTTATAGGCATAAGAAATTTAACACAAAATCTTTGAAAATAATTATTTCAGTAGAAGGCACTAAAATCTGTACCTTCATGTAGATCTCTTCATGGTACAATTATATCATTACATTAGACAACTTACCCATGGTTTGATTTGAAGGCAATAATTTGTACACCCAACTCGCCTTTCAACAGTTTGCAGCAGCTTTCTTATTTTGATAGTAAAAATAAATCAAATGGAAAAATCCAAACTGTGCCACTTTGTCTACCACATATTTCACACAAAATTAATAGAAATATAATTACATAACTGAAATTAAGTTTGTTAGATTACATTTTTAAAGACTACAACTTTTAAGTTCTTCCAAGGTATATTGCAACGATGCACATAAATAAAGAAAATCACTTCAGGCAAAAAATAATTATAACTTTCTTGCTTGTATTTTACGTATTTACAAGTAAGTCATAATTTATCTATTGTATATAATAGGTGGATTTATTTGTAACTTATCTCTACTTTACATGAACCTTTTGTCTGTATTTTGTGACATTTATATAATAGTATGACTTGTATTTGTATAACATGTATTGTATTATTATGACTTATTCTACATCCTATTGCCATCTTACTAACTTATGGATCCATGGAATGTAATAAAGATGTATGTATGTATGTGAAAAGAAAACAAACTAAGAAAGTTAACATTAACCCAAATTGGATATGACATGCATTATTGCATGGTATGTTTTATTTGTGCAGCAAATATCAGACAGTGGAAAACATTCAGTTATAATTACATCACAACCAACAAAATGAATCACAATTACATTATCAATTCTCAAAGACAATTGGTAGGAAATGGCCCTTTGTTCCTAGTTTTAGGAGACTAAACACTGTAGCTCTCCTAAAAACCTGCAGTTTATAGAATCATTCGTTCATGGTAACATCAGAATGGTTACTAATTTCATAGGAAGGTAAAAAATTCTTCCAAATGAACTTTAATTTAAATTAATGAAACTAATTAAATTTTAAGTTAACATGAAATAATCAAAATGTCTGAAGTCTGATACTTAGCAAAAAAAATTCAATGAGGATATCTTGCTCAAGTTAACTGAAACTATTGATTGTGCACATATCAATAATTGTCAATGGAAACTGTATGTTCAAAATAGTAAACATGTCAACCAAGATATTCCGATGACATAGCGAACCTTGACCATTACAAATATTTTATATATACAGTTACAATTTCTTTATTGAGTTTACAACCATAGCAGTGCCTTCCATCTCTAATACACACACATAAATGGAATGTTTCACAATTATGAGTTGCAATCTAGCTTTTCTCTAGTACATTCCTTGCCACATGATAGGGTTTCAAACTGCAGAAACAATACGTAAAGCCAAAATAATCCTGCAGGATTATTGTTGTTGTTATACCTTGAAATTTCAAGACAAGGAAAGAAGACACTGGCATTACAAACAAACATTTTCCTTGTAAAAAATGTATGAATCTCTCAATGAAGGTGTTATGTTCCATGCAGTGCCCCATTTTCAACCCATAATCATTAGGTTAATCAGTACTTCTATGTAAGCTCAACAGCACGGGACCTACCAGGTAATTCCACAAAGTTATCATCTTCATCCCTGGATAGCTTAAAATGTACACAAAAACCTAGGATATAAATAATTATTTTCCTTGCTATATTAAAAAAAAATCAGTATTTATAAATGTAATCTCAAATAACTACAAGAATTAATATTGACTAGTAAATCATTTCAAGAATTGAAAATTCAGCTGGAAACAAGTTATGAACAATTTTAAATAGCAAGCAGCAATCTTCAAAATCTAGAAATGAACATTTTATCACATAACACAAAAATAGCACTAATATATGGATGGAATATTTAATGTTTTCAAACAGGTATTACTGATGACTTGTAATTATCAAAGCACAAGAGAAAATACTGATGTGGCAGCAATTATAAGCACATACAACTAGATATATGTATTAAGCTTTGGAAATTGGTAGCGCAACAGTTAAATCTATGCAGATTGCAACATTATATTTGGAGGGGCAATAAAAAAGTGTATGTATGTATAATTTCTCAATGGAAAATGTATAAAATTAGCCATTACTTCATTGGTTTGAATGAGAAAATGACTGTATATGTGATGTTCATTTACAGCACTCCAGCCATCCATCCAATTTGGCTTTCTTTAAGCTTTGAACATATTCCCCATTTCATGGCAATTAAAATATAGCAAATACTGGTGTAATTACATAATGACATGGGACACCAAGATCTTACTAATACCAGACTGGATTAACAATAACTCAGGTTCACAATTATTATTTTGGTATCAGTATAACCATTTAATTCATCTCTTTCATAGTTTCAGATGTGAGTCCATCAAAATAGCAACAACCTTTTACCCATACACCTGCACAAAGAAGAGAAGACACAAGCAAAATTAGCACTAATCCTAAAAATGTTGTCAATGGATTAACAAGAATCTTGTGACTGACTTTTCTCTAACAAATTTATAAACCACATTCATAGTTTTGATCTTCTGCTATTTATTAATCTGACACTCCTCATTCCTAGATACAAGAGGAACCTCTACCTCAGAAAGGGACAAACTATAGCTGGGGAGCACTATTTGAAAATGTTCTGCTAGCAAAAAGGTGAACTTATTGCAGTCACTATTGACTTCACTCATCTTATTAAAGTTGTTGGAAGTCAGTGATTATTTTATATTACATTATCTCAATATAACACATAACTTTACTAAGGTGTGATTCACTCTTTTTGTTAGCAATTTCAAAACAAAATATTGCTATAAACAATCTGCAGTTCTTAATGTAGAGTGTGTTATGATAACTTTTTTGTATAATCAATTGCTTTACATAGGGTCAAGCAAAAAGCTACCAACTAATCTCTATAAGTTTGTAATTTCAATTTTGCTGATACCAGGAAACAGGAACTTGCTAAATTGTGGATTGTTTATTGAGGGTTTGAAGAGATTAAAACACATTCATGTATTTATAACTTCAGTTATTTTGGAAGGAATCAAAGTGGACATCTATAAAGAAAGAAACTTTTATGAACAAAGTGAAGGCATATAAGAGTTTAGAGGTAAATGTTCACATATTGTCAGTTCTAAGTGTTTAGATGAAGCTCAGTGCCCAGGCTTGTACTCCACCTGATTTTGCTTCTGGGAAAATGACTAACTTCCCTTCACCCCACCAGATGCAATAAAACAGGAGGATCATAGGCCTAGAAGCCACTCTGGAAATGGTGATATGAATGAAAAATTGAAGTCATGGTCAACCACCTTAGTAAAGCAACTACAGTAAGGGTTTCGAAACATTTTGTCTCCAAATAACCTCAATCCATGATTAAGAGTATTTTTCATAACAGTAATAAGTAACCTATGATCTTTCTTAAATCAGAAGTAAATTCTGCAACAGCAAATGTTTACTTATTGTTTTTGTGAATTTATAACCTTTTCCCAAAAGTTCAAGTAAAAATGGGTTTTAATCAATCAAAATTTACAATGTGCATTTCCAGAAGCACAGCTTGATTAAATGGACCTATATGCATAACAATCCTTCTTTAGACTCTGCAAACACAGGAAACATCAACAAAGGCCACAATTGTGCCAGAGAAGTGAGGGTGCAGAACCAAATCACAAAATTTAGGAGGTGGTGTCTATGTCATAGGGATAGAAAGTTTTGACTGACAAGAGAAGTATATTCATTTTTAGAGATTCAGGTAAAAGTTCAAGGTTTGGTTATCACTGTTAATTACACACTAGAGAGAGAGAGAAAAGAACAAATTTATACCTTGGAGATATTACTGCAGGCATAAAATTTATAGCCTTCATACTGGTGGTAACAATTACTTGTATTATTGTCTCCATATCTTATCTGCATAATTGTTGTACACTTTCTGATCTATAAAGAATTTTAATGCATTTAGATTTGAAGCTGAGTCTATGCTTTCTAGAATTACAAATTGTAATATTTGTTTGTGAGTTTGTATCTGTTTCTTTGTATGATGTAATCCTTTGAATTATCCTCAAGAGCACCCACCAACTGAAAATACTATTCAAAAAAATAATTTAATAGTCACTCTCCAGGAAATATAACCATTCTTACTGCAATACTTTCAGTGCCTTATGGGTATATGTTAAATATCAACTCTTTACTTTGATTTAAACTATAAAACATCAAAATATTTACATCAGCATCTCTCATCAAGAGTCCGTTTAGATGTATGGTCATTACACTTACAGAGAAATTACATACTTCAGAGCTGAAAATTCAAGATTTACAGGAAGAGACTTTTCAAAACAATACAATATTTGGTAATGTGGGAGGTGTTACCAAACCTACCAATGTATATAAATACATAAGAAACATCTTACCACAGTTCAGATCTGGTTAGTTACAATATGTAGAGCATATTTTAGCTGAGTGGACAGAATGGATTGGCTATAAAGTTCAAATTTGTGATAATATGCACTAAAATTAAAAATGTAAAAATAATTGGTAAGACATATGTGGGATAATTAGTTGTCATTTTGAATATTATTGCTAAACTCTGCAAGTTGTTTAATTCATTTTAGATTTTTATCTCTACATTCCTATAGAGTTAATTTTCACATGCATTATTATATCCAGTTATGAGGTAGAGTGTCCTTTTAGAAACAAATATAGAGGAGAATGCATATTCATTACCAGTGCACATCTTCCTTCACACCTCAAAATACATATCCAATTGAGGCAAAAAATAATCACACTTAGCATCTTTAGTCAACTGTATCTGTCAATGGTAGGCTTGTATATAAATCTTTTCTTTTGAACATCATAAAACATTCTAGTTACAAAAACATTTAAGACTCAATACTGCCAGTAATTCATAACTTTTAACATGTGCCACAACAGTAACCACGATGATCAAGAAACCTTTTCAGTATCAGTATACAAACTTAATAACATTAAAGCTTATGGAAAAAGACACCACTATTAACATAGATATGTAATCACAAAACCAGTTTGTAATAAAAGCATGAAAAACATATTTACTAATTGCATTTCTCCACTCAATATTTACTAAACATTTTAGACAACATCATGACTCTCACTTAGTCCAAATATCTTATGATTTATTATTGAACACTATTTTGTGGTTTTTAGGGTTGAGTCTAAATTATGCAGTGCACTATCAGTATCATTGAAACAATAGAACTTATGAATTATCCCTCCGCACCAATATGGACAAATTATGGCTCATGAGTGGATGTGATTATTACAAGGAGTCAGAGACACTGACTCCATAGCATACATCAAACATACCAAGCTACTTCATACTGCTTATTGACAGTGGACAATTTATATGAGATCTTTCTGCTGTTCTAATGAGAAATGGTTTGGATTCAATACAAAAGTGTGACCTCCTCTGTAGAGTAATTTTAAATACTGCTATATGAAAACATTTAGTCATCAATGAAAATGCCTCTAATGCTTTTGATCTTTATCAGAGCCAGCACAGAAATAATTTTAATTTGGAAAAGTATTGAGAATGATATGAAATTTATGCAATACCACAGCAATACATTTTAAAGGGTAATCAAAATTTCTTATATTTCTGAACGATCATATTGCCACACACTCAAGTTTTGTAGTGAGGTTGTTGCTACTTGTGTTCATCCATTACAAAGACAAGACCCTGCTCTCTTCTGTCACCTTTCTGCTGCACGTACTTCATCACGCAAGTCAAAGGTTTTACCTAAGTTTTCAGGATGCCCATAGCAGTGGTTTTCACTGCCTACAGAGATATCTACTTGTGGACCACGTAATTGTAATGTAGTGATGTGTGAAAGACCACGCAGGGCTAGTACCACAAAGTGCCCCCCTCTTGTCACCTCACATGATGTCACAGGACGTTCAGGTGTGTACACTGCCAGCAGCTCACCTTAAATGTAAGAATAGATAATGAACTACACAGCTTATAGAGGACAAAATTAGGAAACAGATATACTCTAATTATATGCAAATTCTTTGCCACAGAGTAATGTTTCATGGCAAGTTTACAAGATGTCACAGTCATTTACAGGTTCTTCCTGGGTTTAGGAAAACTGCACTCATTTCACTGATTTTTACTTTCTGTCATCTCTTAACAAAGAAGTTCTGGGAATAACTTCCTATGCCCACTTTCTCTGAAATGGATCGATCTACACTGTGAGACTAGGAGGAACTATGAATTAAGAAGTATATAATTACTTATCCTACATATAACTTTAGCTTTTGGGTAAGAGCCACATCTGTTCCTGATTGACAGAGTGGAGGAGCGGGCTGCTGTCCAATGGGAGAGGAGCATGTGGTTGAGGAAAGGAGTTGATGAAATTTTGAGAGGTGATGGCAAGGAGGTTCTGCTGACCATGTTACACAGAAAAGGATTGGTAGTAATTGTGTGGAAGGGAGTGGCAGCTGTTCAATGACTACAAAGATTATGTAGGACTATGTTAAGTCATTCCCTCGTCACCATCAGTTGGTGTATTCTCAGGTTGTAGACAGAAAAGAAGGCCTCCAGATATGGAGAGCAGCTGTGAATATACTGAATAAGCAGATATGGAGAGGCAACAAGGTGTGGCCCTCCAGCTTGGGGGCTGGGTAGAGATTAACAACTCTCCACCATAAAAGAACAGCATGTTACAAAATGTTACACAGGGACATTGACTTGAATAGACTGTATGGAACAATCCAGGTAACAAAAAGTGGACATGAGACATAAAATTTGAAATGTGAAGAGTTTCATTAGACCAGGTTCTTTTTAAAAGAGTATCAATACATATATTGCCATTCAGTGAAAATGAAATTGTTAACTAAGCCATATTTGTACATTTTATGCAGCAGCATTAACACTCTATTAATAACTATGTCAAAATCACTTGCCTTTATTGAGGTCCCAAAGCCGAAGTGATCGGTCTCTACAGACTGAGTCTGCTGAGAGGAATGTACCTCCAAGGGAATCAAGTCGCAAGAAGTTGACCGGGGCTGTGTGCCCGCACAAGTACCACCGGCAATTTCCTGTAATTCAGCAAACACATATGTAACCATAAGTATGGAATTATGAAATGTTAGACTATTTATATTTTGTACTAAATTGCAGTATATGGTATGTAAAACATTCATCGCTGTGTTGTGAATCATAAATATCTTCCTTATTCCTTATAGAATATGTATTAAATGTCCTGTGGGGCATCCAACAGGTTTCTTATTTCTTAAATACACCACACACGTAACCTCAAGTTAAACTTTACATGGTAACAGTAATTTTTAAAGTTCTGTTTAATATCCAACATGTGAGCAAAAATAATGCCTGAACTGAACAACCAATGACTTAATTTTTTTATAAATCCAACAAAGAATGAGATTTCAGGTATTCAGGACAGTGAAAATTTAGTTTTCAGTCTTCTGGATTATGATACTGTGTTCTTGTTGGTAGTTATCATTGTTATGTAGGAATCTATTGCCTCCATATTCACTTACACCCTGTAAATAGATGTGATAGGTTCCTCTGAAACGGTGGTATCCACCTTCAATACTACATAGCATCATAATCCAGCAGACCACACTCCATAACTACTTTAGATAACTGAAAACTTATTCCAGGTGATACTTATCATTACTTACTTACTTACTAAGTCACAGGATTCTCCTGTGCAGTGCAATATTCTGCACAAAGTTTTATAAATATTAAATTAATAATTCATGATCTACCTGTTCTTAATCTTTTTCAATCCATAATTCAATTACAATGCTACATAATGGACCACAAAGAATTAACATTATTAGTCATTAAGTATAGTAAAGTGAAGTACAGCTGTCCTGCTATACACCATGTAGGCACTTGGGGGAAGGGGTGGGTCAGTGTCATGCTCCGGCTATGCTTTACCACAGGAAGGACCCTGGTACCAACTGGCTAGGTGGCTGGGTGGGCCCCAGAGCTGGTTTGGATGCAGAGGCTAGAGGAGAACCCTCTGCCCCTGTCAGGAATCAAACAACATTATTAGATATTTTAAGTTAATAAATCTCTGAAGCCCTGCTATATTTTAGAACAAATAACTATTTTTGTAATTGTTTCTGATGCATTTTAAAAAATAATATTCTGATCTTGGCTAATAAAGAAATCCTTAATTGAAAACTATGGTTATAAGGCTGAGTCTATCAATTTGGGGACCTAAATTGGCATCATTCCTTTACTAACCTGTCACAAGATCCCAGACTAGAATCCTTGCATCCTCTAGCCCACTGATGACACAGCCATCTCGAGATGAAATGTCAAGAGAAACTGTATTTACACCTGGCTTCCACTTTTTGAACAATGTCCCACTTTGTAGGTCATACACAACAATGAAGTTGGGGCATGGTTCATCCACTTCCTGATTTACAATGCAAGAATATAAAAGAGTATAGTACTCAAGTTATGCACCTAATCTTTCAGAAGTAAGCAATTTCACAGTTTCATGAGGGAAGAGATTGTCATCACTGATAAATTTTAGGTTCTTTCATAAACTTCAAGCAAAATGTAGGGTAATATTTTAATTTTCTCACCCCAAATGCTTTCCACATGACAGCATGAAATCATCATAGATACTACTGGAGTTCCTCAAAACAGTAGACATTAGGCCATAAAGGCTAATGTTAGACTGTGTTCCTACTGGAAATATGTACCAATTTTATGTCTGCAGCAAAATAGGAGTAGCATATTTAGGTTCAATTCCTGCTTCCTTCAAAAGTCTGAAGAGAAGGGTGTTGTTAAAAAATGTCTTGGCACAGATACATTAGATAAACTACAGTAATTTATTTTCCAGAATATATATTATATCTTTATGAAAATAATAAAAATACTGTAAGACTGAATACTCACCTTTGCAACACAACATACATAATGTCCTTCGTGTGTGATGGCAGCCAGACTTGTGACAAAGTCATGATGAGGGATTCGCAAATCATACAGCAATTTTCTAGATGACAAGTTCCATACGAGCAAAGGAAATGGCTTCTGAGTTTCATCCCCACAGACCAACACTCTGAAGTGATTTCAATTAGTATAATTACACATCATCTACTAATGTACAGTGCTTCAATAAGGTAATATCACGCTGGTTGATAACATTACAAGAGTGAAATTGGAAGTCTAGATTTTGCCACGTAACCTAATTACTTGTCGCCCCCAGTGGACTAGTGGTTACCATGCTTGCCACTGGACCCAAGGTTCGTGGGTTCAAACCCGACCAAGGTCGATGGATTTTTAAGGGTTATAAAAATCCTTAGCACAAATTCCTTGGGACAGGAAGTAAAGCCAGCAGTCCCATGTCGTAGATTTACAGCATGTAAAAGAACCTTACGAGCATCTGAATAGGAGGCGACAAAGACTCACAAAAGGGTTGTAGAGCCAAGGAACAACAACCTAGTTACTTAAGAATACTGAAGGTATATAACAGAATACTATTTTGTCATACATCCTTTTTATTCTTAATAAAATCTTGAAAGCAGCAAATTTAGTGAAATATTCTATACCTACCCCTTCAAATAAATTGAATTAAACCATCACACTATAATCACTACTGAGCTGTTTCCTCCAAGTACTGTAACATTTGATATTTAGTACTACCATTATACAATATGTTTTAAATTGATAACACCCTACCAATGTTACCACATTACTGCTTGCCTATTCACTTTCTAAGAGTAAGAATTATACAATAACCCACCCCCCACCAAATTCCAAACATTTATACAATGAGCAAAGAAATACAATCTTTTACAAGGTTGACATTTTATAACAAACATTACATACCTAAAGACATATATCTTACACATTGATTTAATCATATCATTTGACATGTAACTCTTACTATTTTTACTATATATACATTTGTTTTACCTGCCATCACCAGAAACAAGCAAGGAATTTAGGAACCGGTCCTCCCCTGCCTTGAACGTTGTTACACAGTCTCCACTCTCCAGGTTCATGAGGTTCACATACATTCGATTACGCGAAAGTGCTACCAGATGACCTCGATCATGGAGTCCATAATAGGGCATCTTCTGATTCATGACACCCTTCAGTCTTGTTACAAACTCTCCTGAGTCCAAATCATAGATTCTAAGTTCTCTTCGACACAGGACCACACATCTGGAACCATATCAGGAAGAGTTAATAGTGCTGTATCAGCTATTGGAATTACATAGCATTAAATGAAATATAGTAAGCTCATTTTGAATGAATCAAGAAATATGCAACAGGAAGCAATCCAGTATTCTATGGAGGTAATCAGAAACAAAATATGACAATTAAACCAAGCAGCTCATAAATATAATCAGACACATTCGACTGTCAACCTATTCAATACTACATACTTATATTACAGTAAGTCTTCCTGTCATCTTCTATAAGTTCTGGTTGACTTGTATCTAATGCCTGTACATATAATTTATGACCACCTTGCTGACCTCTATTCATTTAGGCAAGGGTCTAAAATCCATTTCTGAGGTGGGAGCACCCATAGGGTCGATTATGTTTCTCTAAAATGTTGGTATTATCCTATAATTCCACATACCAGAAGATCATTGTCATCAACCTGT
The DNA here is from genome assembly GCF_977971745.1 of Zootermopsis nevadensis. Classification (NCBI taxonomy): domain Eukaryota; kingdom Metazoa; phylum Arthropoda; class Insecta; order Blattodea; family Termopsidae; genus Zootermopsis; species Zootermopsis nevadensis. Next base: position 1,407,166 of record NW_028259136.1, read on the forward strand.
TGAATTGTCTGCACTCAAAAACTCTTGATATTCTGCTTTTCCCGCTGAATACAGCCCATCATGCCATCTATTAATGTTTCTTTGTTTGAAGCAAAAGAATCAAAGTCTGAATGGGGTTGAAAATTCGATGTTTTGCAAGCCATTGGTTTAATGAACATCACTGCTACCCTTCTCACCAGATATTACAAAACAATCTTTTCACCTTGCTTGATACTTTTTTGTAATATAAGAACTAGTAACACACATCCAGCAGCCTCTCCTGTTCAAGTGTAATCTTTGTTCTTTATATGGTATATCTCATTTAGATGGACAATGCTAGGAGAACAGAGCTTGAATAGCAAAAGTGTTACATTAGTGCTATAGGAAATACTGGCACAGGAGCTTAAAAGGTAGTGACTGTACTAACAGACATTTCAATTTCTGGCCAACAACAGATTAATGAAACTGCTAATTTCTTTCATGATGAACACAAATAGACTCATGAAAATAACTCTATTAACAAATTTTAAAATTATAATCATTAATTCATGTTTGATAATACTGCAACTTAACTTTAGCTACTGTAAAACAAAAGCCAATTTCTGTGTTTCCATTGTGTCTTACCATAAACTTAATTGGAATGAATTGTAATACATACCTGGTATCATCAATGGCCTTGAGATTAATGGGATGTGTGACTCCAACAAGAGTTCTTACAGGGATGGCATCATGGGCGTCCCACACTGAAATTTCTTCCCGTTCTGTTGACACAGTGACAACAAAATCAGGATTATCAACCAGCCGTGTTACCATGTCAAACCGACACAACTGGTCCAAGTCCTCTACTTCAACTGCACCACCACTACTTGCAGCTGCAGCAGAAACTGACAACTTATCCATCACATTCTTCCCTTCCTCAGATCCTGCACTTCCACCGACCAGCGGCTGAAGAGGAAGGAGGGAAAGAACAGGGGGGTCACAACAAACCTCATACAGTTCCCTCACAAATTTGTAGCCTTCAGGCGACTCCCAAATTGATTCTGATGAGGAAGGCTTCCTTTCTAAATCACCTTCATGAAAAGGTGTCTTCCCTTCATGAGAACCAAATATAGCAGATAGGTGGCCATACAGCTGAGAGTAAAATTGCCTCCCATCATATGCCAATGCACAAGAGCATTCTTCAAGAAACTTTCTAAGAAAGAGAAGGTCCTTTTCTGGTCCTTTATTAGTGACCAAAGATTTCTCTTCTAGAGCAATGTCCTCCAGTACCTATAAAAATCCAAAAAGAAAAATGTAAACTATAAGACCTTTGTTAAGTGAAATGATGAGGCACATGTGACTGTAATATTATTGGGTTACACAGATTTTTACATGGAAAACAGAATGCTGTATAATATTTCCAGCAGTAATTTAGACCTTAATGGAATGTTTTAAAAGGTTTTAACTTGCAGATTAAAAAACTTGTGTGAACAAAGCTTCTAGTGTATAACAAGCACAGATATCAAACATACCACTGCATAAAGAAAAAAAGTGTAGAATAGGAAATAGTAGTCAGCACATGGCACTTCAGTGTGTTGACATTTTGCTTCAGTACATCAGTAAATGAGACTTTGACTACAGTGATATTCAGTTACAGGGACATTTTGAAATGTCAAGAGATGTCTACACAACTCATTAACAAACATTACTGACTATTTATTAAACTAAGCACAGTAAAGTCAATGTATGTTATAAGTAATTTGTGATACACTATGACAGTTTAACTTAAAATATCTTGAATTATCTACCACTTTTAATTATTTGTGTTTCTTGCTCATCATCAGCCTGGATAATTGGGAGTACACTGTACTAGAAGAAATAAAGCACAAAGATACATCACTAACTTGCACAATTTCTAATTTATACTAGCCTCTCTTATAGAAGAAAGCATTTAAAGGAAAATAGGTACTGTAAAGTACCTCATGGAACTTATTATCAAATCTCGGTGTATGCATATATGTATATGTTGTTTAAATAAAATTAAAAAATTTCTATAAAATTAAAGCCAGTACTTACATGGTATACATCAGAACCACAAAGCTTCACATACAACCAGGAATGGTTATAAAGAAACTCCTCCTTTAAAGAACCACAAAGCCAAAACACCTGGAAGGGGAGTTCATCCAGCTTTCTTCTGTTATAGCTGAAATAACCCCAGACCAGGACAATAATGTCAGCATTCAGGTATAAAGCACTTGCACAAAACAAAATTACAAGCTCATATAAACAAGTACAAACAGTAATCACACATTTACACAAGCCAAGACACATACTGTAATATGAGTTACTCCTAGCTGTCAGTCAATATACTGATGATGTTTAAACAGGATGATAAACAGGATGCATTCATGGTATTGTACATTTTAATTTTAAATGTATGAAAATTGTACATACAACTGTGAGGACAAAATATTATATGGCGGCCTAAATGCTCACAGTAGGGTGATTATTGGTTAATTCACAGCCTATTAACACATATTTGATTTTATCTGTAGTTTATTTAATGACAGTGTCTGTAGCTCAGAAAACACAGTGCTGAATGATACAATGATTCATGAATAATAAAATGAAAAGTACAGTGAAACCTCGATGCATCGTTTTCGGCGGGGGTGGGAAATAAAAACGATGAATGCGGGAAAACGATAGATGCGGGAAAGCATTAAAAATTTAAAAAAAACAATGTTTCTCTTTCAAAGTTACTTCTTTTTACCAAAAAAGTCTTTAGTGGACAACTGGTTTGTCGAAACTTTACGTTTTAGACCAAACAGAGCACTTTCCACGTTCAAAGTGTTTTCCTCGTCACGTTCACTAATATTAAGCGCATAAAAGAACGACTTCACTTTCGCCAATGCAGCGTGTGCTTCGGCAAAACTCGGCAAAGCTTCGGGCTCGCATTCGTCGTCTCCCTCTTCCTCACCACTCCAACCCCCTTTGCGGACAATAACAGGAAGAATGGAAATACTATTACTGCCGAACTCAACGAAACGTAGCTGTAGAAGACCCTGAACCGCTGGAAACGAGATGAACCAGAAGAATGAAAAGTGCCGCCAGCCTTTCCTTTGTACTTGTAATAAAAGCATTTGTGAAGAAATTCACACTGCACATGCCATCTGGCATCGCTGGAACGAAATATGAGTGCACCCTAATTAAAATCGTAAAATTTCTGACAATGAGCACCGCCATTCACTCCAATATCACCCCTGCACCGCTGACCCTCATTCCAAAAGAATGTGCTGGTTGGGCGACATAACAGGTTACCGCTACTGCGTATTCCAAAAACATTGTGCGTCTTTCGGTATTAATTTATCTCAAAACCCAGCATTTTAATTTCTCAGAAACGATCATTGCGGGAAAATTGTGGGCCGGGACTAAGATTTTTGAACGATCGATGCGATAAAACGATAGTTCGAGGAACGATAGAAGCGGGAAAATGTAACATTATTTTATATGGGATGTATTCGGGACCGAACAAAACGGACGATGCATCCGGGAAAACGATAGTTCCGGGAACGATGGATAGAGGTTTCACTGTATATGGAAAGAAGCAGTTATGGCCTAATTTAAGGAACAATCCTAGCATTCACCCAGGAGTGAGGAAAACCATTAAAACCATCAATCAGGAGAGCTAGTATCCAAGCCAGATTTAAATCTGGAACCTACCAAATATAAAGCAGAACTAATTCAGAAAATGAAAACTGAAGAGGCAACATTCTGCTCATCTTACCACTTGCTGGTTTTGTCAGGCTGGAGCAGACGTCGCCCAGTCATCCCAGAATGTTGTTCATCTGCCCACTTTCCCTACAGAAATGGTATCACATTACATAACTTTAAGTTACAAAAATATTTCAGTAAATGTCAGTAAATCAAAAGCCAAGTTAGTGACAATCTCTGTTTACAATGCATAATTTGTTCCCTCTTCAGCCTTTCCTTGTTTTATATCAAACTTTGGAGGAACAAACTGTCTCCATCCTGAAGATGAATAAAGATCTTCAGAATGAAGGAAGCAAAAAACCAGGAGACCACAATCTAAATTCACACCACTGTGAAAACTTCAAATACTACATCATCATACGAGGAAACGGAGTACTCGCCGTTCATGGCATAAAAAAATAACTACAGTATCAATAATATTTAATTCACATATGTGGGTGTCTAGCATAACAATTAAAGTAGTAGGAAACAACAATATCAGTTGCTGCCAACATATAATAAAAATAAAATAAAATTTTACTAAAATGTAAATAAACTGATTGATTTTTGGCTATTCAGAGCAAATATGTGACAAGTTTAAAATGAGTCATTGATTGTCAAAGAATCTTCAGTTTTTACATAGGGTTTGCACTTAATTTTCAAATCAATGACCACTTCTCCAGTCTATTTTGATATTTTGTTATTTTTGTACAATAGAACAAAAGCAAAAACAGTATGCAACATGGAATGAAGGTAGGGAGAGAACTTAAAATCATGTGAAAGATATAAAGCAAAGAAGAAATGTGGTATAATTAAAAATGGCAGTATGATATCAGGTTACTGCCATTGTAAACACATACTAAGTAACAATACCTTACAATATCACCTCTGCACCAGTAACTCTTTATACATATCAAAAAGCAAACTTCTTCTTTACACACATATCTTACGACATTATGACTACGTAGAAAACAAGAACAAAGAAATATCAATACTGAAATTCAATAATGAACACAATCACAAGTAAAACAATTTGTCAATACTTTAGTCAATAACAAAGTTCCAAGTCTGTGTCAACATTGGCAATGATCAGATCACATGTTGTGACACTTCAGTTAGTACAATGATTGGCTGTGTTCCCAATGACCAGGGTTCAATTCTTGACAGAGGCAATGTGATTCCTTTCTATAACTTCACGTACCTGATAATAATTAACAAGTGTCTGATGAGCCCACCGTCTTCTTGTTTCATCACCAAGGTATCTTTGCTTCACTGCATTGTATAGCATATCATCTCGCCAAAGCAATGTGCTTAGGCCATCTACACTTGACCAGAGCAGAAATGGAGCTAGATACTTATTGAGTCTGGCCCAAAATAAGCATCCTGGTGCCCACAAAACTAAACAGAGAAGTCAAATCCTTTTATATAATTGATTTAACATTTCCAATCTAAGTGAAGAAAAGAAATTCAAATGTGCATTATCTAATTCTCAAATTTAGATATCAAAGTAAATTTCATTCTTACTTATATAAATGTATATTGATTTTTGAATAGTACAAAATATGAAGCTCCTCAGAATGTAATGTTCTCCATTATTATATTAATTCCTCTCTCCTAAGTACACATATTCTCCTCAAACACCATCAGTTTATGATTTCTTTTAGGAGAGAGAAAAGGACTCTATAACCTTGTAATAATATGAAATAAAATTTGTTTGTTCAGAATTTTCTGAAAATTGTAAGACAAACAAAGCAAAAACATTCAAGTTCAATAAAACATGCAAGTCAAGGCTTGAGTTTGAATGTGCAAATTTGGGTATTTGGATGTCTTGCTTGCAAAAGTTTAGTGCACCTAAATCAAACAATATATCAATATCTATACCTCACCATAAGTAGCTTGACTATGGAAGGCTGCATCATGAGCAAGAAGGTCCAGCATCTCTGAATCACTGAGTCCAGTTTTGGCTGCTGTAACCAGTGCCAGAGCATGTTCTACCTGTTGAATCAAATTGTACAGATTTTATAATGTTATTTAATGTAAACTCAATTAATTATATCAAACTTTAAACATAACATACCCTTTCCTTGCCCAAGATGGTTTCTAGCTCTTCCAGCATAAGATGAAGTTGATCTGTGACATTTCCTTTTGGCACAATATCATGATCTTTATCTGTCCACCAAGATGTCTGCCATGCCAGCACCTACACATGACAACATTACTTAACAGTTACATGAGAACAAAAAAATCAGGCAAGAGTGCTTACCAGCATGGAACATAATAACATATATAAAAACAAAGATAAAACAATGTAAATGAGGCCAAGTTACATTTTCTGTATTCATTTCCTTTCTGCCCTCATGAGCACTGATCCTATAATACTGTCCCTGACACACACTTTCCCATGAGGCACAAGTATGAAGACAATTGACACACAGAGCTTTTATTAAAAATATACATGTATATGTTCCTCACACCAAAATAATATATTTATAAACTCTTAAAGAAACAAGAGCAAAATAATACAAGATAAAACACAGCAACACATTCTATTAATGACAAAAATCGAATCCCTAACATTCCAAGGAAAAAGGTGTAGCACCATTTCAAGTACACATGGGAATGACTGAATGATTGTATACATGTACAGATTATTCATCCACCTGTCCAGCCACCCATCCATTCTTTCATCCACCCATTCCTCTTCATACTGTATTCAGGTTAAAAATTTCACAATATAAAAGTATCATATACTCCAGTGGCAATGCAGATCTATGCTTATAATTAACAGATCACAGAAAGTAAATGGAGGATGTTTGACAAGATTAAGCATTAGAAGCAACTGTAACAATGACAATACCTTCAGAGAACATAATCTTGCATACAGAAATAACAGAGTGTCAGCCATTAGGTGTCCAACTTTACCCATGGCTGAACACAAAACAGTGTCATGATTGCCATGCCAGTGTAAGTATATATTGATCTCAATATAAATAATCAGACTTTAATAAACATAATCACAATAGTAATACCTTCACATACAGAGGCAAAGTACAGTCCTGGACAGAGGAGCGTACACAGTCCTGGACACGGCTGTTTACACTGTGGTTGTACTGCATCACAGATGCCATAAGAATTGACTGAGCTTCCAACTTACCCAATGCAGGCATCTGTAACAAAACATACAAATTGAAGTAATCTATTTAAACCCACAGCAAGAAGGTGGAAGTCTCCACAACTTAGTCAGTCCTTTTAGATGTGAAAGAAAACATATTCTCTGACAACTATATTTAGCTGATATTTATAGTTATTTCAGGACACTAATCTGAATACTTACAGACTTACTCAAAGAATTTTATGGTTATGAAACCAATAAAACAAAGTCAGTCATGACAACACAAAAATAAAAATATGTACACTACCAAAAAAGATGTACAGGTTATACCAACTGAAAATCATGTGCTAAGGACAGTGATTGTGATGCATAAGATAATTTGCTGTGGATGAAATTTCACTATAAGTATTTCTATTGTAAAAATATGAAAATTTTCACTCTTCAGGCTGAAGCAGATGGCAAGGAACCAATGTAACCAAGAGGTTAATATGAGACAAGATCACACACTGTTCAATCCTCCTCCTTTCACAGTTCATAATATAACAGTGAATAAAGGTTTGGTGTGTTAAAACAAAAACCACGGGAAACAGGGAAATGTTGAAGAATACTACTTCAGACCAGTTAATAAAACCACAGAATATCTTATATAGATTCAATTACCAGAAGCATACAACTGGAAATAAGCTACACAGTAAGAGAAATGTTTAAGAAAATGTCTTCAGCTTTGTTTTCAGCCACTGATGCTGATATGATTTATCCTTATACTTGAAACATTACACCTGAAACTGTGAATTTTTTAGCTACTTGATAACTCATGAAAATTGAATTATGTGCAGAACTCACTGGTATTAGAGCAGATAGATTCTTAACTTTCTTCTGAATCTCAGTAAACACAAGGCTGTCATCAGCCACTGAGAGAACAATTTTTACATTTTCAGGGAGTTTATCTGGCAACCAGTCCAAATTTTGTGTCCCATACTCCTTCACCTGTAATAATTACTGATTTTAACAAACACAGAGAAATATTAAATAATACAATGACAAATGATTGCAAAAATAAAATCATAAAATATCAATGCACAGAAATAGAAATTCATGAAGCATCACTAAGGATAACAAGCCTGAGTTCTGTTTACTTGAACATACCAACTACATCAAGTACTTTGAAGAATGATGGATAATGATTATAAAATTCAAGGAATTTAAATTAAAATAGTACAACATTCCTTGAGTAGAAAGAATTAAATACCATCAAAAGGGATGAAATAGAGATCACCGACAAACAGCAAAACACAATCAAGAGAATTTTGAGATATTTTCCTCTGAACCAAACAGATCTGATTATTTATCAAACAACCCAAGATATAAATGACTTCCTCTCCTTTTAAAATAAAATGATTGTGATGTCAAAAAGAAATGCAATGAAACATTATTTCAGGTTCAATAGTTGAAAGCTTTCTTGGCATTGTAATTTTTACCAGTTTTTTCCTACAATTTCTGATTTACAAAATATTAAACAGCACTGGGATTTCTGAGAAATAATATGCTAACTGCCACATATTGCAGAGCAACAACATAATTTATCAATTAAATTATTGCTGACATGCTGAAACATTACAATACAGTAACAGTATTATGTGGTATCAAAATTAAAGAAGTGTCATGTAATCAACCACATTGAACATTCAAAATTATAAATTATTCACAAAAGCATAAAAATAACTTTTCATCAGTAATCCATAATATTATTAGGTCAAAAAACATTAAATAATCATAACTGCTTACCTATGGAGACCTCTACTTAAAACACAGTAATGTTCAATGCAAACTATTTAAATGCTAAATGATAACTTAAAAAAATATTAGTTTTAAAACTGTAATTATCTCAGATGTGGTGTAACATACCTAATATAACATGAACTATAATTTTGAGATTGTCATAATAAATAGAATCATGAACTGGCAGCTGTTCTTTGACCACTAGTTGGGAAACACTGATATAGGTAATTACAATTGTAATTTTATATACTATTCTGGCATAATAAAGTTATATTAAATTCTTTTCATTAAAAAAAACATAGTCAAGTAAATTCTTAAAATAATGACAGCATATGAAAATAACTGACTTAAACAAAAACAAAGAAAACATAGGTAACAAAATTGATAATGGTCTCATGTTTACCTGATCTATAGCATCAATCATGATAACCTGGGGACGATGAATACAAGAAGCAGCCAACAAACGGGGTAGAAGTTCTGTATAGCTCTGTATGTTCTGCAAGATAATAAAAAGATATAATTTAGAACTTCTGCAATGCAAAATATAACATATTAAAATACAAGATTCTTTAAGTAAAACTGCAAACAGAATATAATGCAGCTGAGTTAAATACATTAATAAATCCTTCAGTCATAATTCTACTATGCTATAAACTCTTTCTAAATTTCTGTAAGACAGAAATAAAACAATTTTGAATAACGATATTTGTCAAAACAGGAAGCACTGGAAAGAATGGAATTCAGTCAGTATTTCAAAAAATTTAATTGTACCGGAGGGAAATTCAGTAAAAATGTAAATAGTTATCATACACTTATATATGACAATACACAGAATTGAAAATATTTTGTAAAACTGAACATCTCATTGATTCAGCAATTATTTTATAAACTTTTCATTAAATGCACTTTACCAGTATCTATGCATACAAAACACCAAAACTGTGCTAAACAATCACTGTTTTTTTGTCATGTAATGTGTATACTTTAAATATAATATTAAAATAGACAGCTTCAGTAGTGCATATTTCTTGCATACTATGTCTAGTAGTCAGGATGGCAACAAAACCCAACTCACTGTGAAAATTAATGATTTGAAAAAGATTGTTATGATACTGCTTCCTGCTAAACTCCATGCAATTTTCACTTCATCCAAATCATAAGTTTCAAATAAAAATTAAAAGGGAAGATAAGTTGAAGGTAATAGTGTCTCGAGCATACGCACCATTCCATGTATAGGTATGCTTTATTCAGAGATACTGTATAAACTCAAAATAATGTGTAAGACTGATATACCTTTTGATCACTTCACATAAATGCCATGCTTAACCTTAAGTGTCACCACTTACATGAACAGCCCAGGACTGTTGTCCATATGTCAATAATGAGCATTGGTCCACAATACTTTTTAACAGTTGCTCTGTGGTATGACTTTGAGTTGATATGGAAACAAATCTTACAACAAGAAGTGCTTCGGGTTGCCATGTGTGACAGCACTGAGCTGCTCTGGCTATCAGTGTAGTTTTTCCACAACCTCGGGGTCCATACACTACTAATGGATGCTGGGATTCTCCCACCACATAGCTGTAACACATATAACAGTCTTATCTTGTACATAATTTTCAAAGTTGACCAATATGTTCCAAATAGCAATAAAATGTCTACTTTCACATAATATAGTAATTCCTGAGCCCTTATATACAGAAGTTTAATTTAATTTCATATATTTGTCAGGGAATAATCAAGGTAACAAATAAAAACTGAGTAAAAAGTAATGAGACAGTACAAACTGCAGATGAACCTGTATCTAACACCCCATCTTTCGAACATTTTTGTGGCCTTTGGCATAGTTCTCTATGCCACAGACATATATTATTTGACTGATTCATAGCTCTTTAATATTATATTTTCTACATGTACAAATAAAATTTTAGATTGTTTTGGAAATAATTTTCCTCAAACATTAGGTTTTCTATCAAAAGTGTATAATTTACTCTCATAATGTAAACATGTAGTAAATTTATAAAATTATGGCTGAGCTACTTTATAAACATAAAATGTTTGGAAATGACAGTAACATCAAAATTGTTCCAATGTAATACTTTAATAAACTCTTCCTATAATTGGCTTACTATCAAATTCAAAAAGTGGAACCACAATATTCCAACAAGTAATCTGGCCCAAAATTTTTAACAGTTCAGTTTATTTACCACAAATGAAGATGATCAGTATAACTTTATAAAGTATAAACTAATTAAATACCTTTTAATTTCCTGTAAAACTGCCTCTCGGTTGATACTACATTGTGCTGCTCTCTGACAGAAACCTGTCTGCTGCATCAATTCTTGAAACAGTCTGCTATCAATTCCATAACTTGATTTCAACACACACTGAAAAACAAAGTTAGTCACATATCATCACCAACATTGAGTGTTTGCTTCACCTAACATGGTAAAATGCAGTAAAATTAATGTAACTTGAAGCTGTTCTTAATGTACTAAAGCAAGATTTATAATTGGCATTACAAACAGCTAGTCAAAGAGTACATAAGCAGGGCATTCATATTAACCATGTTAGTCTGGCTAATTCTTTTAAAAGCAAAAAATATAAATTCTTACTTTCATTGTTCGATGGTACTATACACAACAGAATTAAAAGAACAATCAGATAACACACTGTTCACCAGCTAGAGCCAGCCCAACACAGATGAGTGGTTTGTATTAGCTGTTTATGAGTTCAGGCACAATTAGAAAAGACAAAAATGTATTTTAGGCTTGAAAAGAGAAGGAAATACATGACATTCCAAACTATCGTGTTAGACACCCATTGAATATTTACACACTTCAGTTGCTGCATGCTCATTTATGACATACAGCATTGCATCAGATATCATAATTTTTAATTGCATAATTTTTATTGTATAAATGTACATTTAAATGGCACAGCAAGAGGTTAAAGGTAGTTTTAATGTGTTGTAACATTATATATTGCACTCACTTTGGTTTGGTCCTCTTCTATAATGGTATCCACCAAAGCCTGGAGATGTTTATTTAATTGTAATGTGACATCTGAAACATACTGTGCATGCTCTGGAAGCTCAAGGTCCAAACCACCTTCAACCCAGCGAACTGGCATACGCAGAATATGTTTTTCATTTAGCTGATTCTATGAGTAAAAGATAACAATTAAATAAACACAGTAAATAAGCAAGCTTACTTCAAGATTACAATCACACAGTTTATCCCACCTTCAGATCTTTGTGCAATGCTTCCAATCTGCGCCGTAGCTCTATTTCACCTGATGAGGGAGGATCTTGTGATTGACCACCTGCTGGTGCACACACACGATACAGCCATAAGCATCTACGAGCGAGCTCCTGGCTCATGCACACTGTGTTGTGCACCTCCTGCACAAACACATATTCAGTTTCAGTTCTTTGTAAATAACTAAGCAGCAGTTGTATATGATATCTCAAATAAACAAATTCTAGCAAAACAATTTATTATAAAATTATAGCGTATTTTTGATATTATGTCCAACAGAGTGCACAAATTCTCTATTGGCTTAAGGCCCAAACTATTGTTTGGTTTTGTTAAAGATCAGATGAATTTTATGAATTTTAGTTCCAGATTTGAGCTTCTGGTTTAGGTAAAAAATTAACTTTATTTCTGGGGAAGAAATCACACAAAGCCACACATATGCAATCTTTGTGTCATATGATAAATCTTAATGCTTCAAGAGGTAGAATGAAGAAGATATGAATTTGATGAGTCTTTTATTTATGTAATTAAGCCATTCAGCTTCCAAGTAGTGTAAGACACAGTATGGGAATCCAACATGCCATGAAGTATATGTACATTTACATCTGAGCCAGGCAGTATATCTTTCTTCAAGGATATTCAAAAATAAACATTTTTAGTTTGGTCACTGAAGAGATTCCATATTTCAAAAAGTTTATAGGTTCAGGTTTTAGGTCTTTATTTATTATTTATTTAATTTTATGTTTCAGAAGTGTGAGTTCATAATAATCTGCCATAAGGTAGTACAGGTAGCCCTCGATTTGCGCCGGTTCAATTTGCGCCGATTCAGTATAATCTCAGATTTTGGAACCAGCAAGTCAAAAAAAATGTATTTTACTATTATTTATAACGTTATACAATGTATCTCATACTGATTCTTATACTAAATCGTAATTCTTACATCGCTGATTTTGAATAAAAATTATAAATATAGTCATCTCTGAAATTACGTATGTTTCGTTAACGCGAATTTGCTCCAATGAGATCGATGAATCGGTAAAAGTTGTTTGTGAAATACAAACTTTTGCATATGCGAGTTTGCTCTTATGCAATTTCATTCCTGGCGCTTTAAACTTTCAAAGCACTAATTTAATCTCTGCGGAGGTACCGGGGTTATTTTTACTACGCGATTTTCTATAGGTCGGCGTCTTACATGAATGCAACTATCGCATAACAGCAGAGCTGACTGTACACATCAATCACATGAAAGAATCACAGTCAATTGCGGGGACCAACGAATTGCCGATTGTAAGTGTATAAAACATATTTTTTAAATTCCCTTTAATTTATTTACGTTATTTCAGAGCTTTAAATGTAATGCCATCATATTACTCGTAAATGTTTGGGTGCTGGGAACGCATGACATTGACTTCCCATTGATTTACATTATAAAAGATTTTCGATTTACGCCGATTCGTCCAGGAACGCATCCCCGGCGTAAATCGAGGGTTACCTGTATTAATTTTGTGTTTCAAAAACAGACATTAAAAGAAATATATTTCAGTGTAGTCAAGGCACAATGAAAGTCATCATTTATAATTGTCTGAACTCTATTTAAAAGTTCATAGATCATATCTCATTTATTACACTTATATTGATGTTTCTCCTCTTCATCACAAACAGAAGTACAGCAAGTCAAACTCCTTCAGAAATAAACTGGTTCAAGAAGCTTTGTTGCCAAATAAATCTGACAGAAATTGACAACTAAAGTCAGAAACCAACAATTACAGTTGGTGACTACAAACTGAGACCTAAAGTTAGCAACAGTAATGAAAAACTCCATAATCAAGATCACAGTAGTATCAGAATATGTATATAATATTTCAAATCAGTTTGTATTTGAACTTGTAATAAAATCTGCACCCTCACTTGTTCCACTACAGTGGTGAGATAAGTATCCCTTAGTTCCTGTGGAAAAGCATTCACCATGACAGCAAGTGTTCGCTCTATTTCTGAACGCCATTCATTCAGTGCACTCTCCTTCTCCTCCGGAGAATTTTCCTACACAAAAAGAAAATTATGCACATTAAGGTATACATGCATGGGTGATCTAATATCTGGAATGTTTAGAATATCTTTGCTATAAACATGGGATTTCAGTCACATGCACTTGCAAGAAAATGTAAGATAATAATAACATTGAACTTTTCTTGAATCTTGATTCCCTTTTAATAGGTTCAAATATTAAACATTCAAGACACCAAAATTCTCATAACTCGCAATTCATTTACATTATTAACAACATCCTTCTGCAATGTAGTAACAGTGTGGAATAACTAACAAGTGAATCAAATGTCAATTGTGGTCTACTGTGTTGTGGCATTGAAAACTCTCACAGATGGTTACCAACATTTTGAAGGAATGCATTATCTTCTCACCCTAATGATGAACACAATATGTTCCTCTGAAACGTTGGTAAGCACCTACAAGATTATACAGCATCACAACCCAGAAGACCAAGATAGGCATCTTCACTGCCATGAGAAACTCTAATCTCCACAATAACCTGAATTGTATTGTTGGTATATAATGGACGTTCTGCAGTACTACTGTAAAGAGTTTAAAAGTACTGGAATAGTTTTGAATTCTTATTTTGGATTACCGATATTTTGATAAAGAACGTAAATGTTGTTCCAAACCTTAAATCCTGGAATGTGGCTGGCAATGGGCTGCAATCTATAGCAAGGTGGTTGGGCATGACCATCCAGTTTGTACCACTTTTGCAACAGTTCCTTATTGTCAGCATTACTAAGTGCCATTTCAAAATCTTGAATTTCAATAGTTTTAGGTAAAAGGGGTGTACCAAGAGAGTTACTTAAAAATAGCACTGGAATCACATATGCCACTTCCATTTGTCCTGCAAGCAAAACCAAATAATCACAGAGATGCACATGATTATAATGAATAGAGAATAGCATAAAATGAAATATTTGCTGCACTAGCATCCAATCATTATTACTGATTCGAATTTATAATTAACTTATTTCTATAGTATTTATTATGTGCCCAGTTTCTCTGATTATTTATGATTCAGCTTTCTTCAGTATATCAAAAATTAATGATTACTTTAGTTCTTACATTCCATTAACATTTACACGTATGTTCCTCTTGTTTTAGCATGAAACATAATAATAACTTCTGCATTTCGTAAATGTATTCTCTTTATGTTCTATTTATTATTCTCTTCCTGGGTATATTACTGCAAATATATATGAAAACTACATAATGGTAAAGCCTATACACAGGGTTTCTTATATTAAAATGTTTATCATGTTTAGGAAACATAATGAAATTGTCTATACTAACATTCCAATTTAATTTATTATTATAGTACAATACACACACACACATGCGTAACATATATATCCTCTAAGTTTACTTACGTGCCAGTTCTCCAAGACACAGTTCAGGGAACTCATGATCTTGCTGCTTCTCTAGACCAGTTTTCCAATGTAAGTCAACAATATGAAGCTCATAACCTTGTCTGCGGCAGTAGTCTCGAAATGTTGGGTACACAGCATTGTGAAGCATTCCCTTTTCAATGCAACAATCTGCAGTACCAGTATTGCATAAATAAGTTAGGGGATGTATACATAAAATATTATTTTTCAGACATTTACTTTATTATAGCCTCTACAGTTTCAATTAGTGAATACTCTCATATATGTAGCAACAGTAGTTATGGGATACTGCTTGTTCCACTAAATCATAAACTTTCAAATTTATGAATGCTGCCAGTGACATCAGAGTTGTCTTGTGTTAGTGACTGTTGTTTTTGGCAAGTGTCATACATGACTAAATGTATTGTTGATTTAAAAACATTACTGTATCCTGATAATACAATGTCACAACAGACAAACAAAATTAAGGAAGAATCGAATTGTTGGACTTCCAAAAAGCAAAGAATGTGAAGTAAAAAGAAGACTGAAAAACAGTATGGCCATGAACATTTCACAAGATACATTCTCTGCCATTTCTTCTGTAAGAGCAGGCAACCATTCACTATAAGTAACAAAGTAAACACAAAACTGGCTTTCATATAAATCATAATTTCTTATAGCATCTCTGCATAAAAGGGAAGCATTTAAATGTTCTTCCTGGAATTTGTTTGATGAAATACAAGAACACGGATAAGAAAGAACATCTGTGACAAACTGACCATTTCCGGTTGAATTTGTTGTATCTGTAATAAATTACTACCTATGTGTTACCTTACCCTGTGAATCAGCAGCACAGACATAGATGACAATTTTGCGAGTCTTGGTGGTAGTCCGAGCAGATGCAACACGTCCCATTAATAAGTTCTGCAGATTCTCTGGTAATTGTTGCACTTCTTGTGGAAGTGATGTCTCACACTTATCAAAATCCCGTGGACTTTGTACTGACGTACCAGGAGGAGATGAGAGAGACATAGAATCAGCTGCAAGCAACAGTAACATCACATAAGACTGGTTCACACAGAATCAACAGCAGACTTTTTGTTACGTGTCATAAGCATGATTAACATTAAATAAAATGCAAGCAATAGGAACATAACATATGCACAGATTAATTTAATGTCTAGTAAAGTGTCCTCAAAAGACAATAATGATTAAACTATAAAAATGTGTAATTTGATTATGCATGTTTCAGCTATGGATACTTCATGCACAAATGTTTACCTCTGGAGCATTAAATGTGTATTATATTCATTATGTTTTAACACTCCTTAGGTAAACAAATTAAAGTAAACCATACTTCAAAACCAGCCTGTGTTCATCATTTCGGAGAAATGCCTTCTCACCTGATATACTGGAGGTAGCAATATTTCTCACTTTAGTCAGTCCATCTTTCGTGGGTTTTCTCTCAAAAGCCACAGCTGAAGGAGTGGCCACACTCTCCACCTGAACTCCACCTCCTCCATTATTGCCACGCAACTGCTGCTGCACTGCAGCAACAACAGTGGAGGCCTCCAGAATGACCCCAGAATGTGGCTGTTGTGGTAGACTTGTACTGTGATTGCCATGTTGTTGCTGCTTCTTGGACTTTCTATCAGCTTCCTGTTGTTGCTGAGAGGATTTCTTGCCTGATACCTGATAGCTGGGAGACCTACAGCAAGCAGTAGATCTGCACATGTTTATTTTAGCTGTCTGTCATTTTATTTATTAGTTAATAAATATAAAATAAATTACAAGAACGAATAATACAGATACAGATTGTGAAGAGAAGAAGTTATACTGAGAGTCACATGAATCATGGCTACAATTTTGTAGCCTGCCACTGCATTAACAGCTATCATGGACCCATCAATTAATAAAGGGCAATTTAAATGGTGTTCATATTGAAATAGTGATCACTTTATTTGTAAACCCAACAAATACTTAAACTTTGTGTCAAACTACAACGATTCTTACTTCCAAATTTCATGTTCCTATTTCTGTTTTACATGAAGAATTTAAGAAAATTGCTGTCTTCTGGGTTGTAGCACTGCACAGTCTTCCAGAAATTTACCAACATTTCAAAAGTGCTTACTGCCTCCATGCTCATCACCCCTACCTTCTTCACAAGCTGATAGTATGCTCAGTTAGGGAAACAACCTCAAATCACACAAAAAATCTCTGTCTTTTATGGAATGTGAAGTTTCATTGCTGTGTTCAAAAAAGCCCACTAGGTATGAGGCCCTGTGAAACATTTGATAAAACGCTGTTCTTTAATAGGAACTTACTAGCCCCTACCCAAGCTCCACCTGGAGGATTGCACTCAGTCGGATATTCACAACTGCTTATTTGATAAATCATAGCTACCCTCCATATCTACAGGCCTTGGCCTTTATCTGCAAATTGAAGATGCGCCATGCAATATTATGGAGATAGCAGAAAGTAATACAAAGGAATACAATTAATGAAGAAAGGTTTAAATTTGGCTAAAATATCAACTAGGGTACATGTCATTATTTTCTTCAGGTTAGATTACTTAAATGGGTGAGTTACTTTAAGTATGCGGTGGGCTGAACGTTGCGGCGATAGTGAGAAAAGAGAAGTCAGCATCCTAATCTACATTTTACAATTTTAACTTTTCTTTTCTAAATTCTTTAAAATGGAAAATATATTAATAGTCACTTCATAAAGAACGCCTTATTTATGTCTGAAAGCTTTACACTATTTTACGTATCCCCTTTAACCCATAGCGCTATCCCTTTTGTTTTTCTCGTGGTCGAACAACCGACGTCATCGGAATGATGTGATGACGCAGACCGCGCGGATCTCTTTTCCCCCTTCGCCCCTGTAACCACTTGCGCTCTTCACCGGGGGCTAGGGTATTGACAAGTTCTCGCGAAAATAACAGAATTTTAAAAGAACGCGTTGTATAGAAATGCGTAGGCTTATCAAAGCAGAAAGTAAATATGGACCCGTGACTGAACTCGAAAACAGCATATGCTTTAAAGATGAAGGACGACAGCAGATATTTGTGGTCACATTCGAGTAATGACTACCGCTATTGACTTCAGAGTCTTAACTGTCCTCTTTTCCACAAAAAAAAACGCTAAAGATTAAAATATTATGAACTATAATTTTATCTGATATTTTATGCGGGTGGGAAACTTGGTCTCCTACTCTTCAGGAAGAACGCAGACTGAGGGTGTGTGCGGACGAAGTACTGAGAAACAGTTCTGTCATAACAAAAACAAAACTCAGAAAGCTGAATAAAAGTACAGAGTGAGAAGCTTCATAACTTTTACGCTGCACTGAATATTGTTAAGCTGATAAATTCAAGAATGACATTGGCGGGAAACGTGAGACATGAGTAAAGTCGTAGTCGGAAAACCTGACGGGAAGAGACAACTTGAGACATCTCGACGTAGATCAGTGTATAATATTAAACTGCATCTCAGATAAATATTGGGTGAGGGTGTAAACTTGGTTCAACTGACTCAGCGTAAGGTCATGACCTACTTGAAGCATTAGTATTCTTTGATTCGCTCAGATAAACTAAGAAACCACAACGTAGGACGAGTTATGAACCAGGAATATCTGAAATCACGGGGTTTCGCTTTGGAGATGATAAAATTATTCGATCTGATTAATTTCCAAACGCAACACGGTCCTGGGTCTCAGTTGATTTAATGATGCTTTCTTAACTGTAGAGATTGGCGAATGATCGTTCTGGAGAAATGGAAAGAAAGTAATCATCGCAAATTATTAAAATGCTATCGCAACATACGGCTAGGCAGATCTAGTAGTTAAAGAAGGGAGAAAGAAAGTAAAAGCCGGTCTCCTGACCGATCTTACAACATACCATATATGAGGAACAGCGACATCTGATCAGCACATAAAGAAAATTAGTGTACAAATATGGAAAATTATCTCGAAATATTCATCATCATCATCACCACCACTGCTTTGGCTGCACTATTCCATGGTAATGAAATTGTTGTGATTATAATATCTTGGGAGAAGTGCCAAAATTTATATTATCGATATCGTTTAAGTTAAGTTTCTAATATTCTGTTTAATGTGCTGAAACAGCTAAACGCAAAAGCAATCTTTAATTCTTCTTCAGCGTTGCCCAACTGTGCGCTTCGCTGAGGAGCGCCGTGCTCCTTCGGCATCTTCTTCGACAGATCCAAGATGCGGGTTCGTCTACCTGATCTGTGCAGGCGTATTTCGGAGCAGATGCGAGAAGAGTCCTTTATTTTAGAGATTGTTCGTCAACTATCAAATGCATCCTAACTTACTTAACGTTACAATATTATAAAATATTGTATTTTACACAAGAACATGCAATTTGTTAGAAAGGTTGAGTGATACAGACGATCCTAAGTGCATTCTATGGGAACATTAGAATGTTGTTTCAAGGTAAATAGTAACGACAGAAAATTAGAATTAGAATTCGGAGTGCACAGAATATGCAAACGCGTTCTTTACTATTCTGATGTTGATGTTCCTTTATCAGATACAAAAATCTATTGCTGATAGCTAATCAAGAGTGGAGATGGCACACAGCTTAAAGAACATGTTTTTATGTCACTGACTATTACCAAAGCAAGAAGGACGAGAAGAGCGTGACATGTAGCATGCACGGATCGATGCGAAACGAGTACAAAATGTTAGCTGAAAAACGTGTAAGTTGTCATTTCAGGAACTTTGTCGAATTTAGAGGATAATATTAAACTTTATATTACAGAAATATCGTTAGAGCATATTAATTGAATTATTCTTCATTAGAACAAGGTCCAGCAGTGCGCTCTATTTATCACAATAATGTACCACTGGATTCCATAAAATGCAGAGAATTACTTTACCAGCTAAGCGACTGTCAGCTTTTAAAGAAAGTGTGTGTAGTCCATCTAATAATTTATATTCCTATAAATAACATCGATAGATTCTGTGAATAAAACTTGAAGATTTTAATTGAATGTTTGTTCTGTATAATGTACCCATTGTACTATGCGAAATGTGATCAAGATCGATTTGAATTATATTCAAAAAGGGGCTATAGCTGACCGGTATGGGCACGTCCATGTCACATTTAACAGATATTCATCAATTTTGGGGAGGATGAATCAAGAGGACTAAGCGAATTTGCTTGGAAAGGGAGTAAGCCGGCGTAGCTGTCAGTAGTGACTAACTACGAGCTGGACTACCGGGGTTCGATCCCAGACGAAGGCAGAGGATGTTTCCTCTAGCATCTGCGTCCAGACCGGTTCTGGAGCCAACCCAGCCTCCTATCCAATGGGTACCGGGGTCCTTTCCCGGGGGTAAAGCCGGCCGGGGCGTGACGCTGACCACTCACCCCCATCTAGTGCCGAGGTCAAGGAAGATAGGAGCTATACCTCCACTCCCCCCAAGTGCCTACATGGCGTATAGTGGGACAGCTTTACCTTTTACTTACTTTACTTGGAAAGGAAAGATCTGATAACGCTGATTAATATTTTTGTCAAAATGTATGTAGTGTTTGTAAAGAGATTTTTCAGAACACCTCCAGAAACAAATGTCTACGTACTTACTCTTCTGATCTTGTAGAAACGCTGTCTTTGTCCTTATGAGCTTGCCCCGAAGAGCAACTACTGCCCATGTTGACGAATTCAATTGGATATTTGGTTAACACATCTTCTATCAATTATATTTCACTTTGCTTGAATTCTATCGCTCACATTTCTTATCCGAAACGTCGAAAATTTCGTCTGCAATAAAAGTTTCCAAGCTAATTATAATGTTAAACATCCGTGATGTTACATTATTTATTAATATTTCGATCAGGTTTACTCACAGGAGGAAGTAAGTAACATTTAGATCGTGGTGAATCTCTTATTTGTTTCACGTTCTGTCTTTATATCAACTTACGGTTATTTTTCGGGCTGTTAACAACAGTTTTAGCTAATACCGGGCCAATATGAAAAATACTCTATCAAAATGAACAGTAGCTAACGAAAAACTCACCAAAGTTTTTTAAGACTTTTATACGAAAACATTAGCTACATTCCAATATTTATTTGTAAGGTCAAGGTTTCATTGTAAATACAGTCCAGTTTCAAAACATTTGCCAATGTCCGTTTACGTGGTCCTTTATAAGTTTATGTACACTAGGACAAACAATTGGAGGATGTTTTTAATACAGTGCGTGTTTAATAGGTCTATTGTACCACAATCTTACTTATGGTGTCACGTTTTAGTTTAGTGTTACGGTTTTACAGATAATGTGCCAAATTAAAATTATCTTGTATTATGAATTAGACTGGAAAATCCTTAAGAACAACTTAGACATTCTTGAGGCTTGCAAACATAATATTTTATTTTCTATATTGGTATTATTCGTGATTTTAATATTAAGCCATTTAAATTGTTGTTTCTAACTAAGAATTTTGCTGCTGCAAATATATAAGAAACCTCTTTAAGTTCTTCATAGTTTCCTCTGTCTTCAAATAAATGATGTGACTATTACCAAAATGTAATTTTTACAATACTATCATGCATTACCAAGATAATATTTGGAACCAATATGGAACTTGTAAGCCAAGTTCAACGACATTTTATTATAAACAACAATGTTGTTTGTAAGGTTCTATCGGTAATCAACGTGATTTATGGAGGTCCTAAGTTTCGTATGCACACAACTGATGTAAGATTTGAGGTTTACACAGCGGTGAGTATGAAGATTTCTGTCTTCTGGGTTGTTGCGCTGTATAGTCTGGACGATGTTTACCGACGTTTCTGAGGTCATACTGCCTCCGTCATCAGGACGATCGACCAGACTAAACAGCGCAACAACCCAGAAGACAGAAATCTTCACACAATTGATCATTCACCCAGGCCATGGCCTTACTCAAATCTCAGGATCAAGCTCACGCACTCCACAATAATAAAAAATACGGAAAGCCTAAATCTGCTGTTGTTGTGTCATGCGGTTGGCCCAAATTAAAATGAATTACCAACAGAATATTTCTTTACTAACAACTTAACGAAAAGCAAGCCACTTAGAAAACAAACTTTTTACTGGCAAAATAACTTACATTGCTACTTATATCAGAAAATTGCATATTTCGAATAGAGTTTCGCATTCGAAGAAGCCTTGAAACCCGACTTTCACAAGACAGTAGTTAGCACAAAGTGACCTTATTTGACCATAAATGACCTTACATCCACACGCGCGCGTAGTATTGGCAGCCATCTTTACATCTTGCCGGCTGACTGCTTCTTTTCGGAACACTTCAAGACATTGAGACGAGAAATTGTCCATTGTTCATCCATAATTGTAAAATTTGAATGAAACGTTGTTCACACAGCTCTTCTCATTCCATCCGATCACTTATCAAGTTATTTTCAAAAACAACAGAACTCACGGCACTTGTAGCTGGTAGTATGTTAAGTATTAAAAAATACACAAAACACCTCTCCACTTTGGACTATACCAATCAATGGGGGAGTAAAACGGTGTTGATACTAAATTTGGAAACTAGAATGAAAATATTCCTGTTTTCTTTTCTCTTTAATTTTTATCACTCAAGAACCGCGAGTGAACACGAGCGAACGTAGTACCTCCTCGCGCTCATTTCCCGAGCTAAAAATGAACTCGCCCCGAATACGCGACCACAAGCCAGCTACGTCAGGGCAGCTAATACACTGCGCCGTATTTTGAGCAATTTTATTTTGGACTAGACCATCACTCGCAAGAGCAACAGACTGATACTATCACAGCCATAAGTTATCTGCTTAACCATCCTCTAGGATAACAAATTTACGTAATTTTGTGCATAACTAATGCAATTTTATTAAGAAATTCACTTTCTATAGTGACATTTTCTTTTGCAATGTTGGCTACATTACAGTTCCTGGACTTGTAAAATAATCGATGGTGTCTGTCATATGGCAATCAGAAATACGCAGGCGCTATGGATGCTGCTATTAAATGAGTAGCAAGAATCCCATGTATCTAACCCACGATCCACATAGGGGAAATGTCTGGGACTTCGCACACAACTTAAACTTCTATGGTTGTGTAGATAACTCTTTCTTCCAGGCAGCAAACTTCTTGAATTGACATGGTTTTCATTTCTTAACTGTTCATGGATGTGAATATCATTCCTCACGTCAATAACCCACTAACAATTGCAGACGTCCAGCCATTGTATTGACTTCATCTATAAGTCTATTTAAAGCCCTAAACACTTCTGGACGAAACCGATATACAGTATTCATTTCTTGGGTCAACAAGTGTGGTATGCCCACAAGAAAGTTTTCTGATCATTTCGAAGTATCTGAACGTCAGTTCAAAGAAGATGTTTCGAGGAAATGTTTTAGAGGAAGCACTTCGAGAAGACAAAACAAAGAGCACGTCTGTACCTTAAGAAAGATATTGTAATTTGCTACCCTCAACTTCCTTTTCGTAAACTCAAATGGTTAAAGAATTTGGCCTACTTATTGAAACAAAACTTCGGTCCAATATTACGCATGAAAATAAACCGAACTCTTAACAATCCGTAAAGACTCACACTGCTGTTTTTGCCTTCGCCTTGTTCCCACTATTCACATATTTCACGCCTTCAGTGCGGTAGCCAGTAATTATGAAGTCTTAGATCGCTCAAACTTGGAATCTCAGGTTCAAATCCAGCACAGGGCATTAATTTTTCCCCTCCCCCTTTTTCTCTGTCTCGTGGTGTTAAAAAAGTCTAGCGATGGTTTGAACTGACCTACCCACCGATTTCGAAAGCGTCAACAATATCACTGGTCCGAAATGGTAGTAGTTTTAAATTTATAATTAGAAAGGGACCATCAGTTCTTACGCCTATTAATTAGATTCTGTGAGTATAATAACGCAGGATTTTAATGGAAGCGGCCGTTTAATTTACCTCGTAATAACTCATGATCCAGCATAGCTGTCTTACAGGTCCATCTCAGCGTTTCCTCAAACGACACAAAAGACCGTAATTTTATCATTTGAAACACAAATATTCAGACTGGTCCGACAATTAACTACTCACATTTCACTGCAAAAAACATTCGGCTGTGAATAACGTCTGTATTTAAAGCTTATACTTGATTAAATTGCGTCATATGTAAAGTTTCTGGAGTATCTAATGAGAAATCTCAGGATGGTATCAATGATGACTTAAACAGAATGTGAAATTAAGATACTGCGGACAATTTATAGATACATTACTGGTATAAGCATTCGAATCAAGGAGCTCAGGAAAAAGAAGGAAACAATCCATGAGAATAGCAAATTTTCTGACAGAGATTTAAACCAGATCGTTTTCCGCAAAGTAATGTCAATTCTCTAAAGCCGAGTAAATATTACATTATATAAGAATGAAAAATTAATTATGGTGATTAACATCCCTGATTAATACTCAAAATGCCTCCTTTAGAGTCTCGAAAGTAAATCATACTATTATGACTGAGGCGTCCGTGGCTTACCTCAGTCCTAAGAATGCTAGAGCAATAAACTGAAAAAGGTCTAAGTTAACGACCGCTTACCTCGTCATCCCTTAACGGTATAGGCAGATGATGTCTGCAGTTTAAGCAGCATTGTTAAATAACTTAACAAGCAGTCAAGAATACGTTATGAGTTAGCTGAAGTCCGATCAAACTCATCCAGCGTTCTGATACGTTAACTGAATTCAGGTACTGAAGAAATGTGTAGTGGCTATAAGCTCAAGTCTGTCCACACTTAAGCGGATCAGAAACTTAAAAACTGAAAGCAAGGAATATAACAAACAAAATGATTACCCAGCATTTGTCACTTTTTATGTCGGTCGCTTACTTTGACAATATAGAACTTCTGTCGTGACATCACAGACTTTCTTTTTTTAAATTTCATATTCGTGATTGATTCTTTGCTTACCAACTCACACTTTGCTGTCCTTACATAGGATACCGTAGTACTGCTAATTGCAGGTTTTCGAAGCCTCGAGTAAGTTGAGAAATGATAATGAATAGTAACTGAAGAAGGGTTTAAAAGGAAACAATCGAAACCTGCTTAAAGTTATTATGAACAGACAATTTCCAGTATCTGCTAAAAGAATTTTTATAAAATCGGAACAATGGCATTTATATAATATTAAATAACATTCTTACCCCCTCTCGTTATGAACAATCAAATAAAGCACACACTGTTTTATATTGCTAAATTTTTCATAATTATTCACATGTTGAAAGCGAATCCAATAATAATTATACAGCTGTGTAATGGGAAGAAACATATTATATACAAAAAATATAGGAAACAATACAAATGAACCAGCTGTTATTTGACAATTAATAAAAATAAATATTATGTCTGCTGAGAATACCAATGTTAGTTAATACTCACCTTTATTAAATACGTCTTTAATTATACTTAACAAAAAAAATTTATAAATGCCTTATTAATTTGTAAACTTTAAAACAAGCTATCGTTGAAGAGAAGCCTCTCTTTGAAGACTCACTATAAAAGTCGTCGTTCTACAAAGCTATCATTATAGGCGAATGAAAACCACAGCTTTTTTCCTAAATCATTATGAAGACAAGGGGTAGGTTAATTTGGATGCGGGATCAGGCCATTGTAAGACTTTTGCATACACAGGATAACACACGGAAAAGAGCAACACAATTGTACAGCAAGGCAAGACAAATTGCACAAAGGAATGTTACACGTCTAAAAGGAAGTACTTTGGCCCGTGTATGACAAAAGCACCGCAAATTCAGGGATATGAAGGATCTTTAATTTAAGGCCAAGAAATAAAAGCTGTTGAATTTATAACGTGCCATGCACAGCATCTCCTTTTCAAAAAATCGTTTATGTGGATACATTTATTCCCCCGTGCCTCTTTCACAGACCATCGACATATCCACCACCTTAAAAAAACTTTCTTTGTGAACTCATATGATTGTGGGTCTGTAAACCAGGAAAATAATCTCTTTGTAAGAAATGCCTCAAGTACATATAAACGTGTGGTTTGTTTTTATTCACATAATTAATCAAACTTCCATGCAACATTTATAACTATACGTGGAAATGATTCGCTTCTTTTTACGTAAATTCCTGATTTTCAGTGATTTATTAACTTATCCCTGAAGAGGCTAATTTTTACGGAACAAACCATAAAAATATATAGAGATCAAAGTTCTTGTAGTAAAAATAGCAGAATTTATATCAATTTCAGCAAACGAATACACGATGAAGTAATGTGGCATCACTGGACTAAGTAACAATGGAACATCTGCAGCGAACTTACGTCAGACTGCTCGTGATTTGATTGCATTGTATTTAAATACATGCAAGTTTGATAATTGGAAATGAAATGTCATAAAGAGAACACAATTTTGTAATTGCTGAATTTTTAGACAAATGTTTAGTTCACACATGAATGGTAATTTCCCATGAAGTGAAAAATATTATGAACGGTTTGTAAATACAAGACACAATATTCTAAGACTAGTTTGAACAATATAACTTATATTGTAATTGGTTGAATAAAGTTGGTAATAAATTCTTTTATTTATATTTGCATCCCATTTATTGGCTGTAACTGTATAGTACATATTATTAATAATAATAATAATAATAATAATCCGTGGCGTAACAGCCCTCTGAGAGCCAAAGCCGACTAGCTGACTGCTGGCCTCACGTTCACATGCCTAAGCAGAGGTGAACGATCATCCAACCAGGTATAGGGTGACGTGTGGTCAGCACGACAAACCCCCAGCCACTGCTAGCTTTCCTGACTGGATTACGCTACTCATTATAGCTCCCCAATTTCCTCACGATGCTGGGTTGGCACCGGTCCCATACACCAGTCGAAAGCTCATGAGAAAATTTCTTTCCCCAAGACTCGAACCAGCGCGATGAGACTTTTTTTAAATGAAGGAAAATATATGTATGGAATTCAATAAATGCTGACTGTAAACAATATATATGCAATTATGGCATTGTAAGTGCCCAATTTAAAACTGTGAGGCCTATTCTTAAGTGGAATGATTTCTCAACAACCAGATGAACAAACATTCAAGTTGATTAATGCAAAAAAATAATTATATTTTGGCTCTAGAATTCTGCAGTCCCATATGGATTAATATAAAAACTGTCAAAATTACTTTCATGGCCAATTAACAAAAAATTATCCTTTTCTGTTAATCAAAGAATCACAGCAACCTCACACTGTTTCTATATCATTATTATTTTTTAAAAATGTAGATTAACTGCTTTTCCTACTGTCACATCTGGAAGTTTTTTGATGAGGTATGACACAATGCTGAAAATAGTACCACTAAGTTGTTAAACAGCTTCAACCTGCAAAATTAAATCTAAAAATGACTGATTTTCATTACACATTCATAAAAATTCACAGATATAATTAAAGCCATGGCATACACCAATCTCAGCAAGTATGGTATCTATTTCACACAACTGATCCAGGGAGAAAACTTTGCAGTTTCCACTTACAATTCCTTACCTCTTTTTCAATGTGGTCAATTAAAATAAAGTAAAATTTTTATACATATTCAGATGGAGCTGATAAATCAACTACTGTGTTTCCAGGCAGAACAGAATCCCGATTGATTGGGAAATATATTTTCCTAGATAATCACTAGAAATGAAAGAGAAACTTGCAAATGAATTAAATACATAAATTTACATACAGACAAATGATACTTGGTAGGATTTGAGGTTTTCATGACAGTGAGTTTGAAGATGGCTGTCTTCTGGGTTTTTTTAAAGATTTAGTGATAAGAGAAACAATTTTATATAAAATTTAATACAGTACATACCAACTATTTTTTTAAAAAAGGATTCCAATGGATAGTAACAACATTCTATTGTCATGAACTTCAGGTTTTGGCATCAACTGAATACATTCAATAATATGTCATTGTTGTATTTATTCTATTTTTTAAACATTCTATCTTTTAGAACAGATTTTCTAAATTCATTTTTAATTTTTGTTTAAACCAGACTGACCTTGGTCAATCCACCTCTGGATAATCAGGAGTCTACTGTATCACAAGAAAATATGTTTCTTCACCTTTTCAATATTTTTTGAACAGGAATAATAAATCAACAATTACATAATTATTTTTCAGATGGCAAGCCAGAGAGCTTCAAAAACAGAATACAAAATTCAGTAATAGGCACACATCTTAACATTCCATGTTTAACTTCATTCACCTTTGAATATAAAAGAAATATGGCACACTGCAGAATCGATTCCAGAATATTAGAAAACGATATTTTAATGTGAGGGAAAATTATAGTTCTTGATTAATTATGTATATGCACATACACCACAAAGGAGAAAAGATTAAAAACAATTTTTTCCTTGTTACTTTATTGTAAGTTACTGGCTATTGCTTTCAGACTTTTTTGATATCCTGTTAACAAGCTGTAAGTACTCTCCTGTCCCTCCATGAAGCTTGGTGTGAACATATTCCACAGCTGACAATTCCATATTGATAATAATTAACTCGCCAACTCATAATGTATGTGAATGAAAGGTCTTGAAATGCTAAGAAATATGCAACTTGTACTAAAGCATTCCTTTTTTACAACATGCAAGAAA
The DNA here is from genome assembly GCF_977971745.1 of Zootermopsis nevadensis. Lineage (NCBI taxonomy): Eukaryota > Metazoa > Arthropoda > Insecta > Blattodea > Termopsidae > Zootermopsis > Zootermopsis nevadensis. The sequence goes on from NW_028259136.1 coordinate 1,436,075, forward strand.
GCAGAATGGCAACCTCACAAAATGTTTCCATGCAATAAATGATAAATGATAAAAAAGTGGCACATTATGAACACATCTACTATTAGTACAAGTGGTACTGAAACTTACAATGTCTATTCCTTCAGACCCTTAACATATACCACAATAACACCAGGTAATTTTAGTCCCTGTTAGTGAAGAAAATATATCATCACTTCAGTAGTTCCAAACACAGTTTCTGAATATGTTCTTATAACTTTAAGGTTTGTTAAGTTTTATACAGCTTCATGTACTGTAGGGTTTGTAGTGAATGAACACTGATCAAAATTAAATTAACCTAGGAATGAAAATAATATCCATATCAAATTTCATAAAAATCTGCTGAGATGACCTGTGCATTACATATCCTCTGCTTCATTAAGGTTGTCATCCATACCTTCACTATGTAAGGTTTTACCTGCCATCTGTAATAATGCTTTTGCTTCTAAATCACTTTCTCTTACACTTGTGCGCACATCCTAAAAGAAACAAAAAAATTACAATAAAGGATTGTTTTCACACTACTTTTAGAAACATAATACAGAAACCTCATTCAGGTAAAGGTAAGATTATTTACAAACAATATCCAGATATCCAGGTAGAATTCATGATACCAAATTTCCTTTAATTCCTCCCATTACTTTCACAGATGTCAACATAAATAATACTAATCATACTCAGCTAATCAAAGAATTTTCAGCCTTGAACAGATCTCAAGAACAAGAGAACATTAATAAACCCTGTTCTCAGTCAGACAAAACCAGTCCACACACTTAAACTGTACTTCTCGAAGATCCATTTTAATATTATCTTCCCATCTATGCCAATGGTTTTTTCTCTTCAGACATTCTGACTAAAATGTCAGATATTGGAAAAAAATAATTTAACTGTAGTTAAAATATGCCTTTGCATGCTTTTAAATCTATATATACAGCCTACTACAGTCAGAAAAAAAAGTAAAGCTGTATCGCTATATGCCATGTAGGTGCCTTGGGAGAGAGGACGTATAGCCCCTACTCATTCTTAACCTTGATAAATTAATAATTTTGTAATTTAGTGATGCGTCATACAAAAATTCTAGGTATGAGATTTACAATTTTCAGTGGTAAGAGTTCAGATTGTGTGGTCTTCTGGGTTGTGACACCAGTAGTCTTGTGGGTGGTTATCATTTCAGAGGAACATACCACCTCCATCTTGTCATGTTCAGATAAGTTCCCAGGGAATTACTAAAGAATAAAAGCAGAGCATTCTCCAACAGCATGATGTTTATACAGTGTCTGTCTACCAAGTGGTTAAAAATGTATGGGGGGGGGGGGGGGGGAGAGAGAGAGACGCGCACAAGAATAAAATACCCTAGCAGTCAGTCTTCCACACAATTTCATTCAGAAGATGCTTATACAATATAAATCCATATAATCATACCTCTGTGTCTTTTCTTTCAAATTCTGGTCCAACAGCCCATACTTCAACAAGGTCTATTTCAAAATATTTTGTGGCAGATAACATTTTGTAGTTCCTGTATGTAGTACATGTTTCACTGCAGTGACCTTTTCCAAACTCTGCATCAAGCCATATGCCAAAATATTCAAACTGTCCACCCAATCCCTGCAACAGAAATACAGTCAGCACAAACAGGAAACAATAGCAATGTCTCAATTCACGACACATGAGCATATACACCAAGCACTGGCCACATACAGATATTGCTGTCTGCTTTTCTCAGACACTGAAACTGCCCCTCTGCTTCTTTGCAGATGTTGCATGTTTCAAAAATATTTCTAGACAAGCGAGAAATATGTTATCTCAAAATATTAATTTCTCTTAATGCTGTCTTTCAGTTTCTGAACTGGAACTGCAAATTTTTCAAAAACATATTGTCCATCATTGTGCTTAATATGTAAAATTCACATGGACATAGGCCTGGTGATTGAGAAGGCCACAATCCACGACATAACCCACTTTCTGAACACTTCAGCCAGTGGTCACAAACAACTAATCAGTGTGCACTATAGCACCCTGCCTCAATCGACTAAAATTAACCACAGCTTCACAAGGAACCAGAAATATAATGGATAATAAACTCATGACAAATTTACAAATTGCAAATATTCAGAAGTTTACCTAACAAAAGACTACTACTGTATATCCAACACATTAAAGCCTTCATTTTGACTACCTATCATATGAAGTTATACATACTCTCTTCAGTTAAACTCAAATGTGACACTTACCAAACCATTTGGCAGTGTCTGCTGTTGAATATTGAGGTACTGGTAGTGACTGTTATAACCTGTTGAGTGACAAACCCTCATTTCTGGATACAGGCTGAACAAGAAACTCTTTTCATCTCCTGTTATGAAAAACAAAAATACATAATACAAATAAATAAATTTAACGAGCCACTTTTGAAAACAACATTTTATGAAAGTAGCTTCTAGTAAACAAGTCCCAGAATGAATTCATTTTGTGATAAACAATAGTATATGGAATATTTAGTAGTCCTAATGATACCATCCCATACAAGGTTCAGACAAATGCACAACCAAAAATGTTTAAATAAATAACCATCATTACACAATACAACTCAATGGTAAATGCAGTCACAAAGATCAGGGGACAGCATGCCAAATATGTGTACTTTCTAGACACATATAGGCCTATATTCTCATTTTGCACCCCTCATGAAAAGCATACGCATATAATTTTTTCAACTCATGATACACACCATTTCATATTAATCCACATTCTCTGAACTCAATTTGGAATGTGCACACTGATTAGAGAATTTACAACATTCCATTTCAACAACACTAATGACTTTGGTACATTCATTCACCAGAGCACACATCCCCAAATATGGTGATTTACTGTAACATATATATGTTACCAGCAAACTATGAAATCCAGCAATGTATAGAATACCTAAAGTCAGTAGGCAAAGTATGAAATTCAGGCAAAATGCCTAGAACTTTTAGTCAATGTAAGAAACTAACAGTTTATTTTATATATAGAATACCAAGGAATTTTATAAAATCCCTCTGATTCTTTAGGCAAAGTATATAACAAAGAAATTTCTATAATATGATTTATACAGTTTTATGTTATCTTTTATATTTGGAAAAACTTAATATAAAACAATTGTTTTTAATTTTCAAAACTTTTGTTGTGTTCAGATTCAGTAGCTCAGTGTTTTCGCGACTATTTTGCACAACCTCCATCTTGACAGCTTACCCAATCGACTTTGATTAATTTTAATTAACACAACCAAACAATATTAACATTACAATTTATTTCATACTTTGCCTACTGACTTAGGCATTCTATACATTGCCAGTAACATATACATGAAGCTTACCTCGGAAATTTGGACCAACAGTCCAACTTTCTGAAGCATATCCTCCAAACACATTCTTCTCTTTGTCCTTCACAATAATCACTGTTGGTCCTTTATCCACAAGAAGTCCAAGCATTTTTGCAAAACTTTCTCCATGAATCCCTGTAGAAAAACAGAACCTCCACTGTTGTTGCATTGCTGATGGTAACAATGAATTCAAAAACAGCACATCTGGGATTTCCAACACTGATGAGAATACCTGCTTATGTTGTGGTGGTACGCCCTTGCACATAGGGAAGAGACAATACTCTGCCACTTCATCACCATATGACACATGTTCCTGTGGTATGTGGTATAAATGAAACAAAAGTGCTGTTTGAATTTTCTGAAATTGTGAGCACAAACCAAACCATATTTCAATATTTTCTTCAATGTTCTCTTCTTCCAGGTCTTGGCACAGAGACTTTGTCATTAGAATCACTTTCCAATCTGACATTTCAACGCCCAATGTCCTCCAAGATTTCAACACTGCATGATCTGTTACTGTTAGAATTATTACGTAAGATGATATTATATTCTTCACATACTGAAAAAAGACACAAAATATACTAATTCTTTAGGATTCAAATAACACCATATAAACTTAATAATTTCATATACTAATCCCAAGTGTATGATAAAGATGATAAATACAAACAACAAATGTTTTATTATACTGGGAAAGTACAAAGCATACAAATTCACAAATATTTCAAAGTGGCATAAACAAAGCAACATAATGATTTTCTAAAGATTTTTCACAATAACTGATTCACTATATGAACACAATGCTGGACACTGTCCACGGAAGTACATCTGATATACTGGGTCTGATCCCAGCCATTATCAACACCAACACCACCACCACCACCACCACCAACAACAACAACAAAATGTGATTAAGAAGGAAGCAGAGATCTTGAAATTCAAGGACCTTCTCATAGAAATACAGAGAATGTGGAAAGTGCAAGCAAAAGTAATCCCAATAGTTATAGGAGCAACAGGAACTGTCTCCAGGTCCCTCAGAAAATATTTGGCAAACATCCCGGGCGAACACGACATCAGGGAACTGCATAAGACCACCATTTTGGGAACTTCATACATCATTCGAAAGACGCTGTCATAAATTAAAATTATATAATACATGCAGCACTTGCTAAAAACAATGATGTATCCCAGAAATAGCTGCTGCCCTATGTACCTTAGGGACAAGGTCTGTCTCAGGTACATGGCAGTACATACCCAATAAAGTGGTGAATAGATGGGATAATAATAATAAAGTCTGTATAATGACAATAACCTAAAAGCAGGAGTACATCAAATATACCTCAGACAATGGACAATGTTCAACATAGTGTTCCTATAAAGCAATATAAAAAGACACTCACCTCCATTAAAATACTGAAGGTCAGCACACCATCACTGCTGTTTTGTTTCAGCAAAGAAACAATAAATTTTACCTTCTCACCACATGGATCTTTAGCTAATTTAATAAACAAACTTATGAATGTGTCAAAGGGGACTGGACTTTTTGGATTGTTTTTGAAAAAGTAGTCCTCAACTAGTGCCAGAAGTCCATTTTCCATACGATCTTGCCAGTGTTGCTGTTGAAAGAAATATTAGCATTCTGATAATTATTGAAATGTGGTTGTGTGTAAAACAGACATAAGAACAGAAGCAAACATCACAGATAGAGGTACCAAGCATCTTTCATAATACTGAATGCAAACTGTACACAGATCAATAAATCCACATAGGAGCAGCCTGTTTACCGTTTCGAAAAGGATATAATAAATAAATGACATACATACAAAGAATAGTATTCAATTCATACTCTGCATATTGTGTGCATCTAAATCATTCTAACAACCTTAACCTCTTAAACTGTCACTAAATTTTAATTTTACTTATTGTAACTAAACTTAACTGATCTTTATAACATACCTTCACCCATCATTTTAAAAGTTGAGCACATTCTCCATATTTTGTTACCTTCTCTCCCCTAACAAGCAAGAAGGAAAAATAATTTACTGCTTATAGTATTAGAGTTATTCTCAAGAAGTTAACTTTTCCCTGTCATACAGTTATGTGCATGTCCTGCTATATTTGCTCCATGACTATATTTGTAAATGAAAGAAAATTCGCATTTCATTTGCATCATATATACAGGTCCAGCAAAAATACCTGATTGTTTTCAAAATGACATTACTTTGGATGTTTCTGCTGGATCTTGTATATACAAATCATGGTGAAAGGGTCACATAGGATACAACATTCTCCACCACTACAGACTGTTGGCCATCTGCATTCTACGCACATTAAAACAACAGTGACATAAACCAAACTACTGGTCATCTAACCTGTGGAACAAAACTTAATTAACATGTCAACCAATACTATTCCAGTATTTGGATACAGAAATATGGGAAAATCGCAATATGAAAAATGCCAGAAAGATGCATCCGTAAGACAAGCAAAGATCTGAAATATTTCCGTGTCATAATTTAATACTTGCATTCAAATCTTCCTTATGACACGCTGAATGGTCACCGCACACAGACTTAAAAAACCTACGTAAGCATTGCCGCTCTTCTTGTGATAACATCGTCTGTTCCGAAATTTCAGAACTCTCTTTACACTTGTTATTACCCATTTTACATAAATAGTCAATTACAGATTATTCTCTCGACAGTTCCGAACTTCACTACTCTCCATTACACATACACTACTACGTATAATTTCAGTTACTGTACCACGTATAATAAAGAAAATTAAGCGACAGATTATCAAACAAATTCCAACGATAATCACATCTTTTCCATGGCTAACCTATCTATTTTGCGAAGGTGACGTACTTCGTAATTCATTATTAAAAAGTTACTGGACTGATGACGGCTGTCTTCTGATTTGAAGACAAAGCCATCCTGCTACATGCCAATGTTAGCACTTACAAGTGCACAAGTGTCATAATTTCAAATAAAAATTTTGATGATTTCTGTTCAACATCAAACATAGTTCTGTCTCGTATGAGTAAATGGTTTACTGCTAACACGCTGGCCCTAAATCTAGATAAAACGAATATAATAAAATTTATAACAAATAACTCTCCACAATGTGCTTTAAGTATTGGTTATAATGGGAAGTATATACAAGAGTCAATAAACACAAAATTCTTGGGTTTGCAAATTGATAATCACCTAAATTGGACTAATCATATTGATAAACTGATACCTAAGTTAAGTGGCGCATGTTACGCAGTTAGATCTCTGTTGCATGTCAACAACACTGACACACTCAGATCAGTGTATTTTGCCTATTTTCACGCTATAATGAAGTATGGAATAATTTTTTGGGGTAATTCATCAAACAGTAAAAAAATATTCACTTTACAAAAGAAAATTATTAGATTATTGGCTGGTGTAAAAACTAGAAATTCATGTAGAAGTCTGTTTAAGAGATTAGAGATCTTAGCTCTTCCATGTGAATACATATTCTCATTAATGAACTTTATTGTAAATAACCAAGAACATTTTCAAACTATTTCTGCTATACACAGTGTCAACACAAGGAATAAAAATCAGCTTCATAGACCAATTGCCAACCTCTCATGATTTCAGAAGAGTGCATATTATGCAGGGTTCAAAATTTTCAACAGTCTACCATCAAATCTCACAAGTCTTGTAAATAAAAAGGCACAATTTAAACTAGCATTAAAAAGATACTTAATTACACACTCCTTTTACTCTGTCGATGAATTTCTAATGTTTACAAGTAAGTCATAATTTATCTATTGTATATAATGGGTGGGTTTATTTGTAAGTTATCTCTACTTTATGTGAACACTTTGTTTGTATTTGTGACATTTATATAATAGTATGATTTGTATTTGTATAACATGTATTGTATTATTATGACTTATTCTACATCCTATTGTCATCTAACTAATTTATGGATCCATGGAATGTAATAAAGATGTATGTATGTATGATGTGGAGGTATAGTCCCTACTCACTCTCAACCTCGGCACCAAAAGGGGGCTAGTTGTCAGCATCACGCCCCAGCCGCGTTTTACCCTCGAGAAAAGACCCCGGTACCATTGGACAGACCAAGTTGCTCTGGACACAGAGGCTAGAAGAAAATCCAATTTCTGTTGGGGATCAAACCCCGATTGCCCAGCCCTTAGACAGTCAGCTACACGTGTCACTTACTGTAGTGTATTCTGGCAGTTTACACAAGAATAAAACCATCTTCAAGCTCGACTACGTGCCTAGTTCATAGCTCCACACAAGTTGGCATATTAATAAATCATCCCCTCTTCACAACAGTTGTCCTCCATACTATTCGTCCTTTGGAAACAAAGCTATGTCTCAATTTCAAGGTCAATCATTCTCAGTCCAGTGTTCAAAATGTTCAACTCATAACTTATTTTTATTGTTACATGATTCATGTAAAGTGTTTTCTTAATGTAATAATCCAATGCCTGTTAATAAATTACACAACTTCACTGCCTACAGTTTTGGGCCATTTTATTATGTTAAAATTTTAACTGCAAATAAAGTGGTTTAAAAAAACTGAGATGTAAATCTGTAGTAAATTCTTCTTCTTCTATAGCCTCCTCAATTCTCCTCTTCCATTCAGTCCTTTTGTTAGGTCCATTCTGTCTGAGGCTTTGATTGAGGTTACGAAACATCTTCCTTTTTACGGTGCAAGGTTGTTAGCCTTGTGACCAACCCCCAACCGGGAGGACCAGGATACCTGTCTTAGTCTGACCTCTCCCCCTCGACCAATCTGGCTAGGGAGGCCCTACCAGTAGCTATCCAACCGCCAGCATAGCTCTTGGGGTCACTGAGGTACACATTTTAATTTTACTTTATTCCTCCTGCCTTTTCATTGTATGGTTGAGATGAGGGTTTATCGGAGGTATTTAAAGTTATGAAAATGCTACTAATGATGCTGCCAATAAAAGTGGAGGTGCATATGCATTTGAAAATATTCTGCCTCATGTGTCAGTCTATGTTTCATCATCACACTGTAAAGATGATGAATAAAGATGTACACAGTGAGGTGTTATGTAAGTATGGTTTTGTAAAGTACTTACCTTCTATTCTCTGTAGCAAACCAGTCTTTTGAATTGTATTATATGAATTTGTTTTGCCACTGATGATTACCTCTTGAGGTCAAAACGCGTTTGGCATTAGTGTCCTTTCAAGTGGAAACAGTTTTGTTTGTATGCATGATTTTATATGAATCTTCAGGCTCCATAGAAGGAGGGAGAATCTCTTCACCAGACCAAATGTCTGAAGGAGTCTGCTCCTTGGACATCATCTTCACAATTTTTACCTGTAGAAAAGTCCTCTCATTTTGACTCGAGTGAAACTTCAGGCTTAAATACATGAAACAATTGGAAAACTTCAACAGATTTATTTAAAATATAATTATACATCAACAATTTTATATACATGTCATTCAAAAAACAATCTCTTGGTTAAAATTACAAAGGCTTAATGAAATAAACATTATAATAAACACATCCACAATACAACCAAAAAAAAAAGTTTTTTCTTCCAAAGATTCACATAACCATTATACCACTACACAGAGTGAGCAGCAAAGATAAACACTCCAAAATATGCAGTGAAAATGTTTTTTAATACGAAAATTAAAATCACTTTATTTAATTAGCAGATACCTTTATACTTTCTTACAGTATACTCAATGTTAGACTAGAAGCAGTTTAATCCTCTAGAGAAAGACAAAATTCTCTGACATTTGAAGTTGAATACACAATTCATCTATGAGGATTGAAAATTGGTGACTAGTTCAAATACTTTTGTTGAAAAAAGCATAAAATACTAAAATTAATTCCATATGAAGAGATTTTGTGCTAATGTATGATTTGAAGCTTTTGCAGTGATTAAGCTTAATAAAATCCACTTGGGCAATCAACCATCATCAGAACCCTGATGATGGAGGAGATGGTTCCCAAACCATCAGTCTCTTTGTTTAACCAATTGTTGCAGATGATTGCCCAAGAGGATTTTACTGATTTTGTGCTAAGTAGGCCCTTCAAGGACAGTGTGCTACTTTGTTTCAGTGATGTTTTAAATAACCTACTTCATATGGACAGACTGATTCAAATGTTTACATCACTATCATAACATTTCTGAACTCCAGTACTGTTTGTATCCTTTCATCTAAACATACAGCAATTAACCATTTACAGAATTTTAAAATACAGAATATATAGGATCATTGAGAGATGTATATGGATAGACGTCTGTACTTTCAGCACTTGTTCTAATTTCCCAACACTAATAAAGCAGGGAGATTTTATTCATGTAAAATCATATCCAGCTTCATGTATTCAATATCATTTGCAGATGTCAAATTAAACTTTCCATAACTACAGCCAGTGTTTCCCATAGATCCTTCCATCACAGCTGTCATTTCTGCCTTCATTCTTCAACTGCATGCAGATTTTTGATGATACAGTCCTTCAGGAATCCCCACCAGATGTTATCATACAGATTCAAATTAGAAAGGCATGGTTGCAAAACCTGCCCACTTTCGAAACATTCAGGATATCAGAGTTAACCCTATAATGAAATGAACAGAATGTGGTCTTGCCCCACCTTGATGGAAATTCACACCCATGCCTTGAAACAATTCAAACAAAATGGCCTTGAAGGTATTAGAGGTAGTGTTGGGCATTCAGTTCTATAACACCAAATTAATTTTTGTGCAATACATCAATAAATACAGGCATTTAAACTACACTCTCTTTACACTAGTGACCAAATTAGCTCCTTTTAATAAATTGTTCTCATTTATATCCTGCAGCCAGCAAGTAAATAAAAAAGGATGAACATGGCTGCAGGTCTGGAAAAGGTTGAGACCCCCATCTTAATATGTATCCCTTAAACCTTTATTGTCCACATGTCACTACTTATATGTTATGCAGCTGGCCTGTAATGCACTAGCATACCACTATACCATTAACTCCAGAGTTAAGTCCAGCCAGCAGCCTTGTAGCATGGAGGGGTTTAGATCACCTTAAAGAAGGTTAAGCCCACTTACACAATCTGATGAGGAAAGCATGTCTAACAGCCTTTCAATATGGAAGTTTTACAGAATGATATAAACATTAATAACAGCAATTAACAATTATTACAAAACAATTTTATAGAAGTTCAACATATAACATTCATATAAGAACACACTTTTAATATCACATCAAAGGCATAATGCCTGAATGGGTGTGCACTTGACTACCATTGTGACCTCAATACTGTTTAGAATACACAACCATTTTCTTTGATATAATGATTTTGAACATAATAACTGTCCATTTGCTTCTGATTAAAAATTGTCTTTGAATTGGAAGAAGGGAACAAAAGCAAGCATGTGTTGCAGGCAATGAGATAGACAACATGGCAGATGTACTTCTGCTAATTTGTAGCATGCAATATTAGATCAACTTCACATGAGAATCCAAGATCATATTCATGAGAGTGGAATGAAGCCAAAATAGATTAGACTGTAAGATATACTTGTTTCTTCAAAATAAAAATTTGGTTAAATTATTTCTGCAAACACAAAGTTTAGATTATGAATGTCACCATCACTTCTTGGTGCCATGGTAAAATCAAAGTAAAAATCTCAACCCAATATGGAGACATAACTGCAACACATACTAATGTGAGAACTTTGTGTTTCCATATCTGGTTGATATGTGAGTGATTATGACTATGATTATGATTTACCAACTAATTAAAGCTGACAAGGTTATGAGATTACATGGTACTGTGTTCAGAAAATATTTGTTTAGCTAGGATTTTTATTTGGATAAAGTTTAAAAACAGAAATGTTACATCACACACATCCAAAGCAACATTTCAGTGAACTAACACAGCTGTCATTATGTAACTATATTTCTTAGGATAGAAACTATTAACTTGTTCAATAAAGGGGAATTACAGGTAATGCTACTTTAACTTGCAACATGAACTGGCAGTACAAGCAAAATTTTGCATATCTTTATATATATCAGAGAAATACATATCTCCTTTAACTTATGGTATCAATGCAAGATGAAATTACAATTTTCAACATTTTTCTTTGAAATATAATTTCTATGAAAGGAAATACCAATGCCACATATCACACCAATACTTGAAAATGTAATGTCACCTAATCTAGAGATGTCTATGTAATTCTCTGCAGTACTGCAAATTATGTTTACAATCTCTCACTTGTATACATCAGGAGTCATTTTTAATACTGTATATAATTAAATTCAAGTCACTTCAAACCAAAGTGAATCCAGAATACTGAGTCTAAAAGAATAGTATTAGAAGCAACAGGAATAAATATAGGCATTTCAGAATTCTTGTACTGGAGTGGCAGAACTGAGATGAAATGTTCTTGAATAATAATATAACCTCTATCTCAGAATCTTGTGGGAGAAAGCATAGATAAGGCATAAAACATTCCAACAACAATTTCAAACAGCAAACACCAAGACGTGCACAACACAGCCCTTACACAATCTGACACTTTGCTGACAATATCATCCATCTGCCATCTATATCAATCTGAAGTACAACTTTTCTTTACACAGAAAGTAATCTTAAAGATATATCATACAGGTATCTCGATTCAACACATGCAGATAAACTCGGTACTCTTAGAGGTATCTTTTCTTTCATGTACATTTCTGATTTTCTCTGTAATTATCAAAACATATTACAACTACACGAAACAACCTTGTATGATTCAGCAGTTTTCTCTTAAACATAAAGCTGCATTCTACATCACAATCATTATTTTTTCTCCCTATATGACTAAAAGTGTATTACCATTGCAGCATGCAGCAGATTCAGCACCAGCTCAATATAGGAACACAGGAAGAAAGATATAGGAAGTGATACACCGAAGTCAATGCACATTTATTCACCCTGGCCAATATTATCATAAACCTGGTTCACTTGCTGGGTGCAGCGTATGAAGGTGGCACGTCGAGGTAGCTCCTTCAGCTTACCAGCACCTGTGTAGGTGCATGCTGAGCGCAAACCACCCAAGATGTCTAGTACAGTCACTTCCACATCACCTCTATATGGCACCTCCACTGTTTTACCTTCTGATGACCTGCGAATAGAAATGACAAATGGCACCAACTGCCTTACTGCAACTTTTCATGTCACATACCCATGACCAGAAATATGTGATGCAATGCAGGACTTAACAATTGTTCTTCAAGTCATGATAAAATCAGCAGATGCATTTTAAAATACAGCATTATAAAAAATAGTACAGCATTATGCACAACAAAATACAAAACATACTTATTCATTCAAAATAACTCTCACAAACATTAGTTTAACCTCATCTTAAAGAAGGATATTTTAGAATGTCTGTCAGCTGAAGATGGGGTCCAGTAGGAGACTCCTTAATCATTCTTCTTGTTTCACAAAAGGAAGAATATTTATAGACTAGCTGAGGCACTATTAGCATCTAAAAAACTATGCTGCATGGGCTTGGCAGTCAGTTGCTAATTTAAGTTCAAATTCAAGACCATATTTGTTTTTAAATATTCTTATAAAACTCGTATTTAAAACAGAATGCAATGAGCCTTAACTGCTGGTTTCAAGATATGTGTTAAGTGATTCCAAACATACCTGTACTCTGCCACTCTACCAGCATGCTTTTCCATGGCTGTTGCAGAAGACATGCCATAGAACATCTTAAATTTGCGCCCATTGCGCTGGATGACATCCCCCCCACACTGGTCATGTCCAGCAAACATTCCTCCAGCCATCACAAAATCTGCCCCTGCTCCAAACGCCTTTGCAACATCACCAGGGCACGTGCAACCTCCATCCTGTTGGCATATATATTTCATATTATCCATAACAGGTAAAGTGTTGCATAGCATAACAGCGGAGAAAAGTTAAAATATTCCTAAGGGGAATTAAGCACTGCCAGTTCAATCTGTAACCTATCACTTAACTGCTTATGCTGTTATGTTGGCTAACTGTTCCTTTTCTACCAGTAATTGAACACATCTTGCCACACCAAGAGTCACATGATACCCAATATATTTAAAGGTTTTCTCCTATACTACAAGCATTTAGACAATAATAAATTGCTTTTACTCTACTCACAGCAATGATATGTCCTTGTAGTCCATGTGCAGCATCTGCACATTCAAGCACAGCACTCAGTTGTGGAAAGCCAACACCTGTCTTAATGCGGGTAGTACACACAGAACCTGGACCAATCCCAACTTTTACTATATCAGCTCCCGACAGAATCAACTCCTCTACCATTTCACCTGTCACCACATTACCAGCCTGAACACATAATGTTAAAACATATTAAAACTAACAATGAAATAGTATACTATTTAAAGGAGATATATCAATGGTTAAAAACTGGAGTAACCTACACTTAACTGTATGAATAGTTACCAATTACTTAGCCATGAAGCACTTATTGAAAACATACATAAATCTAAGAAATATACTGAATAACCCAATAGAGGAGACAGATAAAATTAAATCTAAACCCAGTAAAGTACAGATAGTTTAAAATGAGGCCAAATGGGACACCAATGCAAGAGTACAATTAAGTGATATCATTTCTGATACTACTTTCAACTTCAGATTTATCAATCTTTCTTAGACTAATTCTTGGGAAAATATCATTTGTAAATCACAAGAACATGCAGTGCATATGTTTTTCCTGTACCACAATATATGTGTGAAGTTGGGTTTTCATGGTAAGGTAAAGATAAAATTGCCCTTGATGCTTAACTAACTTTTTTTTTTGCTATGAGAGTTCAGCATAAGATAAAGAAGATTAAAAGAAACAATGTTTAATGACTACAATGGCAAAATAATGTAGCCATCTGGTTTTGATTATACAAAAGCCTTAATAAATGTTTAACATTCTTCACAACTGTATTAACTAAATAGATGGCTTACAGAATCCAAAGGTTCATCACTGAACTCACCAATGCCCTCCACCAGACCCTGTCTTGGGCCAACAAAATCCAGTCTCCTTCAACTCCTATCTTGCATAGATCCCACCTGAGATTATCCTCCCATCTACATCTAGGTCTCCACAGCAGCTCTTCCCCTCAGGCTTCCCAACCAATACCTGGTGCACACCTCTTGCCCCATCCATGCACGCAACATGCCCCGCCCATCTCATTCTTCTTGACTTAATCACCCTGACAATACTGGAGGAGTACAAATTTTTAAGTTAATCATTATGCACTTTTCTCCATACCCCATCCTCTTCTCTCCTAGGCCCAAATATCTGCCTCAACACCCTATTCTCAAACACCTGCAAACTGTTCCTCCCTCAGAGACAGAGAACATGTTTCACACCCATACAAAACAACACGCAGAATTATTGTTTTTTTTGTTTTGTTTTTTATGTTTTAATCTTCAGGTTATTAGAAATCAGAAGGGAAGACAAAATATTTTGAACTGAGAAGTAGTAAGCATTTCTGGAATTTAATCTCCTCCTAACTTCCTCACGAGTATCATTTTGATTTGTTATTGTTGTTCCCAAATATTTGAACTTTGTCACACTTTTAAAGAATTTATTAGCCACCCTAAGATAATTCTGTCTGCTGATGAGATACGCTTCATAAAAAAAGGTAAATTTGTGATACTTATAAATGAAGCAGAGGATGGACAGATACAACAGTCAATTAATAGGGCTCTGAAGACAGACTTTATTCTTTCAGAGGCCCAAAACAAGAGCTTTAAGAAAGTTAAACATTAACCCTCTGAAGGCAAACTCAACTAAATAACAATGTTTAAAGACTCAGTTCTTGCCTCAAAGAAAAAACTACATGCCTCCATCACAAACATCAACTAGTTAACAGTGATTAAGGAAATGATCACTGTTTATTCTGAGAACCACTAAAATCCATAAATACACTGTGTGCAAAATACATACCTCAGAGATATTGCGGGTTTGGTTCCAGACCACCGCAATAAAGCAAGTCACACAAATTTTTTGGTTTCCCAGTGCATATAAAAGTTATGTTTATAATATACTGTAGTCTATTAAGTGTTCAATAACATTATGTCTAAAAAAAAACAATGCGAGAACATTGTGAGAATTACCAAAATGTGACATGGAGACATGTAGTAAGCACATGCTGTCAGAAAAATGGTGCCAATAAACTTGCTTGACACAGGGGTGCCATATACCTTCAATTTGTAAAAAAACGCAATATATGCAAAGCGCAATAAAACGAGGTATGCCTGTACAGAGTTATAAAGTATGTGCATATAGTTACCAATGGTGTTTACAGGGTTAAAATTATTTTTTCCTGATAGGTTAAACTAAGGAAGCATTTGTTAAAATTAACAACACCCTACTTCCAGGCAGCTAGTAACACTTTGACTCACGATGATAGTATGACTGGGGAAGGTGGCACGCACTTTGCGGACGTACTCAACAAATTGCTGGGAGTAACCATTGGCGACATCAAGGCAGATGTAGGTCACACCTGGAATCTCAGCTAGAATCTGTGCTAATCGCTCAAAGTCTACTTGACCTGTACCAGAACTGGCTGCCACATAATGCAGACATTCAGGACTGTTTTCTGCAAAATCCTTCCATTCTGCCAAACTGTAGTATTTGTGCAATGTTGTGAACAACCCATGCTGAAAAGTAACAACACAAAAATCATGCTTAGCATACATAAATGAAGGATCCAAGTAGTCAATAACAAAGTAAAGTGGACACACCTTCAGTACAGTTACAAGACAGCAATAATTTGTAGACTGCTAGCAGCATGCTGCCACCCCCCTCCCATTTCTCTGTTTTTGAGTCATTTCACTTAACCTATTTTTAGTGGAACTTCAGGTACAATATCATTGTAACCCCACTTTATCCTGTCACTAAATATAACTTCCATCAAACTTCAAATGTGGTTATTATTGTTGAGTGGTCTTCTGCTCCGAAATCTTGGTAACCACATTCAAGCCTGCACAGCATCAAAACTCATTACCATAAGAACCTCAAATCCTAAATCGTTCATTTTTTTTAAGTCATTATGCTTTTAGTTACCAGTCGTTTCGGTTCAAATCGTCGATTTTAAACATACAATAACAAATAAAAAGTACATAAAGTATCCAGATTTAATGTACAGGAAACAGGTGCATCTGATCACTTAAACCTCCCTATGTATCAACACAACGCATTCGTACTGTACTTGAACCGGTCACACAAGCTTTACACCTCTCAGTCGACTGGCCTGCTTATCTCGACCAACAAATAGAATATACACACCTTTGCAAGGGCCTTGGCCATTTCAAAAGTTCCAACTGTATCCATGTTAGAGGCTATCACGGGTATGCCTTTGTATGTTTGCTTCGAATTTCGAAAAGTTATCTCTCGATACAAATCAACCTGTAAAGATTGTATAGTAGTGAATTAAATCAGTGGCAAATTTTGTTAATGTGCAAATGCACAATACAATATATAGGTCATATGGTATACGATGTTAAAAAAAAGGACTTACATCTGCTCTACTTCGCAAAGTACTTCGCTTCGGTCGTAACAATACATCTTTAAAGTCTAATTTAATTTCGTTAATAATATTTGGCATTATGTATTACTAAACAGACTTCCACTCCTCAAAATAACAACCACAAACTCCTACCGCCACGCGCCACAAGGATTAGGCCACTGATGATACCACGGAAAAACTACCAACAGGAATGGAGCAAATACCAACATCCAAGAGATTATTACCAACACCAACATCTGTAGGTGATCCAAACAGGAGTCAAAATTCAGTTGAAACCGTTTAATTTGGACTCTTTCTTCTATGGCTATCCATGGCATAGTCTCATCAGAAAAGTATTATATATGATTCAACTCAATGCTGTTAGCTGCAAGCGTATGACATAATCTAATTTCTTTGGCATATATGTGTCCAGCTTTGAACGAGCGAAAAATCGTAAAATACCAAGCTACTTTTCAATACAGTATTCCCTTTCAATGTGTCAAAAATTCATAATTCTAGTACTTATTGAAATTACTATGTTACACACTCTCAATAAAGTCCAAGATTACTACCAAAAGAACATGGTGGCAATACAATTAATTTGAAAACAAATTACAATTTTCTTCTTTTTCCTTACAGAGACCTGTTCCAGGGTTACACACCTTTTTCATAAATTCTACTCCTACAGATATGCAAACTACAATTTTCATCCCAAATATGACATACAACATAAAATATTATGTATGTTACCAGAGTAAACAGGCTCATAGGTAAAATGCTGTATAATATTATAAACTCTGAATTTAACCATAAGTTTTTATTCAGCCAACTAGTAGGCCTGAATCATAATGTAGTCTTACAGACAACAAAACAGACACAATATTTATGATAAAATAAGTACCTGATGTTAGGAAATCACCAATTTTGTCCACACTATGGCCATGAGGATTTCCTGTTTCCCTTGCTTCCTTCCACCCTATTAATTTCAAAAAGTCCATTTTCATGTAATGACCGGAACAGAATTGGCTTATTATTTATCAGTTGTTGACAAATGCATTGGGGCAGGGGTTCTCATCCCTTTTTTGCTGGTTACCACTAATTCTAATTAAACACATTAAATGTACCACTAACCAAATGCGTTCTCATGACAGTGAGGATGATAAGGTTCTTTGAGGCTTTGATGCTGTGAAAAATCATAGGTAGATATCAACATTTTGGAGAAATGTCAGTATTTACCTACAAGACATCAAAATCCAGGGCACCATTGTCATATAAGAAACAAGTTATGACACTAAACTGAAGATGTACAGTCTGTGTGTTCACACACAATAAAGAGGTAATAATGCAAAAATAATCAACACACGGTTACTATAAATGCACCAACAGATTTATCTCTGTTTTAACATATGGTACCAAATTCACCAATGCCAATTCATAGCAACAGAACTTTTTTTACACTGACTTCTTGTTGTAACTTTCAATTTCTACCACATTAATTTCTTTCATATCTATAGAGCCACACACCACTCATTTCAAAGCTAACATTCACTTTAAACAGAAGAAATAGAATTGTACTAATTAACAGGTGTTATTCAACAAAACAACATTCCAGGCAGAACTAATGAGCCTACTTTCCTTTAAATGCTTTCATCAGTTTATGGAGGTCAGCACAAATTAATTATTATTATTATTATTGGTTTGTTTTTGTATTGTAATGTTTGTATTGTTAGTGCTTGGCTGTTATTGGCCTTTTTGGCTGTTGTTAAGCACTTTAATAAATGAACTGAATTATACAAAGTAGTAATTTATTTGTGTAAAATTTTCACTTGAATATATTTCCATTACACATAAATTATCAGACAGAACATAAGTTTTGCACCATAAACAAAATTCAGACCTTTATATTTAAGTAGCACAAAGTCTCATTCATCTCAGTTCATATGGCTGCTATAATGATGTCTAAAATATATGACGGTAAGCATGATATTCACACCAAGTTTCATGGAAGAAAGACTTTTCCATAGTAATTTTTGAGAAAACAGGGAGCATATACCTAAAATGACATGATATCAAAAGCCTGCCTATCCATGCAAAATGAGGAAAGTAAGCTATAAAGAAACCATACATATTTGCCAATGCTATTTGTTGGACAAAATCTCTCTTTCAATGTTCTACAAAGGCTGTTCTGCACAGTATATATACAATAATTCAAAATGACTTTCTGAAGTCATCATATTTAAAGGAGAAGGATAGTTTTGAGTTCATTGGACTATTGCTAACACAAAGGTTAATATTTGTTAAAATTCTGTCACTGATGAATTACACTACAAACAAGTTAAAGAAATATCTTTTTTCTAAGTTTGTGATGTAACAACCAAGTTCAACTACAAACTGTGATGAGCAGCAATGTTGCAAAATATGATAATAAGTGTTGAAAAGTTAGCTTTCTGTAAATATAAACCAATAACTGATAAAGAATTATTAAAAAGGTAATATCTTTGGTTTCATACCTCCTTTTGCATGAGAGCTTGTGTGATAACAATTATAGCACCTAAAATATTCCTTTCATAAATAACAATCAAAATGCCATTGACATGTGTCTGATTGTAAAAGAAGTTGGTGTGATGACATGGACAAAAATATGCTGATGCAGGAAAGAAACTGAAGTTGCCTCTCTATGAATATCTGCTACAGGGAGCACAATATTTATTAAATACAAAATGTTATTCAGTGTGAAACAACTGGTTCAAGAAACTAGAAAACATATTGCAAAATATGATCTAAATATATAAAGTGAAGCTTTTGTGGTGACTGAAGTTGATGAAAGACTCTCAGGTTACGAGCAGAAGATATGGTTCATTCACCATTCAGCCACCTGATGCCGCTCATAACCCAAGAGTCTTTCATCAGTGATCTAAATACATTATGGCAGAGAAATGTTTGCATATCACAATCAGATCAACATAATTATAAAACAAACAGGAGTACTGGTATTATACTTATTCATATTTCTGACATATAATTTAACATTTCAAAGATTCATTTTTTTTATTCTCAAATAAAAGGTCATGATGCGACAATTCCTGTACACATGAACAAGAATGCATGTCAGAGTTCAAACAGAACTATATTTATCGGAGCAGATGACTATGAATTCAGTGTTTGTTGATGACCCTAGTAAAAGCTACAGCATTCATGTCTCAGAACTTGAAATCTTCAATTGTAGTCCCTAACTGGGGTTTTATCTATTTTCTAGGAAAACAGTGTTTAGTACCTTAAAATAGGCCATAAACACCTTCTCTTCCTACATCTCAAATTACTTCAAATAGGCATAATAACTTCTAACAAAATATTCAATGAAAAGTGCTCAACTAATTACTTTGAGTGTACTGAATTTTATAATTCAGAAGAGATAAGAAAAAATAATTTTTGTGGTAGCCCAGTAAAGTGACTATTACAGACTGGCACTAAAGGTTTTACACCCATGACAATTATTCTTTTCTGACCAATTTCAGAATGGCTCTGAGTTCCACTCAATGTGTAACAGCCGGAGTGCTCTCCTTGAGCATAAAGGAAGATTATTAAGGTGACCACTGAACCCCAACATAGTATGAATGGAAAGTGCCATTTATTCACATCCCCCATACACTTTTGTCATGTGATGCTAACCTTTGACATTATATGCTGAACACTGGTGAACTAACATCATCAGTACCCAAATGATCTTTCTCTCTACTCTAGTTCTACGATTTCTTTTCTAGTTTAAAGATTAAAGACATAAAACAAGGAACAGTATTTCTTAAAAATTCAATTACATTTTATGCAATGTTATAATCAATGTTTATAGGTGCATCAAGCTTATAATGCTATGTCAGGAACAATTACAGGTATGTGAGATGACATATTTTTATACTTCACCTGGATCATTCCGTGACAAAGGTACACAAGAAATCTCTTAACTGAATGATTGATATATATTATGTGTTCAATTAGTTTCATATCCTAAGGCATAACTGGCTTAGACTATTTGCCAAGAACTTCAAAACATAACCTTAACATTTACCTTAACACATTGATTATCCAACAAAATCAGCAACACAACTAAAATCTTTTAATAATGTCACATCTGACACAAAATATGTTACACAGTCAAATTCAGTACCTGCAGGATTTGGACCAGATACACTGAACATACATATGTAATGTATTAATAGGGAACATAAGCTTAGTAAATTCATATAAACCAAATTCCACTACATAACACATTTCAACTGATAGATTTTTTGAAAGTGTTTTACACTCTACCATGTTCCTGCTCTTTGCTTAGTATCATTCAAATTTTGTGACCAACAGTAACACATACATGTGCATGCACACTATGCAGAACAAAAGACAGTTCATTTAGTAGTATCTGTGTTGACAATGATGAATATTCTTGAGCAACCAAATAAATATCAACTGCTACAGAAAAATTCTGCACCATAGAAAATGTTAAGTGGCTAGTCAATGTCAGGATACGGTACATTTAAATGGTGCGGAAAAGCACCTTAGCAAGCATAATATATGTACAACAGAGTTACGTGTTTTATTTATATATGTCTACACTTTTAAAATCAAACTGTAACTGAGATTCATTATATGCCATGAATGTGTAAGTACATTAAAGCTGTCCACTCTTCTATTAGCCATTCTGTGGTCCTGTAAAATGTGAAGTGTATGTATGAGGGCTGTTAAAATAAAACCCATCTGCAGTGCTGCTAGCAAATACAATTGGTTGTAGGTAATAACAAGGCTGCGTGCATGACACACAAGTAGTCAAGAATAAGATCTGCAAGAGAATATGTGCATTGCAGCAAACAGGAACAGTGTGACACAGTTAAATAATGACAGTCAAGGTGCAGACAATGTCCAAACAGGACCAATGAGCTGTCATTAAATTCCTTGGTTCAAGGACCCTGACATTACCAAACACACAGTTCAACTGTGAAACCCTCCAAGACCTTCTTACATCACCAGGAGAATGTGTCCCAGTAGCCTCATGAGGGATATCATCATGTGGCCTGTAGGGCTGCAGTGGATCCAGCAGCAGCCTAGGATGTAGAAGGGATCCATCAATTGGTGTGCCAATGGTATGCCAGCCTCAATGCCCATAGGGATTATTTCTAACAGCCTCTATTCCTTCACCCAAAACAGTCTGTTGTGAACGGATTTCACTTGAACAAACCTCAGAATAGTTGAAACTGAAACACTGCACTGCACTGGTATTGTTTTGAATAAATGTTTATATATATATATATATATATATATATATATATATATATATATATATATATACCTTATTTCAGCAAATTATCAAGTCCATGTAAGTACTGGTGGATAAAACTGGATTACCTTATTTGAAGATTTATGTATGTTTCTCTATGATAGGACCCATAAGAAGTTACATACAAGCTACTCACATTGACTTCTCCCATCTCTCTTGTACTCTCTCATAAAATAATTATTTACATGGTCTGGTGTGTTCACCATAATTTGATATTTGTGAACGGCTGGGAATTCCACGTACAGGAATTACATACCCAGTCACTCCTATGGGCAAAAGCATACATCTGCATGGGAAGTGTCAATTATTGATGTCTGATTAACCAAACTTGGAATGTTTTGAAAAATTTTGGTAAAACTTTTTAGTATTAAATTCCATAAAAATCCATTCAGCAGTTCTTGTGTTGTTAATGCAAACAAATGGATGGACAGACAGACATGGCAATGCAAACAGGTACATTTTTGCAGTGTTTAGTTCAAATTCACATAAAAATGACCAGTGAAGATGAAGTAAAAATGTATATAAATAGTATGAACTGTTTCTAATATGACCACAAAAAGTGTGTTTCTTCACTAGGGAACAGTGTCATGCTTCTACCTTGTCTATACTGTTATACTTACAGTTGGCTGGCAAACTTACCTCCCCAGAACTAACCTTCATTTTACAAAAGAAGTGCTTTTTTCCTCCCTGAAAAATTGCACTTTGTAACTCTGTAATTTTACCTTGGGTTGACAACTTGTAAACTCAACTCAGTATAACTTTGTTTACCACTGACCATACTAAAAGTAAGAATTAAAATAATAATTAAATCAGGGTCTGTAGAGTTGAATACCAGTAATCCAAAACAGTGTTCCACCATGAAACAGTTTAAATGGCTAGCAGACACATTCAAAACATATTTACCTTCTCTTCATATTCACAAACATATGGCACTGTAAGTTTGACAAAAGCCTAAATTACAGTCACTTCATCTTGTTATTAAATTAAATTAAAATTATCATAAAACAGTACTTTTGAAAATATTTAGCAGTACTTTCTAACTTATTTTACAAAATCGTCCATTTTAACACTGAATGTGGCGGAACTTGGCAAACTTATAGCTAAAAGCCACTTCGAACCACAATGTTCTCCACTAGTAATGCACACTTTTATAGCATTAATTCTTTACATATATATTATTCATTATTGTCATGCATATTATACACAATTAATAAAAATAACAGTAAAACAAGCAACACTGACTTCTGTAATCACGTAAGCAGAAATATCTCAATACAAAATATCACTCACCCAAACCCTTTCATCATATTAAGTTTATAAAGATGATCATTCTCTGCAAAGCTTACATTATAAGCACAAAGCTATACAATTAGTCACAATTTTATTATACGCATTCAAAATTGACATTGATATCCACCAGTTATTCAGCAACTGGACATACACAATGTTGGCAACTTCAATTTATTCTGTAGTTCAAAATTCACAAAACTCCCTTTCTGGCCAAGAGTCATTAATAATCTGCATGTTAAATAAACATAGATAGCCAAATGATACCAATACTCAGACATATAAAAAAGAGAAGAAGCAAGTTTATTCTAAGAAATGCGAGTAAATAACAGTTTAACTTAAACTCATTTCAGGAATTCTTTCACTGCAGCAGTGATAATCTATTATAAATGATCCAACTGAAAGATGAAATCAGTCCTATATATTTGGAAGTAAATTTGTGTTTTTTAAAGATCTTGACTATTTACAGGTGTTTCATAAGCCTTGGAAGTCATACATTTACATAGAATGGACTGCATGCCCACATAATAAATGGATTAACCACACATCTGACAAGTTGTAAACTTTGAAGATGAGAGGGAGACAAACAGTTGTATAAACAATATTAGGATAGAACACAAATAATAAAATGTGACAGACAGGGGACATGGAGAGGAATCACCACCTTCTACTCCCTACATCTCTAAAATTGAATGAATCTCAACTCATTGTTTTGGGCTACTGATATTTTCATGTAACATAAAATAACTGATAATGAACCTACCAGAGAGATCCTGAGACCCTTCATGCCATGCAGATATGCATATACAAATTACACAAGCCAACTGCCTGTTAACACTGTGTATTTTATAGACAATAAACAAAGAACTGAAACATGTCTGCTTTTTAAATAAACAGTCTTAAAAGGTAGTTGACTTCTGAAATTTGTACTGACAAATGCCACCACAAACATAAATATGATACCATTCTCCACTTCATTATTCTTTGATAATGGCTGTCACAATATTGAAGTAAATGATGGAGCAGAAAGGTCAATGCAGCTCAAGACTGAAAACTATGATTGAATTTACTAACAACAAACTATGGAAATCACACAATTGTAATTTTCCTACATAACTGCCTTGGTACATGGTATAAGAGACTCTTCATGCCAACACTTCCATAAGGTGATGAATTAAGATGTGACAGGATGCTTCAAACTGCAGCAGAAAATCTTCTATGAAGGCAGCATTCAGCAGTGACTGATGCTGAAACTGACTGCATTCTTGACAGCTGACAGATCTCTGAGATCAATAACATTGGTATTCTACTGTGAATCTTGCATCTCTACATTATTTTAAATTAAAACATATGGAAGCACTGTTTGAAGAATCTCAGGGAATTTCTTGGAGTATTAATATTTTGAGGATTTGTCTTATTGAATAAAAAAGACTATAGAAATATTTACAGTAAGTGGCTAGTAAATTGTTACAAACATATCTCAATATAAGGTTAAGACAAAGTCATACCATTCTGCTGTAACAATGATGTGGGTTCAGTAAGACATTCAAAACAGCTTATATTAAAGTAAAGAGACAAATCTGTATGTATATATAAAAGAAATTTAATCACTTAACCTACTGTCAACAAATTTCAGATTATAATTGCACAGCTGTGATTAACACATTTTTGAATTGGTAAAATTTCTCACCTGGTTTTTAGTGTAAGAACTGTTAAATAAGTAACATTTCATGCTTTAAGTAAGATGCCATTATGAGTTTATGAATCAAAGTTAGAGGAATTACAGTGAGGTATATTGGGCAAATCAATAGCCCCTCAAGTTGGGTATCATAACTTTCAAATATATACATATATGACCAGTTGTTGAGATGTTTTGAAACTATTAGTCCAGGTCCAGATGAGAAGGACCGTCAGCAGAAACTGATGATTAACTAACTGAATATTAAGCAGAAAATAATATAAATGATGATGGCTAGTCAACTTGATCTTCCGCCACTAAGTGGGACAAAGATTTCTGACATAACATATATAAATGTTACATGTTAATGTCACATTGCTTTTCCACACTGTACAATCAAAACACTTCTTTAAAAAATCTTAATAAAGCCAATATACACAGGGCAGAATTATTACAAATAAAGTAGGCCTATATACGATTTCTAGCACTTTAAGTCAATATGAAACTTTCAACCCATGCAGTTCATAAAATTTCCAGAATTAAACTGGATTTAATGTCCTACAAATTTCAATGCCTGTGTAAGTCTAAGCAGAAGGTAACAATCCTACTTAAAGTATTACTGCCAGATGACTTTAGATACACCTTTCTGTATTCATACAAATGTTCCAAAATAGTTTGCTGTACATATAAACTTCCTGGTAACTACACTGAGTACAAATTAACACTGCCACTAGGTTTATTGATTACCCTACATGATTTATTCCACAAAGCAACTGAATTGTATATGTTTAAGGTATAATATCACCTGTGCTTCTTTTTCCTCTAGTTTAAACATTTATGAACCCCATTCGCAGAAGCCAGTATGTTTAAAATAAGGAATATAACTGGTGGGGGACAGGACAGAAATTTAACAGGACATTGGTCACCTGCAATATAGTATGTACACTATTTATACAATTTATCAGTGCTTGTAAAGGTTTTTACCTCCAACATACTAGGCCTATTCTAACTGTTCTTCATTTCAAAAGTGACATTTTTACCTACCAAACCTAGTAAAATATGTTGTTTTACAAGTATAATTTGAGTGCTCCAAGAGAAAAATATCTGAGGTTAGAAACTATGCTCCATTTTGATTTACAGCAAAATAGTAAACCAAAAATATTAATAAGACTTTAGTTATGAATAAGGTTAGTAGTTCTGAGTTACCAACTATCAAGACTACTTAGTATTTTTTTTAATAAGAAAGGGAGTGAAAAGTGTGACATAGCACTGTCAGTGTAGGCAACAAAAATAATTTCAGAGCTTTAAACTACAAAGCTTCATAACATGATGGAAATTAATTCAATGAAGTTATTTTAACTTATTATTATTAAGTAATACAAAAGTAGTATCCAAAAATCATATTCTTCTTTGTAATGGGGCACATATATTGATACCATCCTTCTGTATGGACAAATACAATAGAAAGGATTTGTCTGAGTTTCCATATTATAATCACCTTACAGGCATTTGTTAATGATATCAATATATTTTACTTCAGATAAGGGTTACTTAAAATTATGGCATGATAACAGATGTTAACATATCACGAACCGAATTCAAAATGTATCTACCTACTTCATAATTCACATACATAACTGTCAACTGTAACTTGTACTTAAAAACATTGAAACCATACTGTAAAGCAAAATAAACCACAAATTTTACAGTTTTGTAGTATAACAAAGTCTCACACATAGATTTAATCAAGTACTACATTCAGTCAGAAGAAAATGTGCAATTCATTACAGAAAATATTTTTTGGGGGGAGAATAAAAAATACTAAAATAAAATACCAATACCCTGACAAGCATAATTAGGCTCTTTTCCACAGAGCAACATATCGTTGTACATTGTACATTAACTGTGTACCTCTCTAGTAATCATTAAATATGTTTGAAAATGTCAATAAACTTTGACACAATGAGTCCTACAGATAATTTACATCACAAATTACTGGGTTGTGAGACAACAGAAGTTCTACACTGGAATGATACCAATGCTATTAGATTCATAAATTAGACAATATCTGAATAAATGTTAATATTTTTATATAAGTTACAAGCTACTTTCTCTTTAACAAAGCACAAAAAATCTTGAGTCACATAATTTTTAAATACGTCATAACTGCATTCAGACTGGACTTACCAACAATCTGTATTAGTTAAACTAGCATGAAACAAATTAATGAACAATGAAACATTAAACTGGAAAACCTCTCTTACGTATGGCATTACTCAGACATTAAGATCCATAAATTCCAGTGATACAGTACTGACAACAGTATCAAAATACTTTACTGCCATGCAGATACACAGACTACATTCAAATGACTTAGTCCTCAAATCCAGTACATTTGAAAAGGAGAATAAATAAATGTCCATACCAAAAATTATGTCAGGTTATGAACTGCAAAAAACAAAAACTGCAAAAAAACACTGCAATGAATACACAAAAAAACTCTCCTTAAATTACGATACTGATTGATGTGCCATATTTTCTTAAGACACCACTTCAGAGCTTCTCAGGTATACCAGTGTTACTTAAATTTAACAAATATATATATATTCTATTTTATAGGCAATTCAATTGGACAAAGAAATAATGCAGGATAAAGACCATTAGCCTTAAAAAAATGTTTCCACAACCAAGTCACCTGGACCCTTTGTAATAATAATTAATTATCCAAATCACTATACTAAGATAAATACTATGCTCTAAAATGTTATAATAAATCTTCATTTATCCAAAACAATCAAAATGTAATGTCAAAGATAATTACCAACAACATTTTAAAATAAAGAAAACAAACACTATGTACACATTTTTCTTATTCCTTTCTTGATTTGATGATTATAAATAATATGCCTACAGATATCGAGCCAGCTCTTCAAATGGTAACAACCATCAAATCAAGCTGTATTGCTTCAGCATTCAAGACTACCATGTAACGTGTAAAGATACAATGTGTCTGTCACCAGAGAGCTTCAAATTGCATGTTAACAAACCCAGGAGACTTGCGGGATTCCCAGTACTTGTGACTGTACTTCCATGACTCTTCACCATCAACTGTAATGCATTTGCTGAAACATGCACAAATTAAAATTAAACTTAAAAAGAGGAACATGCGTAGATTCAAAAAAAAAAATGAAGGAAAATGGTACTACTGAAAATAAATACATTATCCAAAAAGTATTTAATTTTGGGCTTGTAATTCCTGCAGAATAAAACTGCTACTTTACATCCATAAACCATGACAACCTCAGTTTCAGTCATATGCACATAAAAACATGCATTGCTTGCTTCTCTGAAGACATACCACCAGTTTTCAAACTCCTGCACATGATCTTAGAAAAAATTATGGTAAATCTGATGAAAAAAGTGTAACATTATCCTTCCCCGTTCAACCTCGCTTTAAGATACAATATTTGAATATCCTGTTATGGTATATTTTAATGACAATAGAATTTTCTGTCAAACAAACAACAATTACATTTTTATTTAACCTGTATTATCAAATGGTTAAACAATACAGTTTTAATAAATTGTTTAACACAAAATACACAAAACAGAAGTAATATTTCTAGGAAAGATTAAATGCAAAAAAATGAAAAATAAAAACTTAAAACATAAGATAGAAATTGCACATATACACTGTAAAAAATAAAGAAATGACTGAGAAGACCAACAATCATGAACAAAAATGTGTTTCTTCCCTAAAATAGGGGAGGCTGGAGTATGGAGCTAAGCACTCACCTCCAAAAATTTAAGATTCACATAATTTTATCTCTACACCTAACCCATGTAGCATGGTAGTAAGGTATCAGACATGAAGGTTACTTTACAAAAACCACTGTTGTCATTTTAAAACAATGAAATCTTTTTAATCTTAATTTACTTTATCAGGTTTCCTTCACTTAATAACAAACATGTATTTTACTCATCATAACACTTGTTATTTTTTCTTTGGTATTATAAAATAATGGAGCCATCTATGAGATAATAATTCAAGGCATAGAAATACAGTTTCATTTCTATGTATCTCAACAAGACAGTGTTCTTTTTAGACATACCTAAACCATCGTGGCTCATGCTGTATACCTTCCAGCTCTTTACGTTTCCGTCGGTCCCGTTGTGCCTGTTCCAACTGAAGCTTTAAAGTTTCTGCTGCTGACAGATTCCCTTCTTCCAGTAATCTAAGGACAATGTTAATAAATTATGTGCATAAGGCAAAAGTAGCACGGAATTTGTAAGTACAGGGTCATGTATAAAATAAAAATAAAATTAAACTTTAACATATTTTAAACTTCTGATATGTTTTACTGATACCATATGTTTGTGCATGTTATGTTCTTATGTGAGTTTTATAACAACACTATCTATTGTAGTGTTACTTAGCATCAACAACACAGGATAATTACACACAGTGAACTATTAAGATGTAATGTTACATCAAGGTATTATTCCTGCATGTGCCTGGAAGATCTGAGAAAAGTTACTGATACAATTCAGGTAGGATGACACTTCAGCCAAGATACAAATCGCATACTACCAAATACAAGTGGAAAATGTTACCATTATATAAGCTAGTAAAGTTTTAGAGTGACAGACTGTGTGTGCTTGAACATCTGCATGTGCATGAGCATGCAAACATGAGACAGTGTATGCACACATGATTACAACTCAATACAACAAACAAAACAATACCACTTACGTCATTCCCTCAATGTCTGTGAAGATGCTTGATTCATTATCCAATATTATGTTGGACAATGTGTACTGTCTGAGGTGTATCTGGTATGCAAGATGTAACATAAATACAACATAACTAAACATGGCTACTTACTATTGACAGGTCAGAATTTAGGATCTGTTACAGGAAGGAACAGTATTAAATGAAGCAGGAATTAAGATTCTAAATTGTCTGTACAGAAAGAGCAAAAAATCAAAGGTTCAGGGATAGGAAAGCATAAAAACTAAATAAAAGTATGAGTGTATCCCAGTATACAATAGGACTTACCAACTATAGCAAATTTTAATAACAATTTTAAAGACTTTTAAGATTTAGCAAATACTTGTGATCATATAATATGCAATTTTTAACAAATGGACCTATCTACATAAGATCAATAAACATAATATCATATGACATAAAATAAACTACAATACATATTCACCAATACTAATATGACTGTACAATTATACAAATTCTGCAGTAAATATTTGCATTTAAGATGTTTTAGCTATGTATATCAAAGGTTAGCACATAATAATAATTTAACAATAAAGTATGACCTAAAAATATTATTTGCAATAAAATTTACAGCACATAACTATATACACACAGATTTCTGTACATTTCTTTCACAAAGCATGTCTTTGAGAGAGCATTCATTAAAATCCAAGATGGTCTCTCTGGTGCCATATTTCATGCTGATGTCCTTCATGCTTTAAAGTGACACATTTTTTTAAAAAGCTTAAAGATTGCTGAATATTGTACACACAAAAAACTAGTACCAAACATTCTGTAACACACAAAATTAACAGAAGACAAGAAAGTGTTCAGTGTAAAGTCAAATCATGAATGTCCAACAACAATAGGAAAATGCAACCTTGGGAATGTAATTAAAGAGAAGTGATTGGTTTAAACTCTGTCAGTACAGAAGGCCATGCACTGTATACTATCTGTAACATGACAAAGGAATCACTGCAACTTGGAGAATGTATTTGATAGCATGCACATAATAAGAACTGTTATTTTACTATAAATTTTCTTGAAATCAGGGAGCTTCGTGGATGAAATGTGCATTTTATGGACACATGAAAACTTTATTCAAGACATTTCTCTGTGAGATATGTTTCACATACAGAGTAATGTGATACCATACTGAGAAGTTAAATGACTTATTGCAGTTATCTCCAAATGTTTTCTTCAGATCACTTGCAAATCCAATCAGCCATTCTCAAGTTATTATATGGCATAACTTGTAGTTCTTATGACCACTGATATATGGCAACAAAACCTTAGCCAAAAGATGTGATAGATGAACATAATATGCCCTAATATGTCCTTTGCTTACAACACAGCATAAAAATATATAAAACTCAATAAAAATCTATGATGTAGAATCATAGGATTTCTCAAAATCATAATGAATATACATATTTTAAACTGATGTGTGTGCCTGCAGTGTTAAATAAAATTTGTCAGTGTTCAGTGTATTGTGTCGGTGGACCACCTACATGAAGCTCATGGACCACACTCTGGGAAACTCAGATTCAGAGGTGAATATTATCACGTACCTCTGATCTGGCCGGAATCTTGTGTCTGTAATTGGGAGATATTTGGCCATGTCTGGATCTAGTTCATTAAGCTCCATTGCAAATCTGGTGAATCCATAGTACATTTCATACTCTTCTGGCATCGTTCCTGAAGACAAAGAACATGTTCACTGTTTTCATATCTTATCTAGATGAATCTACCTACATTCTTAAACTATATCATGGTGCCCTTCCTGACAAATAACATATGCTTGCCCCCCTCCCCATGACATGAATTAAATTTAGCACTGTTGTCCATCTTAACAGTCAAACAACGCACAGCTTCATTAAGATTTTCAGTGCTTATTTTCCTTGTACTCCCTATCGCAGAAAATTAAACTTCTGCCATTCCACATCTATACTGCTTGGGCTGTGACAAACAATCTGCCCAACTCTCAAGAAACTTTCTTAGAATTTGTAACAAGACAGATTTTTACACACATTGGATGGCCTGACTCCTATTCTGCAAGCTGGAGGACCATACTTTGTTAGCTGTCTGTGCATGCTTGAAGTATTTCAGCTACCTTTAACATGCACATTCATCTTTTTTATATATACATATATATATATATATATATATATATATATATATACACATACACACACACACACACACACACACAGTAAAACCTCTCTATGTTCCACAAAATGTGTCCAAGATAGAGGAAAAATAAAAATCAGATTGTGGTCTAATGACAATACAATCTATTTACTTACATACACTGACTACTGTAGGCTTACTTGAATTAAGAATTGATGACAATAGTATTAATAATAATCTTTTGAAGCCCATTCCCATGCATTGCACATTAAACCCCAGCCTCAATAACATTTTCTAAAGTTAATTCCACCAATTTTCGCTTCCCCATCGCAAAAGGAAAAATTCCATTTCTGTTAACACAGTCTTAACTCAAATGCAAGCACAGTACTGATGGAGTTAAAACTGTGTCTTCTGCAATACTGTAGTCCAGTTAAGGGTTCAGCAAAAGAATAGTTAAATACTTGCAATGCATTCCAATGATGGGTTCAATGTCCATAAGATAATCCTTCACAGAGGAGGCATTCATCAGTCAGAAATTCAAAATAACAAAATATATAACTGAAAGAGTTTCCCTGAAAAGCATCGAAGTTAAGTGCATGAACCTGTCCAACTTACAACAAAAGGGGTGTTTAAGTTCCAGGATAAAGGGGTGTCCAAGATATAGGGTATTGTGGACATGTAAAATTATAGGATATTCACTGGTTCCAATCAAAAGTGTCCAATACAAAGGGGTGTCCAGGATATAGGGGTGTCTAACTTGAGGGGGTTTAATGTATACATACAAACATACAATCATTTCATTCAGTGATATGGTTGCTAGATGACCATAAACAGTTTTATAGCACAAGTAGTAAACTATGTTCACCGTCACTTTGTTCCTTGGCAACTGTTTAAGTGTATCAAGAAATTACTATGAGGCACGACAGAGCTAAATAATAGAATACTGATCAATGGGAATAGGTACCATTGGTTTTGGGTAAGAAGCCTAAAATATAATATGTATTGACCTGAGCCCTTTTTACTGAACATCAAAGATATATTTTTAAGATTGTCACAATAAATAAGCAGTTTTATTATTTCAATAAAGTTTGTTTTAAACATCTGAAGATGAAGCTTGTTTAAATATTATTTAGGATTTCAGATCTTACCTCAAAGAAAACACAACCTTTCTCCATTATAGAGATCAAACGTTTTATGTTTTTTAAGGAAATGACAGCTGATTAGTTTGAGAATCATATGTTAATCCATAAAAATACTGTAGGCACAATGCAAAGTTATTGATGGTTAAAACAAGTGGTACATACAGTTATCAGTGGGTTTTAAAGATAAGGAAAAACCAGCATGAAGAATGGACACTTTCATTAGCAAAAATATAGTCCCATTATATTGATTACCTGGCCTCCACACACACCGAGCAGAAGGTGCAACTCCACAGTACAGGGCTTCACTCCATTTCCCAAACAAATTCCTCACAACCTTCCCTTCTTCATTTGTCACTACACCGAACACTTCATGCCGTTTGGCTGACCAATAGCTTGCCTAAAAGTACATCATATACTTAAAAACCTATCCTTCACATTTGACAGCAAAACTTATAAATAATGTGATACCTTATAGAAAAAGAAAGTATAGTAGGTGATAATGAAAAACAATGACAGGCTGAAGGCTATGGCATCTGAACGATGCAGACCCATCATTTGGGAAATAGTATTCAGGTCCAGTGTCATATTAAGTACGTACAAATTAAAATAAAAAAATACTGTAATTGCACATAGTGGTAGTCATACATTAAAATAAATGGATTTAAAGTGGGTTCTCTGTCAAAGTCATACACAGACATTAGGAAAATCATGTTTCAGTTAGATGCTGAACTGAGCCAGACAATTTAAAATTAATATTATATAACATTTTTCTCAACTAAAAATATATAACCAAATCCGGTAGGGTGTCACATGTCAAAACAAACAGACTTCAAAGAGTTGATTCCACTTCATATACACAGTGTTTGTAAGATGTGCAAGTAAATACAGCAGCATATGTTAATACTGTGACCTCAATTCAACCTTTACATTCATTTATCAAACCTTCAGCTTAACTTAGTGAGAAAGTCAGTTAACTTCCTAACACATTCATGATTCAACACCATCAGGATGACTTTCACACTGCACAGTCATTAGTCATATTAACCATTTCAAAAACTTTGTGTAAACTTGTGTATTAATTCAAGATGATTCCTCTCACATTTTTGTTAAACCACACAGAAAAACCCTCCTACTGATCTAGTTACAATATATGAACAGTGAAGTGCGTGTTTCAAATTGTCCTAAGGATACACTTTAAATACACAACCCTCAGGATTCTATTCTCATTACCTTGACAAATGTAAGTTTGCAGTTGATTCTGCCATTGGTAATACGCAGCTCTCCATACTGATCAACCCAGCGTTGACCACCAAACA
Source organism: Zootermopsis nevadensis (assembly GCF_977971745.1). NCBI lineage: Eukaryota > Metazoa > Arthropoda > Insecta > Blattodea > Termopsidae > Zootermopsis > Zootermopsis nevadensis. Next base: position 1,470,650 of record NW_028259136.1, read on the forward strand.
GATTGTGCACACACGTTGTTACTTTGTTCCACTGATACTGGTCACCATATCTGGGCAGCTGTACATTTACACTACCTGCATATATTCAGTAACTTAGTGTTGCTAGATGGAGAAAAAGGAATTTATGTCATATACATCAGGATGATTAAATATACTTTTATGAGACTGTAGCAGGTCCACAGCAGTTTAAACCCTGAATTTTATCAAGATCAACATGCTGTACGACTACATAACATCCTGTTTAAATGCTCCCAGTATGAAAACAGAACATTCCCTAGTGAACTTTTTGCACTAATATTAATAACAGGTATGCTGTGGTGGAACATATTACAGTGAGGAGCATATTGTTCCTGTCTTGTGCTGTACCTTAATTGGCCTTCTTGCTGTTGATACAGCACACTAATAATAAAGAATTGAATTGAATTTCTTCTGTGTAACAAATGGCAGGCAAAGGTTATCATAAACTTAGAATTATCCTTTTATGTAACTAAAATTAATTCAGAACATCTAGAATATGCAATTTTTCTTGATAGAACAATGTAATGACATATATGATGTAAATTATACATTTATGTTGAGTGTCAAATGATTGGTCAATATTGTAGAGGCAGGTGACAAACTTACAGATATGTTCAATGTAATCTTAACAGGCTCTGCACATTAAAAAAGTAACAAATTTCAGTGAAAGACAAAAACTGTATTTGGAGAAACTTCCATTTATATTTAAAAGTACCATTTTGATTACCTGTTGGTTGGAACTCCATCGATTTTCCCCAAAATTTAGTCTTGATCCTAGCATCTTGGCTGAAGATGAAGTTTCGAGATTCTGCATAGCACACACTGATGGGAGGATGGTGACTCACCTGGCAGCAACAAATAAAAAGATGTACTAAAATATATCTGTTGTATGTTATGAATGTAATTTCTTACATTAAGGAAAGAACAAATATTGCAAATAATGAGATCAAGATGATCATAAAAGTGTCTAGGAGTGGGCATGAAAGGTTTATTAAACTAACCAACCAACTCCAAGAAGCAGAGTCTTCTTGACAAGGTAATATCAACAGCCACTTAGCAAGTCAAGAAATGCCCCACATTTTATAAGAGACAAAGTTTCTTTACTGTGTTCAAAAAACCCTCCCACAGGTCGCTATTCTGAACCAGATTAACCCAGTCAACATTCACACACTTCACATCCCTTTTCCCTAAGATTCATTGGACTCTAGTAGTAGTAGTAGGATATTTATTCTATTAAAATGGAAAACAGGAAATAAGTTCTAAGGATGTGAACTAGCCTGAATTTGCTTTGGTATCAGACGTCCTCAACTTTCAGATTGTTACCTTAGTCATTTACTTACTTACTTAATTAGTATATATTTGATTATCACCTCCATTAGCTGTTACCTGTTCTGCTATGAAACGGAAGCCCTTATCTTCTCGGATACATTCATATGTCTCTCCTAATACAGGGTTGAACGGTTTGCTTCCTGCCCGAAAGTAGGAGGATCCATAACTTGATACTGCAAATGCTGCAATGTATACCATTCGTTCATATGGCTCGTCCACCTCTGCAGCTTTATCCAGAAGTTCACTGTACTCTAGTTCTTCACACATTCGCTACCAACAAACAAATGTTACAAATAACGTCTCAGAACCCAAAGCTGTAGAACATAATACGTGCAGGCAAGAAGTTATTACTTTTTGTGTGTATGTGTATAACCAGGTGTATCTCAGCATTCGAGTGAGGTCCATTTGTCTTTCTCACCATTTCTCTCTTTAGACACTGCATACAAAGTGTTTACTGGAATTATATAAATGAAATAATTTTAAAAAAATATTCTGAAACAAGAAATATTTGCAAAGTATGAAGAAACAATAACTCATAGTACAATAGAATGAAACTAAACAGTAACATGAGAAACATATGAACATTCATTTCACTGAGAGAGAGAGAGAGAGTTTTCCATAGTTTATAAACACAATTAAACATGTCTGTTCTGCACACTGCTATACAAAATTGACAGAACCCACTTTATGTTAGAAAGAAGCCAATATAAAAAAGCAACAGTAAAAATTACCTGCAACATGTTGAGAGGTTCATTTAATGCAACTGGCATGGAGACTTGTGACAAATCTTTGCCAATGTTCTTGCACAGCAGGTTCCAGAGAGACAGCCCTTCAGTGTCAGGTCTTGGCGCAGATAGTTTGGTACGTCGTCCTGTCATACATTTCATGTTGGAAGCCCCAGTTCCTTCAGCCACTAGAAACATATGAAAACTGAATATGAAGTGCATCAATAATATTATACTTGACAGTAAAAGAAAGGAATTGAATGTATGAAGGGATGTTATTGCATAGGATCAAGTATTGTAATTAAAAAGCACTTTGTCATTAACCAGTTCTTAATATATTATATCCACAATTTCATAAGACCCTTGGATTAATAACTACAACACAGCCTCAACAAACTTATGTCAATCAATATTTAAAACTTGTTAAAAATCACTTCAAATTCATTCCCTTCCAATGATAAGTGCTGTCTTATGCTTAACCTAGACACTAGATTGGGGTAAGTGGTCAGCATTACACACTGCTGACACTTTAACCCCACAGAAAGGACCCCCCACCCCGAGTACCAATTGGATAGAAGGCTGGGTAAACCTCAGAGCCAGTCTAAACACAGAGGCTTGTCTCTACCAGTGATCAAACCCCAGCTGTCCAGTCTGTAGTCAGACACTAAAATGACTGAGCTATTCTGGCTTGCCACAAACCAAAGTTATTTTCCTTTCTGCACGCAAACCTCTTTGAAAGGAATTATTTGATGCAAATTAACCAATGCTTGGAGCTACAAATGTATATATTTCAAAATCAAGATACATTAAAATCAGGCAATACAAAATATCCAATGACATTATGCTATTGTGTGATACAGACAATAGATGATCTGGGGGTATACAACCTTATCAGAGCATGGGTCACACTGGAAAATATGAAGACCATTAATGGCCAGTTTAAAGTGTAATAAATCCTTCGTGTAGTAAGTCTTTTGAAACCATTAGTCCGTAAATCTGTTTTAGGCTAGTTGCCATTAATGCAATACCTGCCATCACCAGATCAGATCATGAATGTCCACTATGAGTCAGAGCAGAGAATTATCTTTTCAGCTTTGAATTCCTCCTACCACATACTACCTGCTTTCTTGGTGACTGCAAGTGCAAGCATATAAGGAAAATACATCTGGATTTCAGTTCACAAAGCAACAGTGTAAACTCAAATGCATAAAGTTTATTGTAAAGAAACAAATGAGAACCAAAACTGCTATTTAAAAATTTAAGATTTATGACACATGTGCATTCTGAAATTAAAACCATTAAACATTCACACACACACACAAACTTGGCCCATGGACTAAAAGTACTAAGGGTTGCATACGAATCTTTTGAACCACAATATTAAAAATAAATTTTATACAAAAATTTATGGACACTTTCAAGAAGCTTCTTTCGAAATACAATGGACCATATACTTCAATAAACAGATGACTCACAAAAAATTGAAATGTCTTTGGAAGAAGAAAAATACAAGTATTAAAAAATTAGCATTAATAATTCATTGTAATCCTATTCTTTCAAACAAACAAGAAATCTTAAATTTGAACATTTACCTCCATCAGCATATTCAGTTTTTATTAATAAATATAATATGCTGACTTGAACAATTTTAGCTATTGGTCACATAAAATCTCACCAATGAAAAGTTAGGTGTATATAAAAATAAATATTTTAAAAACAGAAACTTTTTACCCTCTTTATGCAACCCTCAGCCATAAATTATATATCCTTTATGACTTCAAAAAGAAAAAATGAAATTACATTCAGAATTAAATTCATGCAGAATTAGATCATACTTACGACTCTGTGCTGGGGTGTACTCTGTACCCACTTCACTATTCTCACTGCTGACACTGCCCTCTTCACTAGTAAGGCTACAAGCTTCAGATGACGTATCACTACCATCACGTCCCCCTTGCCTATCCTGATGTAACTGGTATTCTTCTGCATCAAAGAATTCAGACGCACTAATGCAAGATGAGCTGTATGATAGCGAAGCATGAAGAGGTTTCTGAAGCTGAAAATAACAAGTATTTATATTACATTACAAACCAAACTAATAGAAAGCCCAGCTGAATGATTTATTCTGTTACTTCTGATTGTCTATATCAGTATATACAAATGGATAAAATGCTATCAATATTGGATTAATATTGATATGAATGCACTGTCTACACACAGCAGTATTTTATTGTTATATCAATTAACTGTGAATACAATCACTGGAATGAAATGAAATATGTATTTCAACATAGGATTCTCGTATCAGGAATAAACTGTGTGTGTGTGTACACGCATTCTATATTAAAATTAGATTTAAGTGGCACATAGTTTGTGGGTTAGGTTACCAAAGACAAAGCCCACTGAGTTTTCTGTCTTAAAGGTTTTCACTAACAGAATATCATAACTTCAGATTTAGAAGTATGGCATGGCTGATTTGTAAACTACCTTTCAGAAATAAAATACAAACCTAACAAATGAAACATTTATCAGTAGGTTAAGGCATGAAGTAAATCTTTTAGAATAAAAGACAGTCCCAATAACAAATATTTTGTAATACCTCCTGAGTTACTAACAACAGAATGTGTGGCTTCACATCCTGGGAGATACCAACAGTCATGTAGATGCTGCAGCAGTGTGTGCACCTACTGGTTACAAGATAAAAGTGTCAAAGACAACTGCTGCCTTATAATTCTTTGTAGTTATTGTGATCTACTGTCTGTGACTCGGAATTCAGTGCTCATATGATCATTATGAAAACTTCATTTTGTTTCTTGATCACTTTGAATCAAACTATTCTTTAAAAAAAATCTGTCCTACACATTACTGAGGACAAGAGCAGCTGTAACAAAATTTACTCAGACTTCCTTCATAAAGTTGAATTAATATAAGTTTTAAGCATACAATGAAGCCAAACATGGTTTTAACACATGACATGCCCTTCATTAGACTCTTAATGCAAGTCCTCTCTGAACATAAGTATGAATTTAAGGTACTTTTTATTAATAAATCAGAGGAGTTTTTTAAACTTGGAGAACTCTGTAAAACTTTCATTTCTGCATATGATCACTTTCTGCAACATATTCCAGCTTCACTCTTCAAAAAATGTCTATAAAAGAAGGCATCAAGACTCACAGTTTTTATCCACTTTTTGGATTGATGTCTAGCAGGAATGGCTTGGTTCTGGGAACTATGCTTCTCCAGTTGATGAATCCAGTGAGAAGTAAAACTCACCACTTCAGAGGCAGGTCCAACTGAAGAAATATCACTGAGATCTGCTGTGTCATGGATACGAGCCAGTCTCAAGCGCAAGTCAGCATTCTGCTGCAGAGCCTGATTAAGAGAATTTCGCAGACTAGCTACCATATTGCCAGTAGCAGCTGATGAAGGGATGGAAGCCCCAAGGTTCAAAAGAAAGGTACTGTCTGACTCCAATGCAGTCTTCAGTCGGTCACGCTCTGTAGTCAGTGTGTACAATACTATCTTTAGGCTACCATTAACTGTGAACACAAAACACAAATTGTAAATGAATAAAATTAATACTAAATTTATTTCTTGCTTTAATTAATGGCATTTTATGAACTATATACCTTAAAAACTGGAGTAACAGGATGATTATCAACAATAAAATTAGAACTAGCCTTGATATATTTCAAGACATTTTTCGACATTTCCTGCTGTCACTGAGAAAAATAATAAGATTACCCAAGGTAGTCAACCAAGGGGCAGAAAAATGAACCCAACTGAACTGCTACTACACTGCAACATTAGGGAAAATGTAAATCATACTTACCAAGAAGTTCAATAAAACGTTTTAAGCATATCACTTGCAAAGTAAGAATGTAAATGAATACAGTATGACAGTGCACTAATGTTATAATACACTGTAGTGGGAATATCCTTTACTGCAGTTTGCCATTTTAAGTAGGTTAGTGTACTCTTATGTGACAAGTGTTTGCTATATTTTTTTTAAATTAAATCCTGATTTATAAGTTTGTAGGATAACCATCTCCAAGATGAAAAAATGGCATTTATACCTGATATCTAAGGAGTTTTTAGCTGATTTTACTCAATACAAACTGAAGTCCTTTATCACAATATCCAGATGGTCTCTGGTGATCCAACCAGCCTCATATACAATGGGAATCAGGGTTATTTTCTTAAAAGTAAAGCTGCTGAGGCATTAAGCAAACAATTCACCTCCAGTTAGTGCCAAGATTAAGAACGTGTGGAGCTATTAATCTGCATGGCATGGTGTGTGGTTACATACCAGGGACAACTTTACCTTTAGATGCACAATTTAAATTTTATGTTTTTTTAAGAAATCTGTGACATAAAGTGCTTAACATGCCTGAAAAATACTATGTCATTAACAACAACAAAAAAAGAAAAATATACACAAATATTTGCTAACTTATGCCAGTTATCTTCAGTTTGATATTTCACATAATTACAATGAAAACTGAACTTTGCACAGTTGCACCAATATCAATTACGATGTAGGACTGCAATGGAAACATAATCCTTAAATACCACATGTACCATGATTTTGAAAGAAAAAAGTAAGGAACAGTGCACATGCTTAGATGTTTAAAACCCAGTGGTAAATATACATATCATCTGCTTTAACAATAAGTAATTCTTCATTTTGTATTCATGGATTCTGTGTAAACAGCAATTATTTCCTTAATCAGCATTAACTGGTCTATACCTGTAATGGAGAAGTATTGTGTTTTCTTTGCAGCAAGCACTAAATATTTAAACATTAATTGGGCAAGATTTGGCTTCAAAGGGTTAACTACAGAGCAATGTTTTATTTTACATATCATGATTTTTCATTTCACAGAAATTTAATTAAGTGTGTGCACTTACTTTCAAAATGAGTTCATATTCCACTCAACTAACGCCTCTCTATGTGGGAGGAATTCTTATTCTGGGAACAGGAGATATTGTTCTTAACAGTGAGCTAGTAATGCAATTAACATAGCTATAAAACAATTTATTCTGAAATTATAAGAGTCTGATTTTGATCTAAATCAACATGGAGAACAAGTAGTGGAATAACTTACTTTCTTTGGCTAATATTGCAAAATCTTCCCGAATCTGGTTATCTGGAGTGCCTGATGGTTTGGTGTCTAAGTTGCATAGTGTAAGTGCTGCAGTGTTGTTAATAGTAGTTACAGCATTCATTGCAAGAGGAAGCAGGTGTTCAGGCCCTGGTAGGCTCTGAGGTCTTGCAGCCAGTGTTGTTGTAGGAAGTGAAGTGTTGCTGCTGCTCAAGCCCCCAGTTGTAGACTGCTGCTGGATGGATGAGACACTGAGGCCCATGAATGAACACGTCTGTCAACACAACCAATTACAAAAATAACTTACACCAACAACTTTGTTAATTATTTGTTCCATATGCATAAATAAATACCTAAAAGTATTAAACTCACCTTACAATCACCAAAGCATAAACAGTATATGAAAAAAATTACAAAATTATTTTTAACAGTTGGTAACTACACACTTTAACACAGTGATGTGTTTGATGAATATGTAACGGTTTTACTAAGAATTAAATATTTTATTGTGTCTCCATATGACAAGAATTTGTAAAATCTTTACAAGTTCATACATTTAAACTTCTGGGTGACATGCTTCAAACCACTGGCTGATCATCTGGCCCCTGTCCTGACTTGCTACACAAACTGCACTACATCAAGTATATTTTCCTTTTATAATTTTACAAGGCACCAGATTGAAATTTATACAAACTGTGCAAAAAAAGTTAAAAAAAAAGATATTTTAAGATTAGATGGCATTGGTCTTGTGATAAGAATACCCATGAAAGCAGAAACATTCTTGTGGGACATTCAACAGTGGACCAATTAAAATGTAAGACTGGGTCTGAACATAAAAAATGTTGTATGATAGCAGATGAATGATTAAATATTTGCAAAAGTAACAGCCTCAGTGGAAATGACAACAGCCAGGAACATCACAGAGAAAATTAAATCTCTAATCATCCAAATACCTCTGTGCCAGGAAAACTGACTGACAGTGGAGATGCTGATTCAGGTTCAGTAGTCTTGTTGGGACTAGAACCAGTCAAATCTACAGAGCTTCCTTTGGAACTCTTTTTCTTCCGAAGACCAAATTTCTTACGGTCCTTTTTCACATTAGGAGAAAAGCCTTCATTTGCAAGCTGCAAAAACATGCACCATAAAACCTTTTGTAAGTGTAATGCATAATAACTAAAATCAACATATAACACAGACAGAATAAGTTACACAAATCTTAATTTTTAACAGAAAACAAATTTCCTGTGCATGTATAAATTTCAATGAATGAATAAATAATATAAATTTAAATAGGTTTAAAGACAATCAAAATTGCTAATATAATATATGAGTATCAATCCTCTGTCACATCATCTTGATGCTGTCAGGGCAGTGAATTTAAATGCCCTTCATGCACTAAATTTAGGTGTGTTAAGCACAGTGGGGTACATGTAATTCTACTATATTTTACTTTGTTTGGTATGCTAAAAAAGTAAATCATTATATTACCTCAGTATCAATGGTCGGTATTGATTCTATCTGTTCCAAGATTCGTGTTAGCTGCACAATGTTCTGTGAAACCTGTCCCAACTCTTTATTGAGTGTTTCCAGTGGTGGTGCAGAGTCAATGACCCAGGCAGCTAACCGACTGCCTGCACCTGCCCCAGAACCCAAAATACTAGGTGGAGGAGAACAGGGCTTCACATTCCTTGGTAAAGAGCCATCACGATTTGGTACAATCTCTGGAGGAGTCATAGCTACCTCTGAAAAATAAAGAAATGGTTAACACTGTAAACTAGCTACACATGCTGCCTTCACTGTTAGCCTGAATATGCTTGGCATTTATATTAAAGGTTATTATAGGAAAAATAAGGTACAGCTGTTTCACTACACACCGAAGATATAATTGGGCGGAGGGGGGAAGGAAGTGGTATAGTTGCTACTCTTCTTGACCCCGCCACCAGATGCAAGTTGAGCAGTAAGCATCACATCCCAGCTCTATTTTACACCAGGGAAAGAACACAGGAGGCTGGGTGGGTGAATATGGTGGTAATTCATTCTTCATTCAAGAAGGACGGGGATTGTCACTGTTATTCCATCCAAAATGTCTATTTAATATTAAAACAATAATAAAATATCAAATAACATGGTTGCAATATTTCAAATAAATGGAAAATTTCTGTAATCCAAAAGTACATCATGAATCTCAACCCAAAGGAAAAAGAGACCATCTATGTCCGTGGATGTAATGGAGAGATTAGTCTTTAACACTCAAGCATAACAGCAATGAGGTTTAATATCTTTCATAGTTACATTTTAAAAATTCCTAAAATTAAATCTTAAGAATTGCATTTCAAATCTAATTCACAATAATAATGATAACAATGACATATCTTAACAAAAACTGTGTTTGGTAGACAAAGAATGCTAACTCTTTCCCTTGGAAATCAGTACTTTGGCTGGCTAACAGCAGACCACAAAAGCTAAAACTTCATTATTTTCAAGTATTTCAACTATAGCTCATTTTATAACTTCAATGGATTTTGATTCTATAAGCACTAAATCTTAAATTCATACGTCTATAATTCTGAATCCTGTTGCTTCATAACCTAATTCCATTAAATCTTAAAAACCAAATGTGCGTAAAGAAACAAAGATTAAGACTTTATCACTATTATTTCATTCAACAAATAAAAATACTTACTGCTGCGATTAGAGCTGTCGCCCTCTGCATTACTGCCTTGTGCTCTTATTACAGGTAAATCCTTTGTACCAAATGTGAGAAGATGTTGTCGATATAGTCGATGCTGTTTCAGCTGTTCTACCCACTTTAGAAAAGACTCAAGAGTCTTAGCCTGTTTACACACAAAATCATTTTAACTTTCTGTGAATGTGATAGCCCAAGATTTAAGTAAAAACAAGATTTATACTTCCTGTGTTCAAACAGGTATTCACTGTTTAGGATAATCTGAATAATACATCTTTATTTCAACACACTTTCAATCCAAGAAACTTCCTCATTTAAAATTTCCAGCTTAATAGGTAATGAATACAAAATTTAATTCTTTGTCAAAATTTTTTGCTAGATTCACGACAACAAAACATCCTCAATGCATCTTTTGTACATTTCATAGCACCATAACACTGCTGTACATTTATGAATTTATCATGCTTATTTCAAAGTGAATTTCATGACTGTAACTTTATACAACACACACATTTTAGGCATTGTTCACTGTAAATACAAGCTACTGCTTATTAGATTAATGAAAAGTACACATTTTTATCAATCAATGTATACATATGTGATATCTCAAGTGAAAAAGGTAAAAGAAAACAACTGCATAGAAATATATATATTAGTTCATCATCCAACAAAAATGCAAATATCTGTCCTTTTCATAATGCAACTTTGTATGCACAATGAGGGAAGGAATATACATTCAACTGAAAATCATAGATGTGATGTGTCATGCTAGTACCTTGTCTACATTTAAATAAGATCTGTGTCAACCAAATGAAAAAGATGGTTTTGTTGAATGCTGTCAAACGGTTTCTGAGAAAAACTGCAGGTTTGTAATCTTTTGGACTGTTTACATTTTAATGAATATATCATTTGTAAATAATATCTGGAACAAATTATATCTCTATTATATCTCTAACACACCCATTGTTTCCAACTCATCTAACAACAGGATAGCTATTCTGTTTTAACAAATTTACTGCTGAGCACAGCAGTAATTACTAAACCAAGTCATCTCCCAGAGCCAGTGATGGTTTATATTGTTATATTTAAAGGGCAAAATAACTGTAAAACTGGGAATTTTTGTCTAGACTTATATTCAAATTACATTAACAATAGTTCTACTTTTTGCTACCCAGATATGAATTGTGTCAAATTCAAACATCTGCACAGTAATACAAAACATAAGTAAAACAGAAATCTTAATTTATAATTAAGACTACTCATTAATGTTAATACTAATTAAGCCTGAGTTTTTTCAGCTCAAGTACTATTTTCAGCAATATAGCCACATCCTGCATCAAATTATTAGTAGCTAAACATCAAAGAACAAATAAGACACTTACCTTGAGATGATAGATGAATTCTTCAGCATCTATATCAAGTCGCTTTCGTTTTGCTTTGGTTGATATAACAGATAATCCAATATCAACTGAACCATGAATCTTACCCCTTGCAATGTCTCCTGGGCCTTTGGCATATACCAAGATTCCTTTGTCAACTACAAAGTACCGCTACAAGAAATTCAAAATATATATTTAATAAAATAATAAATCAGGTTAAGTGTCTGACAGTGTTAAAAACACATTTCTGTAGCCCAATTTTTGACATAACATCATATGGTAGGAAATATATTTCATCAGCCTTGAATCTTTATTTTCCTGACTTCCATATTAAAAAGCTTTGGGCATAATTTTATGACATAAAATTTCTTTCACTCAGATCAGAGTTAAGTAACTCATTACTTAAATTAAACTATATAATTCAGTATCTATTTGAAATCACACTGCCAAGAATGGGGGGGGGGGGGGTGTTTGCAATCAAACATGTTTTTTTACTGGTGTTAATTCAGTTACAAATATTACACACAATGAAATGAAAAACAGTAGAACAATTAATGTTAACCTAGTCAGAAAAAAAAGAAAACACATTGCAATACCCTGTTATTTCACTTCAAGCACTGAATACAGATCATTATTGAGAGTAACACTAAACGTACAAAATGTTAAAAGCAAAGAAATAACAAAGCCATTTTTTCAACATAATTATCAGAATTTCATAATACAGTGAAACCTCTATCCATCGTTCCCGGAACTATCGTTTTCCCGGATGCATCGTCCGTTTTGTTCGGTCCCGAATACATCCCATATAAAATAATGTTACATTTTCCCGCTTCTATCGTTCCTCGAACTATCGTTTTATCGCATCGATCGTTCAAAAATCTTAGTCCCGGCCCACAATTTTCCCGCAATGATCGTTTCTGAGAATTTAAAATGCTGGGTTTTGAGATAAATTAATACCGAAAGACGCACAATGTTTTTGGAATACACAGTAGTGGTAACCTGTTATGTCGCCCAACCAGCACATTCTTTTGGAATGAGGGTCAGCGGTGCAGGGGTGATAGTTGGAGTGAATGGCGGTGCTCATTGTCAGAAATTTTACGATTTTAATTAGGGTGCACTCATATTTCGTTCCAGCGATGCCAGATGGCATGTGCAGTGTGAATTTCTTCACAAATGCTTTTATTACAAGTACAAAGGAAAGGCTGGCGGCACTTTTCATTCTTCTGGTTCATCTCGTTTCCAGCGGTTCAGGGTCTTCTACAGCTACGTTTCGTTGAGTTCGGCAGTAATAGTATTTCCATTCTTCCTGTTATTGTCCGCAAAGGGGGTTGGAGTGGTGAGGAAGACGAAGACGACGAATGCGAGCCCGAAGCTTTGCCGAGTTTTGCCGAAGCACACGCTGCATTGGCGAAAGTGAAGTCGTTCTTTTATGCGCTTAATATTAGTGAACGTGACGAGGAAAACATTTTGAACGTGGAAAGTGTTCTGTTTGGTCTAAAACGTAAAGTTTCGACAAACCAGTTGTCCATTAAAGACTTTTTTGGTAAAAAGAAGTAACTTTGAAAGAGAAACATTGTTTTTTTTAAATTTTTAATGCTTTCCCGCATCTATCGTTTTCCCGCATTCATCGTTTTTATTTCCCACCCCCGCTGAAAACGATGCATCGAGGTTTCACTGTATCACATGGTCAGTATCCAATGAATTTGAGTTACCAAGTCTGAGTTGGAACAAGACTGACTGCCAACATTTCAGATACCACTGAAAATTCCACCTTCACAAGTGATGGATTCAGTTGAAAACAGTAAGTAGGGCAGATAGGTAAGGATGGATGTGACTGCTCCTACAGTAACCCCAAGTCTTTTCACTTTCTTGGATGAGTAAATATTATCAAAAATACAGAGACTCAGACAAGAAATGCTTTTCTTATTTCAATTAGATTCAGAGACTGGAAATAATAAGGAGACATTCTGGAAATATCTTAGGTGCCAATTTTCTTTGAAAAGCTTCCACCTACACAGGGAAGCAAGACAAAACTATAAATTAGCAATTATACAATTAAGAAATATATTTTTTCCATAAATTCCACCAGTAATAATAATAAATGTCTATAATTTTTGGACAAAATTATCTAATAAATGGCTTCAATAGCTGGCAACTAGCTCTGTTTAATGACCACTGACAGCAAAATCCAAACATGTAGGAAACAACTCACCACACTATGAATCTTTCTTTTTAATAAAAAAACTTAATTGTTAGCATGTAGGAAACATTTAATACACACCAATTCATACACTCATTTCCCAATTCACATAAGCCATGATATAACACATTTTACAAACACATTATATACTTCCTTCTGCCACAAATCTACATGTAAGATAAGAGTAATGAGAAATTTGTTTTAAACTGTTTATTTCAGGTTTGAGTTCCCTCAGATTCAGTAAGAAGGCAATGCTGGTAGTAGTTCCAAATTTATGTTATTTTTAACTTACTTTGTGCCAGCCCTTGAGAGGCCATTTCCTTTTCTTGTGCAGGTAACCAGTACAAATGTCTGGTTTCCTATCAAACCTCTGCCCATCTTTCAGACCTTCTAAAATCTCCCACTCTGATCCTCGTCTGGCACCTCGCTTCTTTGCTAAAAAATAAGGTATAATCATGTTTGAAAAGAGAAATTAAATTTTAACTCTTTCAAGTTAATATGAATGTCCTTTCTTTGATGAAAAATCTAATTAATTTGTTGTTAGAAATATTTGATCAAAAAGTAAATTACATATAAATTTCAAAGCTCTGCACTATTAATCACAACATACATTCATGAGTAAATGTAAGATATCTGACCACACCAGCACTGCAATTGAGATGATGATCAGTTTTATGCAAAACGACCTTCTCTTAAGAAGTATATAAATTCTACTTGTATTGATAGAGAAAGTCATGTCTAACACTGGACCATAAAGGTCTCAAATATTACATGAGGACTGGCTATAAAATTCTGAAATAATTTGTTGTAATGTCAATCACACACATTACAGAAATAATAAACCTCTGATGCTGGCAACAGTTTCTGACTTCATCCCACCTGGAACTCAATGCTTTGTAACAGTACTAAGTATAACACCATTTTCAAGAAGTGTGTTTATAGTGGTTACTGCACTGTAATGTGAAATGTACACACATCAAGATCTGGGTAAAAACTGGGAGCATCCAACATTCTTAAATCTCCATTTGGAAAAGAAACTCCCAGCTGTACTAGAAACTGAATGATTTGCTAAATTTAAAGAAAGAAAAACTTTACATTGAACATGACCCACTCCTAAAAGTCCACTGCCATCATCACACTGAGAAAACAACTGTACATATTCTGACAAAATTCATAAAGACACAGAGGTAAATGGGTGTTCTCATTTAGATTTTCACAGACCATCAGGAGTAACATTTTCACACCAATAACAGTTGCAATTTAAAGGGGTGTTAAAATACCAGAAAATGTAAAAATACCTGCATACTGATGAAAGAATTAGTACCATTTTCAAGCTAAATATCTAACAATATTTAATTATGTTACATCTAATTATCAGAAAAATTGTATGTTCCATTCACAACAGATAAAGACAAAGTTACCTGCATTGTCTTTTGGTGGTGTTTTTGGTAAGTGATCATTATTTGAGTCAGCAGACAGACTGTTGCTCTCCAAACTGCCTTCCTAATAATCAGAATAAATGCTGAACATCAAAACAGTGGAATTAAGCATGAAGGAAAGAAAAATGTAGAGTACAGTAAAAATTAAATTGATCTGTAACAATCTCTTTATTACTTTGTCATCAAATATTGATGAGCCGGCGTAGCTCAGTCAGTATAGTGACTGGCTACGGGCTGGACGGCCGGGGTTCGATCCCCGATGGGGGCAGAGGATTTTTCCTCTAGCCTCTGCGTCCAGACCGGCTCTGGGGCCCACCCAGCCTCCTCTACAATGGGTACCGGGGTCCTTTCCCGGTGGTAAAGCCGACCGGGGCGTGATGCTGACCACTCACCCCCATCTAGTGCCAAGGTCAAGGAAGAGAGGAGCTATACCTCCTCTCCCTCAAACGCCTACATGGCATATAGTGGGACAAACTTTACTTTACATCAAATATTGCCAAAATATTATGGGTAATTTTAATGCTGTTGAACAGTGATTAGAATATTATTCCTTCTCCAGCTACAAATCAAACATTATTTGTCCACAGACAGAAGACTGAATACTACTTCCAAACAAGCTAACACATATATTTATTTTTCCAGTCTATACACAAAACTTGTTTTAAAATAATGTTGTTTAAATTTTTTTATAACATTTACAATATAAATTGCATTATGTTATATTTTATGGCGCTTTTCTGTGTCGTATAATATTACATCTATCACAGCGCTTTTGATTTTGATGACATATTTCGATGTTTACCACATCATCTTCAGGCTTATCAATTCATACATTTTTAAAAACTATTGTACATTTTTGTGCATTGCGTTTATTGATTTTTAATTTTCAGTCTTCATCTTGATTTGGAGTATGCATTTTGATGTTCATTATCAGGTTGTATTGTGATGTATCGGACGTCTGATATCCACAGACGATAAACTGCAACTCAGATGAAGACTGAAAATTAAAAATCAATAAACGCAATGCACAAAAATGTACAATAGTTTTTAAAAATGTATGAATTGATAAGCCTGAAGATGATGTGGTAAACATCGAAACATGTTGTCAAAATCAAAAGCGCTGTGATAGATGTAATATTATACGACACAGAAAAGCGCCATAAAATATAACATAATGCAATTTATATTGTAAATGTTATAAAAAAAATTAAACAACATTATTTTAAAACAAGTTTTGTGTATAGACTGGAAAAATAAATATATGTATTGATATAACACAAACATGACGCAATTAAGATATAAAAAGCTAACACATATAATCCAGTCAATCTTAATTAGAATAATTATCCTGTATTTTACAAACCCAGAAGATTTCAAACTATGTGAAAATATTTATCACCATCTCTTTAGTGCAGCAAAAGATGTAAGTTACCTATATACTAATGAAGTAAACAGGAAGCTGCAGTACCTTCTTGTTTGTTTGTTTTTCAAATATCTAAATCTTATATTCTGATTCATTTGGCATGAAACAATACTACACATCAACAAATAAATTAGAGAATTCATATGCAGCATAATTCTGGTGCATTAACTCTTTTACCACCTCTAGACTTTCAATTCATGAACACTAACTTTTGATGTACTCTAATACACAGAGTAAACAGGTGAGGTGGACAACCAAGGATCTCCAATACAAAATGTGATCAAAATCAGTCTAATAGTTTTTGAATTCTAAACTGACACAGGATAAAACCAACTTTTTCTTCATATTTTGAACTAAGAGCATGGCGAAATAAATCAAACAATTTTCACATGATAAAAAGGAAGCATACCTCTAGATACTAAATTCTAGGGATAATCTAGAATTACATGTACATACAATTCTAACACATGGAAATTAAGCATTGCACACATGAAAATGAGCAGTAAAATAAATTGTATGTCCTGGAGTACATACATTCAATATTAAACATGTTTTCAGCAACTTGTCTTTCAATCATACTTGTCAGATTGAAACTACATGCGTGTGTCATATGAGAAGGAAGAGAGTATACTCGTGTCACATAAGTTGCTCATCTACTTACAGAATCAGATGCTGCACCTGTGACAGACTTGATCTTGTTACGAGGCAAAGGACTTCGTTTCTTGTCCATACTTAAGTATTTATTACTTAGATTAGCTGGTTCAGTTGCAATGTGACGCAGACCTGTGGTCATCTTCCGGAGGAATGCCTGAGCCACGCTGCACAACTATTGTTCTGCGAACAACATCTGTACACATAAAAATTAAAGTATGATTTGAAAAGTGCAAATTTAATTTAATAAACATAACAGAATCTTGGGGGGGGGGGGGGGAGAAAAAACAAAGACTTAACTCACACTAATTTCCTGATTTCTTTAATAATGCTTTGTCAACTTTACAAGTTTTCCAGGTATTACTAGAGCATTTAAGATACAAAGTTCAATATCTTAGCTATGAATCCAGATGCATAAGTTCACAGTAAAATTCCTTGCCATTAGCTTGGTATCATTTAACAGTTCACCAATTACATACTGTAGGCAGTTAAGGCTTAAACATATACTCTGCTATAGCCCATCTGGCATCATGGAGTTTGAGAGAGAAAAAATACTTTCATGCAATGTCACCTTAAAAATGTTTACATATTGCACTACGATAATTCATCAGTTAAGGTCATTATACCAAAACATGCCACTTGAGATTGTGACTTGCCTTAATATTGACGAACATAACCTTACATTACAACAGAATACCTTTAGACCCCTACAGTTTCTGTTGTACCGAAGGAAACTACTAAACTGAGTTCTTAAAATTGCGTTCTACAATTTTAAATGTAAAATATAATTCAGACACATCAAATTTATATTTTAAAAACTGCAAATCATGCAATTCACAACAGTGGTTGTTAAAGCTCTCCCTTAACAACATGCAAATTCAACGAGGCATTAAAATCTTCACACAACCTGATAAACTATACTCTTTAGAAGAGGTCGTCATCAGTTCCATTTCTTCGATCCAATTAAACTAGCATAAAGTTGGCTCAAATCATGATTTTGACATATCATGCTCATACCAACAACTTTCGTACCTGTGACTGAAATACAAAACATCGCAATAAAAAACTTTGGAAGTTAGTGTGTTATAATAATTCATCTCATCTTTTCCGCACTTACCCAAAATTAAATATAAACGTTGATATCGCAGCATTTATTTACATTTTAATTCCTAATAAAATTTGTAGGCCACTGAAGTTAAGACTATGTAGACAAAAACATAACTAACAGCTGGAATCATTCTTGATTTTGGAGTTCATCGCATAAAATTTAATCAATATTGCCATTAAGGGGGTACGTATTTTACGCGAACACTGAAATAAAGCGGCAAATTCTTCCCATTTCAGCAAATCGTACCCCCCACACTCCTCTTCGAAAACTCAATATTACGTCACACATTGCGGCTGTCATGCATTGCGAGCTTAACAGGTGAAATGCTTGCAAGGTATCTTGATGCTCAAAATAGAGGTTGACCTTATTCCAAATGTAACAGTTACGAAACAGTATCTCATAAATTATGTAATTGAACGAATTGTTTGGTAATACGTGTATTTGGGGTTTATATTAAAATTCAGAACATTAAAATGATGTGAAAAACGCCAGCCTGATACATTAAAGGATCTACCACCATTGTGGATATAGCTGTAGTGGCTTGTTTTCTATTTCTAAATAAGTGCTACATCAATGAGAGCAGAGATGAATATGCTGATTACATGCTGCAGCTGCAAAACTCTAATGATCCTGGCCTACA
This sequence comes from Zootermopsis nevadensis, assembly GCF_977971745.1. Lineage (NCBI taxonomy): Eukaryota > Metazoa > Arthropoda > Insecta > Blattodea > Termopsidae > Zootermopsis > Zootermopsis nevadensis. The sequence continues at coordinate 1,489,353 of NW_028259136.1, forward strand.
GTCATCCACTTCATGCCATACTAACAATCTAGTTCAATATTGCTTCCACCTTTCATATAATGACTTCAAGTGATCACCTTCACATAAAATGCATTTTCTTTTTCCCTTATCCCAGCTTCATCTTCAAAACCCATTCCTCAGTTTAATTCACTTAGTAATATGTGAGCTGTACAAATCATAATATCTCCATTCCAAACTCTATCACATGTTAAGTACAAACATGAAATATTTTTCATGTCACCATCAGATTCATTCAAATACAGGATAACCAATCCTACGTTCTGACACACCTTTCCAGAACCAAAGGCCAAGGTACTGAAATGAGATTTAAGGTTCTCACACTGGAGAAGATGTCAGTGTTGGTTTCACAGGCAGTGAGAGACCAAGTTTCATGCTTATATAAATCAAGAAATAAAATTAGTTCTGTATATTTTAATCTTTAGGTTTTTAGACAGGAGATGGAAAGGCGAAAGGACTATGAAATGGTAACAAGCATTCCTAATGATCATAGTGCAAGGGTCTCTTTGATGCCCACCTCACTTACATAATCTCTTCTTAACTTCTATGCAAATGTAAATTTAATCTCTTATTGCCATTCCCAACTATTTTTATACTATGACTTTGTCTTACATTTGGCCAAGATATGAATACACATACTGTTTTCCTTGTGTCTGTATGTAGACCAGCTTCATTACTGATACTATGTTTTTGCACAGCAAATTAGCACTATCACCATAATTCAAAAATTGATGTGTTCCATCCAATTCTAATTCCTCATGCAGCATTTGGAAGTCAGAGGAAGGGTGTTTGCCTTGTGTCAAATGTCTTGGGTTTGATTTCTGTAAATTTTTCCATCTTAGTTTTCTGAGAACTTAATGAAATACTACTAAACAAATTTCATTATCACCAGGCAGCTACAGACCTCCACCTCAGAAAGTGAATTACTTAACAGGCAGGGCAGTAAGGTCACAGGCATTAAAGATAAAAAAAAGAGGCCTACACTTGCTTTCTTCATATATGTGCTTGTAGTAGACTTTAGAGAACATCTTATTATATCATAAACAAAATGGTAATATTTTAGGAGAATTACAAATTCAATCAATCATCAAATTTATACAAAATTAAACACATAAGAAAGGTAAATAACGGAATATCAAAAGAGATTACAGTACACCAGTTTAAGAGGAAGAGAAATTTAGGAATACCAATGAAAAGATGGCATGAAATTTTAACAGGCCACAAGACTAAGCAAGAATTTGAAAATATATATTGTTAGAAAGAACAATCATTGTGATTTAACTGAATATGCATTTTTGTCTTTAATTATATAAGTATACACCATAATAAAGTTAATTAAAGAATTTAACAACAGATTCATCTATTTTTATTGCTTTTCTTCTTCTTCTGGCCAAACACCTTTCCTCTATTCTTTTGTTCAGTCTTCTTTTGGCCAAACATCTTTCCAGGTCCAACCTTTTTACTACTTAGTTTGTCCATTTTCTGCTTAACATTGGCACTAGAACAAAGAAATTAACATGAAATTTAGATATAGAAAAACACAATTATGAAACAAATGCATATGAAAAGAGTGCTAGTATTTACAACTCTAACATATTTAATCTTGAAGATTAGATGGAGATATCTCCATGCTTCAAAACTTAAACAAGAAAATATGACTATGTGATAACATATATATACATATTATATAATGACAAAAGTATTCCCATTAGAAACTGGGAATGATCTATGTTATATTGCATGTTGATAGCACTGATCTAAAAACATTTCAGTAACACAGATACATTCTGAATTGAATGCAAAATATGAAACCAATCAAGAAGTCAAATAAAATGGAAGAAAATAACATTTAAATATGAATATGTCCCTGCAAAAAACACAAAATACAAAGTATTTGGTACTAAGTGGATGCACCTGTAGGTGCCTGAAACTCAATGAGAATAATGAAAATCACACACACATGTATATCCAGTAACAATTTTATTTACACTAAAATCCTGTTAGGAAACAAACAAGGTTAGAGAAAATGTTTATTTAGTATTTGAAGAAGAGTAACATAATAATTACAAACACTGAATTGAAAAGAATGTGCGAATAAAAAGCCATTACTTATTTTAAAGTAATATACCAAAGAATGTTCTGAACATGAAAGTAAAAGGAAAACACCAGATATCAAATTTGGAACAACAGGTTAGGAAAGATGTTGCACAAAAAGGACAAACCTGAAAATAAATGAGGGGAAGGAGCTATGGGAAGAGAGAGATGAAACCAATTGAAATCAAGCTATGATATTAATAGAGTGAGTGAAAGAGAAAACAAGGGGATGAATGTGAGTGTTTTTGTCACAAATTATATCACAATCTGTCCCTGTTTGGTCATTGGCCAAAAGACTTTTCTGAGAAATTTCCCTTTTGTTTTCCTATCGGATGAAGGCTATCAAACATAATACTTTTCAGGTGACAACAATCATACCCCTGAATCTCTAATTAAGAACCCTTGCTATAGACAATTGAGCAAGTTTGATAATTATAATAAATGGACACATACTCGTATCTCATCCTTTTTGCTCCTTTCTTGCTCACATCTGTCAGATCTTGGGCAAAAGATGACTTCTTCCTCTTCAAAGAACCTGTAGTAAATACAAAATTGGTAGCTTAGACTAAATTTTAAAATAATGAAGATATAACAGAAACAAGACAAGTGTTCTTTGCACCTATGAATTCTGACAGGTTTCAGTCTGGTTAGAAATGTTTGACTTACAATGCACTGTACTACAAGCAGCTAACTTCATGGAGGAGCTAATACCTGTATAATTCCTAGATTATAATTAAAATACAACTAAATTTCATATGAAAAATCAACTTCTTATCTCTCCTGGAAAGAAAACAAAGTACTAAATTGTATAAACAAATGTTAAGACAACTGAAAAATCCCACAATTATAAACATCATGATTATTTGCAGAGCAAATTCACCAGCATGATCACATATACTTCCTTCCCTTAAGAAAGGAAAGTAGGCAAAAAATAATAACAGAGAAGTACTTAAAACTAGTCCAAATATAAAACTCTAAGAGACTGAGCATTTCACACTTTCTTAGACTTACCTGTCTTGCCTGAATTATGTGCTTTATGATCAATTACTGCCTTGATCTTACGAGGCCTGTCTTTTTTCTTCGCAAGACGAGCTTTCAAAGCTATAACTTTACTGATTTCTGCCTTTGCCCTCTCCTCAGGCGTATCTTTATTTTTTCCGCCTCTTTTGCCACGTTTTGATTGTTTTGCTTCTTTGGCATTACCATCCTGACATTTATTCTTTTCTCTATCATTTGGTTCTGATAACTTCAATTTTTCTGTAATTGAAAGTATGGGTCAGTTACATAATGAACAAAGGGATGACACGAACATACAATAAATTTTCTGTTATAATGTATTCTCATGGTTTTTGTACTTATGTTGGACATGTGGTAGGATTTATTTCCTACCACATGTCCAACATAAGTACAAAAACCATGAGAATACATTATAACAGAAAATTTATTTTTGGTCTAGAACTGTCATAACAGCAGACATTTATATATAACAGTTCCACTAAAGGTACTTTATACTACCATGATCCTGTTAAAGAATGTGTGATATAGTATTAGATTTTTCTGTGAAAACTACATGTGGCAATACAAAGTAAATAGCAGTAAAGACCTGTCAGTACGCTTGCACAATATATGAACACACTAATTGTCCCTTTATAAGTGTGGTTCAAAGTGTTGTAAAATTTTCTTCTAAAACTTATCTTTTCATTCTTCTTAAGACATTTCCACTTTATGTGGATCATTAAAATTAGATGTAATAGTATGTAGCCTGTATATAAGAGTTTTCTTTGAATGCTTAAAATTAAGTTTCAAATTAGTTTTTGGCCTGCCCCTGTAACATGTTTATCTTCAGTAGCATAAGAAGTCTCCACACACATGCACATAAAAGACAAAACAATCTCATAAAAACATCATTGTAGTATAAGCTAATAACAGAATACTAAAGGATACATACTTTTTTCTAGCTTTCTTTGTTTATCAGACTGGAACCAAGAACGTGGTGTCTCTGTTTCACCCTTTAGAATCTTTTCAGCATGATTTGCTTGGTTCTCAGCCCGGTTCAATGTACGTTCCTCCCATTCCTCCTGCAGGATATGTTTAACTTTGTCTTCAAGCGCAGACACACGAACCCTATATTTTTCCACTATATCTGAAATTGTGAGGCAAACATGCTATACAAATAGAGTACAGCAGACATTTTTCCAGAAAGGAATATGAGTACAGGGACATAAAGGTGAATTGAAGGAAACTTTCTGTTCACTCTCTTCTCTTTAACACTGCAGTGCATATGCTTTGTTCCCCAGTGTGATGCTTAAAACTCGATAAACAGCATATTCATAAAAAAAGATAGTCATGCTGTAGCAACAGACTTTAATGCTTCTTTATCTGAATGTCTTACTGTGTGAAGGTATAATAAAAGTATGTAATTATAATTCAGAAAATCTAGGGCCATATTTCAAATTACTAACTTTTCATCATAGACATGACCTCATCAAAATCATAATTGAAACTTAATAACTGTAAAAAGCAGACAATAAACTAATTTCTTGATTTTGGACTTCATTGCCAAGGAATACATTTTCAAAGCCTACTACATTACATTACAATGACAATCACTGTATTTATGATTATCTAAATACCTTGGTTGAACATGAGCATGGTCATTAGGACATAATTATGGGCAAAACATAAGAATCAAAATCATAGCTATAAGGTATTGAAATCTACCTGTGGCAATAATACGCATCTTCACAGGATTTGTAGCCTTCTTAATGACATCCTTCACAACCCTACGCTCTCCTTCACCAGCAAGTGATACAGATACACCAACTCTTCCTGCTCTGGCTGTTCGACCAACTCTGTGAATATAGTGCTCCACTGTGGCAGGCATCACAAAGTTAATTACCTGTGGCAACAAAAATTCATCAAAAGGCTTCATTTAATTTCCTATCAGGTAGGGCAGTTCTATTGCCATAAGAAACAAGCGACTAATATAATGGCCAGTGTTCTGCAACCATTGTGCTGAGACAAGGTTTCAGGCATGCAGTGAATTTTTATAAGTCGTGTATTCATACATTATAGTTAGAAGAAGGCAGTATCTTATCTTTTGTAATTACAACAAACATGCACACCCTCTCACATACACACAGGTTCATCATTTATAGTTTTGTTCAACATGTGTTTTGTTTTCATATGTTTGCACTATATAAGGCAAGGATTTGCACATGGATGAATTTTATGCCATGTATAGTTTTATACCCTCTTTTGTGAGGTAAAATTATGCGGTGTACCATCCACTACAGTGACACATCATCATAAGCTCCACATTATAATTTCACTACAAAGTAATTTACTTACTGTTTTGACACCTCGTATATCAAGACCACGAGCAGCTACATCTGTTGCTACTAGTACATCCACCTCTTCATCTTTAAATTTTCTAAGTGCATCTAGTCTCTGAGGCTGTGACATATTACCATGCAACTCTGCAACCTGAGGACAAAGAAGATACATTACATTAAACAGAAAAATAACATTTTAATGTTTCTGGTACATTATAACTTCTAAAGACTGAATGGTGTATTCCTTGGAATACATCGACATTCCAAAGTGTTTATGTCACCTCATGCAGTTCATTCCTGCACAGGGAAGTCCACATCTGGTGCCCAAGGCATGGAAGAGGTGGCCCATGGGGCAATGACCCTGGAGTAACAATTACTGACGGCAAGGCCCCAACAAACCAAGCATCCTGGGGAAAGGCCTGGGTGGCAAAGCCCCTGGGGTTAACTAATCCTGGTTTGGAGTAAATGTTGGGGCATTACCTGCAGTGCCCTGAAAGGTACTAATCCCCAAAAATAGGCTAGCCCTGTGGGTGGCAGAACTAGTTAGGGCACTTCAGATCCTCCTGGGGCCTGAATGATCTAACCTGAGATAACAGAGGCAAAGGGGTGTCAAACCTAGTAAAAGCAAGGCAAAGGAATAACAATAACAAGAGGATAACAACAACAAATTCCCCATGACCTTCAACAATGACCCCAAGGAAAGCTGGTTGGCTACCTCCTAGGAAAAATATGACATATGGATAAGCCCATAAGGTGTTCTTCACTCATTCTTGAGCATGAAGAAGACCAACAACAAAAAATTATGTAAAGATGAAACACGTCTAATTTATTTATAATTAGCATTCTTCTTTGATTGTAATATGAAATGAGTTTGAACTGAGCCTTTGCCTTGTGGGTTTCTGAATTCTGGTCAGACTGGCAGTTGCACTTGAGAACAAGACACACAGACATCTACATTTTAAGCTGAATTGAAAGCTATGAAGCCAGTGTTCAGATGACCTAAGATCATGTGCACCTTAGATTGCAGTGTCATCAGGATTAGCATAATTTACCCTATCAAGATTTTGAACTGTTTCCTCTTATCTCTATCATTAATTCCAATTTATAAACTCAAAAGTTAAAATTATACAAACTTTAATCCCAAGTAATCCCAGAAGAATGTGAATTTGATGAGCCTGTTTCTTGGTCTGAACAAATACCATAGTGTGGTCACGAAAGGTGCGGCAAATCAGGGCAGCCAATATAGCTTCACGGTCACCTTCATGCCCTGCTCGAATTCTATGTAAAAAACAAAGTGCATTATAATTGTTTATGAGTTAAGTAACTAACATTATGGTCTGGAGTCAAGAAGTGTTAATTCACCACTTACACAAAAATTATATTCATCAAACATTTCCTCTACAGGAGGCACTATCTTGAACAGTCAATGTAGTCAGCAAATTGACATGAGATACAGAGTCCCATTTATCTTATTTAACAAAAGCATATAACAAACTATTACAACCTGAGTATCTAAAAAAGCTCATTTCAGAACTGCTCACCATACATACATCTGTACATATTCACAAAAAATTATAATATAAACAAGGATATGGACTAAGAAAAGTGAAAACACATCACAAGCAGTGAAGATGCTTTATATTAAAACAGGGGATTTAAATACAGATAACACAGGAATGCCAGCATGACTTTAACTCTAGGTTTACAGTTTAATGGTATGCTAATGCAACACATGACTAGACAGACTATACATGAGACGTGATGCATGGTCAATATGGCTGAGAAACAAACAAGATGAGATAAATGATCCCCACAACAGCGCAGATGTCCAAGGAGGTCTTCTGAACTGTGAAACTATGTGAACCTGAAGCTGGGTGCCAACATTCCAGCGGAATGGCATCACAACTCAGAAGACCACAATGAACAAGAGCAGATTAAATATGAAACAAGAGCATTAGAAAATATGTGAAAGTAGATGCAGAAAAGGAAGGATGGAAATTCAAAGTCTACAGTTTTGGCACAGTATAAGAACAGAAAATTATACTGTGAAAAGCTGTCCTTACCGAACAAATTCCTGTCGCAGATTGAAAGCAACAACACGATTGCTATCAACAAAAACTTTGACTGGTTTTTTGAGAGAGACAGCTGCTAGATCCTCTACCTCCTCTGTCATAGTAGCAGAGAACAGCAGTGTCTGTCGACTCCTTGCACAGGAGCGCACTATCTCTTTCATCTGTTCCGCAAAATTCTCATCCAACATTCTGGAAAAATATTTAGATTTATTTAGTCAGCAAAACAATTAAAACTGCAATTCCTATGGTTGTAACAATTCTCTTCTAGTATTATTATATTCAACATCAAACTACAAACTATGAATTGCATCTGTCAGTGGTTTCTTTCTGAACACTTAAATTCCACCAGTATGCTGGGGGGAGGGGGTGAATAATTGAAAGTGGTCAGACAAGTGTATAAACTTGAGAAAGAACAAGACTGTAACAAATTGAAACTTGAAATTATTCTTCTCCCTGCACTTCAGCTAAACATCACACACAGAGATACTGACCTACTGTAGTACAAATATGAAAGAACAAGATAACCAAAATTCACCTGTCAGCCTCATCTAGCACCAGCACTTCAATACTATCCAGAGTGAAGGATGGTGTATTTTTCAAGTGGTCAATCAGTCGGCCCGGAGTTGCAATCACTATATCTGGATTTTTACGTAACACAGACTCCTGAAAATCACCAAACCAAAACTCAATTTTCTAAAATGTGTTTTCAGACACAGAAGTATCACACAACATATTTACTCATGTAGCACAAATATATTCAGAAAATGTGGCCAAAGAACTGCAGAGAGTACTTCTTTTATAAGATTAAAGTGTAAACATATTTAAAAATTTTCTTTTGGACAGCCCCAGGGAGGATATCCCCTGAGGCAAAATAATTTACAGAAGTGAAATTGTTTTCAGGAATATGTTCTATGGCAAGTGGTTGCATTCTGATGAATGAAATCTAGTGACACATCTGCACAGAGAACAGATTCAATATATGATCCATGGCTTGGACAACAAACTGTTCATTATAAAGATTGCATTAAGATTTTCCTGTGAAAATAAAATTACAAATTCTATTGTTAAGAAGTATTTTTAGCTATGCTTGATAAATTTTCCTTATTCAATAGAAAAGAAAAATTCCTTTATAAACACCTACTTTGTCATTCAGCATCACAAAACAGTTAATAACACTGTCAGTATGCAATGTTAGAATGCTGGATCAGTGACAAGTGCTAGCAAAATTCATGGTGATTTAGTGTACAAGATATGACAACTAAATAAATGGATTGATCCTGAAACAGATAATTTATAATAACGTTTGTGAGTATATGCAGTTTTGTCCTAATATAAGTGACCCCCTACAACTGGCCAATCACTACTTCATAGCGACCTCTGAAGAAGTTTCTAAGAAACTCACTGTGAAGATAATATACTGAGTTCTTTGGTCAAGCACTGATAGGACATTCCTATTACCTGCGCCTTCACATCCAGTCCTCCTACTGCCAATCCAGCTTCAATGTTTGTAAACTGGGCCAACTGACGAGTAACCTGATAAACCTGAACACCTAACTCTCGTGTTGGTACAAGCACAAGAACACGAGTCACAGCTGTGTCACCCAGTGGCCTGTATAGAAGACGCTCCAAAATGGGAAGAATATAGGCAGCTGTCTTGCCAGTGCCAGTTGCAGCACATCCCGAAACATCCCTTCCCATTAGGGCGACTGGAATAGTGGCAGCTTGGATGGGGGTTGGGTGAATAAAGTTCATAGCTGCAATTGCCTATAAACATATTAAGTATTTAATATAACACAATTATAAACTGTTAAATCTCATACCTGATCCACATTCACAAATCAGACACTGATTGTATAACAATTATAACAGAGTTCTGAATTGTTTGTAGCCTAGTACTGTCAGTCAGTATGGCCAGAACACAAACCCTCAGATATAACAGTACAAACAAATACAAAGTGAAAAGGTAGTCTCTTTACACTGGTAAGAAAACATTACTTTAATATGTAACTGCACCTTTAACAGAGGTCTAGACAGGTTCATCTGATAGAATGAAGCATTTTCATCAAATGGAGGTGCATCTTCAAAAAACTCTGATTCTTGCTCTTCAGTATCACCGACTTTTTTCTTCTTCTTATTTCTCTTTGATATCATCTTCTCCTTTACCTTAATATTATCTGAAAAGGAAAGGTACAAAATACCAAACATTTTCTTCATTATTTACTTTAAAAAAATTCCCTTAACTTAAATAGTGATGTGGATGACTAACTGCAAAGAGAATAAAATAAAAGCTAAATTCAGTTCAAACTCCAGAGTTGTAATTAACATCATCTTCAGAGAACACTTCGATCATCAAAGCAGTCTCAACCATTCTGGTTTTCTAATGAGTTGCAAAGGGCATCTGGATTAGGAAAGGACAACTAATGTGATGAATAATGTATCACACTGATAACAACAATAAAAAAGTACCATGCAAATATATATAAATTAAAAATTCCGTAATTTCAGTCTACACTTCTACAACACACCTTTCTTGAGCTCATCTTCTGAAAGTGATATTTCCTCATCTGATTCTCCTGAATCAGAAATAATCACTGGCAGGGATTCATCATTACAGGTCTCTATGTCATCTTGCTTCTATTATATGTAACAGAGGTTGGTGCATTATCAGTATTACTTCTCTTATAAATACAATTAGGTACATGAAACTAACAATTTTGTTTCATTATACATACCTTATTTTTCAAATCCATTCTGGCATTCTGAATTTTTTCATCCACTTTAGTCTTTACTTTTCGCTTCACATATTTAGCTAGGTCATCCCATGTATCAGTATTGTACTCTGAAACACTGCCTACAAACTCAAAGCCAACATCAAAATCCACATTCTTCTTTCTTTTCTGTTTGCTAGGTTGAAACTGAAACATAAATATAACTTCAGCACTAGTTCAAAAAAACATAAATTTGTACATAATAAGCTCTTACTTCTATTAATAACACTGGTGTCAGCAAGAGAGAGACCAAAGTGACAAAAGCTATCAGAACATTGGCCACTCTCTTAATAAAAGAAATGTATGATCATATGCTATTCTGCAGTTTTGTGATAAGAGACTAAAATTTAAAGGAAAAAAGAGAGAATACAGTATTGTGCCAACTGTACAACAATGTATACAAGTTGGAAATATTTATTCCTTTCAGTATGAACCCCAAGTATACTTTTTGCATGTCACGTAAACCATAAATATATTTGTGTTCAGTTCAGCTTCATGACAACCCTGAATACACCTGTGTTACGTATCTCCTGCTACATATGAATTCCATCTTCTTTGTGCTAGTGAAGTAGAATTAGGTATTAGCAATAGATTAATTCATTCCATATACAATAACAATAAATTGTTAAAATGTACTATACTACTGACGAAAACAAACACGAGCGTGTGGACTCACACACAGTCACCGAACTACGTAAAATGCTATAAGACATGCATGTATTTACCAACCAGTAAAAACATCATGAAAGTTGCTACATCTCATTCTGAAAAACATAATCGTAACAGGTGAACACCGCCCAGTAACTGAAATAGAACACAATGAAAAGCACATGGTTCGCGTACAGGTTAAATTGTGTTCAGTACGTCAACAAAGTGCTGAAAAAGAGTATAAATTATATATGTGACTAAACAGTCCCAAAAATATTACACACACCTCCTCTTCTTCATCAGAATTTTCTGAAAAATCTGGAACATCTTCGTCTTCTTCAATAGTCTTCACAATATCGAACTTAGGAGACATACTATCATTTAATTCACAGGTTGTAACACCTACAATACTCCCTGCATATAGTTTCGCCATCTTCTTTCCGGAGAAAGTACGATCAACGGCGATAGCTCAGCTGGTAATAAAGCTAATTACTATTCAAATGCTATAGTGTTGTATCCTCTTAACTTGATAACATATTTTGAAACATAACCTTTGTTTTTCTAATTGACACAAGTTGACCTTACTGTTCTTCACTACATAGATATATTCATAAATTATTTTTGAACATAGTGACTTTTCAGGTTTTCATGGTAGCAAATCACCCTGATGGTCATCTTCTTATTGTCGCCCATTAATGTTTTCTTTTATATTATATATTGAAACAAGTATTTAAATGCATTACCACTAATGATGGATTCATGTAAGTGAAAGGTGTTTGGCAAAGTAAAGTAAATAAGTAGTCAATAACAATGGTAAAAGTGGTTGGTTTATATTACTACATTGTATGGTTTTAAGGCTTCTGTGTATGTTTCTTGCCTTCTGATTACAATTATGACAAATGTATATCAATGTATAAAGAACAACTGTAAACAGAGAAACCTCTTTCTGTATTTCATGCATCCCATTTTGCCTTTTGCACCTTGGGTAACTTTTACAGATATTCTCACTTGATACTGTGCAATACATATTTCACAAATTACAATATTTATTTAAATGTACCTCCTTACATTAAACCATTAATTGTTTGCATGATGAATCAACACAGTCAAGTTCAGATCCCACTGAGCATTGGGACATGATACACTTCATTACTTCATGATGATTCTCAGAATACCTTGAGAGGTATAACACTTTGTTCACAGCACTCTGGAGTATTCAGTCCCCTGTAGTAAAAACCACATTTTATCACAGTTCACAAACCCTAATTTTGTTGTTGTGAAATTAGGAAAAAATAAGCCCCATATATTTCATGCATACCATTCACACATATGAAAGATGACATTAATGAAAAATTATGAGTGTAAGAAATGAGTAGGAAGACATATTTGGCATAGTATGACATTAAAATTTGTACATCACATGCTTCACTTTCTATGTCATGGTCTGAGGCATAATCTTACAGCCACACAAATTTGACTACTATGCTCTGCCATGAGAAAGCAAATAGGTTCACTGTCACATGATGATTGAGATTAAAGAATAATATACAGTAGATTCTGGTTAATTGAGCATCGGTTAATCGGGGCAGCCGTTTACTTGGAACAAATCTTAAAGAACAAACCTTTTTAACTCTTTTCGTGGAAATTCGCATAATTGCGGCAGCTGCTTAATTGGGCCAAAGTGTTCTAGTCCCAATGTATCCCAATTAACCAGAATCCTGTATATGGGTTTGATGACTGATGTCTTAGTTTGCTGAAAACTCATTTGTACAGCATGCAACAATAAATTTCTACAGAATGTAATGAAGTTTAATGAACACCAGTATATGAAGATTTTTAATAAAAATACTGTACAGGACCTACCCAGTTTTCATAAAAATATTTTTTCACTTTCACAGATAGTACAAATAAACATTTTTATGATGCAGCATTTTTTAAATCCCCATGTAATTAATAACACAAACCAAACATTACATAACTTCTTAAAAATGCAATAAAATGTGGCAGTTGGGTACAAAAGAATTTTTCAATATCCACACAAACTCTCCTAATAGTAAAGATGGCCTTCTTTTTTTCATATACATAATTTATGCGATAAAATTTATCAATTAGCAATCTCTTCGATTATGGAAACAATAAAGTAGCAACAGAAGATCCTGTCTCTCATCTTCTTGATTTCACACAGCAGTGAGTGGGATAAGTAAATTATTAACAAGACTGAACAATACTGCTCCAACATGAATGTTTAAAAACAGTCATTACCATATAAAAACATCTCTGAAAAAAACTCCTTCATGTCAAACCTGTATAGTAAACACACTCAGTTCTATCTAATTTTATATAATGTACATTGTTTTGGTTATAAACTATATATCTTTAAACTGTTATGATGTTAAATGACATATTTCAACTTGCCATCAAACTGACACCTGCATGAAATGTGTATAAATGGCCACAAGCAAATACAATATATAAAGAAACGTTGATTTCATTACTTCCAAAGGGACAAAATTTGATATCATATAAATATTAAAGTCTTATAGTTGTATATTTCAGTACTGGTTATAATTCCCTTTGCTCTTTGGCAGTCACATGCAGCAAAAAAATCTACTAATTTAAAACCAGGAGCACACAAAAGGTTGATCCTACAGTTTATGGCTTCAAAACCACAGTACAGACCTGAAATTCCAACATTCATAAAATGTTGACTTCACCAACTTCTGATGTGTACATGAGGGAGGGAAAAAATGGCAAAGGATCCAGCTCATTTTTAAACCTGAGACTGTTGTGCAGAAAGTCAGTAACTCATCCCTAGACTACCAACTTCACTCTATAGAATTAGTTTCTAGTAAATAATAACAGTTTAATTTTGTATGTTTTATTTTCATTTAGATATTACAGAATATAAAGGACATAAAGCCTGAAATACATCCCTTCTTATCTGCCTTGTTTAAGAGTTCCAAAATTCTGATTTCTTTTGCAAATAATATAAATATATGCACTATCTTCTTTTTCTTTTTCTCTTTCAATAATAGGCGCAAGATGTATCAACAACTGAAGGTGTTTCATTTTCACACTTATCAAAAAGTAAAATGAATGTGTGTGTCAATGCCTTACTTGATTTCTCTTCTCTCTTTTTTGTTTTTTGTCATGCTAACATTAAATAAACACTTACTGTATTTAAACATGTACACAATCCTGAGGAGCATCTGTAAAAATTGCTTCATCAATCTGTCCATATGCATTGAACAGTTCAAGACAAGCTGAACAAATTTTCATCAAATCTGATACTACAATATTTTAGTCAAATTTGTTGACACATTCTGATTTTCTATAAAATTGCATGGAAATGGCTGATTGAGAAATCCAAGAATTACCTTGGTTTACATGGTTACCTCCAGAATCCATAGCCAGTCACATAACCACATGTGAGAATCCTCCATGAAGACACCCACACAAAGGTCACTAACCCAGATAATTGATATCACTGGCACCATTTGCACATGTTGATTCTGGAGAAAAAGCCAGAATTGTTACACTGTGCATATATCTTCTAACTTGTTTTCTTTCTGTAACAGCTCAGGTACATGACTCAACATTAGTGGTGGAGTCTCTCTATTTTGTTTCATGTCAGTGCCAGCTGAATTCATACCTTGTTGTAATTCAAGTTTTTTTTAAATTCCTGAGTATGTGAATTTAATATTGTTGTTTATCTGTTTGTCAATGTTATTACCAACTGAGAACACAGTCCATTATTTTTAAATTATTACTGCTTGGTCCTAGGAAAGTGAGTTTAACACTTCTCCTGTTCTTCCACAATTTATGCATTCTTTGGATGATGAGCTAACTATAAATGTGAAATTAAAAAATCCTGTTTCTCATCTACATGCATGTTTCTTTTATAAAACTACTTAACACATTTCAGAGAAATTTGGTACGGGGGGGAGATACATGAAAGTTGTTCAGAGAACTTTATTGGTCCATACCAATCAAATGTAACCACTATTTTACATGAAGCTCAAATCAAATCTTAAAAATGAATGATCACAGAAAAATGTCTACATGATATAAAATACAGATGTTATCAAGATCTATATAACTTTATGTTTCTGATACAGTGCGTATCTAATGACCTCCATACAGCCAGTGCTGATCAATTCTGACAACAAGAGACTTGTAACTGCAATAAATAAACATCAAAAACAATAAGGGATGGGCAGTTCTAAATAACACGTTTTGAAAGCGTGCTTTTGAAACTACAGCATGCCCTTCCATTGTATACTTAATATTGATATGTTCTGTGTGAAGGAATCTAGAATAAGTTCCAAAAAGTTAAAATTGGATGTACTGAGTTATAGTCTGACCTGTTCCCATATTCAGGTGACTGGTTGGATGTGAATGCATATACTGGCATAAACTTATTTCTTGTGAAAGTGGATGTGATCAAGCCCCGTACTATTTGCATACTAACAGCTCACTACTTGAGAATTCACAGTGTCCTCAGGAAGATCCAACCTGATGCCACAAGAAAGAAAATGAAATGGGCAGAGGTTAGTTAATCTGCAAAAATAGAGAATTTATACCAAATATCTTTGTACTAAAAACTTAAGTTTTAAAGCAAAATAAAGACCTAACCTGTAATGAGCATCACCACTGGGAAAACATTTTCCAATTCAAGGCACACTTCCAAGAAAACATTGGCAGTAATTGTGAAATGCACCTATTCAAACCACAGTCTCATTAAATGTATATAATCAGTGGCTTGAAATATTTTACCAACTTCTTTTGCATGTTTACTGACCATCCACACAAATCTCTATATCAACATGTCAAAAGCATGGCATAGATACACACTTGTCTGAAACAGCCCATAACTTATACCTTCTGAAAGTGTATTTTGTTCCCCATAAAATACACAGATTTCTCACCATGCCAGCACCTCAGACCAAGAGTGTGGGCATGGGTTTCTTGCCAGGCCATGCTTCCTTTGCATACTTCTTTTTCTTAGGTTCATGACTAAGTTCAGCTGCTGCAGCAGCCAGGGGTCCTCCCTGACCTGGCATTGCACTCGGTGGGTGAGGAGTGGGTGCCATTTCTACTTCAGGAGCGGGGTTTGGCAAAGCAAGACCTAGCCGGGAAGCCAAGGCTGACGAGAAGAGGAGGGGGTTGTTGCCACCTGCAGAAGCAGACATTCCTGAAAACACATCATCACAACTTCATTGCAGAATACCTGTATCTTACACAATTCATGTTTCTTACTGACTATTTCCATATGAGTTCTTGTAGATGAAACACAGAACAAAGAATCTCTCTTCAGGGAATGACATAAAAGGATTATACCAAATTCTCCCACCAGTTTAAGACATTTTCACTGGAAACCAAATCCTTATTTTACAGACATTCTCATATAAAACATTTACAAGCTTCTGAAAAATGAATATCTCTTTATCAGTCTATAAAATGAATTTCTGCTACAATGCAAACATTCTCCACCTATCCCACTCTGTGCACAGCCTGTCATCATTCTTATGTCATATGCTGTTTTATTGCAAAACATATTGCTATCTATCACTTAATTTCCTTATTTTCTGTTCCTTTTATCTTTATACAGTAGACTCAATTACCTGTATTAACAGAGTGGAAAAGTTAAACATATATTACAAAACAATTGATAATTCACAACTACATTCATATAGGGATACATATATCCTTATTAATTAAAAATACTAATAACACATTTTTTCACATTCAAGTTTTGTAACAGATGTCTCCAATATTCGGGCAGTTTCACCATTTTTAAACATAATATTTATACATGATTATCTACACACAGATTAGGTCTACACAACCTTCCTGGAAGCAATCTTTAATCGACAAGCATGCTTTCTTACTATTTCAAGCAATTCAACAAGTTTTTGAAAAACAATCACTTTTCAGATAAACTAAAATATAACTTTCTTTTTTTTTACTTTTCCTTATGTGTATGTATTACCTCAAGTCACTGTAACATTTCATTGCAGTCTTTAAATTATTACAAAATACAGTTTTATTTAATGAATCTTCACATAATGAACAACTTCCAAGAAATGCATTCATTTAGGGAAATTAGGATTGCTGATGTGGAACCTATCTAGCCTGCTATCAAAGATAGATAGTTTGATAAAACAAATTACCTGTTGGAGAACTGGCTGATGCCCCACTACTGACATTACCATGGCTTTCAGGAGGCAAATCTTGATAAAGGTGAGGCATGATAGCAGAAGGATGGAGGTGCTTCATCAGCGTCAGACGATCATCTGAGCTATTTGTTAATCCACTAGTAGGTCCCATTCCATCCACTCGCTGACGCTAAAATAAAAATTACAGACAATGTGAATTCTACATTTTTCTGCTTCTTGACTGAATATAGTAAAGATGATAATAATGATAGATGATATGGTTAGAAATGTGATGGGGTTCAAGTAAATTTTGTAATTAAGGTAAATTATGGTTAGCAACATTATTGTTGACTTTGAGCTGTCTTGTAAGTATAGCAAACTCCTTCTGTAGTCTTGAAACATGCGAGTTTGTGATGACTACAGTGAAACCTCGATGCATCGTTTTCGGCGGGGGTGGGAAATAAAAACGATGAATGCGGGAAAACGATAGATGCGGGAAAGCATTAAAAATTTAAAAAAAAACAATGTTTCTATTTCAAAGTTACTTCTTTTTACCAAAAAAGTCTTTAATGGACAACTGGTTTGTTGAAACTTTACGTTTTAGACCAAACAGAGCACTTTCCACGTTCAAAATGTTTTCTTCGTCACGTTCACTAATATTAAGCGCATAAAAGAACGACTTCACTTTCGCCAATGCAGCGTGTGCTTCGGCAAAACTCGGCAAAGCTTCGGGCTCGCATTCGTCGTCTTCCTCTTCCTCACCACTCCCACCCCCTTTGCGGACAATAACAGGAAGAATGGAAATACTATTACTGCCGAACTCAACGAAACGTAGCTGTAGAAGACCCTGAACCGCTGGAAACGAGATGAACCAGAAGAATGAAAAGTGCCGCCAGCCTTTCCTTTGTACTTGTAATAAAAGCATTTGTGAAGAAATTCACACTGCACATGCCATCTGGCATCGCTGGAACGAAATATGAGTGCACCCTAATTAAAATCGTAAAATTTCTGACAATGAGCACCGCCATTCACTCCAACTATCACCCCTGCACCGCTGACCCTCATTTCAAAAGAATGTGCTGGTTGGGCGACATAACAGGTTACCGCTACTGCGTATTCCAAAAACATTGTGCATCTTCCGGCATTAATTTATCTCAAAACCCAGCATTTTAAATTCTCAGAAACGATCATTGCGGGAAAATTGTGGGACGGGACTAAGATTTTTGAACGATCGATGCGATAAAACGATAGTTCGAGGAACGATAGAAGCGGGAAAATGTAACATTATTTTATATGGGATGTATTCGGGACCGAACAAAACGGACGATGCATCCGGGAAAACGATAGTTCCGGGAACGATGGATAGAGGTTTCACTGTACTACAATTGTATATTTCTGATGTTATGTAACTTATTTCACAAGTTATAGAAAACAGTTTAGCCAAAACACAAAGAAAGGTACTAGTAAGATACCAATATTTCAGGGTATAATAAAAACCAAGGTAGCAAGATCTTCCCTCTTTGACAAAAAGGCTGCAGTAGTCTCATAAATATCCAACCAGATATAACATGTTAAATAAAATGGGAATAACTACTGAAATTCTAAAAAGAGTCTGAAGCTAAAGTTTCGAAACTCATGCAATCGCCAACAGTTAAACTGTCACAAACCCCCTGAAAGGAAAGAAACCTCTAAACTGTGCATCTAAATTATACAATCAGAACTGGTTAGAGAGAAAACAATTTTTTAAACAAACACCTGAAATGTTTAAAATACCACATAGTGGTCTTTTAACCACAGTTCTAAAGTATCTCTCTGGGATATGATGTTAATATTTTATTAGGAATTATAAACATTATACTTCATAAGGTAAGAGAAGGGAACGTAATATAACTAAAAACTTTAAAGTGACTAAAGTAAATTATGTATACACACACACTTTAAGTACTATCAGTTGATGCATTATTCAGCACAGACTTATGTCCTATGCAACAGGCCACTTCACTTGCTTATATCTCAATCCTAGACAAGAAGAAAATGTATAAACCTTAAGTACCTTTGTAGGTATGACTGTTGTGTGAATCATGTTCCTAAATCTGCCAACTGATGGATCAACATCTTCAGGATTGATTACTTCTTCCTCTTCACTGAAAGTCAATGATTTCTTCTTACGTTTACGTGATGTTGGACGAATCTCTTCATCTGGAATACCCAACATCGAAATACGACGATTGTGTGCCGTGTTAAACTCAGTAAGATTCTGAAACAATAAAGCAAACAAGATTAGTGAGGTAAAACAAGAAAATGATATTCATCCAAAAACTTTTCTGATTTGGCCAATTGCAAACACTGCATCCTCTAAGTGTTAGCTGCCACATGGGTAATCATGCAATACGTAAATACACTCTAGTACAGACAGAAAAATATGGCATGAAAACTGATCTACTGCTGATAAAAACTATTATCATCCAAAGCATGTGCTAACAGACTCCTGGATCAATGTGTGAATAACATTTTGGATTCCATACACAAACAGCAGCTAGTTTGTGCTTACTGAAAATTTTGAAGCAGTGAGCAGAAAACTATTCTCTAATGTTTTTCATAAAAAGTGTGCCTTCTAGTGAAACATTCATTCTAAAACAGTTTGAATAATCAACTGGCCTAGTTAAGATAAGTCAGTATTTACTGATTCCAGGTCAAAATGGTGACATAAGTTATGTTGTGCAATTTAAATCAAGACATCAAATTCATATGCAGTCAACTTACATCCAGTTCAGTTTCTGTTTCAGGTAAGCCTAGCAAGCCACCTTCAGCTTCCTCTGATGTCTTTTCCAACTCCTCAATGATTGGCCGAGCTCCTGTTTGAGGACGTTCACGAATTATGTAATACCGTGTAGAAGCACCAAAGTGAAATGTGCTGTCAATTGGAAGCTGAGTTGGTTTATGGGATTCCAGACGTAATGAGCCAATAAATGTTCCATGAGCTATAAGCATAAAAAAGTTCTAAGAGTAATTAGAGAAATAGAAACACAGAAAATCCTAATAATGCAGAGGCTTCATATCAAGACAAAACACAGTGTGTAACATGAGAATAAATGGTTAAGGATATGGCTACTACTAAACACTGATGGCAAACTTGGATTTAGGAGGTACCAAGTTTCAACTGCAGCCATTGCCCATCTGTCCCAAAAGAGTATTCTTCAGATTTTTTTCAAATGCCAAGTCAGTACCTTAAAATGGATTATTACTGCTTCTCGCATTCTCACAATTCACATTCACAAAAAATCTATTACATCTCATTCAACATTATGGAACCTCAACAGCATAGCAGAATAACCAAATAACCTAACCAATAATGTCCTGCACTTCATGTATGAGGCTTAATTCTGCCCACACTGTTCCCTCAAACCTCACTCAGTGATGTTAACATAAGACAGTCATCAGCTGCTGTGACAAGTGTGTTTCATTTGGTTTACTTTAATTTATGCTTCTATACTCCAACATCAGATACGTTAAAATTAACTAACTGTTTATAATTCAGTAGATAAGAGTCTTTCTCGAGAAGTTAACAGTATGCTCAGCTAGCCAAGAAATTCCCCAGCTTTTATGGAATGCAGAGGTTCATTAACAGTTCATAACAGCCTGCCTATTATTCATATCCTCAGCCAGATGAATCCACTCCACTCTCCATACTAGTCTGTTAGTGAGTAACTGCAGTGTTTATTTAGACTAAAGGTTCGATCTGAACTCTCATCAACCATTATCTGAATACAGTCAATAACATCACTGGTATACCCTCGGGAGACAAATACAAAGAACTTAAAACCCAACATAAAAGTTGTGTTACCTGGGTTCTTTTTAGATCCTAAACATAATCACATACAAAATCTGTTTGTCCTTCCCACTGCCATGGCCATTCCACAAACATATACAGTAGATCATACAGGTTACTAAAAATAACGGATTTATTTTTAAAATATATTTTCATAACCTTGGAACTGGTTTACATAGTGGTTATGCTGGAAACTAATATTTGGCATACTGGACTGCCAACAGGAACTTGTATATTCTGTACAGTAATAAGTAACTTGTTATTAATGTCTCCAATACTAACAAATGTCTTCTACATAGTGCAAGTAAAAAGTCTGATAGGCAATACACTAGTTCCCATTCATATATTTAATGGAAACAGTATACTTACTACTCCCCAAATCCACAAGAAAAGCCCTGTTCAGTTGCTTGTGGTAGACAAGGGCTGCATGTACTCGAGAACACGATGCATGGTCAATACAGAAATCATTCATCTGGGGATTTCGACCAAATAGATAACATTTCTTTTCATCAATCATTAATTTCTGAAAATTAAAGTGTCAGTAAACGGACATTACTATTAAACCTCCTTCCTATTAAATTCACACACAAATTTGGCTCGAAACTTGTACCTGGATTAGTTTATCGCCCTTTAAAACGTCTAAATGAAGACCAACCGGCGGTTTACCAGCCCTGCAAAAAGGAATTGCTCAGGTCTCAATAATTCTTTATAACCTTAAATTACTACACATGCTCACTGGTATGCCATTTTTAAGACATAAAAATGATGACAATTTCTGACATGAACATATTTAAGGAAACAAAACACAAGTATATCATACACTCGGACGAAAACACAGTTGTGTTAAGAAGCTAACAAAAATTAAACATATCGTACCAACTCGGGACATCATAATGGTTCGCCATTTTAATACTAATGTATACGTTTCTGTACTGTTTTAGTAATTGCACACAGAGTAACAGAGATGGCAGTAGTAAATTCGTGTTTCTCTCTGTATGCAAACAATACATTCGAAGACCAAGATCATAATCATTGTAGTCAAAATAATAAAGTGAAAAGAGTGCAATGTGCATATTGAATTTCCCTGATAGTCATTCAAGACCATGTTTCCTTTGGTAGTTGAGGTATTCCCTACATGCATTGCCGTATATTTCACCCTGGAGGATAAAAGTTTATTACCACTCTGATCATTACCATATGTCACCATTACTGTACTTTTCAAAGCAACATGGCATATCATACAAAGCCTAAAGGCAAGATTGCATACATATTACCATGCAACATTCTGCATGCTTAGCAGCAACAGTTTGATTATCAGGTACTCTATACCACAAATTGTTGTGTACCATACTGTTAGTCATGTGTTACCATTATATTCATGAGGTCCCTTCAATTCTCAGCCCCTTGACTGACTGTCTTAAGGTTCGTAGTGGTTCCTCTCAGGTAAATACTGGAATAATACCATAAATTATGCTATGGCCACTTCTTTCCACATCTTTTACAATTACTTATCAAATAATTTTGCCTGTTCTGTATGGGTGCGAATCATGGTCTCTCACTCTGAGGGAGGAACATAGAATGCAGGTGTTTGAGAATAGGGTGTTGAGGAGGATATTTGGGCCTAGGAGAGAAGACAATGGGGTCTGGAGAAAACTACATAATGATTAACTTAAAAATTTATACTCCTCCATCAGTATTATCAGGGTGATTAAGTCAAGAAGAATGAGTTGGCTGGGGCATGTAGTGCGCATGGATGGGGCAAGAGGTGTGTACCAGGTATTGGTTAGGGAGCCTGAGGGGAAGAGACAGCTGGGGAGACCTAGAGGATAATGTCAGGCAGGATCTATGGGAGATAGGAGTTGAAGGAGATTGGATTTTGTTGTCCCAGGACAGGGTACGGTGGAGGGCTTTGGTTAAGTCGGTGATGAACCTTTAGGTTCAGTAGGCCATCTAGTTAGTTAGTAATTATCCTATAATTTGATGCTATGTAGTCCAAGATATTAACTATTAGCACTGAATAAATCACAAATAAATAAAAAATTAAACTAGATACATAATCCTAAAGAGAGATTTAAAAATGTGTATTTATGAAAACATTTTTGTCACCTCTAAAAATAATACATGTTTCGTAACTTCTGCTGTTTTGCTAAAACCATGACCAAACGAATGACATATTGCATGTTTGATCATGGCTAATGCATGGATTAATTTACCAAATATATCACTCTTGCTGGGCAACTCATTCCTGTAAGTAACAGATAAATAAAGCTGAAATAAATAGTGTACAAAACCAAGACATGTTGGAAGGATCACCCATGGAGAGGATTGGGGTAAGTTTTAACTAGTGCACCTTCAACTGGTATAAATTTTCTCCATTTTATTGCAATGGATTACAATTTTCATTAACATTTAACAGTTAACTGATGACAATGCTTACGACAAACCATTGATATATGCAATATCAACAATTAATTTTATATAATAAACATGTAAATATATATCATAACATAAATAACTATTACAATCTTTTCAACAAGCCAGGGATTTAGACACAAAACATCTACAAAAACATTCTCAATATTTCTTCCATCAAATATTCCCATAACATTACTTTTAAAAATTATCTTTCTTTAGGTGTTTATACATTGGAATATCAACCATATGAAAATGTAGTTAACACACATTGGCATAACACTGTATAATAATGTATTGATAGTGTGATCTATGTTGTGCCATGCAGAGGATTTTTTATGGGTTCGAAGAATATATGCCATATTTCCGTGAACGCTGTTGCAATTTACCTTCTTATTGCCACAGTGTGCGAGCTGAATGTGCACACTAATACACACACACACACACACACACACACACACACATACATGCATACACACACACACACACAGAGGCATATAATACATAACAAACTGATTGTAATAATAGGTCAATTTTTGCCTTTAAGTTATTAAATTTATGGCAAATAGGGTTTCCATATCTAGTGGTTAATTTTAATTATACCAAACTTCTCTCTTTACTCAATACTTTTATGGTGCAAGTATTATTAGTGAAGTAAATCTCACTTGACTGTCAGGATTGGGTGTTATACAGCCATAGAGTTTTGCAATTTGAAGTAAAGGCAATATCAATGCTCCATGTGACATTATAGGTGTGCTGATAGAAAAAAATGATAAGGAATTCCACTACAACATATGAAAATTAATTGTTTCACAATTCTCATATTACTGATGTGAATAACAGACTCAACTTTCTAGATAATATGTTTTAAGGTATCACAAATAATCAGACTCTTGTCTTACAATGAAAAGTTTTTTATCCACAATGACTGAAAAGTTATCTTTAAAACAGTTTAGGAATATACATGCAGACAAATTTTTGTGAAAATCTAGCAACAAACTATCAGTTCAACAATGTGTTTGTTCAGAAAATGTTTCTATAACTGAGTCCTCTTTATTAGCAAACATTGTATATGTTCCTGATTTTATGTAGGAAACCACAGAAAGATAATAAAAATGTACAGTTCAATAGTCATTCCTAAGCATTTACCAAGTAACAGTGGCTCATAATCATGCAGTTGCATTTATTATATGGCCTCAAATATTTTAATTAACTTGACACTGTAGAATACAATATTGTGTCCATGTTGTAATATTTGTACAAAGCTTCATGTTGTTGTTTAATGAAGTAATTACCAGGTGTCAACAAATATTGGCTGAATTCACCAGTTAAACAAACATTCTACTTGACAGATATTTCTTTCACAAGAGAAACTGCATGCACCTGTGCTGATTCTATACCAGCCAACTTTCAGTCACATAATATATAAGCTATACAGAATACTATATTGTGAATAATTGTTGTCAGCAACCCACTAATTACAATTGGCCTGCACAATGGACAGCTGAGTAACCATTATCAGCAGTTCTTGGCACAATATGTGTCACACCAATTGAATTGAAACAAAGTGCTGGATTATGCATACAATGCTGACTAAGAATTATATTTTCCTGTTACATCTTTCCCACATCCAGGTGTTCATAATTGTCATTATTCAGTAAAAAAAAAACTCATATCCACACCACTTACAACCAAATAGAGAGGGAGAAACTATTAATGAAAAATACCAAATATTTTAAAAATATTCAGCATCAATTTTTTACTTGTCCCAGATAAGAGATGATCAGGCAAGTGGATCTATTGAACCCTCATAATTACTGTCTGACTTTATATTATTCAGATTCATTAATAGTGCCAAACAGAGACACAGTGTAGCTTACAACTGTCTGTTTAATATCAAGCATATGCTATTATGAAAAACGAGTGTTTTTTTCCTCCCCCCTCTGCAGTGAGAAAGCGAAGTACTTTAGACAGACAGATTTTGATCTGTATCATGACATTTAATTTTGGTTTTAATTTCTTAGTGGTTGATATTTTCTGTATTCTTGTCATGTATTGATGTATTCAACTTTGACTTCAAATGGATTTCCTGTTAAGAAAATACAGTTAATTCATGGGGAAATATAACATTCCTTATTATTCAAGAATACAAATAGTATGTCCAGCATACCTTAATTTTAATATTATATTATTATTATTATTATTACTAACTATAACTCTTAGTTTTCCATTACTCCTTAAGCTTAGCACCATACATGCAAAATTTTTCCTTCACTTAATTATAACACCCTTATATACTTATCAAAAACAACATCCATATTAGTTATTCTTAATGAACAGTAGTGATTATCAGAATATATATATAAATAACAGCAAAACAATCTTCTCTTAAAATAATGAACATTTTAACAGTAAATAATATGAAAGATTGCTTGTGAGATTGACATTTATACACAATTAAAGCAAAAGTCATTAACATAATCACAGATATGAAATATATTTAAATTTTATACTTCAGATAAATTAAATGGTTAAAGATGAGGCATGTGTACTTTTACCTTGAGATAGAGATGCCAAATGTCTTCAAAATGTCAGCAAGCAAACCAGTCAACAATAACACAGTGTCAACTGTCACTCAAAAGTGCTGACAAAAGTGTCAGCAATGCACTGTTAGAACTGAACAGATTTATCTATTTATTTATTTATAGTTTTATCAGTTATATAAAAAGGCAGGTTGGGATGGAAGAAAAATAATGTAAATGATCTGTGGGTAATCAGTATCTTTAGATGTAATGGAATGCATAGTAGTAGTATGTAGTTTAATGCTATTTGTGCTTACAGTTCCTTAAATTGTGTGCAGTATTATAGAGAAAATTTAGCATTGATTTAAATTCATTTCTTTCACTAGTAACTTCTAAAATAGCTTGCAAAGTGCTTCTAGAAGCAGAATCACTAGTCATTACTAACTGTGAAGAAAGTTTTAGATTAAGATTTTTATTTATGTTCACTTTCATTTAGATTATATATATATATATATTGTATTTGTAGGTTAAAACAATTTTTGAATGTTTAAAATCAGATTACAGTCATCCTTTTAATTTAATCTGATTTAAAAATCCAAGTACATCTACTTGTAAAGATATGATGTGTATGGAAGGTACATTGTCCTAGAGTAATTATGGTTTTTACAATCAATATGACAGCGTAAAAGTCAAAATAATTAGGCCAATGTACAGAATGTCCACAGTGTCCTATAACTGTTATTATTTAGACAAAATCATAATGTCTGGACCACTAAATGAAGTCATTACAGTAACATTTTAGTATAACAAATGCTGATATGATGCAGTTTCAGAGCAATGCAAATTACTTATTTCTTGCCAATGTGCCAAAAACTCTTAGAGAAAATATTTCACACTGTGAGTACTGGTACAACAAAATTTCAGAAATTCAATAAAACCCTGACCCCCCTCCCTCCAAAAATTGTTGAGTTTGTTAAAATTCCTTTAAAAGTGTTTAAGTGTGTTAAGTAATTATTCCATGTTAAGGACTCTTGTCAGAGTGAGACCTAGCACAACATATATGAATCCAGTGAATTTGTCAAGCACAATGAATGTTAATCATGCTGCAAGTACCTCACCTTATTTTTCACACTGATATCTGTTTTACTATGCTACTTTAATAATGATGAATGATGACTGATGTGGTAAGTAGTTAACTGACCATATGCAAAATAATCAGAAGTAGGATTTCTGGAGGAAAATATAAAAAGAGGGCATTAAATAAAAGGGATATTCTTTAGAGCAAATTCAAGGAGGAGGGGGTATGAAAGACATCAGAATGCATATTAAAAGTTACAACAGTTAGTTACCTAGATTTGTACATAATCAAATAATCATACACAGTAACAATTTTTATCATGCAATGGTTAATAATTGCAATTTTTTATATATATATATATATATAGGTGTGAGTTGTTATGTCCATGTATATAACAAGGCTAAACTTATAAATTCTTAGCAAACATTTATTTATTCGAGTAATAACCTTTATTCTGATATTTCACCATAACATTATGTACTATATTTATATTGTTGATTGAAGAATTGAGTGTCAACTGTGTAGATTAAACAGAATGATAGATGGCAGGATAATAATGAGTTGTGAATCTGGAAGGCTGTGGGAGAAGTGGTTCTGACCTGTATTAAGGTGCTGTTCTGCCATTTGACATTCATATGGTAGAACAAAAAATACATGAGTGCCAGGACATTGTGGAAATCCTGTAAGTAACTCATGTGAGTAGTGAAATAGAGCTGTCAGTCAGGTAGAAGAGCTTGGAAGCCATCACTCCACTGTTAAAAATATGTACATTATAGGCCTAAGATGTAAACATACAAATAAAAGCTATTTATGGCCTCCATATTAACAAAGTTGGCATGTTCATATGCTTATAAAAGTTAAAATTAAAAACGTAATTATTAAAATTAATCATACTTTTGTGACCAAAATGTGCTAGGAAAGCACTCATGCCAAGCTAAAACACGATCTATAGCAATGTTGGTACCTTTTTATAACATACTGGGCAAAAACTGGGGAAACCTGAAAGTAAAAATTTTCAGTCGTGTTCCAAGTCCCTTTGTTACAATATCCATGTCCTCCTCACTTAAATTCCTAGATCACCAATATTAGCCTGAAGGACAGTAGTCTGTTCCAGCCCAACTAAAATATAACTGTTAACTTAACCATGTTTTTGTGAACTACTTTTGGTCTTATAATCCTCTCTTTCAAGCCCATTATAATTTTTTGCAGCCACAATATTTAATAGCATCTAACAGTTTTCAACTAATTTATACACAATCAAAAGTCATTTAACAATCTGTACTACTTTTGTCATTTTCATTTGTCTGTGATTTGAATGGGAAAAATGGCCGTACTTGAGTACTAGTATACTTTGAAATGATCATCATACCAAGCAGATCAACAAAGCAGCTTGACTGAGACATGTGGTTTAAATGCTGACCAGAACACCAACTGGTCTTAGTGTTTTCGATAGTTTTACTCAACCCTTTCAGACAAATATCATATTAGTACCTCGAAACAGGTCATGGCTGTTTCATTATCCAGATTTCTGGTTACACAACTGTTATCTCATTCAACAGCAAATAACCTCAGCAGCTAACACAGCTTATAAAGAAACCCAAGAAACACAGGTGCCATTGTGTTGTCAAGCAATTAAGATTATAGGTCACTTGCTGATGTATTTAGTCTCAGTTAAAGCAATCATTTTCTTGTTTAGACATCTTGTGTTTCTTGTTAATTTCTAACTCAAATTCTTCAAATGTTATATACAACATGTGATCACAAGAGGTATTTTAGTTGACACATATAGTAATCATAGCTGAGCGTAGTGACTTGGAACACGTCATAAATGTGTTGTTAATATTGACCTGAACTGAATAACTGTATTTTCAGCTCAGTATGCATATACTTTATACAAGTAAAATGTAGTTACTAGAACAAGGTCGTTCTATAAAACATACATTCAAACACATACCAGCAGCCATCTTGATTTCAGAATCCGAACACTTTTTTTACAACAGAAATAAAAGTTGTCGTTAATGATCACACAGATTGGGTTCAGCCAGAATTATATGTTATCATAGTCCTGTATTTATTAGTGTATTAGACTTGGTGTTTCATTATTTATTAATCGTAATAATGATCTTTTCCCTGCGTCTGAAGAATTTAATGGGGCAGGATGTTATATAATAAATAAAAAGTTTATCTAGCTCTGAAAATAAAAACAAATATAACCTTTACATGATGGTTTTCTTAAAGTGAAGTCTATGCATCTGTAGTTACAGTGGTAACTTTCATCATTATCTTACTTACATACTAATAGCATTTTATTATTACTTTTCCAAAAATATAACTTACATAACTTCATACCCATTCAACAAAGGAGACCATTGTAAGTAATCTAGATGATGTAAAATTGAAGTTAATAATACTGTGAAGAATTTTAAACAAAATGTGCTTATTTAATATTTCTTATTAGGTTTCTGGAAGCAAAATGACCACTGTTAATGTAAGTTCACTTCATGTATATGTACAAAAATAAATAGAAACAATATTGATCTGGGTAAATTGGTGTTGGGATGCAATGGTTGGTACGGGGTTTTTTATGCACTTGTCTCCTCTTCTTGGTTGTGCTTAGCAAGTGCAAGTAGTATCATTGTCAGCTCTTTCCTGTTGATCTTTCCATCTTGGTTGTAGTCCACTCCACGCAGGATTGTCTCCTCAAAATCCTGAAGATCTTGGGCATCATAATCCTGTCACAGTAAACTGCTTTTAATGAGGAGTTAACCATTACAATATAAAATGACAACATTCTTCTACGTGATATATGGAATTAATGTTATGTATGTCACTTTCCCCACAGCATGTTCCATCTCCAAGGTATGGGTGGTCAAAATTGCCTCCAGATATTGAAACAGGTACATTGATTAAGTAGGCACAAAGAGCTGATGAGTGGTTGTCTTTCACATAGGTATTTGACAGGGGTTAACCACTGTGAAAACATGCTTGATATGAAATGTTATACAAAGCTTTGGGCTTACTCAGGATAAGGACTAGTGCTGGGCTCTTTCAAACATTGTAATGAACCTTCAGATTCTGTGAAAGGCAGGT
Organism: Zootermopsis nevadensis; assembly: GCF_977971745.1. Classification (NCBI taxonomy): domain Eukaryota; kingdom Metazoa; phylum Arthropoda; class Insecta; order Blattodea; family Termopsidae; genus Zootermopsis; species Zootermopsis nevadensis. The sequence goes on from NW_028259136.1 coordinate 1,519,377, forward strand.
TATTTATTCACCACTTGAGGAACTTTAGCTTCTGAAGAACTTTGCTCCATGGAATGAGTTAGGTAGGTTTATGGAACTGTGCAAAAAGTAGGTTTGATGTGTGGTTGACTGGTTACTTGATAACTTTATAACACTATAACATGGAAAGACCTATTTTAAGGTACTATCTTGGCATTAACCAAGAAAGACTATGAAAATCCACAAAAGCCCTCAATAAAAATCTCCAACTATGATGAGATTAGGAATTGGTACCTGTAACATGCAAGTGAGATGCCAACTTGCTTGGTCAGATATCTGTATTGTATTATATTAATTAGGTATGAACATATGGATGCAAACAAGCTACTCTGCAATGAAACCTCCAATGCATGTTCAGAATGTGCATGAATGGAAATTTGGATTGATTGTTATTACAAATATTTCCTTGCATTTTGTTATTTGCATAATGTAAATTAAATAATGCCTGTGAGTAAACTATGATACTCTTGCATTCTTTTCCTCTTCACTTTTCCTGAGCCCATACAAATACAAGTAAGCTTACCTTTTTAACCAATTCCAACAAGTCCTTCAAGAATCCCCTGAGCTCCTCATTTTCTATTGTACCATTGTTGTCCTGTAATACAACAACAGAAGTTTGAACATTTGGTACTTATGTTAAATTTTAGAATGTTCAATCCTCTTTTATGATATGTTTCACCATGTCAGTATTCTAGAGCAGTATGCCATTTTCAGGGGGAAAAATGGTTCAGTGAAAGAAACCTGATAAAATACCTGCTCTCTTCTGTTTTTGAGTGACAAGAATTATTTATGAGTCTTTGTACTCTTAAATAAACTCTAGGATTATTAAATATGTTAATTCGTAGCTGATTGCTTAATTTCTGACACGATCTGTTCTGTATTCTCCAACAGTCCTTAGGACTCTTATTTCCATTGCTCCAGTTTGGTTCTCTTGTTGTTGTGTAGCAATGTAGGTACAGAGAACCTCTGTTCTTGTCACACCAAATAGCATTCTTTTAATTATGCTGCAGTTATACTGAAAATTCCATAGTTTCAAATTAACATCATTTAAAAATTAATGCTGAATTCTAGTAAACACTCCTTCAGATTATTTGCGGTGGCAGTATTGACTCAGTGTATCTGAAATAGTATGACGACAACAACAAGGTGCATTGAGATCAGCTTCCCTTGTCATTCTTATTTCATTTGTTTTGCCTAGTATCTCAGAGTGCCTCCTCCCCACAGACATCTCTTAAGCTTCTGTGGATGTCGGTTACTAACTTATTATGCACAATGCACTATCTTTCTTGGCCTGAGATAAATATGTATAGTCAACATTTTGCATCTCATGGCCCTCTCTTAATAATTAGTCTAAGTGTAGTGCATAGAAATAGAGAAAAAACTTCTAGATGGTCACTTTCTGGGGCCTGATAATAAATATAAAGCAAAAAAAGAGTATCAGGCCTACATAAATGTTCTCTGTGAAAGAGTTTGGATACTCACCCTATCATAAAGAGAAAAAACCCGCTCGATGTCATCCTTTGTCAGCTTTGTAGCACCCTATAGTGAGGAATTGAGTGTTAAATGACAATTAGTAATACAAAGGGCTGTAAATTTCATTAACATGAGTCTTCAATTTATAGTTATTAATTGCAAACTCATTATTATTATTAATATTACCATTAATTTCTCCACATGTGAAGTGTCAGAAATCTCTTTCTTATTGAAATGCATAGTAGTATGTACAAGTGTTATGTGTACTAGACTAATAATATAACTGCTGCAGCTACTATAATTCATAACATATGTATATTATGCTTTTAAGTTTAAGAAGAAACTATGGGCCTAAATGGAAACAGCATTTTATCATAAATTGGCTTTCATATTCAGTATATATAAACTCCAAAGAATTAACTTACAGTGTATTCAGAACCCATATAAGTACACTAGTCATTTACCAGCAGAATGGTTTTTAAGTGTGTGGGTGTGTTATATGCTGTAGAAGCTGTTGTTCTGGAACATGCCATGCACCCCATATCCAAATGTACATATTATAAATATTGAAATGCATTTGACTACTGCTATAATGGTATAATTTATTTGGGCACAAAAATATATGAATTTCAACTACCATATATATATTTTTCTAAATGAAACTCTATTTCACATATATTTCTTTATAGCCACATTATTATTCATATCATCTCACAACATGGATGAGTGTGTACATGTATACAGAGGCTTGGTGAGCAGGACCTGTGCTAGTTTCAGTACAGGATCATGTTTATATAAGATTATTAACATCACATAATAACTTTTATGGAATATCCCATTATACGTATATTTTAAAATCCTCATAATGATATAATTGCTCCACTTTTGGCCTGCACAGAAAAATTATTGAACCACAACCTGCACTGACTGGTAGGTTTTAAATCTGGTTTTCTCCCAAAATTATAATGTGACAATATTATCAGTGACTAATCAAAAACACTAATTTGCCCGAACTTGGCAATGTGAACTCTACAATATATTTCAGAACATGATCTGAAGTTTTCACCTGACTAAGTATAATACATTCTTCTTGGGTACCAGCCATGTAAGGTGGCTTAATGAAGAAAACACCAACGTTTCAAGAACCATCTTCATCCTTATCCTCAGACCCCTCCGGGTCTGAGGACAAGGTTATTTCTTCATTAAGCCACATTGCATGGCTGGTAGCTCAATAAGAATTTATTATATATTTCTGAGCAGTTTATAAATACAAGGGAAAAATTAGCATAGATCCTGTTTACCATGTGATGATTTGAATCTTGTTTGAGGCTGAAGCATCAAAAGCACTATCAAATACCTTAATGCCACTACTTTCACAGCCAGCAGCCAAACACAATCTGAAAACTTATCATCAACAACATGCAGTCATGGAATCTAGCATCTGAGCATTGATTTTTATTAATCAAGATTTTATCAGGCTGATTATACAGTGTGAACAAATTAATTTTCACATAATGCTGATTCCAGCAGCTGCATGGTATAAAGCACTTGTGGGTTTGGGACTCTCAAACACTGGAATTTCTGTTTGAAACCAGCTTTAAACATTGGTATTTATCTCTCAGTTTCAGTTTTGAAATATAGCAAGATTTCTTGAATGTAAGCACGTATTACCGAATGAGAAACAAAAGGTTCACATTTCTTCAATCTGGAAGAAGAATGGAAGTTGCAACTATCATAACGTCTACATCTTTCTAGATGGAATGAATGTTAGTTTCTAAATTTTTGAATTTAGGAAGCATAATTTTTTATTAACAGCTGTGTTTAGGTTGCTCAGTTATCAGTATCAATAGCAATAAAACTATACATTTTAAGAGCTCTATTATTATAACTGCAAAGTATAAAGTATTAATACTACAACCTTCATTTTGTATTTGGAATATGCAACTTTATGCTCAAACTGTATTGTGTAATTATGCAATAATAGTTAAATTCTAGGTAAAATAAGCTAGAAAGGGGCAGTTATGTTGACATTAAAATTAAAATTTCATGCTCTGTATCGGCACAGCAATTCTGACTGATTAACTTTATTAGAAGGAAGCATCTAATGAACATGTTGCACAAGTGAATTACACCATTAGCACAAATTCAAACGATTGGCACTGACACTTTATGAACATAATATTTAGTATTTGAAAAATGAATTGTTATGATTAACTTATTTTATAGACTCAGTTGCTTTCCCCAAGCTTACATGTAATGATGTAATGAAGCTACTACAAAAGACCAACCAAGCATTACTTACTTCTATCCCTTCCTGTTATTGAAGACAAATGAAGAACAATAATAGTTGACATGAATGAAGGAATGAGTGTGAGTTCACTCTTTTATGAGACATTTCATTATGTAAGGACATCATATCCATTTCACAGATAAACACAAATGATAAAATTGGGACAAGGATTCATGAATCATATTCTTCTACTGTAACAATAAGTTTTGGGAGCAACTTGTGAGGCCTACTTTGTTTTAAATATTTCAGTTCAAGTGACATGGCTAGCAAGAATTGTAAATTAATAATTATACTATTTGGTGACGCACATCAGTACATAATTTCCACTAGTATATATTTAATTTGTGTTAAGTTTGTCACATATAACTTTAATACCTTGTTTATAATTGTTTATATATAAACAATATTTCATTCAGAATTTTTAGGTATGTTGATGAATTATTTCTGTAGAGAATTTCATATGTTTAGCTACAATGGTTCAGTGTGATTGCAATCAAACCAAATGCTATATGTAGACTGCATACTGCATGGTGAACATGCTGTTTTACATTCTACATTCTTATACAAATGTATGAGAGTACACAGTTGAACTTTTTTTATTTATTTTTTCTACCCCCTATATAAAACTTCCACTGCCATGTTAGTACTTTATTTTTGGAAGAACATCCTTATGGAATATTGCTTAAAAGTAATTATGGATTTCAGTCAGTCTTCCCTGTGTATGGATTTTTGTGATCCCATACAACCATTACTAATCATTCTTCATTCACTTACACTTTAGCCTTCTATTTGCTTATTTAACACAATACTTTCATATTAACAGTAACACACCAATATAAAACAAAATAAATAAAAAAAAACATAACTCAGACACAAAATAGAGGGGATAAAGGGATCTTGTATGCACTCTGTACATGTGATTTGAAACTGCAAGTTTATACTACAAAACAGAATTGTTCTATATTGTTATCGTTAAATATTGCAGTAAATGTAATGTAGGCTTTACATAGCACTGCTTCTATAAAATAAATATCTATGGCTTAAGAGTATTGATTTCATATACTGTGTCTTAAGAATGATAAATCTGACAAAATATGTAAGAAAAATACATTAAAAAATTTAGAAGTTAATCATCAGCTATGATATGAAGGATTAGAACATTGTATTAGAATTTTATTAAGAGATTATACATAAAAGTTTATTAAACCTCATTATGCTGCAACTAGCAGATGAGAAGGGACAGGCAGACAGACAGACATAGTAAAAAATTTAGCAGGTGCTTTTCACATCATAATAAAATGGTCTTGATAACTATAAAATCAGGGCCATACAGCCAATGGTAATTTCAAACTCAGGACTAAGACAACTAAATTCATTCTGTATGCTTACTCTGTTCTCAGCAATACATTTTTGACACAATTTAAATTATGGGTTTAACATCTTGACACAATGTGAGTTCAGCTTCCTATGGTCACTATATGCATGATTCTGATTGGATATGATGCACAATAAGCCACAGAGCCAGTCTGGACATTATTGCCGATGAACAGAATTTGTTGTTTTATATTATAATGTTACTTTTTAAAGCAGTCACCAGCTTATATATCTTGAAACTAAAAACTATAGGTAGAATAGGTAGGATTATTGAAAGTTTTCTGTCATAAAATTTGTAATTGTTATGTGTAAAATGGCTTCTGATGTCCTTAAAATAATTATTTCATTAAATCATATTTATAAGGATTAATTAAAATAGACTACATTTTGTGTTATTTATTTTCTCGCTGTATGTTTATAAAATAAGGCTTTAAATTAAAGCCAGTAGGTGAATTTCTACATATGAACTTGAACAGCAGTGCAACTAATATAAAGTAGTGCTGAACCATCATAAAAATTTGAAATTGCACCAGACAGCTTTAAAAATTGCTTATTTATAGTAATTTTAGCTGGATCCCAGTTTAGTGGGAAACTGGAAAGAAGATAAAGAGGTGAGACTTCTACAGACCACAGCATTCAATTTCTACAGAGAGCACACAAAAATGTACAAATTTTATATCTCACAGGGTACCACCTACTTACTTTATTTCTTAATTACCACAAGTTTGTAAGCTCTATGGAATTTGAGTGGTGTCATAGAAATTAGACTTAAGCTGTCATTAAATTTTTATCAAAGAGTTGACTCAGAACGATGTTTTAAGTGAGGTAATGGTAAGAAGTTGAACCACTCATCATTCCAAGCTTTACAAACTGCTTTGAATTTTTCATAGGAATGCACAGCAGCATCAATGTAACAAAGATGAACAGGAAACCCTAGTGGATTTAAGGTTACATGAGGCAGACATAAAATGATATAGGAATGTGTGATCTTGTTTCTTTAACATGAAAACATGTTATAAACAATGAATAACTTTTAATAGTTATGGACTTCAAGATAAGAGAAATATATATTTCTCACGGACAGAGAAATCTACAAATAAAAAGATTATGTCCACTATTTTTCTTTGGAATATGTTCAAAGATTTAGATTTGTAATTTCCAAAAGGTTTCATTGCATAACTCTGGTGTTCGATTTTCAGCTAAAGCAAAATCAAGTGAGACTGAGACATGTAGAGTTTTATACCACTTGAATGCTGATAACCACATGTTTGAATTCCTCTTAAGGCATGGATGTGTGTCCCCTGTTCCTTGTGGTAGGTGATGTGATAACCTTCCTCATTTAAAAAGACCTGGCACTTATAATAATAAAATACTTCTCCACTGGAGGACTAAAGTTTAAACTTGAAGAAAGGAACAAAGTTTAATAAAGAGTGTAACACATTTCTAGCTTTACAGAACGTATCTCGAGCTATAAATAGTTCATAACTCAGAGATATAAGTGTATTCACTCTTCTTTGCCTTGTAAGATGATGATTTAAGAATAATAACACTTATCTCAAACTAATTCAAATATTCATTTATAGAAGCTGAGAGGAAAGAGGTCTTTGACATTTTTTGAAGTCACAGGATAAATAATGAACATTGGCTTGAAATACAATATCAAACTAAAATTTCATACAGCTGCTGTATTGTCATCTTAATTCTGAAAAAATAAATGGCATAAAAAATTTACACATTTACAGTTTAAAAAAATTAAATTAGGTGTCACACCTGTCTCAAAAGTTTGCGTGGCCACCAAATTCGTATTACTGATGTTAGGGAGTTAAAAGGCAAAACGTTGAAGCAGTGTCGAGGAGCATGATGATTATGCCAAGTTTTATAAAAGGTTTCCAATTGCTTCAGAAGTTATTAAGGCACGTCATAATATCGTTCCCCTATTTCATTTATAAGGAACGTGGGCAAGGAAGGGAGAAACGTGGAGTTATATGATGTTGCTTGTTCCATAGTCCTATGAATGATTCTTCATTCAAACATACATTACAGGGAATCAAACAACACAGTGATACCAACATTTTCATTACATTCTCAATGAGGAGATACAGAGAGAGAGAGAAAGAGAGAGAGAGACACACACACACAGTGTTTAGCAATGCTGTGATGGAAAGTATCCAGAAGCAATACAAGTTTAATGATTATCATTCTGTGAAATTGTGTCAAATGGACAAATATGAGAGAGAGAGAGAGTTATACCCCAAAAAACTACGGACATGTTAAGCATTTTGTACATTTATGTGATGTATACATGTATGTAGATTGTTTCTTACGTTACCTCACTTACCTTGAAGACTTGCCGACACAGGAAGTTCTCTTTCACAGGCAGTAACCTGTGTGAAAGCAGATAAGAGGTAAGTTCTGGGGGAAAATGGGGCTGTAATTTTTATATTTCAGTAGATGAGAGATAAAAATGTAGATGCACCAATGTTTTAAAATAAAATATGGTTGAAGAGTGTAAAATACATTAATTTTTTACTAATGTGAGGAAAATTGAGTATGTAATCTCACTTACTTGGCCATTTCTGATAGCTGTAGTCGTCCATCCTTGTTGGCATCGAATACCTGAAGCTGGAACAAAATGTTAAATTACTGTTCTGACTGTATGCCTAATGGGATGCTGTAACCTAATTTTTTGGTATTGGCACATCCTTAATGGTAAATATAACTATTATATTACCATAACTCTGTCTTCAATGTCCCATTTTATATATATATGTGGAATAAACCACATAAGGTTGTTGACATGAGGATAGAAGCTTTAAGAGATGAATCCTGCCATTTATGGACTGTTTTGAGCTAAGGAATATCATAATGAACTCTATTTACCATAGTATCTGTGTACTCAATGAGTTTGTCTTCAGACACGTCATTTATCTTCTTTGCCTCCTTCAGCAAATCCCTCAGGAAATTCTGAAAAGATGAGAATGCAAATAAATGGAGTCACTTTATAAGGAATTGTTTTCAGAAAGGTTGCAGAGGAAGTAGGGGGTTGTTCTGTCACATCTGCATGCACAGACTGCATTCATACATTTACTGCACAGATAAGGAGATAGCATTCCAGAAATATGCACTTTCAGATACAGCCGTTTTTGCCGCACAAACCATATCTTGAATGTTAGCTAAAATTGAACGTCATGTGTTTCGTATGAGAAACCAAGTACTACTAAATTATCTTCCTGTATCACACGAACATATGGGCACGTTAATAGCTACCATCAAACAAATCAGCACGACTGCTTCTACTATCCCCAGAGCCAAAGCGTTCTACTCAGATCTGCTGACAGAAATTTGAACAAGTATATAACTCTACGAAGCCGAAGTTCGTACAAATAACTTTCAAGATACCAGCTCGTTCCTCACAGAAAACAGCGCACTTCAGCATATAGTTACTTATTGACAAAGCCAGGGCCTTATTCTTTCGCTAATTATTAATTTTATTAAAGATTAATAGGCTTTGACAATTTCAATATTTGAACGCTTTTTCCCCTCCATTAAGCGCGCACATAGCTTGTTACATGTCCATCGTCTCTTATATAACCTTGCTAATACTGGGACAGCATTAATGGCCACGTGGATAATTAACGATGTAACTCAGCTGCACTGCTCTGCGCCAAACAATTTCTATGAGCAAAAGTGACATAAGAATGCAACAAATGTATTAATTTATTGTTAATAATTATTTATTGATTTTGAGTACTAAACAGAGCTTACTCTGATATGTTCTTAACGTTTATACGCATTTTTTAAATGTTATGGATACAGGAAACTTAAAACGGGAATATCGTCCTCCATTGCAGTGGCGATATAAGCTCATAAACTAAATAAAGTTATAGGTAAATATGGGATTACAATTTAAAGAGAACAATGTTGAAGGACTATGTTTATCCGAGATGTTGGCATCTTCCTACGAGTCTACGCGGCGTCAAGGCCAAAGTGAACAATGCCATCGACAATTTAGCATGTTTACGCCACATTCATTGTATAAAAATTTATTTATGCCGTAGTGCTTACGGGGTGGAACAATTCCTTACTCCTGGGAAGACAAGTGATGGCGAAGAGCCACTCTTGTTCCGACATGAGACATGTGGTTTCTAGGGAGAAGAGACGGATGCGTGTTAAGCGAAACGCAGACAACACGCTAGAGGATGGGCAGTATAACACACATTAAATATTTCAGAGAAAAGATGGGAAATGCGTCGCAGAGACCGAGGTTAAAGTAACGCAACTGCAGTCCCGAGACCATTATAACTTACTGACAGTCTTTCAGCTAATCGAATTCCTTTTATGAAACCGAAAACAGTCCAACATATAATTTTTACAAGAGACCTTACCCTGAGCCAGCTGAATCCAGTCGACACCCTCACGCTCTGCTCCAGTCAACACCCATAAGACCATTGTCCGTCGTTCAACACGATCCTGAGCGAGTTCCATCATCCGCCTCTCATCCTCAATCCATCTCCCTAGCATCTGTCACAATGTTTCCTCATATCTCGATCTTCCAAATGAACGTTTTCCAAGATATTTCCCCATCAAATTTCTTCGTGTGTTTATTGCCTTCCTCAATGCAACCGCGTGCCCAGCCCATAGTAGTCGTGTAGTCCGATTAAACGTCTACCAGATTACATGACCCAACAACCCAGGAGACAACCATCTTCATACTCGCCGCCATGAAAACTTAAACTTTGGCAAAGTTTTTGGTCGGCTTGTATGTTATTTAACGCCGCCATATCAGACTTAGGAATTAAATTAAAAGGCTGGTAATGAAAGGAAGATGACGCTGTCGGTGCCAATTTAAACGTACTTCAGACAATGCATTTGAGTAAATAGACTGAGGAAAAACTAAGAAAAATACCCATCAGTCCAGCCTGTGTACCGACTTGGATTCAATCCGGGCAGAACTTAAATGCGGAGTCGATACATTTATAGCTTGATTTAACTTGTTCGGTTAAAGTTATTCATTTATCCTCCTAACAATGTAAAAGAGTCCATAAGGTAAGGGTGAAATATAGATTATACATTGGTGATGCATTTTCCCTGAAAAATTCATCAGTCTAGAAATAATTAATACATGTATAGGGCTTAGGATGTCAGCCATCATTAGATTCATTATCCAGTGAAGGGAGGCAAAATGTAAAACCCACCCAAAGTGGAACGTGTCTTCATCCTAGTCAGACAGTAGAAGCGTGGACCGTTAACCTCAAAGGAAGAACAACCCTTCTCCATTACAGAGATCAAATGGTTAATGCTGTTTAAGGATATAATATTTTCTATTGAGAATCATATAAAACTCATAAATACAAAATGTAGTCTTGCTGATTGTAGATGAAGTTACCATTGGGATTTAAAGGGTTAATAACCATGTTTGAAGCACAAGCCACAACACAAACATGGAAGATATACCGTAACTGAATTATGCGGCAAACAACAGCAACTTCATTAGTTCCGCTGTGTTCATAAGGATTATGCGAACTCAGTATCAAGAAGGCAACTGAACCCTCTAATGTACTATTGCGAGAGGCCTGTGATAGGGCTGACGTGGAGAGCGGAATGAAATTAAGATGAAGCAAGTTTCGGAAGTGTGCCCTGAAGGCGTAGAACAAATTGGCGATCTGCGGTCGGTTGTCATAATAAAATAAGAGTTTCACACAACTTTCATGGTAAACTAAAACACAAGCTAATCACAATCAATATGCTTGGAAAGCAGTCTAATTTTACTAATTTTATTTTTGGTAACAACTCAATATTTTATATTGTGATAAAGCTTTTATGATATATATTTAATAAGTGCAGCCGTTTGAATGATACAGGTAAAATAAATGCAAAACTTGTAATTCATTCTGTAAAATAAATTTATTCGGTATACCCAAATTTCGTCCTTCCATCGCCAGGAGATCATACAAGGTACAGAAAGTAGGTAAACGAATTTCGTTTATTACTGTTGCATCGTTTGGTAATCACGTACCGTTTAATGTATAACACGACTTTCAGCGTTGCAACCTATCAGAGGAATATACTGTATCCATCTTCAATCCTGAAAATGGAGGAATTATATTCCTCCGAAACGTTGGTATCTACTTACAAGTCCACACGTCTCTATAACCCAAAACAACAATAAAGACATATTCACATTCGTGAAAACCCCAAATCTCATATCGTTCATTAAATTATTAAACATGCGCATTGAAGAAACCTAATAAACACGTAATTGGGAGCACTGAATTGGTGACTCTATTACTATTAAGTGAAATAAATTTCTGAAATGTAGTTACATATAACACACTATACAATGGAAACTCGAATGATTAAGATGTGTGTACAATTGATTACGAGAAAACCAAAGCGTATCGAATCTACAGAGTGGGTGGGAAGTAAGTAGGCATTGAGAAATGGTTATAATCGATTATTTAATGTCTACTTACTTCCCACGTATTTTGACAGTCTCCCTGCAAGCAGAAGCAACAAAGTAGGCTAATGTGTTGTCGAGCCCAAACGCAACACAGAAGATCAGATTTTATTTATTTTGACAGAGAAATATTCACCCCAAACTTACTCGTACGCACATCCAGCAAGCACGAAAAGTTTAGCTCTCTGATTTCTGTAACCGTAATTATACACTCTATTCCCTTAGATCCACACCTCATTGATCAGTGACAAGGCCATCACTTTCTTTCGTTTTTATCGACATATCGAGTCATACTAGGCCTTTATAATGCGTCCATTTCCTTTGCCTTCCATTTCTATTAGTTTGAGTACAAGAAATAAAAACTTTACCTTGGGTCGTAAAATCTTCCCTTATGAGATAAGTGCACTTTATATTTCACCTTTAAGCCGAATTGACTATTACATGGTTAGTGTCTGCCAAAAAGTGATATCCTCATTTTAAATTCATAATAATTGTAATTGTAGAATATAAATTAGGGATGTAAAGTGCTAATTGTCAGAAAACAATCTCTTTGCAATTAATAAGGATGACGAGAATGGGCAGTTAAAACAGTTATTTATCTATGAAACTTTAAATGTTTATGAAAACGAAAATTAAAAAAAATTGAAGAGATTGAATGGGCGATGATAACTGCGGAAGTACTGTAACATTACACATGAAATTTGTAAACTGACTCGTTACAGTACATGTAATGTCTCCTGGTAGAAGTGAATCCCAAAAAAATTTAATTAAATGTATAAGCCTATTTATACACACACACACACACATACGAAATTGGATATATAAAATTCGCTTTGCTCGTCACTAAGAATGCACAGTAGTTCACCTTCCATTGTGATCAGTGTGTGTAATTAGTGACTTAATTAATAACAGATATTTTGATCACTGCTGTATGAGAACATTTATGTACTGTGCTCTGAAATTTAGGGAAATCAGCTAAATGTTTCATTGAAGTTGGGTTCAACCATAGAAACGCAATAAACATTATGTTGTGAAATTATTTAATTAAGATGACGGTCTACATGACTTATTATTGGAAATTAATCGTATAAGTAATAGGGAAAGTCTGGCAACATTAATTCACGAAAGTAGCATTTGAAAGATTCGAATCAAGAGTCTGTCGACTAGACAGTAAAGGAGACTGTAATACGCTGCTAAGTAAAATCATTCGAAACCCTAAAATGTTTCTTCCCGATGAGGAGTGTCCTTAAAACGCTTTCTGCTGTTTCAAATTGAACAATCATTAATGATAACAAACTTGTTAGAAATTATCCATTGTCCTAAACTTTGTTTAAAAACGACGTTTCGGAGACTGAAATTTATCTCTGCCCTTAGATAAAATCTACTTTAATGGGCCCAATCGATCGAGTTAGACCTTAGCTAGGTCGTAAACGTTGTTATGAAAATCAGGTCGATGTATAATGTCCAACAAATTTGTTATTGTAACAACACGCCATTGTCACACATCTTCATATTTAGACATCAGCAATAATTAAAGAGGCACTCTTGCTGTTAACTCACTTTCAGCTCGTCCGCCTCAATGTAGCCGCTGCCGTCAATGTCATACTCCCGCCAGATCTGAAAGTGACATACGACACGATTAGATGGCGCCTGACGCCGAAATTACGATCCAAACAGTGGACTTCCCACGATCATTATTAAGTACATAACAAACACTAGTCTTCGTGGAATATAACTCAGTTAACATAAACTTACCTTCATAAACTCAACACTCGATTCCAAAGGATTGTCAAACCGGAATAAGAGCAGAAAATTTTCTTCCATGGGTAAAAGTTGTGCCAACTGAAAGAAGATAAGAAACGCTTGTAAGATTTGAGGTTTTCACAGCGGTGAATCGCCCTGATGACGGAGTCAGTATGACCTCTGAAACGTTGGTAAACATCGACCAGACTACACGGCGCAACAACCCAGAAGATAGAAATCTTCATCGTCCTGATGACGGAGGCAGTATGACCTCTGAAACGTCGGTAAACATCGACCAGACTACACAGCGCAACAACCCAGAAGACAGAAATCTTCATACTCATCGCCCTGATGACGGAGGCAGTATGACCTCTGAAACGTTGGTAAACATCGACCAGACTACACAGCGCAACAACCCAGAAGACAGAAATCTTCATACTAAGAATCGCCCTGATGATGGAGGCAGTATGACCTCTGAAGCGTTGGTAAACATCGACCAGACTACACGGCGCAACAACCCAGAAGACGGAAATCTTCGAAATAATCCCTATTTACATTGACAATCATACAAAACACATAAATACAAAATGAAGAGTTAAACAGTTGGGACATTATGTTACCATTAGGCTTTAAAGGATTAAATTATCAAAGTGAATTGGTATTCAAATATGTGACCATGACTTCCTTCAGCAACTCGATACTTCAGTGCTGATACAGGCACGTGTTACCTGGATTCCGAATTTGCCCTATCATCAAGTAATTACCTGAGATATCATAATTAGTTTGTCACTTACCTCTCTGATATCGATCTTTCCGTCCTGATTGTCGTCGTACGCCTCCATGAAACATTGCTTCAGTTCCACCAGCATGGCGTCGGACACGGCCTGTTGACGAACGAGAGAAACACTTGTGAATAACCAGAACGGCGAGTTAAGAAACCCCAGGAAGAAAGAAATACACACAGAATTTTGATGAATAAAAATCCCTGACAAAAAGGTAAATAGGAGATAATATTAAAATACATATTATAGCACAGTATGATTTGCTCTGGTTCAAATACGTATTTACATATCAACATTGATATTTAAAAATAAAAAACCATTTTTGTTTTGTGGAACGTGCAATGTTAAAACAATCTGGCAATTTGTTGACAGAAGCCGCTTGTGTTTCAGGTTATTTTATAACGTTTTAATGCGGAATTCCTGCAGAAAACAAATATTCACATATATGGTATCACTATGCTATATGTGACCTCTAACAGAATTAATTAATCTTGTATTATTTACAATTAAGCTGCATAGTTCAGTCATTATAGTGGCTGACTACGAAATGGACGACGGTTCGATCCCCAACGGGGGCAGAGGATTTTCCCTCTAGCCTCTGCGTCCATACCGGCTCTGGTGTCTACCCAACTTCCTGTACAATGAGGTCCTTTCCCGGGGGCAAAGCGCGGCCGGGGCGTGACGCTAACCACTCACTCCTAACTAGAGCCGAGGTTAGTAATGAGTGGGAGCTATCCTCTCCCCCCCCCCCCCCCAAGAGCCTACATGGCGTATAGCTGGACAGCTTTTTACTTTACTTTACTATTTACAATTACATTATTTTCTAATACGCAATTTGTGCAAGACTGCTTCATATTTCATAATTAAATTATTACGTTTGTTTCCGCTGCAAAACACACAACGCTCGGAAGTGACACGTAATTTGTTATCGCCTCTAAATATTTTGTCTCCGAAACGGCTTAGCGGTTAGATAAGTTTTCCTTGGTTAACAAATCAAAGAGAACGAGGTAGGTAGGAAATGGTGGAGAAGTCAGTAAACAATTTCGTAGAAAAATTAAAATGGGAGAGATTACTTGGTAGAGACAGGCTTAGGTGGGAAAGATATTAATCTGTACACAAGGAAATTGGATGTGAAGGAGACTTGTTTGGCTAAACCAGTTTAACTTAAGGTCCAGTGGCGGGAGATTATGAAAGTGGTGATGAAGTTCCTGGTTATTGACCGGTTGAGCTGCTATCAGCTTCTCAAAAGGGTCCATGCTCCATTATACACACAGGGGTCAGCATGTTGACTCAGTTTAAAATCAGACAAAAATTGTTCTCGCCAGACGTATCCTTCTCAACATGCTCTAGTCTTCTCACCATCACATAACACAAAAGCGGCAACCTGGGCACCCAAGGGGTTCGTGAAGCCCTTTTGTGGGTCTAATAGTCTAATTACAGTACAGATCAGTTGCTATGAAAATGCAACATTAAATTAAAAATATAAAATTTAATAGAAATTTACTTCATTGTTATAATTCATGTTTAATAGTAATATTGTTAATTGCTGAACTATTTATAAGTTTTTTGGGGGGGGCACAGTTCCCACCGAGGGAGCCTAAGACTAAAAGAGCCTGGAAAACAATGACATAATATTCAAGTCACAAAAGACGATATCCACAATTAATTGGTGTCGCAAACAACTGATTATAACTGAACTGTACAGTGGAGAGCTAAGTCACTCTTGTTGTATTGTCCGCTGCTCTTGGTACCTTACATGACTGGAAACGGAACAAAGGGACGAATTATTCACATCGTCATAAATAAAAGCAACCTGCGAATTGTATTTCGCTGTAATCGCTTTCCTACATCCCGGCATTCAGACTCGTTAATGTTGAGTTAAACAAAGGCCCTCATACCCACGTCAGTTACAAATTTATTGTACATCTTTGGCCAAAAAAAGGAGAGCAGGGATTTCTTCACTGGCCGGTCTGATTTTTCATTCGTCACGGACGAGCAGACGAGAACCGATTTATTGAGACCTGCATGTACACAACTAAATTCCCGTCTCACACCTGTTTAAAATGAACAGTTCCTCTAAATTCGCAATTTTCATTTTACAACTTCTAGTTGTAAAGAACTTGAGCACTTTACAGAAAATCGGTTGACTTCGGAAATGACTTTACACTTGCTACATTAGTTCGAAAATGTTACAAAATTATTTTCAGAAGTTCTGAGGAATTCAAGGAAAGGAACGTAATCTAATTAAGTTTCGAGACTAGGCGTATAAAGTTTATATTGCGGGCTCGTTCACGATGAGAAACTGAGAAGCACAAGTTTATTCTTTCGTACCAGCGCAGCTGCACACCGATGAAAGCAAAATTTTCGCATACCAATTATTCAAAGTATTTAACGATTGGTTGAAGTCTGAAGGTTTATGACGACAATGCGTTATTATTTATAAAATTTCTTTCTTTGAGTTTGCCTTTCGTCTAAATTTTTAATAGCATCACAACGATTCGGAAGTTGGATTCTGCTTCGTATTCACTTAAAGAGAAGAGGATAGAATCCTATCTGTTGGGCTCTTCGGATGAGCTAGCCTCAGATCTGGAACCTGCATGCTTCCAAAATATTGGTAAGTTACAGTCAGTAGCAAGTGAAGAGCATTAAATCAAAACCAACGTAAGAAATACATCAGAGCACGCGTCTCGTTATTATGCAGCATTACCCCGTAATCCCACTCAGAGTTGTGTTTAATATAAAAGTCCGCTTCTGTGATTATTGTTCATCTGAGACAGCAAAGTATTTCGTTTGTTTTATTTCATTCTCAATGACGTTTGTTGTACAAGAAATGAAAGGCAGAAGAAAAGAAGGAGAAACAGAATCAGTCCGGACATCATATTTGTAAGATTTCCGTCTTCTGGAAAGTGAAAGGCTACACCTTTCACTTTCCGGCCTATAAACCTAGCACCTCACACCCTATTGTTATATTCATCACCCTGATGACGGAGGCAGTATGACCTCTGAAACGTTGGTTAACATCGACCAGACTACACAGCGCAACAACCCAGAAGACGGAAATCTTTATACTCACCGCTGTGAGAACCTCAAGTCTTACATCATATTTTTAGTTTTTATATGCACTCAAAATAATATAAAAGAGCAGGGAAATATGGCCTCCGTTTTCAGACGATTTTTTCTGTTTCTTTACGTGCACAATTTATAAAAACGAAGTAAAGTAAACTAATTGCTTGGAAGCTGCCATGCTCACACGAAAACTTGTCGTAGTTGGTAAACGTTAAAGTGCAAAAACCGGTGTTAGCGGCTACGAACATGTAGGAGGGACTGGCCACATCGGCTGGTAAATAAAACCCTCCATTATTTCAGAACTAAATATTCAATCAAAATCAAATAGTACCTTATCCAGGCTAATAACTGTGTCCCTGTAAAATAACAAATTAATATTTATTCATATTATCAGTAGATCCACATGGCAGTTACCCTGTTTGAAAATCTTTTATTATGACGCCAGGAAAATAAAAATTGGAACTTTATTTTAGGCAAACTGTACGTATATTTCTGAACCTTTTAATTCCAGTGGTAACTATATGTACCGCCTTCGTTTAGTACATTACATCGTCATGCATATAATTACAGCTGTTGAAATGAGAATATTACAATAACGCGTTTTATAGACAGATATCTGAAAATGACAGCTGGGCGTAAAACTGGAAGATATGATTTTAAGTTGACATGATGCTGCCATTTTACTGGAACAGAAAGCAGCATGTGCGAAAGTTAGCTGTACGGCACAAGAAAGGTGTTTTTATCATTTCATACGGTCTCATAAGCTTAAACCCAACCAGCAATAATAATTTAGACATGCACTGCTCCTGTAACAGATGTTCTAAACGTCACCAGATTCCTGTGATGTTATATTTCGCAGCTATTTTTAAGTCAGCGCGTTTACAACTAGATGATGCAGAAAGCGCCATATCTGTCTGTCAATGTATCCGCATGTAGAAGCCCGAGAACTGCTGAATGGATTTTCATGAAAATTAATAATGGGGAATTTTACTAAAATTTATCGACATATCCTAATTTTCATTCAAACTCGACAGTATAAGAAAACATACACGCGTTTCTGCACACATCTGGGAAGCCTCGAATGCAACTCGATAAATATTTGTGGGAGCGAAAAATATTTCTAACAGAAGCCGCAGAGAGAAACGAAACACGTTTTAGGCCCAACGTATTTTTCCGCATGCCTCACATATTTAGAAACAATTGTAAGAAATGGAAATTTTATCGCATGTTATTTGATAACTTGAACTGTTGGGCTGATTTTAATCAAATTGTGTGCTCGAAACCCTTCTCGTCCGCACGGCCTGTTTTACGAGGCTGAAAGAAAAAATCAAAAGCAAGAATTTGTGAACTAAAAATCTAGAGGAAATAACACAGCGAAAGCTTCAGAATTGTTACGTCATGCATACACTTCCTAGTATTTAGATTTCGTCTGCCCGTCCAGGAAAACGGTGGAAAATTTCTTGAAATAGGCCACGATGAATACCTTCATAGTCCATATGATTTCACCATATATAAATCCTCTTATATTATGCTAAATACCGTCTGCTATGTTTGTGAATTCAAATTCCGACCGGAAAATGGAATTATTCTCGTGATTTTTTCTTTATACTTATTTCAAATCGTCCTTCAAAACATCTAAATGATTTAATAGTCCAGACGTTATGCCGCTGGGGACTGCTTTAAAATCATAATTTACATACATACATCTTTATTACATTCCATGGATCCATAAGTTAGTCAGATGACAATAGGATGTAGAATAAGTCATAATAATACAATATATGTTATACAAATACAAGTCATACTATTATATAAATGTCACAAAATACAGACAAAAGGTTCACGTAAAGTAGAGATAAGTTACAAATAAATCCACCTATTATATACAATAGATAAATTAAGACTTACTTGTAAACATTAGAAATTCATCGACAGAGTAAAAGGAGTGTGTAATTAAGTATCTTTTCAATGCTAGTTTAAATTGTTAAATTATTTACAAGACTTGTGAGATTTGATGGTACAATTTCCTACACAGGGAAAAACCATCATTGTGAACGAACAAACTTGTAGGGTTTATTGTTGCGTAGTAAGTCACTTTTGCACTAATGTCATACAAAATAATTTTTGAGTTGTGTGTCACTCTTGAGCTGTTGTGAGCGAGAAATATTTTATGGCTTGCCAGGTCTGCCAATCTAATTGCTTGATTTAAGTTGAATGTTGTTTAGCAATGGGCTCAAGAACTCCGATTACTGAAACCGATGGTTGCAACAATGGGACATCAGACCACACTTGAGAAAGACGATATACGGTCATTGTTGGAAGACACTGTTCTCCAAAAATAATTTGGGCTTGGATTAGTGTAAGAATGGCCGATAACGTAGCACGACATCGGTGTAAGAATGAATTGAGAAGAAAAACTAAACCTGGAGCACATTAGAGCAACAACGACATACGTAATGTAGCGTGAAGAACGTCTTTGGAATGTTTGTGTACTCCAAATAGTACGCCATTCAAAATCTTTTGTTTTACTTTTTCTGCATCAACATCCGAGAATATGCAGCATCAAAAAATTTTGAGAGGAAGTTACTGTACTTTAAGCTACCGTCCCGATGATATTTTCTTAGAGGGACAGAGTAAAATCACGCTGGGATTATCTTCAGAACTAGTCAGATGCTTTACCGCAGGACAAATTCGCCCCTCCCCTACCTCCTTTCGTGTTACCCTCATATTGTGGTTCTAATACTGCGTGTTGTAGTGTAATGGCCCGTATTAATGCCACATTACGAGTGTGCAATACGCGAACGTTTACTGTCTTCGCTCTTCAGTTGATGATAGTATGGACTGCGGTAATGCAAATCAGGAAACGGACCTCTCTACAAATGAGACAGTAAGAGATTAATTATCCCTATATTTAATTAAATAATTATTATTGGAAAAATAAAAGTTATAGATCTTGGAGAAGTACGTGTTTATACTTTAAGGTATGTATCGAATGTTTGTAAACCGAGGTGCTTTTTGAGAAAACTAAATTAGTTTGATTCCAGTTCATGGCCTGTCAAAGTTGACGGAAATGAACCTTTCTGTGTTGAAAAGTAATACAATTTATTGCATCATTATCTTTTAAAACCACACTGAAATACAAATGGCAGAAAGCATTTTCGTAAAGCGGTCGCTGGATACAGAAAGACGGATCACAAAATTAATAGTCGTCAATAGAAAACTGAATTCAAGAAATAAATATTATAAATACCGTCTCCTCCGTACAAGCCCAAAGACAATTCAGCCATTGCTTTTAGATTCGTGTAAAACTTTGTTTTTTATTCTCATGGGAGAAAATATACGGCATTCATTTAGTTTGTAGGCCTAGGAGGTGAAATACAAGTTTTACTTTACTGTGAATAGAGGCACGAAGGTTTCTGCAGTGTTTCTTGGCAAAATACCATCCTATAAAGACCCTTCCAAACGAGGTGACATGAATTAGCGTACTTGCATCCGTTTCATTACGAACAGACGGTGCTTGGCACATACAAAATGATCCCCTTTTCCGCCCTGCCCCTGTACAATATTCCGAAGCCCGGGGAATAAGGGCAAACCTCTTGCAGGCTACAGAAATCTCGTCTCCGTGTGAAGACGAGAACAATGGACCTCACACGCCGTGCCCACAGGACAACAGCGACCCAAGAATATTTCTATTCAAAGATCGTTTAAGTTCGCACGGCTAGGATAAGGTCAGGCCCTTTCCAAACAACGTGATTGGTATAAGTTTTACAGATCACTTAAGCGTTCTTATTATCATCAAGATGATGATGATGATAGAGGCAGTAAGTACCTATAAAACGTTTGTCAATTTCTATTAGACCACACGGCGCAATATATCTTAAAACAGTCATATTGATGCTTGCTGTCATGAGAACTTGAATTTTCAATTCAAAATAAGATTTGAGGATCTAAACCAGGGACCTCTAAAGCAAACTGACTGACAGCTCTCTGTTATTTCGTTTGACGTATTTAACAAATGTAATGCGGTGAGTTAAATCAATGACATTCAATCTCCACAGACACAATCTCAATTATTTACGTAATTAAATTTCAAGAGAAGTACTCAAGATGTGTTTGTTCGACCCATAAAACGTATCGGCTAATAAATCTTATTCAATGACAGTAACCAGTCCTGCACACTATCATGTTCAATCATTGTGTCCTGCTGCACCTTCTGTGAGAGGTTGGGTTTTACGACATTCATTACGCGAACGTATGGGTTGAACATTTGCTGCCTTTCCACAAACCCAAACGATTTAGATTCCTTCTAATAAAATGTAGAGACAAATCGGTTAGGCGCTGAGCCGTAAATCAGGATCAGTCTTCGTAGAGCCCACGAAGCCTTCGCTGAAAATCGCCCTGACGTTCAAGAACCGGAATAGGCCTAACTCAGCGAGGTGATAAACAGCGAAGGGTCGGTGGACCAGAGTTCGAATTTCAAAACGGACAGGATTTTCCTTCGCTATCGCGTCCATACGGTACCTCAGGCCCAATCTTTCTCATATGAAATAAATATTAAACATTCTCTTCCCTGGTACAAAGGATGTTATTCTGGGTTTTGATGCGTGTATACACTGCGCCAAGCCCAGAAGAATATCATCATTAGATGGAGGTGAAGTCAGCCCTGAAGATAGAGATAGTATATTTCTTGGAAACGTTGGAAACAACCCAAAGGCAGAAAACTATATGCTCGATTCCGTGAGAACTTCAAATCCTTCGTAGAAAATAAGCGATTTGGTGCAGAGATCGATAAAAAAGGTTTGTTACTGCTGTGACACGGAAAGGCATGTAGCATTCTAACAAACAACATTATTTTATAGCCGCGGGTCGTAGTTTTCCTAATCATTAGACACAACGGAAATGGAATTCACCATCCGGAATAATTCCAATTCCTCTTGAACACGTTTCAAGTGCACAACTCTCTAGGGTTAGTTATGAATTCTAACTGGCGTATATTCTGTGGCGTTAAGAGAAATACTAGTTAAGTACTAGGAAGAACTGGAGTTGTCGCCTTTCCTTCAAATGCTTCTTGAACTTATAAATTTATGTCACGGTAGTAGAAAGTAGGCTGTAAATTAGTAACTATACTAATTTTATAATTAATTATCCACTGTCGTTCATAACATACATTAGAGAGACTTTTCCAAATATAACCTCAGAGATTTTATATGTTTGTGATTATTAACCTATAACATTTTGAGAAATGTATGATCAACTCATATCTCCATACCAATGCCTGACTCCAATGTTTCGTTATTTTTCGCCATCACATTAAAATTAAATAAATATTTCACGTTGCCGCCATTTTGCTGTTTCACATTCAACAAAAATATAAGCTCAATAAATTTAATTTTTTTGGCGATATATTACATAGAATATGAAAAACATACATTAAGTGGAGCTGGTGTCGCTCCCACATTAGAAAATCATATTCATACCGAGTTTAATGAAAATCTGTCAAATGGTTGAAAAGTTAAATGGCAGGATATACGCACAGGATGGACCGAAAACATGGGCATGTAAAGTGATGATAGATAATAATGTAATTTTAGAATTTCATACCAAGAAGTAAATTGCCTCGAAAGAAAGTGTACGACACTAGTGCTCCAAGTGGAGACACTGCGTTCCATGGCAAGTCCCGTCGACAGACAAAGCTTGTGTTCCCATTCCTGACAGTCTCACCCTGGTCTGTAACTCCTCGTCCCTGTGTCTCACAATCTGGCTTCTGGTTTTGTTCTATTTCTTGTTGTTTCTATGGCTTCAGGAAGAACCGCAGTGCACGAACATAAAATACACCCAACAAAAAGCTATTTTTTTCAGATTACTTTGTCGACTCAAACAAACGATCCTTAATGATACTCCTACCAACTTCAGCATGCAGATATAAAGGAAAATCACGAAACACCTGTCAGGATTGACGGCAAAATGGCTGGGGTCCTAAATCGGTTTGTCCCAAATTCAAACAAAGGACAGTGGGAAACCTATGTGCTGGGCCATCTGGCTGAGTTAGCCTCAAACGTAGCTCAACCAAGGAGAGAAATAGGTAAGTTTCTTTCCGCCGTTTTTTACCTAATGATGAAGGCGGAATTCAACTTCCGAAACGTTGAAATTTTGTAACATTTGGACGATGGAAAAAGTAAAAAAAAAAAATAATAATAATAATAATAACACAATATAAAACACCATCGTCAGAAATCTCCAATCTTCGGCTAGTTAGTGCTTAGATGGCTATCTTCTGGTTTGTAGCGCCGTGTAGTACATCATCGTCGCCCTGATGACGGAGGCAACAATGACCTCTGAAACGGCAAACTTCTGCTACACTACACAGCGTTACAACCCGGAAGACTTTCGTAATCACTGCCGTTAAAACCTCAAATCGTACTTAGCGCCTGTCGATCTTACGCTGACTGATGAACAGACTTGTTCGAAATGAGCTTGCATGTAGGATTCAGTTCCTTTTCCTGCAATCTCTCATTTATGTCTTTTAGAATTCCCCGCAATTTATACAAAACCATCGAGAAATATTAAATCAAATCTTTTCAGAATTGGTTTATTGTGTGATTTATATAAATAAGCATACCGTGAAGATTTTTATCTCAGTAAGTTTATGGGAGATAAAAATAAGATTGGGCTGACAGGTAGAAGGCATTATACCTTCATTGTGCCTTCACATTAGCCATAAAATTCTATCACTGCGCATTGTGTCTTGATACTTGTGTTATGAATCACAACAGCATTGAACAAAGCCCCTTCCTCGTACAGAAACCAATGGAACTATAACAATGGGATCGTGCAATTGTTTCTCAGGAATCTCTACGCTATTACTACGGCAACTGTTTGGAATACCACAGCTGTCTGGTGAAACAATAAAATCCAGCGAATTGCACCCCGCGTCAAGTGCGATGGAACTGCCATTAATACCTGAGCTGCAGACAATGGCTATAACACGTGACGTAATCAAATGCCATTTGTCGTAATCCAGTCTGTGTTGTGAAGCAAGCAAGACAGAAACTGCGCGCCCTCACATCGTACGAGGTGCGATCGGAAAGTTTCAAGACTGTGTCAATAGAGAGCGAACCGATGTAGTACGAGCTTCTGCCTCTAGGGGGTGCGGCCTACATTCATAGTGAATCAGTGTGCCAGCCGGCAACATCGAATTAGCATTTGTTTCTTAGTTACGGGCGTTTTGGTAGTGCATTACACCGACCCTCCTGCGATTTCGGAATGGCGGATTTTCATGAACAAATCAAATTTTGCCAAAGACTCGCCAAAACGGCTACGGAAACCTATGAAATGCTAAAGCAAGTATTTGGGGAGTCCGCAATGGGTCGTGCACAAACTTTTGTGTGGCATTCACGTTTTAAAAATGGCCGAACCTCTGTCGATGATGACGAGCGTTCTGGACGACCATCTTCGAGCACAACGCCCGAAAATGTTACGAAGATTCGGCAGGCCATTCACGAAGATCGACGTCGTACCATCAACGACTTGTGCGACATTGTTGGGATAGGCTATGGGATCTGTCAGCTGATTCTAAAGGAAGAACTCCACATGCGACGCATCATGACAACGCGCCAGCGCACACCGCCCTCAAAGTTCGGCAGTTTTTGGCCTCAAACACCATGGCCGTCATCCCGCACCCTCCTTATTCGCCGTGTGACTTCTTCCTCTTCCCAAAGATGAAAATTCAGCTAAAGGGAAGGAGATTTGAGACGATAGAAGAGATTCAGGCAGAATCGCAGATGGTGCTTGACAGGCTGACAAAGAAAGATTTCCAGGGATGCTTCCAGGCTTGGCAGCGGCGCTGGGATCGTTGTGTTCACTCCCAGGGGAACTACTTCGAGGGTGATGGATGAATTTAATACCTGAGATAAGTGTACGGGTTTTTATAGGCGCAGTCTTGAAACTTTCCGATCGCACCTTGTAACTACGTAGAGTTCTGGTCCGCAGCTGTTAATACGCGTTTGGAATTTACCCCACCGACTGATAAGAATCGTTACGAATTCTGTACTTTTCATTTTCTGGGGTGAAAATGGATTAACTACGTGAAAACATTTCTTAAACGAGGAGGAAAACGGTGGGAAATTGCATTTTAACGTGGGTACGGCCTGGAGACACAAAATAAACCACTCCCTGTTGAATTTCAAAGGGTCTTTCTCACTAGTTTTATATAATGCTCAATTCTGTTCCACTAACAAGCAAACACATTAGCTCAGCTGCAGTGGGACTCACTTTTGCTCGGGAATAAAGTTACAAAGTCAGTCAACTGATCTATCTAGACTTATATTTATTTGCCTTGCTCCTCTTAAGCTATGATTGAACAACAAAACAGCTAAGTTACATATCGGACAATGTAATTTTGCTGTCAATGTCATAACGTTTTGTACGTCTAAATGATGCGATCAATATTTTTTTTAAAATTTACAGTGTCAGTACACGTTTTATGTAATAAATGTAAACTTATGCACGTAGTTCGTCATGAAATGGTTACATTCTTAGAAATGTGAGGTAAGTAGAATAATAAATTCAGTTGTGTACAAAGAATTTCTGCAAACTGGTGGTCAGATATTCAGAGCCCATGGAACTCCCTTCACTTTCAAATAGATTTAAAATTGCTACCAACAGAATATGGAGAATTTCTCGCCTTTCTATTTCTAGAGATACGTTGAGAGACCTAGTCATAGATAGGAGATGATATTAAAATTTATAGATTCTAGTAGCGGACTGATGTGAACACGACGACACACTTTTGGTTTCCGTAAAAGACAGGAAATTTATTTAATAACTGAGCGACTATCAGCTACACATAAATATTCTCAATAAGGACTCTGCTTCATGGAATTCAATAATTTCATTACGCGTACATACAAACTTTAAGAAACTTCACACCGTTTGATAAAGTTCGTATTGAAAAGGAAATATTTGTTTTGTAAGGTACGGCACAGAAGTGAGATGACCTTTGTAGAATCTTTAATGTCACAGAATCCATCGATCTTTGTGCCACACTTGCTCTGAGGAATAAACCTTGGGAAGACGTCAGTTATCAGTAACTTCGTGTGCTGCAGTTGATGGCGGAGAAAGCAGAATCTGCTATGATTTTGAGAGTTTAAGTCGTTTCAGAACTTTTTCGGTCGTTTCAATTTACAGACTGTTCTTCCAGTTAATTTCACATATTCTGTTCTTCCAACATTGTTTCTTTTGCTGCGTTCATCTACTTCACTTATTCTTGTTTTCTCTTGCCCCCCAACTTTTCAGTTCGTTGTCCTATATAAAAAAACGAACTTCGAAGAATTTTCCGTCAGATTAATAAAAAAATGCTGTATAGCTACATAAAAAGAAACTGGAATTCCATTACAGTCAAAACTATTTTAGAGTACTCATTTCACAATAAGGAATGCAGCAAATTGAAGCGACAAATGTTCTTTTCATAGCAGTGTACATGGTTCACATTGGCATTTCTCGTTACCGATACAAACAGAATCACTCCGCAAAGAATTATACCGAAAGGGGAACTAGCACAGCTGACAGATTTCACACCGCAATTAATACAGTCCAATAAATGTTCAGATATTAATATCTTCACATTATTTACGACACATTCGAGTCACTAATTACAAAAATAAGTGCAAAGACTTACGGTCATCGATCGAATTATCAGTTTATATTCTAGCATGACTCCAGGGTTCATAGAAAATGCCGTGAAAAGATTAAACGCTTAAATCAATTAATCTTTTTTAATCGATTCAGAGTTAAAAATGGGTAACCGTATATTTTTTCTACGGGTATAAACATGAAGCAACATAGATATTTGTTTTGCATTGTGTACACACACACGTACCTAAAAATGTCCCATCAAGATTCTATAGCAACCTTTCAAAAAGTATTAATAGTAGAAAGACGATTCTTAGAACAATCGGTTCTACATTTTTCTTAAGTTAAATGGTTCTTTTTAAATGTTCTTGAATATTTACAAGTTGGACCATAGAAGCGATCAGAACTTAAAAAGAACTCTGGTGTGACATGTGACTTGAACCATCGGGAGCATCGAATCAAAATCTGTGAGTGTTTAGCCCAAAAGTCAAAATGAAAGTTACAACAATGTCTTCCTTGAACACCTAGGTCGACTGATGATTCTTTTTGCAAATTTATTGCTCTGTAAAATTAATGAGAGATTCGCCATTGAAGAAAAATTTAAAGAGGCAAATCACACGTTTCTTGATGTAACAGCCAGAAGAAAGTTAGGAAACAATTCTTAATATCTGTAATACTTTCTAATATTTGGTACAGGCTGTTCAGAATATTTTGAGAGATGTATCATAAGAAGCGAGACAGAGAGAAGACTAAAAAATAATACTTTTTTTGGGGGGGGGATAAGAAATTCGGTACAGTCTACCATAAGCTTATACATGATTTCGTGTTATAATTTATAGCCTGTTTAGATCATTTTCATGTAACGTTCATGACACGTAATTAAACGTCATTTAGAAAAATCTAGTCCTTCTGGCCTGGATGCATACTGTGATTACAAATATTACAGCCATCATGTAAAAACCATTACGTCCATTTGTGACTTTTCAACAATATACATTACATCTTATCATCGAGAAATACTAACAGAAGTGTGTTTACTTAAATAACACCCCGCATTGAAACTTATAAAGTAACATAGTTATGTCAACTTTCTCCAAATAATGGTCTTCACTTTGCGTATTTTAGTCCCACTTAACGTTGAATGCAAATGCCATTGAACCAAATGTATTTCCTATACGAACTAACAATAGCGGATTCGGAGACTTGATATATACTGCATTAGAACGTTATCGATTGGGGTTCAGAGCCTGCTATCTCTTGAGCTGACCGGCTGTTGCTACTGCTGACTTTTCACGGTAAATCCAACAAGTCAAGTAATCTTTGGGTAGACAGACACAGATCATCTGGAAACATTCTAAAACTTGCTACTTTCGGTAAGTATCGCCATTATAACCACTGTTGCGCCACTTATATGGTTGAAATCTGCTACTGCTCAATGGAAATTATTGTATTGAAGAACATAATTAATTTATTTGAGATTTCAGATTCTCACTGCGGTTAGCGAGAAGAAGCCTGCCTTCTGGGTTGTTTCGCCGCGTAGCCTGGTAGAAGTTTACCGACGTTACAGAGTTTCTTGAGTGAATCATCGCCCTGACGATGGAGGCAGAAAGCACCTGAAATACTGGTAAACTTCTGCCAAATTACACGGCGCAAAAACTGAGAAGATAGAGATCTTTATACTCGCCGCCGTGAGAAACTGAAATCTCACACAAGATAATTATTTTTCTCGTCATTTCATTATATTGTACTTCTAGTCCATATGTGTATACTAATAGCTAAAGCCCGTCCATTTATCCCGTCTCACCTTCTTTCCCCTAAACTGCGCATCGTAGGAAAAATGTGAATACAAAAATGTTCCTATTGTATTGATTTTTCTATTTTCGAAAATTTGGCACAAAGTGCCCAATAAACGTATACAACGCGTTTACCGAAATCAATGCGTAGTACATAAGTAGTAAAAGCAAAAATGAAATGTTTTCCGAAAATACAACGCCGGACTATTGTAATGACGAGTCGTAGAAAAGAACAGTAATACAAACTAAAATGTTTTCTCTTGAAGTGTCAACTCAACGAAAATTATTAATTTTTTAATTAGGTATCGATGTCCAGGCAACTAAAATCTTACGCTCATGGCATGTAAACTACCACAGTAGAAGTTTACATAATATACTAAAGGGCATTTCTACCAGGTTATATTTCAGTCCCGCCATATACAACACATTTAATTAGTCAAACATTTTTACTTTATTGCTAATAATTCTCAGACTTCTTTTAAAGTATGCCTCGCCGGAAACTTGACAGCAACAAAAGACAGCTTATTTAATATTTCTGACGTTCCTACAGAAGGAAACACAATTTATATTCGTGTCCGGTCTCTTGAATTTCGATAAAATTCTTTTCCGCCATTTTCCATTGTAGGACCTTTTGTGAACACGGTAATGAACTTATAGGTTCCATAAAATAAGAAAAATTTATTGACCAGCTAAGCGACCACCAACTTCTAAAAAAATAATGCTGCTCATTGGCGTTAGTTATCGGTTTTTAACTAATAAACGATAAACTACTGTGCTGTATTGGTTACTTATTCTATAATTATATTCAGTAATTTAGAAGTTATTTTCTGGTCTTAAAATTATTTTATTTAATACAACTTTCCAGGCTAGGCTTAAACGTTTAAAGACAAGGGATAAAATATTATCATTTTTATGTGTATGTATAACTAACAGATATAGCTAGAGTTAAAACTCGTAAATAGCAGCTTAAACATCTACTGAATTCGATAAATATCGAACAAAGTAATTAAATGTCCAGAATAATTCTAGTTAAATTCACATCGCAAATAAACACATAGTTCAAACTTTAAAATATATATCACGTACTTTTGCTGTTCGATGACAACAAAGTGGTAACTGTGGATGTTATGAACGGCACGAAATGGCTTTTCAATTATTACGACCTTTCTTACCTCTGGACTGACGTCAGTAGCATTGGCACTCGACACGAACTCCCGGAGGAAACCATCCAGTTCCGTGCCTTCGATATAGCCGTTTCCTGAAATTAAACCAGACAGAATATAAATTACAGCATTTTTCTACTATCAACTTCACACTTGTGAGTTTATGATCAGTCTGTCTTTACGCCGATCATGGATGTGTATGCACTGTCTTTTCTATGATACGTTTTCCATGGTAAGAAAAGGTCATATGTTGTGCCAGTCAAAATATTTAATTAATTATTTGTTTAAAAATTAATTATAAATTCAAACACTCCTTTGGATTCTTCACTCCTTCTACGAAAATCCACTTGCCGCCTCTTCTCGAAGTCAGAAAATTTGAAGTCCGTTATCTGCGATACTGAATAACTTTCGCCGTCCAACAGAATAAATCACCAACTAACTCTAAAAGAAGAAGAGTCCAGAAGTAGCTGTTACACGCTCACCTGGTCATGCAATTCTCCTCCTGTTTTGTAAGTTAGCTGTTGTGGACCCTATATCAAGTCGTCATTCTCAAACTTTATTTATTTATGTTAATATTATCCTCCCTCTATACCAAGGTTTTCCAAGTAGTCTCTTTACTCCAGGTATTCTGAATAATAAGTTGCCTGTATTTCTACTCTCCCCTATGCGTGCCGAATCTTCTGCAAACTTTGCATCGCGAACCGAAATATTAATTGATATCTGAAAATGTGGCAAATTTTAGTACAATTTTTTTCTTATGAAGAATAACATGTACAGAGCACTAAGGAATAAATCAAAAGTGATAACATGTAAAAGCAATTATATATTTTATTTCTTTTAAATTCATTCTCATAATTGTTTTAAAGTAGTAATACCAAAGTGAAATTGTAACGACAGACCCAATTAACATGGGGTATTTTTCGATTAAACTGTTTACAAATACGTAAATTACATTAGTAATGCAATGCATACATATATTGATTGTAATTATATCAACAAAAGGGTCGTTTGCTTCTGTTTGCTCTCTACTACGGTTTATATGGTCAGTACCTATACGTGCCTCTGCATGATTTAGGCCCATATATCTGAAGTTCTCTGCAGTCGATAACAATTCAACTGCTCGTTAGCGTAATATACGGGAAATTGCTTTGCCTCTCTCGTTCCCTGAGTGATTGATGACTAAATCACTGGATACATTATCATGATCTAATGAACGCTTCGAGAGTCACTCAGAATGACTGAAAATTAAAATCACTTCCTGAAGTACAATGCTTAAATCATTATTTTACGCAGTCTTCTAACACTAAGAAATGGTTTTTAATATAACCCGTCATAAAACATTATTTCTGACCCCCAATATCGACAAGATTGATCTTTCACTATTATAGCCAAAGAATGTGAAATATTTTTTGCTTTGTATTTCCTTTTTCAAACTCTTTTCTTTATTTTGCAAGGAAATGTAAGCTCAGGACATCAAGTCCGTATGTATGTATGCGCCAGCCTTAATAAATCTTGTAAGAAATTATGAATATTCGTGAATGCTTTTATGGGCTTTATGACACAGTAACACACCTCATATTAAATCATTATAATTTGAAAACATGACGTGGGAATGTGAGATTTATTATCAACATAAATCATAAATATACCTATGAATATTACATGATACACTGTTCCAAATATGTTAAATATTACAAGCATAAAGGCGATTCGAATTAATAGTTGGAAATTATCAATAAAAATAAATATTATTTCTTTGTGTAATTAATAATTTTTAACTCCTGCTAACAATTCTATGTATATACAAAAATTGAATAAAATGGGTCGTAATTAGTTCCCTGAACCACACAATAATCTAGACATGTATTAAAATGCGTGGAAACTTGAGTCCTCTCCCAACTTACTAGCAATTATCGACCAATAGGGTCAATTTCTCAGGACCTGAGTGTACAAAAGTCGACATAACTTACACCAACTCACTCTGTCCCGCCACAAAGATGAGAAAAGAAGGGTGGTTTGATTCTCGCATTGCAGATGTAATAATTCAAAGCGGAGACGAAAACGAACTCGAAGCTCGCGCGCCTCACGAAAGTCTCACAAAAATGAATTCAGCAATGAAATAAATCAACGGTAAATACTTTTCCTCTAAGGCTGGAAGCTTTACTTTTTACTCGTCTATTGGGCTGTTTGAGAACAGGATACTGAGGAAGATATAGGACCTAGGAGACAATAATGGAGAAAATTACATGATGCGAAGCTTAACAATTGTTTCCTTTGTGAAATACTATTAGTGTGGTCAAAAGGAGAGGATCTGAGGGGCGGGACACGCAGAACGCATGAGTAAGATGAGAAATTTACCTTCGGGTTTTATAGAAGGCGGAAATTTCTTGACCATATTAGCGAATACCATGTTCTCAAAAAGGGACTCAGCTCTATGGAGTTAGTTCGCTTATTTATTAAAATGATCACTACTTGGAGTGAAATGAAAACAGACATGCGATATCCATGGAAAATACAATACAAGCAGGGAAAGAAAGAACAATAATTCAGTTTGTGGTAAAAGAAGCTGGCGGCTGAGGTCGTGAGGGGGCGTGGCGGAGGAGTCCCTGGCGATTAGGAGGGTTTCTGTTCTAGCAAAAATTTATTACGCACACCGAACAAGAGACATTAATTTCTTACATGAGATAACGCGAAATTCGACCGAGTGGTTAGTACTCTTTTACATACGTGAATCTCAATCTGGATTTTGATGCATGGATAAAACTGATAAGATTCATAGCATTTTTATGAAGAATATGTTAGGAATCCCACATTGACCTGAACATTGCGCAGCAAAAATTTAATTAGGTAGAGGTGGTGGAAGACGGAAAATTACAACTTTAACACTAAAGCATTGGCAAATAATTTTATGCATGAAAAGTCATGAAGTAGTTAAGAAGTTCTGCGAATATCAGAAAGATAATAAGTTCGAAATGTGGAGGGAAATGAGCGAAAGAGAAATTTGAACAGATTTTAATGGCATTCATTTGGCTAAATCGGTACGAACACTAAAATAGTGTAATGGATATTGTTTGTAAAAAATATGTAATGATATTGAAAAGTAGGGTTTGTTTTCTAGGTTGTCCAGAAATATTTCACTGGTGGTTTACAGAGATATAAAAAGAAAGCGAGGTAGAGAAGAATTTATTGATCGCTGTAATAAAAACGATAGAAGGGGCATGGCTTGGTGGAGGCTGGGGATTTGTAAATTTGAAGGAAGTAGAAAGGGGAAAGAAAAAGGAACATATCCCCTATGTTTAGGAAAGGAAGACAGTAAACACATTCTATTGGAGTGCCCGGAAAACAAATACTGGATAAGACAAATTATATGCAAAAATATTAATGATGCGCCAGCGTATAGAAAAATGTTGTCGTACAACCAAAATGGCCTTACAAATATGGGAATATTTTTGTAAATAATTCAATTTAAATGGGAAGGGAAGGTAAATGAGACAGAAATTTAAGGGGAATACGGAATTACTAACCTGGGTACCATAATATAAACTGTAGTAAGCAAACCAATGTATTAAAGTTGTGGACTGAATGAGGATAAGTTCTGTGTTACACGGAATGCGGTCCTATGTGATACAGCGCTCAATTCAGTCAATAAATGCATGTGTAGTCCACTGCAATCGCCTTAATTTAACAAACTTAACATTTTTAATTAATTTATAAGTAGGCGTAAGCTTTTTTTTGTGGTTCTTATTAAACAACTGACCCATCAATCCAGTGAACACACAAAAATATCACATTATTTATATCACCATAAACATCATCCTGAAGTTGATATAACATACAACTTTTTTATGTAATTAATTTTAAATATATGACGTAACAGTATATAATACTCATACAGATGTTTGTATGAAAACATATTGTTGATGATGGTATAAATAGTGTGTTACTGTTGTGTGCTCGACGGACTAATGAATCGATTAATTTGGAGTTCGATCTCTAAACGACAAACATGATTCCTCTAGCTCGCATTGGGTGGGTTACATGATTAAAGAAGGCGCACTAGACTTTATGATGCTTCGACTGCAATAAAAATGACCCATAATACCCGTTGTGTATAAAAGTAAATAGAAAATAAATCTACATACATGTCCATAAAAAAATCAGTAACTTGTGTCTTCATCAAGCATAATGCAAGTCGTAAATAGAGGACGCTCCATATGGTGATTGTTTAAAGCACAAATAATAAAAACGTCGCCTCTTCCCATTACATCAAAGAAATGGCTTGAATTTTATGTATCAAGCACATCCTGTTATAAATATTTATAGCAACACTGATGCTATAAGATGTGGTCAGACTATGGACTCAGATCGGCATATGGCTGCGTACTGATGCAAACTCCTACAAGATCCAATATGATCCGTCCGATATCAGCGGACAAGTCGGATATGAGAAGGTGCGAATAAAATGATTTCTAATTAAAATTACAGCATTATTTAGGTTCGTTTTAATAATGTTTGTAAAAGAGAGTATATTTGGCCTATACATTATTTCCGTCACAAACAACAAAGCATATCATTATCACAAATAATATTTGTTATAGACGGTTATAAATCAATGATTATAAGGACAAAATAAATTGCCCTTCTTCATGGGCACTGCTGATGTTCGTGTAGATAAAAGAAAAAACAATAATTTTCTACTTCTAGTGTGAGCATTGTGCTAAGAAGTAGTCCTTCAGCTAAGTGAGCTAGTCCTGAAAACTACATACGCATATTTTTGAACATATTTAGCGAAAATATTGTCTTCTTGGCGACATGTTCTCTTTCTGGCAAAGTGTCTAGATTGATTGTTTTAGATTAATGTTGTTTTATTCTGTTTCTTGTAAGTGTTTTTTTTATTATCGTATGCCTGCAATAAGCTCTTCGCTGTTGATAAACACGCTAATAAAAAATGAAAGGAATTGATTTAAATTATTACCATTATTGTGAAAAGACCTATTCGCCTACGAGCCATCCCTTGCAATAATGATGTGATATATACACGTTTTATTTTATGAAGAAAATGTCTAAAATATGTGACGTGAAAGTATATCATACCCACACAGATAGTTGTAGGATATAATTTTAGATATCAATACAACAACAACTGTCCACATCCAAATCCTTACACCTTTTACTTCTCACCGCTTTTTATTTTACAACAAATAATCTAGCATTTGCAGTTGAAGTAGCTTTCTTATATAACCCCAAAAAACAGTCAATTCGCTTTTCCAGCGTTGATTTCCAAAAGATTTAATTAAAAGAATTAAGTACGAGGTACAGCAATTTCAACCATCACTAAAATTCCTATACTGCGATTATGAGTAATAGCTATTCAGAAATACAGCAAAATGACAGCGGCATAATAAATAAGATATGGAGATGTTACGTGTGAACAATCATTTTTTCATTCGTTCTATCTTTCAATTAGTGCAGCTGTTAACCAAAAACGATCGTCTACATTTAACGCTGTAACTAACAGCCTCTATCACACTAAACCCACTTTTATATTTTCACAGCACCCAACACCACGAGCTCCACGTGTTATTATCAAAGCTAAATCATAAAACGATGTTTCTTGCTGGTTTATTTGTATTGCATAGCTAAAGTCTGGATGGAGAAATGGTAGTTGCAAGGTGTTGTTCGTCTTCACGCACAGTGTCCTGCTGAGAAGCATGCAACCCGCTGCCAAGTCAGACAAGCAGGAAGACAACTTCCAGTCCCTTCAGCAGACACAAGCCTTTGCTCTTTCTAAATCTGTAAACGAATGAAAAGCCTCTGGCGAAGTAGCTGACAGTTTGTCTTGTAATGCAGAGACCTTGATTCGAATTTTGCAAGGGAAATAACCACTAGAACAGAAGGTACAATCGCCTTGAGAACATCAAATCTAATACTGCAACTAGAACAATTCCATCAGCGGAACCAAATAAACCAATATCGATTCATCCTCCAGCTTTTAAGTAATCATTCTCTAACCTCAGTCGATCCCAAATAATCTCTGCAGCGTCGTTAAATATCCTCGCGTTAACGAAACAGTCATTCCACGCTACATGAAGTATATCCTGCCATAGCAACGTAAAATAATGAAGAACAAATATGAAATAAAAGGTTATGTCGAACAGTTTAGTTCTATTGAACTGACCTTCGTGTACACTGCAGATGGTACACTTATGTTATTAAAGAATAATAGAGCAATTTTAACCAAACTATATTATGTTCTCTGTTATTTAACATGTATTTCATATTTATGCCTTCAATAAACCAGAGGTGTAATTTTTTAAATCTATTAGGCAAGTTTTTGATTACCCGCATAACACACTGCTTCTCGAAATGCAAAACAGCTTCATAGGATATAGCACGTTGTTAGTGTGCGTCATATATTCTGTTAGCGATGTTTCCAAGAAGCTAAGTGCAGAAACCATAAGTGAGACCTGAGGTCTTCACGGCGTTGAAGAAGAAGACACTAACATTTCGGAAAAACAGCTCTGAAGATGGAGACGGTATGTTTTTCCAGAAAGTAGCTCTCTTCTTACGAGTCTAGACTTCTTCACAGCCGAGAACAACAAAAAAGAAATGGTTGTCGACGGTTAATCCAACACAGTAATTTTCAAACCCGTCACTTCAATGATAACAGCCTGGAGCAAACATGAATTTATTGGTAATAAGAAAGACTACAAGTGTATGACCATGAAAATCTATATGATAATTATTTTGATTCTACTTAACGTCTCCTATTTAACCGCAGTGAATGCATACCTTCAAATCGAACGTGAATTGGGAAGAAAGAAGCAGCCGTGGCATTCTTTAAATAACTACTTGAGAAATATCTTGGAGAAACACACAGACATTTGGGAAAACCTCGGTCAGCACAGCTGGTCGCTGAACCGAGATTCCAGCCCGAGAACTTCGAAATACGAGACATTTGTGATTGACTACTATACCAAGTTACCAGAATGTTCGCTTGTTTGGTAAGAAACATCTTAAAATGTGCATAAGTTCTCTAGAAGTTATTTCCTAAAAGGAAAGTAGAAAACGCCTTCGCAAAGTATTCTAATTTCACGACTACGAAATTTGCAGCATTAATGTATAAAATCGTCTGGAATTTGTAACGATGTAATATTACAAAACACTACGGATTCTGTGTGACTTTGCTTATGTTCTTAAGCACTAAAAAGGTGGCACCCGAACTCTTATTTTATTTGAAAGCAAACTTAAGCCCATTCGATGCAGGCGGCGGAAATCGTAAAAACGAGAGACCATTCAGAAGGTACAATTTGTGTTTATAAATCAAAATCAAAATACGGTCACCATAAAAATACTTTTAATTCGAAAACGACAAGTCCTATCCGAGTTACTTGTTTAAACCTTCAAAGCTCAATGGTAACTATATGTACCATCTGCTTTAACAATCAGTATTCTGGCATTTTTTTACTTACAGGTTTCATATGATTCTTACTGTAAACAACGATTATTCCCTTAAATCGCATAAACTAGTGAAAAATATTGTTCTGTTCACAAGCTAGAAAAAAAGTCATGGTGGCTAATGTAGCCTACCTGTTTATTATTTAACTTCATGAAACACATAAATTACAGTAGACACTTATGTGCAATAAATTTCTATGTGAGATCACTAAAATATTTATAAATGTAAAATGACTCGTTGTGACGTGTGGTGAAATCTGCTGTTGAGGTTACTTCCATGCATTCAGATTTAAATTTTACACCAACTTCGTTCATTATACATGACACAATGCTTAGTCATTGTGTTAATTTGCTTATTCAACAGAATGCAGCCAAAATTAATCCTCAATGGCAGATCGTAATATTTTCGAGAGAGGCCGAAATCTGAAGTCACTCACTATTAAATACACCAAGTATCTACATACATGTAGATGTACAAGCCGTGTCAATTTTAATGATTTTGTTGGTCTGAATGCTGTTTAAGGACACTGTATCAACATTATAGGTATTTATATGTTACTTTTTAATGTTTTATTGGTCTACATCTAGTTAAGGACACTGCACCAACAGTAGAGACTATTTAATAACGAATGTTATGAAAGGTTTATTATTTCTACTTAACATTAGTCATAATTAAATTCGAGCGATTGTAGTTCAAGTTTTTAAGCTGTTATTTTGACCAGACTTATGCAATCGGTATTTTGATATCTAAATGAGATGTTATAATTCTTAATAATCGACATTCTCAGTTTTAAGCTAGAAAACGTAGGTGCTTGAATTTGGCACGACAAGTTTGTTAGAGTATTAACAAAACTAAGGCTGAATACAGCCCTGTGTACATCGTTCACTTCACCGGAACTTGAACATATTTCACGGGATCCTTATAAAATATAGCTTCAAACTCTTCAACGTGCTATTAAACATACGGATCCTAGATTCTGCCTATTTTTTATAAACACTGATAGTTGATGATGCTTCTCCTGTATTTGTTTGCAGACTCACAGTACATATTCCAGGTAATGGAACAGTCAGTACGTGTGTCAGCAACTGTATCCATCTTACTTCTTCTACACCTTACGCCAGATCCTACAAGACACATTACTTACCCACTTGTTTATTACCAATAAGTCAGACTTTAGTGGATAAATTATCAGAGTCAGAAAAAACGCAGAAGTTACGACATGCAATATATTACACCTATCCTGCTTATAAAATAGAAGGATAAATTACATATTCTTACTTATAAGATCAAGAAAAATTTTCTTCGCGTTCTTAAGCTAACATATAGCTATATTCATAACTGAAAGTTAAATATAAGGCTTTATAGGTCCCTTTTAGTGTTCCACAATCTCTGTCCAAGTCCGTATAAGGATCCTGCAGACATTCGAAACGGCTTTGTATCTATATACAAGCTCACATTTTTGCGGAAATGGCAGTTATATAGACCTACCAATGAAGATACGCAGATACAATTTCAATACACGTATTATCAAGGATTACAGATGTACAATGAGAAGATTTCTATAGAAAAATGTCTGTGTTGACGTTTGAAAGATTATAGCAGAACCGAATGTTTGGTTATTGTTTGTAGCTTTCAGGTATTGGAAATGCATTATTTCTTAAATGAATGAAAAACACATTTCTAAGCTACTAATTGACTAATTTATAAGTTCGGACGATTTATCTGTTCATACAAAAATATATATGTATGGTAAGACTTTTTTGATAATTGGTCGTAACTCGTATCTCGAAACTGTGTGTACCATAGGTAATGTGGGAGTATAACACAAATTCAAAACACAACATAGAAGCTGTAGTGATGTACGCTTTGTTCATTTCTGTACTGCATTTTGGTTAATTAACAATTTAAAGAGTGCCAGAGAAGCAGTTGTATTTGTTTGCAACCCTACCTACCCCATTTACATGATAGCAAAAAAAACAAAAACAAATGTCAAAAAGATTTATTCATCAACGCGCCTTGCTTCTATGGCAACACACAACAGCTAAACGTTTGGAATAACATAAAAATTCAAACATTAAATCGTTGCAGATAAACGAAAATTGGTTATTGATTAAGGAAAGTTGCATGTTATGGAAGCAAAACATTTATCGCCTTTGCCACAAACCTAACCGGGTAGGATAGTTCCAGGTATTGGGACTGAGGAAACCCACGAAGAAACCCGTTCAGGATAGCCGGATTTCGGGCCGAGATTTGAACCCAGGAAGGAAGGATCAGCAGCCCCTGCACCAAGAAATCACATCTGGCAAATGTTAAGTTGGCTGTCATTTGGGTTCTTACGCCTTGTAGTCTGGCAGAAGTCTACCGTCGTTTCAGAGGCACTTGCTGCCTCTATCATCAGTTCGATAGCATTTGTAAGCATTAAGCCATTTTATGGGCCTGTAAGACGCCCAAGGAAGCTATCCGACCGTGGGCACTGTGTCATCCGCCCCACAAGGTGCAGCATTGCATTCATCCTTTTACCTCTGCAGCAATGTAAAACTTTGCCTGATGACTCACGACACTCGGAACGCCCGCTACAGTCCCTCCGCGCTGAAGTGTCTTTGTATCCCCAGTCAAACATTAATGCTGTTAGAGATACCTCCTTCTCGCACAGGATTCAAACCGCCAATTCATCACGTTGCTATAAACTAATAGAGTATTTCTTATTTAGTTAGTTTAGTTTCATTTTTATATGTACGTGCCAAAAATCGAAGTCCGTTCTTCTGGTCCGACACCAGTCTCTCTCCTTAAAGAGCTGCTCCGCGTGTTACCTTCCCACAATCCATTTCGTTTTTGATCGCATCCGACGGATCAAGTCCCTTCAGTTTATTGTAAAGTATGAGACACCGTCTGGTCGAGATTTTCATCAGCTGTAAGTATAAATATAATTTAACGATCGTGAAGTTTGCCACATTTTATGTCCTTGGTAATCAGCAAGAAATTTATATGGTGTTGCTCAGTAATGATAAACCATCTCTTCTGCTGCTCCCCAGTAAAAACCATCTTGCCCCAATTAGATCTATAATAATTTTATCTCTTCTTTACATTCTACCAAAGAACACCTAATAGGTCACGGACATTTTCTCCCTACTAAGGACGACGTGGTGATACTGCGTTTAGTTAAAATAGTTTATATTTGTGTATTTTATATCATTTACAATACTCGCCTTCTTTACACAATTTTTCATGTTACGTTCACACAGATTTTGAATCTATACAGCATTAAGAAGCTATTGGTCCCAGAATACTTTTTTCTACATGCATACCTTTCGCGAAATTGCTACAGAAATCTTGGAAGTAATATACAAAAATGCATTCGCATGCACATATCAAGGCTACTGTTACACTGTTATTAATATAAATTCTTCTTAATATATGAAACCTATACCAACTATACACGTGTTCAATTCGTGATAGGATATATGTATTCTGAATCATCTAATTATCGTTGAATTTGAATACGGAGTTTAGTAACCATTAGGAGTGGATCCTCGCTTTCAAACACTTCCTTCTGCCTTTTTTCTTCTAACAGTCAGTAATAGAAACAGCAGCTTGTTTCCTATTTAAATGTGAATTCACCATTCACTAAATATTGAAATAGTGTATTTTTGCTAACTTTTTTAAATATTACGTACATAAAAATTAGACCACATCAACTATCGTTAAACTAAATTCTTTTAACATTTCTGCTAATGGCGCTTGTATCCAGAAATAATTATTTTAACGCTAGACCTAATAACGCTAATACTTCGACTCGAATTCGACAATTTTCGTTTTCATTACATTGTATTCTCGCGTGCACTAAATGTGGCGTCTTCTGTACTTAAGTTTATTTATTACAGTGAGTCACTAATGACGAACAACGAGGCCCTGTCTTTTTTTTCTTCATAAACTGGAAGCCCAGAATTTATTTCCCTAGCGGCCGGCTCTGTTAAATGGAAGATGCTGACAAATGAACGGGAGCACGACCGCCTACCACGTTTTCCCATGTCTGCAAATGATGCTGTTCAGCATTAAACATATGACACGCAGATACAAGTAAAAATTCCCATGTAATCTTAGTAACAACAAAAACATGAGATCCCATAACCCTATCCTACTGCATGCTGTATCACTGTCAGAACATCAAAACATAATTTAAATTTTGTTGAAACAGAGAAATACGGAAAAATTGTACATGGTGGCCAAAAACTGATGTCGCAAATTCCATGTTTTTTTGTTAGAAAAAAAATTGTAAAGAACAAAAATGTACAATTTAGCAAATAGTATACAGAAAATAATTTCAATATTTAAAAGTTCGGTACATAAAACCTAATATCAATTTTGGAATTATGCTACGTCATGCTAAACGCTATATCAGAGAGGGAGACGATAAAGGGCAGGTTGAATTATGACCTTATTCCAGAACTTCTAAGATCTACAACAGAATTCTAAAATATATGGCGCTAGAGATAATTATGCTGATAATAGTAAATCAGAGAGAGAAATACAGAAACAAAAACAGTTTATTATTATCCGACTGTTCCATAAGATATAAGAAAATTGCCGAGTTAACATTAGACACAAGATTATTAAAAATAAGTTTACAAACCCACCTTCTAAACCGAAAGTTTAAAAAAAATAATGAAAACAAAAGTTTATTTTGTCATTGATTTTTTGTAAAACATGAGACCTTTTAAGTTCGTAATTTTAGCTACAGAGCGCCTCAAAACTGCTCACAAGAAAGTAATCTTCAGACTACATGGGGCAATTATTAAAATGGAATAAATACATTTATGTCCGTGATCCTTGTGAAATTTTAGCGGTCAGTATGTTGACTGTATTCGTATATAAAATAATCACACACACTTCCAGACTTCCCGCGTTTACCTTCATACTGCTTATTTACATGTGATGAATCCTGCTGGCAAAGTATCCCACACTACTACCATAAACTAACGACACACCAGATATCAATAATTAGAATTCCCCAGTTAATATCAATTGTCACACCCGTTCCTACAATCCATTACATGGATTAAACACAACAGAGTCTTAAGACGATTAAAACTGCGACAAATTCCTTTCGTATTATTAGAACAGGGACATATTTAAAATTCACGTAAGCGTGTTCGTTAAGTACGTTGAAACAGCAGCTCGGAAATGGTGTTGGATTTTGTTAGTGTGTCTATAAAGACAAAGGCCTACAGCGTGTCACAACATTGAACATGTCTGCAGACAATGCAGCAGTAACCACGAGATTTCTAACGGTATCCAACTTTGTACTCCAGCGAATTGGAATGTAGGATACAACGGAGAAGTTTCTGCTAAATTCAACAAACGAGCAAAATGACGGGGTTAGTTATGCGGGCATGTGTACGTTTCGTGATATAGATTTAGTGACTTTTCAGTGTGTGCTCTACAACCAAAATTATTCACGTATTATAGACAATTCCATGCTTCAGTTACAACAATCATTAACATCTGCTGCACAGAAAGAAAAATCGAAATATGAAATGAGCTCTCTGCATCGACAAGTCGCCATTTTTGTTTGCTTCTGCAATGGCGTAGAAAATCAGACACTGACAACCCATGAACATCAAACTTGAAAGCTGACACCTACCTACACTCTTTGTTTCCGATCTTATCCATCGTCTGTTTTAAGAATCTTAAAAACCTTAAAAAAACTACGTTTTGAAAAATAAGTAATCCTGTGTCTTCTGGTAAAAAGAGAGACGCCTATTCTGTTGGATCCTGTAGATAGAGCTATTCCCGATCTCTGTTCTGTAGAATTGGTATCTGACATTTTTACCTGACGACAGAGAAAGATCTTTCAAAATATTTTAAACACAGACGATGGACAAAGTCCAAAACACAGAAAGTATTAGAACTGGATCCACCGATTATGGCCGCTGACCTTGTAGGGAGTGCCCAGTATGCGGACCACTCAATGAAGGAAGGAAGGAAGAAATTTCCGTCGGTCAGTACAGTCTGTGTCAGTGCAGCATTGTGGAAGCCTGATAATTGTTGTCTTGTGACTGTGCTGTGTTAACAACATGCCACCTGTTCGTTGCAATCTCCTTTCTGGTCATTGATAACGCCTCGTATCACAGACAAACCACCGACGTCTTAATCAAAGAAGGACGAAATGAAAGCCTGGATATTGGAAAGAAACATCCCATTTTGTGACAACGTGTTGAAAGCTCGACTGTACGATTTAATCAAATTAAATAAGTTAAAGCACAAATATTATGTGATTGATCGGATTTTAGCAGACAAAGAACGTCTGTGCTGAGACTTCCGCCTTGCCATCCAGATTTAAAACTCATTGAACATATTTGGGCAGATGTAAAACATTGGGTTGCAAGCAAGAACACAGCATTTGAAAATAAGGACGTCGAGCACCTGAGACGCCAGAAATTCGAAGAAATTGGGCAAGAGGAATGGGATAATGTACACATGTCAGCATGTGGAAAAACCATAATAATCTATTATGAACAAGAAAGCACAGTCGAAGACGCTATTTAACGTATTATAATTGAAGATAATGGATAAACTGTAGCAGCGGTAGTGATGAATCGAGTGATGTCAGAAAGCGATTGTCTAAGAGGAGTGGAAGAATTGAAAGAGGACCGAAGATTTGTGAAGAAGATAAAAGTATCTAATACTCAATGCGGTGTTAATTTTCTAGTGATGTGTACTGTAGTGAAATAAACTTTCCTGTGTTACATACCGTGGTGATATTTTATTTGGAGTGTACTATACGCGGCCTGCTGCCATCCCGCCCAGCAAACTTCTAGTAAGTGACTCGCTCCGAGGTTCCAATTCACAAAGTTCAGCGGCCAAAAACGCTGGAACTCAGCATAAAACAGAACTACAACCAAAAGGCATTCCGAGAATAACTGTATTTCCCTATTACTGCCATTTTCGTCTCTTTGCGAGCAAGTTACACGACGTTACGAGGTTTTGAATTTCTGATTTGGCTTATTCCACATACATCTGGACGTC
This sequence comes from Zootermopsis nevadensis, assembly GCF_977971745.1. Lineage (NCBI taxonomy): Eukaryota > Metazoa > Arthropoda > Insecta > Blattodea > Termopsidae > Zootermopsis > Zootermopsis nevadensis. The sequence continues at coordinate 1,563,651 of NW_028259136.1, forward strand.
AGGCTAGAAGAATTGGACTCACCATCCTTGTCGTAGTGGCTCCAGACCTCCATGAACTGGTTGGCGGACAATTTCTTCAGTTCTCGGCTCTGTGGGTCACGGTACTGCCTCATGAAGTTGGTCGCCTTATCCAGGTTCAGCTTCTTGGCCCTCGCTGCTGCTGCCGCAGCCTCCACCGCCGTAGATGCAGACATAATGACGTCACACGAAGTCCCTATCAGTCTTCTGCTAGGAACTTGTTCCGAACTCTTGGCTCTCCCTGCAGGCAGAGTAAGAAGCACTAGTTAGCACGCTTACTTTCCTTCAAATGCTTCAATCTGCATGGCAAGTCTAATTAAAAGTATAAAATTTAGTTTATTTTTGAAGGCACTGATCCATTTCTGTGCGAATTAACACTATAGCAGCCGACATAAAATTTATCTGGCCAGAGAACTTTACATTCTTGAATATAACTAAAAATTTGCTGGCGACATACCGTATCTCCCCGATTTTAAGAACACATTTTTCATATTTTAAATTTTCTGAAATCGGAGGGCGTCTAAAATCTGATGGAGTCTAAGAACCGATATAGCTTCTTTATTCCTGAAAACCCATTACAGTCGATGACATCTTAAAATAGAGGAAATGCAGTATGTACATCGTTTTAAACACAAATTTTAAATCCTAGAATCATGTCCGTTAGCACACATTTGGCTATTGTAAATGTTTGCTCCTCATGTCTCAAAATTATCTCGCCTCACAAGCGGGCGGTAGTACTTTTCAAGTCGTGCATGCGAGCGAGCGAGCGTCCACACAATTAGCTAATGGCATATTAATTACGAGTTATACTGTCATGTTCTTTTACGCAAACCTCTCAACTGAACTGTGCGTGGACTTATAATTAATATAGGTTTAAGATCCCTCCCTGGAGAGGAATGTATTAGCAACGCGAAGCCTGTCTGAGACCAATACTTAGGTCTGCATCAGCCACAGAACAGAATATCTGCTACCACATTACTGGATAATACCGTCTATACACGCCTCCAGCATCGTTTTAAGCTATCATGTTTAGCCAGTAAGGTACCTACAATACAATTTTTGGGTTTGTCAATCGTGGTCTTTTGGTTCTTATGCCATTTGTGGACTCAAGGCACTTCAGATCAAAGGGAATGTCGGCTAACCGAAGAGCGGATTATCTGGACTCTGCTGTTTCATAAACTTCTTTATCACCAATTGAATAAAAATTTACTTGGATATTATCTATCGTCTAGTAAATATAAAACGTAAAACGACGTTTCGGAGATGGGACTCTATCTCCGTCTTCAGGTTCCTACACAGTTGGGCCCACTAGGCTAGGGATTAGCTCTATCTAGTGGGCCCAACTGTGTAGGAACCTGAAGACGGAGATAGAGTCCCATCTCCGAAACGTCGTTTTACGTTTTATATTTACTAGACGATGAATAATATCCAAGTAAATTTTTATTCAATTGACTCTTCAACATCGTCAAGAAGTTTTAGATTTCATATTCTTTATCACCAAAATCTTTGCAGCAATATTTTAAAGAAGAAGCAGTTTCACTTAGTTACCGACATTTAAACGGAAGCAAATTCTTAAACCTCGCTTCAATACCGTACTGAACTAGGATTTATAGAAGATGATAATATTTGAAACTGATATACGATAACACACTTCGTTGTTTAATAAAACAATTCAAAACCAAAAACATGTCCGAATTTCCGTGTGTACTGGCCTGAAACTTTTGTTATCGCTAAATAGATAGATCACTTTATCTCCTCGTAGGCAGATGCGTGGCATATTTATTGCACTACAATGGCCAAAAAAAGCACAATTTGGTAAATTCAATGTCATAGCTTTATTCATACTGCGTATCTAGTTGAAATATCATATCTGTATAGCTGAATTTGGGCTGTTTCCAAAGTAGCTCCTGTTATAAAAAGAATTCTGTTCTAGTCGAATTAACAACGACAACCTGGGGAAGCAACATTTCAGATATATTCGCCACAAATGCCTATTGACCTCTGCTAACGGAGCTAGTGACGTCATCACTCAATTTCTGGCTGGGGATAGCGCCATTACGGAGGATTCCCCACATAGTTTCGCGGTTGACTATGGACTACTCCTCCAATCACCTCCGCGCCCACAAACGCACGTAGGTTTCTTGGTTACATAACTGGTTGTTAAGATTCGAGAAGAAATTCTAACATCACAACCTTTAACTCCATTCGTACAGGACATCGGCCAAAGTTTTTGTAGAAATCTCTTTTGCAGGCTTCTTCTCCCAGATGATAAAACCTACAGCAAGCATAGCTTATTCACAGCTGACTTCACTTTTAAACTTCAGGAGATGTAAACTCCCTTACTGTAGATAATAGCATAAGACTGATATGTATTTCACATGCTTGTATGCTATGTAGAAAGTAACTGAGACTGTATAAGCTCAGTTTAAGAACATTTATTACAACAAAACAATAGCGCAGCGCTAAAATGAGACATGTCACCGTTGTTAGTAACTTTACATAATTATCAATCTGCAGTTATTTCAAAATGCGTTAAAACGTTACTACAAGCGGTTCGCCGTGCTCGAACGGCAACTTCTCCGACAAATGTGTTATGCGTGCAGTCTAAACGAATTATTGCGAGGTAAAGTTTATTTTGCATGTACTGATTGACTAAAACATCCCCAAAAAGAAAAAGAAAATTTCAAAATTACGTAGCACTTATAAAAATACATAATACGTATGTAAAGTGGGTGTGTGCATATTAAATATGTAGGATTAGAATAAGATGTGTAAATTTCTTTCGATATACTTAACGAAAAATTGGCAATATTACTTATAGCTATATTAAGTATAATTAACTTTAGTTGGCAACAGCAGGCCTCATTAAACTTCCAGTCTATCAAACTGAAAGCATTAAAACCGCACACACTAAAAATTTTGTTTCACGGGAATAATATCGAGATTTTGTCTCTAATAAAAATCATCTAATTTAAATGGAAATTCAATGTCGTTATCTGTCATTTTCTATAAATAAAAAGCGTAACGTATGATTAAATTTAAAATTAAGTGTGATTTGTATCAGATACTTTATCTTATTCAATCAGCTTGATCATGTTTTTTAGAGAAAGTCTTCCGTGTCAAAAGAAATCAGCGTGAACTTCATCATAGCATTCACTAAAATTGCGACAGAAGACACGATAGTCATTACTCTCTATAAACGCATTTCCAGAATGAAAGAATTTGCTTTTTTACAATTCGAATTCAAGTAATCTGACTTTACACTAGCTTTAGAGCTTTGTATTATGAATGTGGGCGTCACACCCATCCAGTTGCAAGAACATTTAAGGGAAAGTTGCAAGCAAATTCAAGAGCAACTGTTACTGAGGAAGAGAAATAGAGAGAAATGACGACAAATAAGGAAAAAGACAAGTAAGGGAAAGAGATAAACAAGGAAGACATCGAAAGAAGAAACAAAAAGCAATAACGTTTAAAACAAAACGGAAAAAGTAATCCAAGACAGAAGGCGAAGTATTGGAAAGAAAAAGTACATAATACAACAAGAGAAAAAAGAAGATATAGTGAATTTAAATCAAAATCCGACGTTATTTTACAGTTTCTCTATAAGAGTTATAGAAACAATCGTTTTAAATGTAAAGGAATAATTCGTGGGCCAAATATTAGACACAATGCATGAGAACCTGAAGACTAAAAAGGTCATAAAAATTCTATCCGAATAACAGGCTCTGAAATATTTTTAAATACCTCCAGGTCTAAATGATACACTTCGCCGTGGTCTAATGATGTCTAGTGGCAACTAACTGTACCATCTACTTTAACAATCAGTATTTGTGCATTTTGTATGTGTGGGTCTAGTAAGATTCTTACTATATGCAGGGTTTTTTTTCTTTAAACAACAAAAACAAATGGATCTTCGTAGCCGCGTTCTGTTGTGGTTTCTTTGCGGTGCAGACTGAGTTATTAATATTATTTCCACGAACTTCGGCTTCAGAGGATTAAATGAAAAAATCGGGAATGTTATTGAACTAAAACTGCATAATGCTGAAAGGAAAATGAAAATGAAATTTAAATAAGCAATAGTAAAAAGAAAGAAAGAAATTAGAAAGAATAAAGTACAAACAATTACGAAAAAACTGGTAGACTGTAAGCTGGTTGAACCATAACGTACATTAGATCGTTCCCGTTAAAAGACGCAACAAGAATGGCAAGGAAAGTTACTTAAGAATAAGTTTGCGCTGAACTGCGCGACTTGGACTATGGTCGAGGTAACTGGGAGAGAGAGAGAGGTAAGGTAATTAGGGTAGAGCAAGGCACGGTTTGCTTGTGTATACGTAAGCGAAAAGATTATTAATTTCCCAAGAGAGAAGATCAACATCTTGTATCAAGCAAGACCCATGATGTAAGCGGTCTCGACTGTTCGTCCCAACCGAAGAATCGTTGAAGGATGGGGCTTACAGACTTTGTAATAATTCAAAACAGCCTTTGACAAAAGAAGCATCAGCAGGTCCACTGATGGACTGTCTTGTGGAGGAACAAATTCTTCCAGTTAAAGTAAACCGTACAAGACGCGTTCTGTGTTAGTAACATCTGAGGTTTTCACGGCGACTAATACGAAGAGGATTGTCTTCTGGGTTGTTGCGCCGTATAGTCTGATAGAAGTTTACAAACGTTTAATAGGTCCTTGCTGCCTCTATCATCAGGGCGATCGCCTTGACGATGGAGGTAGAAAGCAGACTGTACAGATAATTTTGTAATGCATTTGCCTGAATAAAAGTTGTAAGTGTCCATACATGTAATGCCTTATAAATTATTTGCAATGCAATAAAGTACAATATTTACAGAGGTGAAATAACTTCTCAGGATCGTCATTTTACCAAGCCAACCCAGATACGTTTTCGAGATTCGACGGCTCTGCGTGATAGTACTAGCATTGTGAATGGTTTGTTGAATAAAGTTCTGTGCAAACAGAATGGAAATAACATACGAATAGCTGCTTTATATTGAATTTGCAAAGATTCCGTAGGCGGCGTCTGCATTTTCTGCAATAACAGTTTCCTTCGTTCGGCTAGAAAGTAGAACTGTAGAAGGATCAAGTCTTGCAAAGTTTGCTCCTTTTCCTGTTATCTGTCATACACGGAACAATAGATAAAAGAAAATATATCTTATTTTTCTTTCCATCTAAGTGTTAAAACTTCCCTTAGCTCAACAAAAACGTGTCTTTGTCACAGGGACAAACAGAAATTTGTTAAACGAATAACAGATTACACAACATATAACATACGGACGACGAAATTGCTGCTATGCAAGTTCAGTTCGAGTTTTATTTAATGAAGTAAGCTTTTCAAATTATTTGCATTTCCTTCCCTACCACTAATAGAACTTCTGTGTCTTTGTTTTGGTATTTATGTTTCCGCAAGTAAAGGACTTTAAGATAAACTTGTAACATGCTCCTCGTGTGTGCCATGGCCGGCACACTGCAATCGGAAGTCAGATATCCATCACATAACATCGCCCACGGTTGACGAACCTGTGACATCGAACGTGTCATGAAAGACGTAAGCTGATGAAAGGCAAAGGAAACGTTGCCAAAAGCTTCGTAAGATTTACGGCACAGTTCGAAGAACGACTGAAAACTATCGTAACTGCCAAACACACGGAAACACCGCAAATATCTGGTATATGTTTCTTGAGGTTTGTGTAATTTAACCGAAGTTAACATTCATTTTACAAAAGGGAAAGTTTTAAATAGGTACATGTTACGTATTTCGTGTGACTTCTCACAGTCATAGTTAAATTTGGAGGTGGCTGTCTTCTAGTTGTTGAGCCGTGTAGTCTAGTAAAAGTTTGCCGACGTTTCAGGGGTGCTTGCTGCCTCCATCATAAGGGAAAAATAAACTGTGATCTTTCTCTCCTATCCTAGAGGATTTTAACTGCTTAACGGCAAACGCTGTGACAGCGGACAAGACAGGTCAACTGCGCTCTGGAGTAGTTCTGTTCGGATCTCTACCGGGGAACCATGTTGGTTCTCTCAGTTCCCCTAGGCTAATGCCAGGGCAGCCCAGTCCCTCAAACCCTGGACTCTGTTGCTTCCTATCGAGTTCGCCTTACAGAATCGTCCTCTGATATAACCTCTGCAGTTCATACAACGCAGTTATACAGCAAACAAAGCAATCAATCAACCCGTTTCACCGCGTTCTGTTCAACAAATAAACAGCGACACATTTAGCCATAAAAACAGCTTCTGCATATGTTCGTCACCTAGACAGTCATCATTCATGCCATTGGCACCAAAAATGAAAGTCGGGACTCCTTGTTGCAGAGGAATTCGTATAAATGAAGAAGCGACAAATTATATTTTATTCAAAGTTTGGAGTGCGGGATAGTGTGTCAAGGGCCTTATTTGATTTATGTTAGGTTTGGGGAAATTCGAATTCAAATGTTAACATTTGTTCTTAATTTTTAATTTATCTCACAATTTTCGCTGTCATGTAACATGTAAAACAGTAAGTTATCTGTTGTACAATTTATAATTACAAGAATGATTAAGAACAGTTAGTCGATTTTTATACATTTTTTTACTGCTTGTTAATACGTCAGCAGCAACCATCCTATAATAATCTGTTTAACTCATTAATTACACCATACTTGTATTCACTGGAGAACGCTTTTGTCGCTTCTGTACACAAGTGGACTTTTGTGAAGTTAAACAATGAAATAACTGATAGATACATGTCACAACGTGTTCGGCATCGTGTGTTTATGTAGCAGGCGTTGATCGAAAAACTGATCCCAATTCTGAGTAAATTTACATAAACAGGCTATATGTTGCTGACAGTTAATGTAAAATATAGTGAACACATGGTTAGGAAATTTACATTACGCATTAAAAATACAGGACCAAAAACATCGCTACAACGTTAACTCAATCACATACAATGTAAGAGTGTTTTAGTTAGTTTTTTTATAACAATACACATATTTGGAACATGGAGGCCTATTTGTTAATTCCAGAGACTAATAAGTTACACCGTTCTCGTATTTTAAAATGCAAATTATTTGATCTATATTTAATATACAGATTTCTAAACTTTTCTTTCTACTGTCTTTAGATGAATGGATAATATTAAACTTATAAATTATTTCGAGTGGTTAAGCGGACAATGGTGGACCCAGTTACTGAAACTTCATGCAGGAAGAAGAGTGGCTCCAAGATGAATAAGTAAAAATAACTTTTCCCTCATTAAAATCTTTCCGTCGTCCGTCCGTAGGCATAAAAATTCTCGCGAATAGAAAAACAATTTTTGATTGCATTTTATATTAGAGAACTTTACGAAAAAATGTCTAACCACTTCAATTTTCATTCAGAGCAGACATTTTAAAAATTGAATTTCAGATTCTCACGGCAATGAACATAAAGCCTTCTCTGGGATACTGCTCCGTGCAGTCTGGTAGAAGTTTACCAACGTTTCAGATCTGCTCATCACGCTGATGATAGCGCCAGTAAGCACACCTGAAACGTCGGTGAACTTCTATCAGACTACCTGGCGCAATATCCCATTTTAACATTAATTTTGACGACCACTTTATACAACAGCATAATACATAGTCTTATCACAATAAGACAATCTACAAGAAAACAAAAAAATAATTTCTTTCGACAGAAGATCTAAATAATTTAAAAAATTAAATGAATTCTTCTTTAGGTTTATAGGCTACTAAGTTAAAACAAAACATTTTATTCTTTTAGACTAAAGTACAACCCTGAATCACATAGAATTGTTATATTTAATTCTGTTTTAGTATGAGTAATAACTCTGAACAGTGAAGCTCATTCATTCAGTATATATATTTTTTTAATTCTCATTGTAATTGCAATTTCTTTGGTGCCATATTTATATAATTCCTCCTGACAAACGCGCCCAAGTGTACACTGCATACATTTATACACTTCTTTGTCTAAAAAAAGAATTGCTTTTTATTTAACTAACAATTATATTAGCGCTTGATGTAATATTCACTTGTCAAAACATGTGACAGAACAGTGTTTGACAAATAGCAAAAACAAAAATACACAGCACAACACACTGCGAGATGTAAGCACCGCCAAAACAATTATTAATTATAAAATTCTGGCGAACAAATAAAGAAAAAATTCTGTTAAAAAATTCTAAATAAGTGATTCATGAAAATAAACTAATTATTTAAACAATGCAGCATATCTATACAGAGTCCTCAGTCCCGGATTTATATGCTGCATGCTAAGTACAAATATTGGATGAGCTCAAAACATGTATCGATGTATCAACGAAAATCTAATTAATTAAAGAGGTCATGAATGTTAATTATTTAAGTGCATTACTCAGAAAACTAAAATCGATAGATTCATGCATGACACATGCATCAGAAACAAGAGCAGTCGCTATAAAAACAAAGTAAGTTCCATAAACAGTTTAAACGAGCACACTTAGAAAGACGATCGAAAAACGAGATTCGACCTCACTAAAAGCCAAGACATCGGAAAAATAACGAAAAAATAAAGAAAAAGAATTACTGGAACGATCACGGGTGACATGTGAAAGGATCGTTCTGATTCATCCGAAGGACAAAGTCGCGGTAGGCCACACACACACACACACACAAAAGCTATTCACACCCTGAAGAAAGCAAGCTGTATGTGCGAAGCAGTGGAGACTTATTATTAAAGTTGTAATGTGAACTACAGCACAGAAGTCCTTATCGGTATGCAATTACACACAGTCCCGAAATCTACGCGGAAGAAAGAAAACATTATTCTGGAAAATACAAAGGAAAAGCTGCTCAAACCCTGTTACGCGGACACAAAAGCTGGACTTTGATAAGGATAAAAAAGCAGAAACAGAAAAGAAGCAGCATAAATGCGTTTGGATAACGACTGTGTGATCTCAGCAGATACACGACATGAACTAAAAGCGACTGTCACGAAAAGAAAATATTATCTTAATTCTCCAAATGTACAGAAAGACTGAAAATTCCCTTAACCCAAAAATATTGTACTAAAATCAGACCGAAGGAAAGAATAAACTGCGATGACCATGAATGCGATGGAAGTATTAAAAATGCACCATAAACAAATATGGCTTAAGATAGGGTTCCGCGGCGGCTTTTTTGAAGATGGTAATAAACCTTCCGGTTCCACAAAAGATGGCGGATTTCTTTAACAATCCTGTGAGTATCAACTTGACAAGGAGAATCCTACTCCATGGAGTTGGTGTAACCTACAGCTGAAGGAAGTCACTAGTTATTCCATCATGTCCACGGGCGCGTAGCCTGAGGACCAGTCGATAATCTGCATGCATTATTCCGCTCCATCCCCCAGTTGCTGGGTTGCTGGAGTACCCGTGGCCGATTAACCACACCCTTACAGGTTACAAGTTCAGTCGGTATCAAGTGGAATCGATACGCTTTCCGGGTCTCGCGACTCCGGCTTAAGGCCACTTCACAAAAGAAAGGTATATGCTCCGATAGAACCTGTATTTTTCAAATGACTTTCTTCAGACTTGTATACATACATTTTTGGTCCTTATGTTTGTTTGTTTGAGATAGGAATCCATTATTTTTGCGGATCCAATCTTACCACAGTTACACTGTATATAATATTTTGGACTGTAAGTTAAGAGATAATTTCGGAGACAAAGGCGTAAATGGGAAGATGGTATTAAAATGGATACTAGGAAAAATAATGCGAAACTATCGGATTCAACTGGCTCAGCATAGTGACCGATGGCTGATACCGTGACGAATCCTCGTGCTCCATTAAATAAGGGGAGTTACTTCACCAGCTAAGTCACTATAAGCTTCTCAAGGACCCGTTCCACAAAGTTATATACACACTGTTTTATAGTTATACGGAAATATTCACCAATTCCTATTTCGAATCACGCTTTCAGTGTAGATTTTTGTCTACATTGTCATCTTGTTCATTATAGTACAGGTCTTATGATAAACTGATCCCCACCTAAGGTAACCTCCTGCCTATATGAATAAGAGACAGACGTTCGAATAAAGGTGTATATAATATGAAATAATTTATCAAACAAGAGATAAGAATTACGCCTTCAATTAGCGAGATTTAAAAAGACTTGTCCAACCAGAATAATTATATACAAAATTTTGCATCCAGCTACACTTTCCTTGCTGGGAATAATGGATAATTAATTAAAATTAAAAACAATAGATCGAGTTCTAAAATATATCATCCAGGTGAGAAGAACACCGCATCATCGGATTAATTATGTTTCATTTAAAAGGATATTAAATGCGTAATTAAATAAATTCCGTGATTTAATGCTGGAAGTAATTCCCTTCCCTCAGAGAAGGAAATTAATTAAAAGAGAGTGGGAAAAGAAAATGTTTTAATTAAAAGTAGAAATTGCTTGACATTACGCTAACACGAATTCTGAGCAGCAGAAGAAGTTCTTTAATCTTGTTTTCATTAACTATAAAATCGTCGATCTGAAAAGATAAACAAGATAAGTCCGAACAGAACCAAAAATTGAAGGTTTGCGGTTCGTAAAATAAACAGCGTCATACCCATGATAGTGTCTTATAATACGAGCAGAAGCTTTTGTTCTTCGAATTCAAAATGTATACTTAAATCGTAGATTTTAACACATTTTTTCTCACCTAGTACAGGAAACAGGGTCTTACACAATCATAACAAAAAGTGCTGAGAACGTTTGATGCCCCAATCTGCATTGCGAGGCTATAAAGAACTATACAGTAGAATTATATATGACAATAATTAACAGAATTACCGCGCACACTCAAAGGAATATGCTCTAAAGAATTTGTTAACTGAACCAATTTACTTTTTTACATTCTGATTTATTTATGAACCCTCAAGTAGCTAGACTGTCCACTACAACATATACAGTCTTATCTATTCCATATCATACACAATTAAAAAAATATTTCTGCTTCCTTCCACCAAATATTTTACTACGTTCTTTTATCGTACCTAATAACTGTTTAATGCCGTCTCCTCTAACAATATTACGTGAAACAAAAAAGTAGTAAAATTAAGTGTAAAGATAAAATTCTTACTTTAATTAAGCGACACAAAGAACATTCATTTTCTAAAAGTGCATCTCAAAGCAGCAGTTCATGAGAAGAAATTCCTCACATTGGAATTCCTGTTTAAATAATATGCTAACATAGATGTTCCAATGTACTCATTCGCGTAAAACAAATTAGTTTATTCAGGATTAAAAAAAGTTTTTTTAACTCTAACAAATTTTATAACACCTTAGATGTTATTACTCATAACCTCTTTGTGTTATTCGTGAAAATATCTGGCAGCAGCTTTTCTAAAAAACTGGTTCTGCATTGTAAAAAATGAAGTTCTTTACAAAGGCCTCTCACGTTAATTTCAGAAAGCTTTTGACTTTAGCTGCCACAAAATTCCACAAACTAATACACACAATTAATAGCTAAGCTGAAACACAAATAACAATTTTCTTGCGTTCATTATCATAAAAACATTTTCAATCGATTCAGTACTTCTTTACAATTCGCAGTCACTGTGAAGTACGTTTCAGCAAGCTGATGTTGCGTTTCGTTGCATGTGTTTTATATTCCGCTCAAGTCAACATATAAAAGGTGAGATAAAATGGTTTTACCAATGGAAATCCGGGCTTTATCAGATCCCTCTCCATGTAATTCACTCATATCTGTCATGTAAAACAATTTTTCTGAACCCCCAGCAACGCACAAAGTAAAACTTCCAAAACCTTTCGCCGAACGATGGCAAGTTCTGTCTATGATTAATTCGCAATATTTAACTGTAAAATAAGTGTGTGTATTTCTTAGGCCATCACGTTACTTTAAGAGTCTGGGTGTAAAGCGACTGTAAGAGAGGCCACTAATAAATTAAACTGTAATACACAGATGGGAAGACGCAGGGTATTCAATCCACAGTTACTGACACACAGACACAATGGGCATTATGTATTTTAAGTTGGATTTGAAGTTTTCGCGGCAATGAGTGCGCGGACATCTGTCTTCCGTCTACAACCCAGAAGAAAGCTTTCTTCATTATATAATCTATTTCGAGTATGTACATGTATGCTGAGAATATATCTATGGGGTGGAAGATAATTGGAACGAGGAATTGTGTTTGATCGTACAGAACAATTGAAGGCTATTTCTTACCTCAAAGCTGTATATAAACTAAATTACTGCAGTATGGGTACTGTACTCCCCCCCCCCCCCCAACAGTTTCATACGACTAGCAATGTAATGTTTCCCAAACAGTTCATTAGGTTGTGTTATAGAATTCAGCTTGTCCAATTCTGTTTCTATCTATTTGGTGCAACCCCTCCAGTTATGCAGTCTCCCTGTTCCGTATTTGCAGTCTATTCCATGGCCAGAGGCATTTTAGAGAGGATTTGCTAGTATACATACAAATATGACTGAGAGTACAGAAGTGTATTCGTTCCAACACAGAATCAAGCAATCAAATACCTTTACTGGCGCAGAGATTTTATTATTTTAGATAAGGAACAAACTTGACACAGGAAATGCAGATCAATAATTTTAAACAAAGTAAAAATATCTCACAGTAAAATCAGAATATCTACATTGTATTTGTCCAAATATTACTATTTTTATTTTACTCTAAAATAACGGCTATAATATCAAAAATCACTTTTAAATAAAACTGTGTTCATGTTGTTCCAAATGAGTGATACCGAATCATCGAACGTCGTGGTAGAATGGTTAGCATTGCCAACATTTACAAGGAGTCTGGTTTACAAACTTGAATTCTGTTTTATAGAGTTCGCTCTTTAACTACAGCTCTACAGAAGCTGTATTTTACCTTAACAGAGAATGAGGGTGTTGAGAATAAGACACCAAAAATAATATTATGGCTTAAGAGAGAGGAAGTAACTTGAAAACGGAGAAAATCACATAACCTTGACCTTTATCAACTATAGATTGCACTTCATCACGGATTGTTAGCGTTATCCAATTCAGAATAGATACCTGAGCACGACATGTAGCGTTATGGGAGAGAAAAGGTGATTATAACATTTCATTTGCAGAAAAACTAAAGGAACACTACATAGACGATTACACGGCGCTACAACTCAGAATACAGCCATCTTAGGACTCACCCCCGTGAGAACCTCGAATCTTACTTCTGCGTTGAAACGTTTGGTCTCGAGTGGAACTGAACCTAGAGCTGTGAATCTGTGGAGAAGAGTCTAAACCAGCCTTTCTAAACCTATGGCACCCGTACCACTGGTGGTACGCGAGCCAATGTTGAGTGGTACGCGAACTAAGTAAGAAAATCAAAAGATAATATTAACATAAATAAGTTTTCCCTGAACACATTTGGTTATTGTTACATTTAATGTGTTACATTAGAATTAATGGTACGAAAGCGAAAAAGGGTGAGAACCCCTGGTACTAAGCCAGACTCGCTACAAACTTAATTGCGAATTTATATACATATCACGTTTCTTGTTCTGCTTATTGCTTGCGCAGTTCATAAACGGATGGTGGCAAGACCAGACATAGTTTTCTTCGTGTTCTCCAGGCAATTGTTCTGACAGCAAACATCGACTGGTGGAGCACACAAATGTTGCTCTGGATCGATACAATCCGAAATAAATAAAACTCGTCACTTTTTGTATACGCAGCCTTTAAATTAATCAAATCCATTTAGTAGTTCTGATGATAAAGCAAACTTATCGAGAGAGAAGATTTCTCTTTATATGTTCATGTTATGTGTTTCTTCCAAAGAAAGCACAACCATCTGTGCAGCAGAAGATTCGTGTAATCTCCCATGTTTCGTGACCGCGTCATGTGATGGAATTCAAATCACATCGCCCGGAACGTGCCCCAGGTCCCGGAGACGCGCTTACATCCGCCCCAATCCTCCGTATCGATTAGAACCGGAGCATGCATGGCTTTCGGGATATAAGAAGAGAAATGCAGGCTTACTTTGGAATATGCCAAGTGCAAACATGTGAGATGTTTCCAGTCTTCAGAGCAATACAATTTAAACAGTCCAATGCTCCTGGTAGAGAAATGGCGGATGGAGACTCCATTTAGTCCTACATGTCAAATCGAAGTATTCAGAGAGAGAGAGGGCCAACTAGCCAGATAAAGAAGTCTAAAGGGTTCTGATAACGGTGTGGTGTAATAAGTTCGACTGTTATTTGGGCATTGCTCATTGTCTTGGTTATTTGTCAAAAGACACACGACGTTTCAGAGACTGGATCTGACTTTGTCATGAGGTTTAGGTGAAAGTTTAACTTCATTAAATGTTCAGTGACGGACACTAGCTCAGCCTAAAGCAGCAACCGGAATAGGCACCCCTCTTTCATTTTTTCTCTGATGATGGAGACAGATCCACCCTCCGAAAGGTATTTTTAACAAATATCCAAGACGATGGATAATATCCTAAATAACAGTGAAGCTTATCGCCTAATAAGGTTTTGAATAAACAAGGATAAAAGTCTTATTTTAGGTTTTCAAAGCGATAAGTCCGAAGATCCTGAAGAATCCTGATGATGGAGGCAGCAAGGACCTCTGAAAAAAAACGTTGGCAAACTTCTACCAGACAACACGGCGCAACAACCCAGAAGACAGCCATCCCCAAGGATGAAAGTCGTCAGCACATACTTTACAACCATGTAATTTTAAAGGGCGAGTTCGCCCTTGTGGCACTGAATGCCTCATGTGAGAGAATCATTGATTTGATGATCTTAATAATGCTTGGTGAAGAATAAAATATTATGAAGCTTCTCGTTATAAAGTTTTCTCCAGCCTGCTGTTACTTCATCTCTCTTTTTTTCTCTCCTTAACGCGAGAAACGAAGTTTCACAGTCATACAAGAGAGCAAGAGAAGTTACATATTTTAATTCAACGTTCTCATTATTCACACGCCCTGACCGTAAATTAAGTGTGTGAAAGGTCAATAACTGCAGTCACACAGGCCCATTTAAAGATTCTGTGACTTCAGTATAGTTCAGAATACATTTTTTGTGCTACTGTCCCATTTCCATCTCTTGTTTAGAAGATCTCACCGTCTTCTTATCGGATTAAATTCTAGAACCAAATTATTACAGTAGTTTTTCAGCTGAAGTTATTAGGTTATTAACTAACAAGTCACTTTTTCTATAAATAAAAACAAAGCTTCCTAAACATAAATCTGCAAATTACTGATTTTCGATACCTTGACTCGAAAACCCACAGCCTTGTAACTTTTAACCGTCAATAGTAGTTCCAGCAGTCGTCTGTCCGTGTTCTGTTTTAAGGCTTTAGATATTTCAGTGACCAATCAAATAAAGGGAATTTCCTGCCAAATATAATTTAATTGAAGGGTGTTTTATTTCCACAGGCACCAAGAAATTCAACTAGAATTTACGGATTTTTATATATGTGCTCTACAAACAGCACTAACGTTATGCACCTTCCGTGTGAGTTAAAGTACCGTAGCACATTAACATTTCCTGTTATACACCATAATTCAATATTCGAATTAAGAAACGAGACATTACACGAAACGTAAACCGATATATAAGAATAGAAGTACTTTCAGCTCAGTCGCCCTTCGCCTACCCTAGTGACAATTATGCAAGAGATTGTTTCATATTAAAGTACGGAAGTTCAGTGTGGAATTCTATGTTTTCTCCAGTCATTTAGGGAAACTAGGTGAATGTTGCGAAACATGCTTCTGGATAATTTAAAAGGACTCACAATGAAAACACTGTGCCAGAACATCCGTTTTTCATATAATCTTCGTAACTGGTTTCAATCTACAGCTCATGCTGTTAAGTAGTATGGGATATTATCGTAAAGTTGTAAGCGTTTATTTTACTAGTCGCGCTACAAAATATAGCACAAGAGATGTTTTAATTAAAAGTATTGTTCCAAACATCCAATATCAGCACAGAATTATATTCAAATACGTGTCCACATTACTAAGGATATACGTGTATTGTGAACTGGGTTTTTGATACACTGGCATATATTTGACAAGTTAACAAGACTTGATTATAGTTCAGGTAATTTTATAAATAGACTTGAAAGTATTATTTTAGTATAACAGAAGGCTCTTCAAATAAATAAGCATATCTTGATAAGTAATAGTAGACGAAGTTAATAAAGAATAATACATATTATGATTATTATATATTATTTTAAGGTAAGAGAAAATAAGACATTCCAGAAGTAATTATAAAAAAGGATACCTACTACACAGACTGCCAGTCCAACAAATATTGCCATACGTTATTTAGTTAATGTAAATAAAGGCATAATCTAATAATAATATACAATTCTAGCTCATGGGTTAGCATGCTCGTTTCGAGCGTTCATGAGAATGCGATTATTTCTACTCAGTTCAGAAACGTTTTACTGCATACAAATGCAAATATGTTAGAAATTATTATTATTAGACTTACGGTCGGCAACATGTTTCCTCATGTTTGTAATCGTGACGTAGGAGTGTTTATAATCAATCTTGATAGAAAAGTTTATACTCCAAAGCGCTTGATCCATTAGTCATCTATGTCAAACTCGAAGTAAATGGAAACTTACAAGCAGCCACCACATTTTTTGTTTTGTTTTAATCCTACAAAATAAACATACGCCACTTCAGACCTGTATTAACTTTGGCTACTGTCGTTCCCACCTCATAAGTTTTTATTTAATGACGTTGGAGCAGCATCGATGGTTTATGTTCATACTAAATTTCACGAAAATTCGTCAGCTGGTTCGAAAGTTTAAACTGAGGCACGGAAGGAGCACGGTGAATATAAAATGGACTAAATGTTATTATCACTGTGTTGAAGCAGCGTCTTGCGAAGGCGTATAGGTGGAGCGGAGGTAAACCTCTATGTATTCTTAATTTCGACGCTAAATTGAAGTGAGTGGCTGGCTGCACGCAATTTCCAGTTCATTTCTGGAGAGGCAACCACTCGTTTTCATTTTGTAAGTTTACCTCACTGTCAATCCGGAGTTACGAAGAGAAGTCTCCGCCAAGACAAAAAATATAACCGCTACCGGCCAACCTGTAATGTCATTATACCGAGGGACGAAAAGAACAAGGACTGAGCCAAGTGCATAAAAGTTATGAAGCTTAAACTCGGTCGTCATATGAAGCCGACTATTAAATTACACCAGGGCTTTTTATTCTTTGCTAAAACTTGTTTTCGTCCTTGAGCCATCGTATTGTGTTGTACTTGGTTTGCAGACTTTTCTGAAATTCTAGTTTGTTTCATTTTCAAGGCAAAGCGACGAACAGTAAACCTGGACAACATGTATTAGTAACAGGCAGTAAGCGTTTTGAAGTTTCTTCATTTCCAGGAACACATTTATCCTTAATTCGACCCATAGACTACGTTTCGTGTGTGCAGTGCGCTTAGACATAGTCCTTCAGCCAGGTGTGTCATTGCTGCAAATGACGTATGTAAATTTTTGGACGTATTTGGCATAAACATTGTCACCCTTGAGGGCACGTTTTTAATAAGGGAAATGATCTAGAGTGTGGTCTAGATTGGTGATCTAGCTTGGTTATTTGTTTTAATTATATTTTTGTTTTTATTTTGTTTCCTTGTATTGTTTAAGTATTTCTTTAGTGTTTTACATTTATATTAGTGTTTACATTGGTAGTTTATTTGTTTTTATATTTAATTTGTACTTTTTGTTGTACTTTTGTATTAGTGTTTGCCTGTCATAGGCTCTTTGCTGTTGGAAAACACTCTAATAAAGGAATTGAATTGAATTGAATAGGAATTCAACCTGTAAGTTCTAATCCACAAAATCTAATATAAGCCACTTCAAGAAGCGGTTAAAGAAAACCAGAAGCTGATCGCTTCTTACCGTAAGTGCAATAAGATTTGGTGTTTTTCTCCAAAGATTCAACACTTTCGTCCTCACAGCAAAAAAATGCCTCAAAAACAAAAAAGAACAGCGATTGGGTTTGTGACGCATAGGCGAGCAATATTTACGAACGGCTGAGGAAATTCTGCAGCCCACTGAACTAAAACACTTTCACGGCTGATGAAAGATGGAAAAGACAGAAGAGTACAAGTAAAAGCTGAGCTTTGTGAACTTCACCGGGCAGCCGATAGAGCAAGCATGCTTCAGCGGTTTGTAAATATCGCTTACCAAGTCTTCGTGACCTATGAAACTCAAACAACGCTCATTTTTTCCTGCTCATGGTCCTAGATTGTGTCTGCAGGTTACTGTTATACTGTTAGAATGCCCAAAAGCTGTTAGTTACACTTCGTCCAAAAACATCTTCAAGTTAGGGAGGAAAAAGTATTCGTTGATTGCGACAAGGGGACTTGACATTGAGCCTGAAGCTCTACCTTTCTTATTCCAAACAGACAACTAACTTCCATTCAGTGCTCTTAAAACATTACAATGCTTATTTTGCACTGTGGTTTAAGTATCTGCAAGACTTTGCTGATTTCATGATCACTTATTCGTCTGTTAGAAGCAAATATGTTGTTGTCTGTACGGGATATACCCATCTGATGGTCGATAAGAGGCCAGCATTTAACATGCGCCCATACAAATGCAATAGTTTAAGATTTACTAAAACCACAAAACATTTCGCCCGAACGTTATGTTTTTCATCTTCAAGCATAAATCAATATAGAACATATCAAGACCCTACTTTGAATGACGTGTTATTCACATGGCAGCCGTGTTGATATTAGAGACCGGGGATTACCAAGTATGGAAACGGAGTGGCCTCAAATGCCACGATACCCACGCATAATTCACGAAATTCAGTTGAGTATAGTTGGCATATAAATCTCTTAGCCTACGTTGGCAGTTTTAGTTCCTGAGTAGCGTATTCAGTTTGTGGTTGAAGTAATCTTTTTCTGGCTTGTAAAATTATAGACTTTATATTGGGCTAATCCCCAATTCAGGATGCAGCTTACAGTTGGCGTAAGAAGATTCGCTGCCTCAGACTTAATTCCGAGTTGTAACAAGTCTGAATACGTAATTAGAAGAGGAGTCAGATGAAAAGAAGGAAAAACAAAAAATGCAAACTTCGGTAGTATTGTTAAGATTTGTGTGAATATATGTTTCTTTCGACGTATCGACGAAGAGGTTGAAACAGTTCGTAACTCGTTTTCTGCCATGTATCCGATTCGAATCTCGAACAAAGTACATTGGTTCCGTTCTGGAAAGTTCGCGGCTTTCCTCGGTCTTTATAGAAAAAATTTGGTATGGTATCATCACAACACGGCCATTACGTATACATAATTATTATTTCAGTATTTAACGCAAACATAACTTCATATTTTATACGTCATTATTTAACATTTATTTAAATACAATTTAACAAATTTCAATCAATATGATATGTATATTGAGGTTTAATTAGTCGTTCGTTTCAATGTAATTTCGTGCATATGCCTCTGGGGTACAGGATAAAGCGCACCCCTAAATTAAATACGGCACCTATTCAAAACAAAATTCACATTCATAGAAACATATAAATGTCCACACAGCTTTATAAAAATGTCGGTCTATACACCGTAATGTCGGTAATGTCTATAATCAGTTACAAGATTTCTCTACGATAAGAGAGTTGCGTGCAGGAAACAATGTAATTTGGCAAGCCACGTTCGCCTGTTAGTATTTTGACTATAGCTATAGCACTTATCAGTTTACAGGTGGAATTAACTGCCTACTGCAGAGCTGGGCAATTATTTTTTTACTTTGGAGACCGCAGAACATCTCCTACGCCATATCAGTAAATAAAACCTATCATTAATTGCAGTGTCATTTTCTCAAGTAACGACATCCCTTCTGGGAATAATCTTATAGTATTTCTATTCTTTAGAATAGTATTCTGATATCTCATATTTTCATTTTCATGATGACGAAACAGTCACATTTACACACACCCCTTTTCCAATTCCTTTTAAGCTGTTGCGAAATGTTTGTTCAATCATTATTAGGTCTCTAAATACGTAAGTGTGTGCACATTTTGATGAAACGTTTTGTTTTGGTACAATATTTAAAAACTATATATACACATAAAATTTAATCTATGCACGATAATTAAATCCTTGCCAACGGTATGCTTCAGATGTTCAGTTTTTCTGGAGTAGTTGTGTGTGTCTAAAGCCAAATTATGTTCATATGTTATCATGATTGTCTTTAAGTTGTGTAAAAACTTGATATAACAGCTTTATATAAATGTCTGTGTTTCTGAATTTGAATAGTAAAACAATATGGATATAGGTGAACTATTTTGTTGCATCTATTTCCATTATCACAATGGCGAATGTTAAAGGAAGAAAACAAAGGATTAAATTAATTGGAAAATACACAAACGATGTATGTCATGCAAATGCCACAGAACCCGCGTGCATAACAGAAATCCCCACTAAGCTAACAGAATCCGTCTAATCGATTGAATAGTTAAATCAGATCACATCAGTTTCCGATTCCACAGAATCCGTCGGAAACGAGCTATTACATTTCAGAATTTGTTTCCTTCGACATAATTATCTCCAAAATAATAATCCCCGCCGTCGTTAAATTACAAAGTTTATTATACTATTTCAGTTTTATGGAATTAGTGCCAAAAATTTTATCCTTACATATTTTTATCTGCTTGTGACGCATGGCCTTGGCAAATATTAGACACTGGAAAACTTATGTATATTTGGTTAGCCGTTCACGATGACATAAACGTGAAAGCATAGAACAGATTAGAGACAGAACGTAGAGAAACATGAGGAACCACACACTGGCTTATAAGAGTTATGAAAAGAAGTTTTAGCAGTCAGTCAAAGGCTTCGTGTTTAAAGAATTTTAAACACGTTTATTAGATTCTACGTTATCTCACACTAACCAATTACGACTAGCCAACTAAAATATTCTGAGTGACTAACTCCATGGAGCAGAGGTCTTCTTCATAAACTAATAGCACGAACATGGCTGTCTTCTGGATTGCAGCGCCGTGTAATATGGTAGAAGTTTACAAAAGTTTAAGACGTCCTTGCTGCCTCCATCATTAGGGCCGTAACGATGGACTACACGGCGCTACAATCTAGAAGACAGCCATCTTAAAAATATTTGTACACAATAGGCCTAATTATCATGAATGTTCATAATGTTCTGGTGATCACAGTTCCACAGTTGACTGAATTCACGTAACAAACCGTCAACTAATTAAAAAGATACTTGCAAGGACAAAACTTTTAAACTACAGAGATAATAGTACAAACCATCTGCTGTAAATTAACAGCAGCTTTTCGTTTTCACCAGAGAGCCAAGGGGTGTATTTATGAGTTTCGCATAATTCTCATGACAAATCAACAGAGATTTCCGAAATCGATTTCTGTAATGGAAAAGCGCTGTATTTTAAGTGTTAACTAAATTTTTAAATATTACAGTGATTAAATATTTAATACACCAGAAAATATGGCAATTTTGTCCCATCATTTTATATCACTGCAAATAGCATATTATATTTCAAAAGCTGTGATAAAAATTATATTATGACATTCAGTGTTTGTATCTTATGTCAAATTCTCAGCTCATAAGAATGCCCTTTCATTTAATTGGGTAGAGGAAAAAGTGTGCAAAACGTAAAAAATGTACCGTATCAAGCACTGAAGTAAGTTTTAAGTAGGTCGTACAAATATCAGTCTATTTAAATGCATAAAAAGTTATAAAGTTCTACAGTTTCTTATAGTCGTTCAAATCTTTAAGGCTTGCGTCGCCAATTAAGGCATCCAGACTTAAAATTAGTATAAAAGCGTCTCGTAAGCCTGTATGCATGCTAATGAAAGCCAGAGCCAGGAAGAAAAAATCCTAATAGGTGCATTTTCCATAATGTTGGCTCGTTTATACACGACATCGAGTCGTGCAGTGTAATCGCCGACTTAATATCCCTATTTAGACGTTGAATGTTGTGTTTTACCTCATCGTTTAAATCACGCCATTAACAATGAAAGGATGGAGAGTTACGAGCCTTGCCGATCCCATAATTCTTGTAACATAAGCCGTCATTTGTTTCAGTTTCCCATTTCACTCTCTGACTCACAAAATCTCTATAACGAGCCAGTATACGGTGTAGACACACTTAATTTGATACACTGGGTACATTCTCATTGTTTTTGTTTTAATTAATAATATATTCTTCAGTGGACGTTTATAAACCAAGAATACGGAAAGATTCAAGAAATTCTTTTCGGATATTTGGGATAACCAAACGCGTTCATATAGTGGTTAGAACTTCTGTAGGAAATCTGCAAATAATATCAGTCAAATTAATGTTTCGAATAAAAAACTGGATTACTGCTAAAATGTTCAAATTAGCACACCGATCGATAGCCTGCTGTCTGTATGTCCTATTTTAAACTGTGATTAGATTTGTTGAACATCCTGTACTCGTTTGATAAGGATTGAACTGAAGAGAGGAAACTTTGGAGTGCATTGTTTTAGGTTGAGCGAACAGAGACCTCTACGTCGGTTATGCAACACGCGCGCTCCACCAAGTTAACACGATAATGGTTTGTATGACAGAACGACGATCTGAAATCTGAGAGCTACATGTCGTCAGAACAAACTCAATGAGCAAAAAATTGGACGGAAAATTAGAAGTCGGACAGTGACGATACCGAACTAAACTAAATAATTATTTCTCACTTCCTCTTTCTCAGATGTGGCTCTTAGAAAACTGAATTTCAATTTTCAATCACTTTAAAATACTGTAGGGGGCATTATACCTTAGGTACCTACAAGTATGCACATACGATCAAACGAACGCGTATAACTTGCCCGGAGAATGGCCAACCCGGTTGTAATAGCAAGCACAAAAGTGAAAACTGCGTAAACCGAAGTGCAGTGCATTCCACTCTTATGTGAACATGGCATTAACATCTCCAAAGCCATCCAGAACAGCAAAAATCATTCAGAATGGAAAGAAAGCTTGTGAAAACAGTGTAGTCCGGTCCGGATTCCACCTTTCCAGCACTCCTCTGTTCGTACCCGGCTTCAAACAAACGTAGAGGAGGAAACAAAAAGCTAGTGTTGCTTGTGACAGCATCCGCAATGCAGAGGAGAAGAGGAACTGGGAAATCGTCTTTGGTTTCCTGTCCTCCCCCGCTTCGTGCCTCTCTCAGCGGCCATCCACCGGACAGGTCGCTATCTAACTACTCACAAAATCTGCTGTTGCCAAACAGCGGTAACTTTACCACGTGGACACACCGTATTTCAAAACACTACAGATATTTTCTCCTGCCTTCCCCACCCTCCGCACAGATTAAATAAGTTAGTAGGCATTGCAACATATCTGAAATAAACTTGCTTGAAACTCTGTAAATATCAACTGTCGGTTGATATATCAATCAATATATTCAGTACAAACCTAAGCTCCTAAAATAATTAAATATTTCCACGCAGAAGGTTCCTTCTCATTGCACACTCTTAATTAAATATGTGGCTGAAGAAGACAAAAGGCAATTTTTCATTAAAAACATATTCCGCATATGTAAGATTTGAGGTTTTCACAGTGGTGAGTATGAAGATTTTTGTCTTCTGGGTTGTTGCGCTGTGTAGTCTGGTCGATGTTTACCAACGTTTCAGAGGTCATACTGCCTCCATCATCAGGGCGATGAATCGCAGTATGACTTCTGAAACGTTGGTAAACATCGACCAGACTACACAGCGCAACAACCCAGAAGACAGAAATCTTCATACTCATCGCCCTGATGACGGAGGCAGTATGACCTCTGAAATGTTGGTAAACATCGACCAGACTACACAGCGCAACAACCCAGAAGACAGAAATCTTCATACTCATCGCCCTGATGACGGAGGCAGTATGACCTCTGAAACGTTGGTTAACATCGATCAGACTACACAGCACAACAACCCAGAAGACGGAAATCTTCATATTCCGCATAGCTTAATTCAAACTGCTCAAAATGTACAACTTTCCAGCAAGAAAAACGCGTATCTCTGTCAATAATTGGTCAGTAACAAAGAAGATCATTGACTCAGTTATAGTAACAGAGTGTAAGTGGAGGTGGCTGAGATATAACGCACACGATCTTTCTGAAGGAACATTTTGAAATGCGATTAACTAACTAACGTGTGCTACCTTACCTAACCTAATCTAACCAAACCTAACGTAACTGAATACATAATAGAAACTTTCTTCTAATGATTTCACAGGGGATTAAAACAATGGTTCAATCATTACACGGTATTTATTTTGGTCACTGTGTATTTTTTTAGAACAACGCAGTGGTCTACACAAATAGACAGGCAGACAAAACGCTATCACTTTTATGTTCCTTTCATTCATTTCCTTAAAAAAAGTTTAAAGATTGATGATTAATTCATTGAATACTCTATTGGCTCTTCATATTTCCGTAGCAAATGTCGGTCAACAAATGTGAAAACTTCCGAAATCTAAAATGAATTTTTTTTCAGCTTTACAGATGGTTCTTAGTTCGTGTTCAGCAGGCATGTGAAATTCAATATCTACTAAGGGCCAGGACGAGTGGGACATGCCTGGTTTACACTGTAAGGTAATTCTATCATCAATCACATTGCACATGAGCTTATCTGAATCTCTGTTCTAAACAAATACTGCTACATCAGACAGTTTCATATTCTTCAAAGCATCGCATTTATTAAACTCGTGTTGAATTTCATGCTTAAATGAATGGAAATGTGTGCTTCAACATAGAATCCACATTTTTCGTGCGTGTTCGTTCCGATTTTGAAAATGTATTTGTTTATTACGTATGTTCATTTATGTTTTACATCGCAGATATAAATGGCTTGTTTCAGAATGAATTACACTTTTTGAAGCAGAAAGTTAGTTTTCTTTTTATTTCCTTATATAGACTTATTCACATATTAAAAATATTTCCAAATATGGAACTTCTGCAGTATAGTGAGTTGTACATCTTATGTAATTTACACATCTTTGTACAACAAACCACGTTTGATATAGTTTATGAAATTCGAATTGTTTAATGTAATGTGGATCTTTTGGTGGACAGACAGAAAAATTAAATTCGCCTCGCAATTGTTAGTGTATAGTCTCCAAAGAAGATTTTATCGAGACGTTATTAATATTTACGGAGTGTATACGGACAGACATACAAAAACATTTTACTGTGTACATGTACTTAACGCGTAAGACACCGAAACGAATATACAATTACAACTAACCAGAACACTTGGAGTTCGGGAAGTTCGATTAAGGCAATTTCAAGGAGAATTTTCCGTGTTGGAAAATTTACACAAAATTGCCGAATACAGGAATTAGGTCTATGTGAGCAGCTACTTTGTACTAGGAAGCCTGACAAGTACATCAGCGTGTCTGTCTGTTTGTCTACAGAACTCTGCAGTCTCAACTCTGACGAAATCCTACTTCCACAAGAAGGGGAGATTTTCTTTGTCGTGTTCCTTGAGCAGGTTCGGTGCCATCTCCAGTAAATATACACAGTTTCCCTTACGTATTATTTTAAGCGATGCCGACGTAGTTACATCAAATTCCGCGAATTTCGCAGACTCCTCTGTAATTCAGTGACGAGTGCTTCGGCCCAAAAAGTAGCGCTCCGTCAGACCACTCAAACTAATGGAATATAAAGTGAATGTTTTCTAATAAAACGTTGGCATATTAGTGTTGTTATTATTTTCGCGTATTCTGTTTAATGTATGTATTTATTAGTGTTTGCCTGTCATAGGTTTTTTATTGCTGGAAAACACTCTAAATAAGAAACTGAGATCAATTGAATGTACCTTAGCATTGTGGTGCAATTATAGGGGTAATAATAACCCATTTCCACACTACCTGACTTCTAGATAAGGATTCGTCACTTTACTACCTTGATGATGGAGACAGCAAACACCTCCGAAACGTCGGGTGTACTTATACCAGACTTCAAAATTCAACATCCCAGAGAAGTCATTTTCACACTCGCCGCCGCGAGAACCTCAAATCTCATCTACAACTTTTATTTCAAATATTCCTTGACACAATGAGTAGTTAAAAATCAGGTCTAATTGTTAGCTCCATAAAGTGCGACTAGCTCTGAGATAATGGGTTTTTTATCTACTGCAGTATATTTGTGTATGTAATAAATTATCCAAATTATCCACGAGGTATGAAAAATTGCAAATAAAGCATTTGGCAAAAGTATCAACTCTTGTTTTAGTGTTGAGAGCAGTAAATGTATTTCAAGTGTCCTTCGCTACTGTCACATTCTCTCTCATTGTTCCCTAATTGAACAGACGTGTTGGCAAAACTTCAATAAAATCACCAACAGAGCGACGAGAATAAATAATTGTATTCAACTTTTATATAAGTTTCTGCTTATAGGCAGAATATGCAAAGACTTTCGTTTTATGTCTAAAATCATTAGTCCTGTCAAGACAGGAGACAGAATCACAAATAAGGGATGATTCTGATTGTTTTCACGACGGCCATGGCGATGACAGAGGTAGCTTAATTCACGGGTTCTTTCAAGGTAACAGAAGTTATCTGATTGAGCCATTAGAATTAACTGCTCGCTGTTCATTGTCGAGAATATCAGTACAACTGTGCCACAGATTATCAACTACCTTATATAACGCACAACGGCACCTTTGATATTTTCGATTTTGATTCGATATCAACAAACTTATTAATATTATTTACATTATTCTCCACAACGTTAACTGCATCATCATTTCAGACCTTTCAAAATTAGCTGTATCGGTATGTTTAGAGACAGAATCTGTGAAGCACAATGCATTTTGAGAAATTAAAATGCACCAATAATAAAAAAATTCTCGCCCTTTTCTGAAACCTGAAGACACATTCCCATATTAAAAAGTGGTCGTTTTTCACGCAGGATTCGAACCCACGATCTATGTGTTTGAGCGGTCAAAACCGACCTATCTACCATATTAATTGACTGTTATAAACTATGGCAATGTGAGTAATGTTCGTATTAAAGTACGATACAATTAAATATCACCTGATCAATACGATACTCTGGCAGTAACGAGACGGATATTATGGGACATACAACAGCCGACTGCTCGTTTGTGAACAAGTACGTAAGCGTGGGCGATCATACACACAGTGATGTGTGCGTATTGGAAAATGTTACTGTTGTATGGACAGGCTGGTAATTCAGTGGAGCTGAATGAATGGGCGTTTGGTGGGCAGAGATGAGGTGGAGCATTACACCATTTTGAAGGGCATAAACGTAATACCACAGTCCACGGGTCACACAAACACACGCTTGTATGTGCAGACCTGAAAACGGGCGATGTTTCCCAACTTCTCCCCTTTGTACCTGCTTTTTGTTTCACCAAGCTCTCTACATTAAATGAAATTAAAGTTGCCATGCACGAACGTTCGACATGTACGAGTATTTACTAATCAGATATTACTCTCAGAGTATTTTAAAAGTAAATTTAAATTTAACTTGATATCGACTTTAAGTTTAGATTGGTATGATACATTCAGTTATTTATGTTTATTTGGAATCTGTATTATACCTTTAAAATAAAAATAATCTCTTTAATATTTTAATAATTAAACAATTGAATTAGCTGACTCGTCTATGAATGGATTTAAATTGGAACAAGTGTAATGTTTTAAACATAACTCGGTGTTTAAACGCCGTATTACCTCCAACTATATATTATAAAAATGAAGATGGCTGATCGCAAGGTTCTTCTTTGAAAAGTGTGTCAGAATTTCAAAAACTTTTCATGTTGCGGTTAATTTATGTTCTGACTATTAGCAATGGATAAATATCCGAAGCTGGCGGAAATTTCGTTGAGAACTCGCTATGTGTGTCTACACCAAAACCCACTGAAAATATTATAAAACGACTTAAATATTTATCTGCTCTTAGTATAAAAGCCACTGTCCATCACGCCATGGTGGCGCCTATGGAGGGGTTTGGCTGAGTCTGCGTTTGGCAGGTGTCTGGAGTTAGGAATACGATTTTGTGTTGGTGCATTTGACAGAAATCTATTTTTAGTCGCTGTGAACGTTTTTTCACTTTTAATTTGCTATACAGAGAAATTTTATGAATTTTGTTCTTTCAACGTCATTTACAAAGATAACGCATTACTCTTTAAAACAAAATAGCTTCATTCCCGTCAAATAACAGGTCATTCTGCACTTGTTCTGTGGTTATAGCTAGTCTCCCGTATGAGATTCTGACGCAGAGCAGTGTAATCGTTAATATCCACCTGTGATGGTCCGGATAAATGTTCATTCATTGCTATTTTATCTAGTGCTTAAACATGAAAGAGTTAAGTCTCCGATAACTCTTGAGGTTATTCGTTTGTCTAAACAATTTTCTTTTGTGTTTATAGTAAAAAGTGTTATCTCTTAAATTGTAAATAACACATACGATTCGTGAAATTCATCTCTAAATCTAATTAACGATGATGTTGAATTACTCATTTCAATTTTTGGACTTTTTCAATCGTTATTATTAATGTTTTAAATCTCTCTTTGGTTTTAACTTATCATTCTCTAATAACTTAAATATAGGTGTATAAAATCGATAGTGACCTCGCAAATGTCCATATAGTTTGCATAATTAAACGTGTGTGTTAGGTATAACTAATGACTAATTAAATCGTTCACATTTCGATCGGGATTCAAGGATGACGCAAACAACTGTGAGATGCAGTTGCCAAAATTCTCATTCTCCTGTCTAGTTCCCATTACATTACTTTCCAGACTACAGGTGACAATAAAATTCAATTACCATTAACTTTATGTATAAACTGGACAGAATTCCAATTAGAGGTAAACTGGTTTATATAGACGTTGTACCAAACTCATAGCCTGACACAATTAAAAATCAATATCCACCATATGAGTATTCAATTTGCGAATGCCAATGGTGTGCAAAACAACGGCATATACTCAAACTGTTATGAACACAACTGCAGTTAAAACGGTTACATTTAATTCTAATAAAGCCATTTGCTAAATCCAATTATTACGCATTACATTTCAATTAATAACACAAGCCGACTTGGAGATTCTGTTCAGTCACATATTTAAGAGTGATTTTCATATTATTGTGTGTCATGTGGCATTGTCAGATAATTTCTGGAACGAAATAAGTTTACAAACAAATTAAAATATGAAATTTGTGTGTCGAAAACTTAGTAGCGATTTTAAGTGGTAAGTGTTCTTTGCTGAAAGTTATTTAGGATTATCATTTTACACGGCTTGAAAAGTGTCTAAGTTTCTTCAAAGTTTTTCCTTAGGAAGAAAGGAGGCTGTACTCACACGTGACACAGCGATACGAGTGACATCTTGCCAGTCCCTGACAAAAAGTAGACCTGAAATATATTGCAAACGACATACTGTTGAGTGAGGTCTCAGGTTCTCACGGTGGTGAATCTGAAGACGGCTGTTTTCTGGGTTATTTAGCCGTGTAGTATGGTAGAAGTTTACCGACTTTTCTGAAGTGCTTGCTGATTCCATCATCAGAGTTATAGCATGGCGCAGCAACCCAGAAGACAGCCACCCTCAATATACTATCATTTCAGGTCCGGTTATTCTCTCATTTCAGCAACATTTTAATGTTGTTCGCTCGAAATGTACCAGGACGGCGTCCTGTCGCATGCGACCAGAAAAAACTCTATTTTAGATTTCGAATCGTACTTACATTACAAAATTTCGGATGCGCCCACAAAGATCAGTTTTCTCTCAGTTTCCCCACAATCCAGGCCCCTTCACTAACGCGCATTGCGTCAGAAACAATCCTGGCGACTGGCGAGGAACTTTTGTGTTGCAAAGTACAAACTCACAGTTAGACTTCAGCACGAGGGGCTTGTCAGTTTAATAGAACATTTCATTCTTGAGAGAAGAGAGTGCTGAGAACATGTGAACCTAACACGACTAAGAAACTTGCATGACGACGAGATTCATAATTCATAAACTAAAATGTTTCCGGATCAAACTGAGGAAGATTAAATTGGCGACACATTTAAAAACGGATTTGAAGATGGGAAATTAGTGCAAAATCATTGTCGGAAACTTGAAAAGTACGAGAATTCTGATGACGTAAGCAAAGTTGCTATAATAATATTAAAGTGAATCTGAAACAAACAAGTTGTAATCTCATTAACTGGATGCTTTTATCATATGGGGAGTTATCCTAAACAAAGAAACTAACTTTCGGATTTCATGAAAAGGCGAGTAAATTCTTGGCCAGTTGTGTGGCTGTCAATTTCTGAACGTCTCAGCTCCATGCAGATAGTCCGAGAAGTGAGGTACCAGACATATAGTACACCTGAGGACCAACGTTAAACCTGACTCACGTCACTTTGCGCACCACGAATTCCACATGAACTGACCCGAGATTAGAACCAAGCATCCAAG
Source organism: Zootermopsis nevadensis (assembly GCF_977971745.1). Taxonomy (NCBI): domain Eukaryota; kingdom Metazoa; phylum Arthropoda; class Insecta; order Blattodea; family Termopsidae; genus Zootermopsis; species Zootermopsis nevadensis. The sequence goes on from NW_028259136.1 coordinate 1,594,075, forward strand.
GTCAGAAAAACATGTCTAACGTATTGAGCTATAACGCGGCTACTTCCAGAATAAGTAAAGCATAATGTAACTGTTAATTGACAAGCGAAATTTCCACGCTACTTTGTTTTAAAGCGTGTGTACAATTCGTCGGAATCGGAATCCTAAAATGAACCACATCAAGAACCATCGCTTTCAATAAGTAAACCTTGCCGCAGTCCGGCATGGTAACCATCAGATCGTAATGAACAAATACGCACGGCGTTACGCTGACATTAAGTTACCAAGACCCTATCATCCGTCGATTTGGGTACATAGCCTGCGTGGTTAGTCCTGATACACAACGTCCCTTATACCCCTGTTGCACTAGCGTCGAGAAGTCCCCCAGGACCGGTAATTACTCTGTACAGTCCAGCGTGTGACCCTGCGCCCAGACTGCTACACTGGCGTCGTGTAATTTGGAGACTGTGGGACAATAGCAGATAAATTGCAACAAATTTCAAGCTGTTGGCAGCATGGAAATTCACATCAATATAACCTCCATGCCATTATTCGAGTCCAGCATTTTGCTGGACCTTCATCTCTTGTAGGCATAACCTGTCAAGTATCATTGTGGTAATCAAATCAATATGAATAAGATGGGATGGGCAAACAGTACGGATAGCAAGAGATGATAAATACTAACACAAATTTGATCTGGCTATGAATGGAACACCTAGGTAGAGATGGAATAGTGACATTAAAATTAGTAATAGACGAAGTATGAAAGGATTTATCTGGATCAGGACAGAGACAAATGGTCGGATGCTGTGAAAATGATAATAAACATTCTGGTTAAAAAAAGAAAAGGGAATTCTTTGACAAACTGAGACTATTAACTTTTCTGCATCAATACTATGTTCACACACCTTTCTCTAAAGTCAAAGCCGTCACTTCGTAATACTGTGTATGGAAATTTAGCCTCAAATTAAATTTATTTAAATTTTGGACATATAAAACTAGATATCATTCGTTAAAATAGTATACACATAACAGATTATTTCGTTTCACTGAATCATTTTTCCTGTTTTGTAAAAGTAACGTGTAGATTGCCTTAAAACACGGAAAAGGTTTCATGAATAAATGCTATGGTTATATATTATTATCCCGCACATTAGTCCATGATTTCGGAAAGGTTATTTTGAGGTCATAAATTGGATTTCCTTACCTAATCATTGATGAAATGAAATTAGAATAGAAATAGCCCATACTGCTGAGAGCAGCTTTACAGGCACTACAGTAAACAACTATAAATTGTGCCGTCGAACCTAATCAACAGTAAAAATATAATGTATAAAGACATACATATCTTTGTACATAAATTTTCCTTTTTCCATATCCATGATACCGATAAATACTTCAAACAAAAATTATGTATATATATTATTTCCATTGATTTGGGGTGAGATATTTGTTTAAAATTTATTTTAACATCAATATAGGCTATAGGTTATTACCGACTGGTATGAATTTAAATTAAATAATTTTTTCTTAACACGGTACTTAAATAAAATTCGTTTAGTGCACACCCAGCACCAACTTACAACTTATTTCGTGGGGCAGATTTGGAGTAAATGTGGACTGGGAAGTAAAACAAATCCCTCTTTCCAAATACATTTTAAACGCTTCTTGCAAACAATGTACGAAACGCCTGTGAAAGTACCTCGGTAAAAGAAACAGATCAAGAAGAAAAGTAAAACTTCGTCATAAAATTTCCACATTAGATCGAGCTATCTGCACTAAGCTTACATGCGACAATAACATAATACGCACGATTACGTTTAAGAATTATCTTTCAACCCGCTTTCCTTATTTTGTACGGAAATAAATCCTTGTGCTACCATCACGCCGATAAATCTGTCTGTCTTTTCCCTGCTTCATTCTGAAATGGTGTATGATAACATGAAAATATTCGAAGTTTGCTAAGAAAATATTTGCGTGGAATGTACAAATCCACAGTAACTGACGAATGATATAGCTTTATCTGTGGTATTCTGTTTCATAGCAATACTAATTGAACAAAATCCTCTTCCAAGATTGATGACGTCATCACCCGTGATGACGTTTTTCCCTCAAGCTTATAATAACATGAGAATGGCTGGAAGAAATTTTATGAAATTGTCACTGTAGACTATTTCAAACTCATACTTTGCAATCAGTTACATTCTAATCAGCGTAAGTATAATCTGGCAAAGACCCCAACACAACATACCACTTTAAATGGAGAACGATCATGGTCATTAACAATCTCTGGCTTTAAATCAGCATCGGAATACTGAGCATTTGAATAAATGAGCGTTCGCGTGCGTGAAGTGGTGTGGGAAGTTTGTAATCAGTTTGCAATGTACAGTAAACCTTCAGTTCCCGACCGCAGTAATAACACATACACACGCACTGTTGCTCTTTTCGCACTTATAGGGAACTTCCGACCGTTCTAGCTACATAAGCAGATACCTGACATAACACATGGTTGCAAAGGCATAGCTTACGAATATAAATATAATGAATTCGTATTAAGAACATTTTCTAGACTAACAAGTCTTTAGTGCTTGGCGAGAAGGGCTTCAGTGAATAGAAATTACGTAAGACTTGAGGTTCTCACAGCGGTGAGTATGAAGATTTCTGTCTTCTGGGTTGTTGCGCTGTGTAGTCTGGTCGATGTTAACCAACGTTTCAGAGGTCATGCTGCCTCCGTTATCATCGCTCTGATGACGGAGGCAGTATGACCTCTGACACGTTGGTTAACATCGACCAGACTACACGGCGCACCAACCAAGAAGACAGAAAGCTTCATACTCATCGCCCTGATGACGGAGGCAGTATGACCTCTGACACGTTGGTTAACATTGACCAGACTACACAGCGCAACAACCCAGAAGACGGAAATCTTCAATAGAAATTACGTTGGGCAACCATTCGTGTCAAACATCAAAGAAATTTGTATGGAGCTTGTCTAGATACTCCTTTCTTCTCATCGAGCCAGAAAGTTTGGATGACCTTCAGATGCTATTTCAAGCAACTTCTACTAAAATCAAAACTTTATAAGCTATTTCTGCAAGACCAAAACTAACAGTATCCTCCTATTTATAAATGAGGTTTCCAAACAAACTATTTTATTCATTTTTGTGCCCATAAACAGTATCTTAGTACCTCAGCAGGTCTTCTCCGTCCCTGAACAGTGATACACAAGCCAAGTTTCACATTCATACAAACTAACTAACTCCGTGGAGCAGAACCCGTTTTGAGAAACTAATAGTCAAGAAATTTCTCTCATTTTATGACTCCCAACTGTTCATTATCGTCTTCACTTACGTATATAATATTCTGCAGTTTTGACGTTGAGACTTTTCTCATTCGTTGTTCGTATAAATGTCACTTACTATAGCTGCGTGATTATAAAGTCGCTCTTGATCGTATTGTAAATAAACGCGTATAATCTTTAGTAATAATTGTGTTTTTATTCATTTTTTGGACGTCCTACACATTGTGAGGCAGAGACAATAAATGTCTTAAAATGTTAATTTGCCGGTCCCGTGAGAAATAAAATATTCTGTACTTCTCTCCATTGTGTATCAAGTTCAGTGGAACAAGATAGGCCAAAATCACAATGCTGCCCTATTGTACTTCCCTGTTCCTGGCAGTCCGGCAGTGGTTTTATCCCATCCCATCTGCATATACTACCCTCATCTCTGCTGTCTCATTGATTTTTTTCATCAAATATGCAAAACTACGTTCTCCTCCCCGCGCGTCCGTCACCATCAGTTGTTCTGTTGTGCTGTGCTCGTCATTAAAAATCCCCAGCTTAAAATCCCTTTGATGTGTCGCCCTTGATCGAAGGTAATAAACAGTTTAAATTCGTGTAACCACCTTCACTGTTTTAGTAATAATATTATTTTCCTTCCCCCGACATCCTGCATAACATTCAAAGAGATATTTATCTGATCTACTACGTTAAGCGGTTTCTTGGAATTCGTATTGCTTTAGAAATTTTTTACCTGTTAAAATGTTTTCGAATTCTATTCCAACGAATAAAGAAACTGAAGTACTGTTATATAACATTGATTTGTTCCTGATTAAATCAGGGATAATAAAACAATAACAACATGCATTATGCATGGCGGAAATTAGAAATGCATACACATTTTAGGCTAAGAAACCTCAAAGGAAGGATAAACGTGGGAGATATCAGTCTAGATGATAATATGTTATCAAAATTGATAAGGCTGGGACTACATAACTCTGACTCAATACAGAGATGTAATGGAGGACGCTTGTGAACTCCGATTCCTTAAAACGAATAAAACTGCCTGGTCGATAACCCTGCACCACGAAGTGCGTTTGCTTTATGCGACTCTGTTGGTCTAAGCTGGCATAACTGACACAGTAATTGTAATATTTTAACCGCTGAAATATCCATGAGTCAAGCACCTGAGGCACCATGGTTCACGTTTTCAAAATAATTTGTTGGAACTGTCAAATTAACTAGGCCGTATCGTACCACTAACGCTCACAGCCTTGGCTTGCCTTTTCTTTGAAAGAACCAGTGTTGTCTACGACTCCGCTCCAAGTTTAAGGAGACATTTATCACAATATTCATGCTTGAAATTCTGAGATTCTATCTCATTGATTTCAGACGAGCATATTGATACTAGATATCAGTTACTGTTCTCCCCTTTTCAGCCTAAAAACAGTTTGCGTTAAGCTCGTACCATCCCGCAATAGACGGTAAGTAATTTGCGGTCGTCGCGCGTTTATGTGTCGATTTGCGAATACTCGAAGATTAATGTAACGTTGTGTAATAATGACGGTGCTTTAAGACAGATTGGGCTGGAAAAGGGTGTGGTCTAAATGAAGCGTCTCTCATAATTCGTGGAGAGAAAACAAAGACCGCCCGAGCGAAGTCGCCATTTACTTAATGCTGCTCTAAATCAACGACATGGATAGGAAGGAGTCGCTCTGTTTTAAGGCTCCAGTTAATTTCTGCGTATTAATACCAGAAGAAGACGGCGGGAGGGAAGGTACCCCGTGGTACAATTGTTTTATAATTCTATAAAGATGATCTGGAAAAATGCCAATTAAAATTATGCTATTCGTCATTTCCAAACCTTCTGTTGTTTCTTCTGTTGCGAGATAACAATACTTGCTTAAGCATTACAACTAACATTGTCGCTTCAGTATTATAACACCAAGTCAAGACTGTGCAGTCTGACTGAAGATGTGTGCGAAAGTATAAATATTGTATATTCATCATGACTAGGGAGTCTTAACGGACTCCTTAACAAGTGGCGTCTCACAAACACCAAACGGCCTTTGAAGACTCTGCGCATAAATCCTCGGCGTTCTATCCGCGGTAACAAACAGGAAATAGTCCAGGAAAGGGAGTCATTAAAGGGGCCGAGTTTTCTTGGCAAGAAACCAGCAGAGATTTTCTATTCAGTAATATTTGTCCAGAGACAGATAGGGGTCAAATTACGATGGCAGAGCATATCGGGTGCTTTTAATTACGGATGAAAGTGAGCGACAGCGTGACTGAAGGCAATAAAATTATATTATTTCGTTCTTATGTCAAAGCCTGACATATTAAGTAAGACACTGTTACTTTACAAACACAATTCAAGTTATCAACAAATTTAACAATAATTCTATAAAATCTTGTGGGGCGATCAGCCGCTTCAAATGGTTAAAAGGCGAAACCGACGTTTTAGGGATCATCTCTGTCTCCATTATCTGATTAGAACTCTGATGATGGGAACAGAGATGGTCCCTGAAACGTCGGTATGTCTTTTAACCATTTGACGCAACTGGTCGCCCGAAAAGATTCTATTGAGTTACGTCGACGCGAAAGCTTCAATCATATATTAACAATAATTTTCACTGGTGGCATCCTGGATTATTACAGCAATTTTTAAACACGGGCTGAAAATACCTGATGAACCAAATAATCTGTGTTCTGAGGAGGATTTACAGAGAGAAAGAGATAAAAGAATTGTGGAGGGGATGAGTAAGAAGGGAGATGCATCATGTCTTGGCATGATATCAAGATGAGCTGGGACAATGGTTAGACGTTTTACAAGGTCGTGTCCTGAAGGAACCGAGTCAGGAAGTGAATTAAGCCTTTTTTTGTAGATATCCCAGTGCAGCTGTGAAGGACGGATGTATACGTAAAGATTATATGTATTTCTATTTAATTTGAAAACACCCAACGCACTAACAAATAATCCAGCCTTTAAATTTGAGGTTATGCCGTCTTCCTTCAGCAGTTAAAATTCTGCTGATCAACAAACTCTTCATTTCAACACCCGAATATCATCAACATAGAATCACGAAACTGACCCTTCCTGAGCCAGTTCTAACTTGTATTCATCCCAATGATCTCTCTCTGTCACATGCATTTTAATATTATTTCACACATATACAGGCTATGGACTCACTGGCGCGACTAGCCTAAAGGTAGTGTAAGTGATCTCTCCATAATGAAAAAATTTACACACGGCTAAGAGTTTATAGTGTCCGCTTGTATTTTAGATCGTTTCTAAATCTTGAGACAAAACAGAAAAATTCCTCGAATTAAATATAAGAAAATGTGAAGTCTTTGTCACAGCATAAAATCAAGAAAAATTCATTCGTTGGGCGAGACTCGAATCCGAGGTCTCTGCCGCAAACATTTATGTACGTCAGGTCCAATATTTTCATTTGTTTTCGATAACATAGTGATTCAAAAATGATGTTAGGATTTAGTTCACTGTGGAATCTTGGAAGGATACATTTTTGTGAAAACTGTTCAAACAAGGTAACTGTCATGTGTTTTTAAAGCAAACTGACTTTCAAAAATCATTTATAAATAGCAAGACGCATTGCGGCGAGGGATGGCAGGAGGACATACATTAACTGAGAAAATGGATGGAATTAAATCAGTGAAGAGAAGAAGACGGAAGCTAAGGTACTTGTAAAACAGAAAAATAAAGTTAAGTTTTAAAAAATTAAGATAAGTAGCACGGGCCCTAGCAATGGTAAGCCCCCCTTTGTTTACGTATTTGTTTTGGGTCCAGTGGTTGACTGCTCTAAGCTAAGTAATGAACTGACGACCGCGTTCCATAAATTACGGTAAATTTCCGCCTGAAGAATTCTGTTTCTCCGTTATGCATGGATAACCGCAGCAAATAAATGACCTTGAGCCACTGCAAAACCATATCAGTGCTGGGATCCGAAGAGGAGCGTTCACCACTCTATTTTCACCAAGTCGTAATGGAGGTTAAAAGCTTGGTGTCAGAATTCTGCGCAGTGTCGAAGACAGAATTATGAGAATCATTTCAGTCTCTTGAAATGTAATAAAGATTGACGCAGGGAGCTTCTCAAGTCAGCTCTGTCTTACGTCTGTACTTAACTTTATTATCGCCGCTCGGAGTGGCTATAAATCAAAATGACATGGACAAAGAATACGTCAAAGTTTCTAAGTACTTTTTCAGAGTTATTGTGGAAATAATTCTTCGGGCCAACTTTACAAGTACTTGTCAAAATAAAAATTCTGAAGAAAGATTTGGCATTAATGAATTACTCTAAAGAAGGCAACAAGCTTGAAAAATAGTACTCAGTAAGTTGTTTAACGAAGAAGAAGTCGATTACAGCAATTCTCAGATTAGAAGCAAAAGTTTCGTATTACAATATTCAAATAAGTTTAATTTCATTAATTTTGTCTTTTGTTGCATACGAAACACTGAACAGCAGATAAAAAGTTTGATTTCATTTTCTCACGGAGGTGAGTACGAAGATGGCTGTCTTCTGAGTTGCAAAGTCGTGTGCTCTGGTAGAAGTTTATCGACACTTCAGAGGTACTTGCTACCTCCATCATCATCGCCCTGATAATAGAGGAAGAAGCTTGTACCACAACCCAGAAGACAGCCATCTTCAGGAACGAACTCCTTCGTATGGCTGCTAAGACTATTTCAATCTGATCTGAACTTCAGATTTTCCTGAAACGTGAAATGTACCCGCCCCTTTTACCCTGATGACGGAGGCAGCATGACCTCTGAAAAGTTGGTAAACATCGAGCAGACTACACAACGCAACAACCCAGAAGACAGAAATCTTCATACTCACCGCTGTGAAAACCTCAAATCTTACATAACTATGGTCATGTTTTTTTATAACGAAGGTTAAGTGTATTACACTGACCAACTGACATGGCATGGACTTAACATTAATTTCCACAGGGATACCAGTAGACTACGCATTATCGATCTTATTCTCTCTAGCCTACAATTTTGCTGTTTAGGATTATTGACTTTTTAAGGCCTTAGGGGTTCAATTATGCATTCCTTTGATCGTACTAACCTTACGCTGCATTTCGTTATAGCCTTGTGGACTTCAAATGCAGCAGTCCTATTAAAATTTCGCTTAGCCGACATCTGAAGAACTAAGATTAAAAACTGTTTTGGCTTTGTCATTAAAAAAATTTAGAATATTAATAACGAGTTTTAAAGTTTTAATATTTTAAATACTTGTTTATTTGTTACAATATCACAATGTTTCATTTTGAGCCAGTTCGTACAGCATATAAACGAACACAGTCGCAATCTCATTATTTCAATCCGTATCTTTTTCGGTAGATTCATACAGCTCTCACTACAAAATTGTAAGCCCCCCCCCCTCCTCCCAGTTACCAGTCAACCAAAAAATGCTAACCTTTTTACACGTGCCCCTCTGTTCAAATTAGACGCTTCTTTAATGAAGTGCACAATCTTTCATCATCTGCACACGTTACAGCCAATTTTCTGTCTAGACTCTTTAATATTTTCAGTTAGGAAAAACATTAACCCTGACTATTATTCTTCCTCTTTCACAAAAGAAAGCACATTTCCGTAGATTGTTTGTCTGCATTTTCTTTTTGTCAAAGCCCATCTTTCACATCCACATAGGAGTGCTGGAATGCACAATAATTTTGTAACTTTAACTTTTATTTACTTTGAGAGTAAGTTTTATTTCTCAAACACCTTGCAACAGTGCCACATATTTCCTGCAATCTTTAATTTCTGTACATCACAGGTATGTTCAAATGTAACATGAGATAATAATAAACATATCATATTTTAATGAAGTTATCGTTTTCGCAGACAAACACATTTTTGAGACAAATAAACTTAGTTCAGAGGTCGAAAGAAGGCAAATATCCCCCCCCCCCCCCCAAGACCGTGTTATTAAATGAAAGTAAGACTTCTTAATTTGTAAACCTCCTAACTCCGTTTATACCTGAGTCAATATAATAATCACACACAGTAAACGCGATTTTTAAAATTCATTACGCCAGTAATTCTTCTATTCAAATACACAGTGTGATTATACAAGCCTTTATAGCGTATATATTTATAATGATACTCTAATTAAATTTCCCTCGTATCATTAACTTAATAACACTCACTTTCCTGCTACACCAGTACGATCATTAAAATTGTTAGAGACTAATGCCAACAGTTCAGATCATAAAATGCAACTTCTATGACAATCTTGTTCATAGTCTGGCAGGATTGCACCAAACATTATACTGCGTTGCACAGTGAAATTAATAAATGTAAAACGAATTTATCAGCATCTGCAGGTCTGATATATTCTTTATGCATTCAGAACTCCTGAAGTAACTTCTCTGTATCATAGGTCCACATTAAGAAAAACATAAACAGATGTTATTTCTTCGCTCCAGAAGGAAACTATGGATTTAGGTCTACCGCAACGTATCAGGCATTCATTCAATAGATATCTGCATGCCATCCCGCTAGCCTCAACTCACATTTCCGCGATTTCTGTCAGTTCTTTTTAGATAGAATGCCAAATTCCACCACTGTAACCCGACCCGACGTTTCTGAAACCTACCCTGTTCACAAAGCCGTATCAAATTGTCCATCGTTCCATTTTATTCGAGGAATCGAAGTCTTAACTAAATAATACAGGACTGAAAGACACAGACCCCCCCCCCCCCCCCCCCGCTCTGACAGTGATCTGTGACGTCATGTACAGGGAAAAAAGAGCTGGACGCTACCTTACGACGAAACTTACTGCATGATGGAACTCATACCTGCAGAAACTCCCAAATATTGATAATGTCGATTAAAATGTTTCAGCTGGACAATAATAACAATTAGTACTAAGACATTAACTTTCGATTAAAATAAATACGCCTTCGTAGACAAAAGTAACACTTAAAATAACTTTACTTAACATACATTAAGTTCTAGCGATCTAATTTAAACTAAAGGCTACTTCCCAAACGCAGGTTTATTTTTATGCAAATTACACTTTAAATTCTGTCAATAGCACCAATACTACACAAAAACGCATTGTTTTTACCTTCCTCGTACAACCACAGCCGTCATTCTGAATACTACCTGCAATTAGTTGATAGTCGTGTAAAGGAATTGAGAATGTTTGATCATTTTACTGTTCTTTATACGATCGAGACAAGATATTTTTTAAAAATAATGTAATCAATTAGTTCTGCAGGATCAAATAACTGTTAATAAAGGTAACTTATGCAGATATAAATTGTAGTATTTGAGGTTTTCACTGCGGTGAGTATGAAGATGGCTGTCTTCAGATATAAATTCTTGACTCAGGGTTTATTAGAATTTAGAGAACTTGTTAATATATAATAAGAACCAAGTTTCGCGAAAGGAGAGTTCCAATAAGAAAACATATAAATTTTCAGAGCTTCCAGAAATGTATACTAAAATAATACCGCTACCCTTGCTGCAACCGCCCTTCCGCTGACTGTTTTTCTTCTCACTCTGGTTGCCCCGGGATCAAACCCAGTAGCGTGCCCGGTTTGCTCGCGGTTACAGCTTGATATAAAGCGGAAGGATATAAGGGATAATAATTGGGGTAAGGTTTGTCGGCGAGCAAGATTTTCCGACCCTCAGGGATTATACGGGGACTGTGATAGTTGGAGCGGCCGTGCGCCAAGGACGTGAAATCTGTGGGGATGACAAACTGCAGACCACACCGAAGTCACCTTGGAAATATTTCACCTTTTAATTCCTTTTACCAAGTTATTCTTATTTTTGGGCAGCGCGATGATTCGGCTGTTGTATTTTGATCTTGAAGTTTAATGAATCGAGGAGAAACTGTCTGCTTGCCTTTAAGAACCGAACTTTTAGAGAGCGAGCCCCAACGCAACCTCGCTTTTTATATTCCCTGATCGTAACAGTTTTTGAATTTTGAATTGAATATGACAATCCGATTCGTCCCCCAAAAAGTCACTTATGACGTCGGAAACGTGCCGAACAGCCACATTCAAATTTCATTGGTCCGAGTCGTAGTGGAGCAGCGGTCATCTGGCAATCGTCACTTCACACCTACTAGGGCGCCCCAAACCAACGGTCACTAAACCGAATGTTGGGGGAAGAGACTTTCACACGCCAGGATGGCGCCACTCTCTTTCCCAATGTGATACATTGGACAAAGCCAAAACTTAATAAAATCACTCAAATTTTGATGAAGTGAGGTGTACCAAGTATCATCTAATCACACCTCCTTCGTTCATATAAACCAGATTAATATGCCAAAGTCTAGTTTACTCCTCATCTCAAGTTTCAGTCCGTTCGGGAATTGAACCACGGACCTGGACTGGCACAGTATCATAATCTATGACGTCAAACAGAAATCGTCGTTGTAATTGCAACCAATCACTTGAAGAAGTAAATGTAGTCAACTCCTGAAATGCGGTGTATATAAAACACAGTACTCCTATACCGAACATACTTCAGACAACGGATGTTACTATAGACAATCAGGTCATCAAATTACAGCCTTCTGGGATATTTCGCCTTGTAGTTTTGTAGAAGTTGACTAAAGTTTCAGAGGTGCGTACTGCCTCCATCAACAGAGCGATGATTTCGACGACACTGACTGCCAGGCACAGCATCCCAGGAGACTGTCATCTTAACACCCTCCGCCGTTAAAACTTGATATCCCGTTCAGAGAATCTTTTGTTCACAGCCTTTTTCCTGAATAAGATTTGAATATCCAAACATCTGATAATATCTGTTCTGACAACATTGCAATGATATTAATTATAAAACTGAAACTCCTTACAACATTTATCATTAAGCACATATAAAAACATAAGTAGGATGAATTGGAATGACTGGAAAGAGATTTTCTTTAGGAAAGTATATGTAATTTAAGCACAATAATCCTACTGTTATCATGCTGAAAATGTCATATTATATGTGTTTAAGTGCGTGATATTTAAAAATAACTACGTAATAAATAATTTTAACGTTTATAAAATTCCGTGAAACAATCTGTAGTGCTAAAGTTTCGGTGATTAGTGACAAATAGTTAAATAAATATTTTAATATTTTATACAGCTGTATTTTCCATACTACTTCTCAGGAAAGTTATGAAGTAAATGTGATGCAGATAGGAACTTGTCAAAACAGGTTCAATAATGTGAACACAATATAAAATTACAAATAGCCTCTACTCTTAATATTGGTACCAACTTTTACAGTCCTGCTTGAAGGAATATGAAGACATGCCTTGCTTTCTTTGATAAGGACAAATTCGCATCTGCTGTAATTATTTCTAAAAAGAAAGAGTACGTAAGGCAAATTACGCTAGATAAAGTCATAGCTTTAACCATGTTAAGCTACTGAATAAAGTCTTGTTTGTTAGTAAACATTTTTGGAACTGTAACACACATTTCATGAACTTACTTCTTCTAAACATGCACCAGTTTTTTTAACAAGTACCGCGAGTAAAGTCACAGCTCAGACCTCGCGCTAATTTTCTGCGATCGTTCAGGTGAACAATTCTGTTCCTACCTTGTGACGTTCAACGCGAGGCAAAATCCCGGTGAGCGAGGAAGACAGCCCAGGACGAACCGAACTAGAAGGCTGCGAGCTGTGTGCTGGCTCCAAAGGTGACAGCGCTCTTCGGGGTGGGTGGGGTAGTGGCGGATAGAGGACGGGGGAGACGCAAAGCAGGCCCATTTTGACCGGCGTACTTTCTTCCCGCACTGAGCATGCGTCACGATCTTCTTCGGTGCACCACGGTAAAATGAAGAATCAACAAAGAAAAACAAAAGAAGACACTCTTATATTACTTATAACACAGAGAAAGATGAAAAGAGAATACATTTCAATAGCGACTATGTACGTGTAATATAGAAGAGAGGTTGATATAGAGCAGAACAGACCAACAAGGGAACTAATTACTGAAAGAAATGAAGTGGGTACTCAAAAAAGGCTGTTGCCGGAAACAGGAGGAGAAATAACAATGTAACAAGTGAGAAAAGAGGAAGGCGGGATACTTGTTAAAGCGGCTAAGCATCTTTTGAGTAAATGGCAACACAAATGCGCAAATATAATATGTGAATGATATAAGGGATAATTAAACAATAATAGAGCACTAAAGATAGAAAAATGTTGACTTGTTGAAAGTTGTCCGTGAAATGTTTATTGATGCTCTGTAAGACGGGCTTAAGTCAAAATAAATTTCTATTGGTTTAAGCTCTTCTTACCGACCACCGAAGGTATAAAGCTCAGAAAAGAAATTATTTGGATGATTTTTAGAACACATAGAAGCAGCATCTGCAAATCGCCCTTCCACTTTGCTCGATTTTTGAAACTGGAAAATTAACCCAAACTAAGAACTGTTTTCTTAAACACCATTAACCACTTGATCTACGTAAATGTGAAGTGTTTTAGATGCGTTTGGGATTATTAAATATTATTTAGACGAGCGTGGGCTTCAAAGTTTTAAAGTATAACATGACCTCGTCCATTCTCCCCTGTTTATTGTTTATGAATATCCCGCTATATCTCATTCGACAACACCGAATTTATATAGGATCGTAAAACCACAATGTGTTTTTCTTTACGTCAGCGTCACAGGAGCGATATTTGCATAGTCGGAAAAAGATCGTCGTCGTTGGAAGAAGGGCGGGTTTCAACACGTCACTACACAGCAAATCGGTTCCTGGGGTAAAAAACGGCCGGAAAGGAGACAGAGCATCTCTAAAGAAACAGCATTTTTCTGAACTTTGGATAGAAAGGATCAGACAGAAGAAGAATTGAATAGCAGGTGACACAAAACTCTGTGCTATTAAGACGATAAAATTTTGGATAAATATATTGATATTTGCTTCGTTATTTGGATTTTAAGTTACTTAACGACATTTCTCAACTACACAGGTTATAGGATGTTAAATGCAGTATGTCTGAAAAGTGAATTTACAGAGGTGTGGAAGAAATCGGACATGGAATATCTTAATGTACTTTTAAAATTTGCCGTAAGTTATGAGGAAAATATCATAGGTTTTTCAGGATACCCCATCTCCGGGTCGAAAATCGAACTTGAGACTTACAGATACGAAACAGAAATGCTAATCTTACAATCGCCATATTCGGTCAGTGGATGAAAACATGAGAAAACAGAAATATAAATAGTGGTATATGCTACGTTCAACACAAAGATAATTTACCCACACATTCATGACTGTCAACAGTAGTAGGATGCATGTTTATCTGTGTTACTGTTTTGTAAATTCACTTTCACTTCTGTCATCAGACACTGTCCTACCACACATGTAAGTGCACTTATTATGTTTCTATAGCCACACGCTTAAAGTGTCAAAGAGTCTCCATTGGCTTATTATTGTCTATGCACAAAAATGAAAACATAGTATTGGAGAAGATGCGAATTATTTTTAATCTTGACTTCAGAACTGGAGATAACATTGCCCACTAAATACTAACCCGTACCTGAATAGTTCTGAGTCTGCAGATTTTAAATAACGAACAAAAAACAATTAAATATGGAGGTCCCGTGTTCAAATGTTTCAAGAAAGCGACTATCCTGAGTTTTGTGGTTTTTCTCATCCCTCTAAGAAAATCCGCGACAGTTTCTTGGATCACGTCACGACCGATTCCTTCCAAATCCTCTATAATTCATCATTCGCTTTTTATCCCGTCTTTCCCCAGTGTACAGCCTGAGCTACTTGCGGCGTCATTAAATAAACCACGAATAAAGTATTAACATTGAAAGTACGTTATGGAATTGTATAGTTTGGACAGAGCACAATCTCTGTCATTTCGCGGTCCATTAGACTTTAATAACGGCCGAATGAATTTCGAATTTTTAATCCTCTACTGCAATATACCTCGCATGCATGTTCTCCGGAATGAACAACACTTGACTATGCTGTGTCTGGGAATGATCACTTTCCAGCGTGTTCTGAGAAACACAAAGCAATCCCTGCCAGTAGGCCAACTCCATTTGGCCAGTATAAAAATAAACAGACTGAAAGGTATAAGCCCCCGCTAGAAGTTTACAAAAAAAAATTTAAACTCAGTTGTCAACATTGTCATAAATTTTCGTTCAACTCGGCTTCTGTTCCCTTGTGGAATTCGATCGGCCTTTAAAAACAAACTAAAAGAAGACATGACAACTTGTACATTTCACAGTCAAACCATGTACTAAACGTACATGTAGTAAATCTTATATGAATAATTTGGCACATGCAGCAGTCACCGTAAACAGATATGGAAAATTCCTATAAAATCAAAAGCACTGCCACACTAATCAAGTCTGTTCTTACCAAACCAAGAGCACTTTCTGTCTCTTAAAACAAGAATAATGTTGTTTTTATGATAAGAAGTTAGCCCAAACAATCCTCTACCCTGGAGGATCACAACTTTTCGGTGGTCCGCAAAGCCTGTACAGCATAATAGCAGCTGCCCTCCCATCCATAAATGGAGGTTCCTTCAACCAAAAGGCAAGGGCAAGCCACGCCGAAATGTGTGTTGGCCCACTAGACCCGCCTTTCAAAAACAAAACACGAAAATCGCCTTTTAAAATAATTTTTAAACTTTTTTTAGAATGTCATCCTGATATCATTTCTTTTCCAGAAACATATGTCTCATTCATACAGATGGAATAAACTAATTATAATTCTTATTTTTTCTGAAACAAACGGAGCAACAAAATAATTCTGATAACGCGGCGAACAGGAGAAAAATTTTCGGACTGCGCCTTATAACGCCGAGAGGGATGTGCAACTTCTCCTACTTTACTGAACAGCATATAGCCTAAACAAATTTTTGCAGGTGATTTGAACTGGCATTGAACACAAGCAAATTTAAATACTATAGGTAACATCATTAAAATAATTTTAAATCCTTTACTGAAAGGAAATTGCGGATCAAGAGGTGTAAGACAAGCAAGGTCTTACTGTGGGAACACGCAGAACGTCGGTTCGAATCCTGCTTTGGACAGACCGAGTTCTTCCATGTTGTAGGGGAGAAGGGGGCTAGTTGTTATATTTTGGTTTAAAATCCACTCATTTGCAGCAGCATCTCATGAGTCTCGTATCTATTGCTTCTCCCCTGTGCGCAGTTCTACCCAAGGCATGGTACTTGTAGCTCGTGTATTACGTGAGCTAGGTTGATTTAAGTGTTTTTACCAGTAAAAAGTAATTTTTTTCTTCTGACTTTGAACTCACTTCCACGACCGCGTGATAAAGGCGAGTTCTTCAAAATTTCCTTACCTAAATCTCTTTATATTAAGAGCAAGGCCTGTACTTCGTTCTTCACTTCAGTCGAATATTGACACTGCTCTGACCGTTAGATCAAAGTGACGTATTGTGGGGCCAGTTGTTACACTGGACAAGGGTAATAGAGGTAATACAAGTTTGGAAACGTTTAAGTTAGCAGCTGATGAAGTGTCTTCTCGAAGAATCTCGTTAAGACAAACTGCTAATATATGATGAAAATGTTTCATATGTTTGAAGTTAATTTCTGTAATTCATTGTTAATTGGTATATTGTCTGTAATTAATTACTTAATAAAGGTCGGAATTGTTCCTTCTGTTTACTAATGCAATGTGTTGTAACAATTTTCCCCTTCACTGTAACTAGCACCATAACAGGGCAAATTGTTAAAAACCGCCTCCTCATAAATAGAAAAAGTTTTGTGATGAAACAAAAATGAATAAGCCTTTGAAGAAATGTTATTAATATAGCTGAATAGTAGTAGTACCTGAAGCTATAATTGCTAACTTTGTAAATTTTAAGAATAAATGTACAAAAAATTGTAATTGAAAATTGTAAGAACTAGCCCCAGTCTCCCATAATTTGAATGAACTTTGCGACGGGCAAACACTCGCAAAACTCCTAAATGCACCAACTGTTTGTATCTCGTTTAATTTTGATACAAAGCTATACAACATGCGTAATCTATGTTAAGATGGAGGAAAGCATGTTACAAAGCAAAGAACGGGGAGAAATGAAGGACGCTCGTCACTCCACTTGAGCTATCAATTACAACCCAACCAGATTTCCGAAGCTCTTTACCTATCGACTAGGTACGAAGCGTTCGTGCTAACCGTGTTAGCCCGGCTAACACTTTGAAAGACGATAAACACAACGCGTTATTTTCGTGGTACAGTCGAACTCCATACACTGAAAAACAGCAGATCCAATCAGATAAAATGAATCGTTAGCCAGATCCAGCCAGCCAGACGTTAACCAGATTGTTGATGGTTAGGCTCGCCACGAGCGTAACATCGCCTGGCTGACTGCAGCTGCCTAACTATGCTTTTTATCTGATCGGTTCTGCTGTGTTCAATTAATTAAATACCAGTGAAATACGAAAGTCAAACGGAAGACTTTTCGGTTTTTAATCTGTAAGCCGGGCTAACACGCTAACACGTTTAACATCAGTCTTTGCTTGCTACCCGTTCTTAAAGCATCCTCTTAAAATTGTCCGTTGTAATAGTGTTAAGGATTTTCTTCCTTGGCCTTTCAAATAAATAGCAGAGGCCTTCTATCTGGATGGAAGGACTACAAATTTGGATTACGGAACAGTGAGTTTTAAGATGCTTGTTGCTTCTGTAAAGTGTTAACAGAACTTCACTTTAGAAAATATAGAGATACACTGGGAGTAATCAGTCAACTTCACGGTTATAATAAACTTTACTACCTGTTTACTAGTTTACTATCTTGGTCATCACATAGGAAATAGATCGGTATACTTGTCTAATACAATTGGTGTCTCCCTCATTTGTACCTGAAGACGAACAAACATTCATCCCTCACATCCCGATGGTTTTAAAGTTTTTCGAATTTTTAAGACTTTTTAAATAAACAGACGATAAATAGAGTCCAAAACAAAGAAAGTAGTAATATCATACCATAGTCAACAACATTCATAGAAGAATTACTTGATCAGTTAAGCGACTATTAACTGCTCAAGAAGGAGACTAATTCAAGGAGATAATATTATTATGAGATAGGTCTTATGGGCCATGATCTATTAGGTTGCTACCGACTTCGAAGCCTGATAAAAGAATGAACACAACTGTTTTTGGTCTTCCACAGTTTCCTCAGTCCTTCCAGACAAGTGCCAGAACAATAAGAAAAACACTGATCGGTTATTTACACAGCCTTGATTCGTCGTTATCTTCTACATCTCATTCTTATCTCAAAGTATGAGAAAGCGGGTGTGCGTGTACGAAACAGGAAGGAAATTAATTTATAATTTTGAAGATGATATAATGACATCACAGTGCATGTAACAAATTATACAAAGACGCTTTGAAGAGAGATCTGATTACCTTTTTTAGTCCGAGCCTTTCATATTTCAGTGAATAAAGAAGGTAATAAAATGGTGGAGTTTTAAAACTGTGAAGGTTTCTTGTTGGTGGTTAATCCTTTCTAGCTGTTCGGCTAGAATCCTCTTTGTGTTCAGTTCCCATCTGCGATATGAGAGGATTTACGCGATTACAATTAATTTTAATTTAACAATCCATGTCAAATGAAACTAATGGAATAGACTCTAACTTTGTACAATTTAAGCAGAACTGTATATATGTTATTAAGCGCATCCAGTGACCGCGAGATTTAAGGGCGGACTGTGTTAGACAGCCCACTCGATAATTTCGAATCTCACACGGAGCACGTCTGGCAGAAATTTAAGTGTGCTCGCAACCCTTTGGAGCGCCAATTAAAACTACCTCGTCCTTCCGTCGGTCTGTCTGTCTGTCCATCCGACTGTCCGTTATCATGAAATGATTCTAAAACAGATAAACTAGTTTTAACTTGATAAGCAGTATTTTAAGGAAAATGTCAAAAAACTTCATTTAACGGTCACCCGATTTGCTTCCAGTGAAGTGCAACATTAGATAAGCCAGAGAAGAAGATGGTGACGAGAATGAATGACTTGCCGGAACCGATTATTCCGAGTCACTGCTTTCTGAATCACGAATCGCAAAGTTTACATCCACCTGATCCATAAGAAGTTTGCTATCCGTCAAGCTTAAGAACTGAAACTCGGTATAAAAACAGAAGACCTGAGCTGAGTGACAGAGAAATTGAAAATCCTGGATTAGTAAGAAGCTCTTGCTTGTTACACCTTGGTTGAAATGCGTATTATATAGGGTAAGTTAGAGATAGGGAAAATGTGAAAACGTCCCTAAATTATCAAAGAATTACCTTGGCTAAAAGATGCAAGACATTTGACTTCTTGTACTACTACTTCCACTGCTGTTGTCACCAGAATGCTTCTTTCCCAAATGAGGGGCGCGTTTTGGAAAATAACTCTTTGAATCAGTATTCAATTTCAAGACCTCTCATGTTTATTAAGATGCACAGAATCCTTGATCCCATTCATCTCGGCATAGACTCAAGGATTCTGGGCATCTTATTATAGATTCCAGGTCTTGAAAGCATCCCTTGTAAGGGTTGACATGCGCCTCGTTACAAATTAAAACGGTGTCCAAGTAAGACCAGCAAAATATCGTGCAGTCTAGAAGTGACTGTCTCTTTGTTACCAATCGGATTAAGGACTTTTGTCTCAGCTCAACGCTGTACTCGCGGAACTGAAAATTTCTTGTATAAGAAGAGCGCATTTAAAAAATTTTACTCAGTTGCTGCCCCGCCATAAGATCGGCCATAAGAAGGGAACAAAACACATGGCAACATATTTCCCCCCATGTTCTTCCGCTTTTGTCATCAGACAGACTGTAAATAAAACTACAATGTTACCTTCTGTCTTGTGCAAGTATGAAATTTGGCCTCTCACCTAAAGGGAAGACTGTATAAAACTTTGATTCTATCGATAATAAATCTCAAAAGACAATAATTAGGTTTCGATGACATTTTAAAAACGTTTATGTCTGAATGGTAATATGGAATCACAAAATCTTATTTAAAAATAAGACCTTCATCTGGATTCTCATACTTTGCTTTCGAGACCTGAAATCTTCGGAATATATTAAAGGGCACAGATTCAATTAGAGCGCTTTCTATCTGTCCATAAATTATAAATGATCAGTTCCTCCAGCAAAAGGTCGATCAAGGAAATCCAACTCTCTGGCCTCGGCTTTGGATCACCCAAGAGAGATTTGTTAAAATAAGTTATCATCGCCAAAATACATCCAATGAAGCAAAGAACAAGATAGCCGAAACCATCACAGACCACATGGGCGTACGTCACTGGAAAGAAAAGCCATTAATGGATATTACAATTGTTTATAATTGTATCACAGCCTATTTTACACCATTGATACATTTAAATGCAATCTGTGCTCACCCAGTGCACTATTTTAATTATCAGTAAAGAGTTTCTGCCCTATAATCGTAAAGATGGTGTTTAAACTGAACGTGTCAGAGCGGTCACGAATACGATTCTCATTCCGGACACGCCTACTTCAAAGTCAAACGGGCGACTCCATATCGTAACAGCTTTATAGTTGCTTCATCTAGTTTTTCCAAGATGTGCCAGGATTATCTATCCATCCGGTAATAAAACCGAAGGTTAAACATAGCTAATAATAAAATCCGACGCTGGACATGATCCGAGGTCAGTTTCATTTATTTCACGTCCTCCTCGCAGCTTCACATCTACTTGACGCTCTATTATGATTTTACAGTAGAAACGGCGTCGCCGTAGGACAACCGAAGAACCACGAGAGATGACTAACTTTCTTTTGATCTTAGATTCTGCAGTTGAAGGACTGCAAGACTGAATCGGGCGAGGTAGCCTTAAAGAGTTGTTACAGTAAACACGCCTACAGGTGATGTGGCGTCAGAACTGGAGGGAAGGGGTGGAGTGGTGGCTGCAGTCACCTCGCCAGCCCGGGCCAGAACTTACGCCACCTCCCTATTCCCTGCACCCTAGATCGATAAAGCACGCACACGTATTCGGGCAATAGTGGATCAAGGGACAGTTACGTGATGGTACTTGAGGCTGATTATATGTGGTTGAAATGCTAATCCTCGTGTTCGCGTGGTCTAAGTACCCATAAATTTCGGTCATTACAACACAGTTATCATGGGTCGAGATACGAATGTGTCGACGTGTTAACGGACGGAACAGCCTTCCAATAAGACTCACATGCCACCTGCCATATTAGGGTTTTCACGTTTGCAATGGGAAAAACCGTGGCTAAAAAATCTCCACAACCAATGGAATAGTGAATATCATCATGACATTTATGTCGAAAGAGTAGACACGTGCTAGTGAAACCCTTCTTCTCCGATTTCAAGTAACTGGCTAAACTGAGGATAAAATCACTGGGAATTATCTTCAGGTTAACTTTAATTAACAAAAATGCAAATTAGGAACAGGTGAATTTGTTTCTGAGCGTTCTGTTCGTAAGATAGCAATAAAATTAAATCAATAATTTATTGATTCGCAATTTACAGTTTTATGTTTTTTAATACCGAAAGTAAATCTTGCATGTTAACATCCAGAACCCCCCCCCCCCTCCCAAATACCCTTGTAATTTGGTCTGCAGCCTCGGAATACACACAAGTTATATAACAAGCCCATTTGGGGGGGGACTGCCTTTCTTACGAAAACCGAAACTGCGAATTCTAACAAGCTGGCTTCTCGACCTCCAAGTTCCACGACAAACGTTAATTTCCATTACGATTGCCATTCGATTTCCTGCTTTGTAAGTGATGTTAAAATTCGAACTCGGGGAAGTTAGGTTAGTGTCAACCAGAATACCGAAATCTGTTTATAATCTATGTTTATACCTGACTGGAGTGTTCTAATTTGGCTTTCCTGTGGGACGCGATTAAAGTGTCCCTCATTTGACAACCAATCCGACCCCACCTAAACCTCATAAAAAGTGCGGATATTTAACGAACCAAAGCAATGTTAAATCCGACTGGAATGAAACATGCTCTAAAGAAAGCATAGTTTAATCAGCAGACCTTTGATCCCGAGAAATGTAAGGTATATGTCCGAACTAAAACAGAACTATCTTTAATAAACAGTAATTCTCCAATAAGAAAAATAATAAATACTCAGAAAGCCTCAGCAGCCTTGCCACTCTCTCAGACCTTTCGATAAAGTTCTGTAAACAGATTAAAGCAAGTGACCTTGTTACCCTTTTACTCGCAATGCAAAAGAGTATCTACGGGTGACTAAGCAGGAAGCAAGCAGCATTAAAGGATCATGATGCTAGGCGAAGTCTCACACAACCGCCCACCCCCCTCAATGAAACATCAGGAGGAAAACCATCTACAATCTGCCCACTCCTGCCCATCTCAGCACCAGTCCCTACCATATATTTCAACTCATAATGTAGCAGTGTGATGGGAATGTAATGTAGTTTCATTTTGCATCATGCAGAAAAAGCATGCCATCTTCTTAAAACTTAGCACTACTTTTAAATTTGGATTTAACCTGCCTCAACAGTAAAAATACAGGAAAACACAATGGAAACTTGCCTTTTCTTATTTCCTTACTATGCCAGTTACTATTTCAGTTCCCCACTTTTAATAATTCTCTAACATGCCTGCATGACTTCTTTGATTTCAATAAATGACTGACTCAAGGCATCTGAAATCTGACCTGTTCAGACAATATTTTCTACAAATTTTCTGTGCTCCCATGTTGAAAAATAGCAATATGCTGCCAGTTATAAAAAAGAAACAATTTGTGAAGTCAAAACCTACCTGACTTTGACAGAATCTTCTACAAAAAGACAGATGTATGTTGGCTGGCCAGTGATGTACACATGCATCCATAAAAATGCAATAATTAATTATTAGGTAGGCAACATCACTATATTCACTACAATACATTCTAAAGATAAGTACTGACCAATTTTTATATGCTGCTTTGTGGAAACAGAGCACTGAAACAGAAGAATTTTCACTTATGCATGGCCTACTATGTACTGTTCACTCATTCATGACCTACTATGCACATTAATCATACTATATTCTTTAAATAAGCAAGGATAAGTAATTATTTTAATTTTTATATCCTACTTTGTTAAACTTTTCAATAAAAATGTTTTCTTTGATACAACTGTACTTAAAATTTTCCTGTTATTCTAGACTGGCAATTTTCTAACCTTCTATAAAATATAGTTCTTCATTTAAAAACAAGTAGTTCCAGTAAGAATTCATAAAAGCTACTTTCCAATTACACAGATTTCTAGTCACGCAGATCTTATGCTTTTAATGTTATAGTAGTTTGGTATGTTAAGTCCACAAACTTAACTCATATGTTAGCAGAATAGTAATACAATTAAATTAAACTTAGATCACATTTGTATGTATTTTTCACAATTGTAAATGTATGTTCCCACTGTCTTTGAAACTAAAAAAACATCTTCTGAGTCTGTTAAATCTTAAAAAATCTTGCATATGAATTAAGTCATAAGAACTTTTCTGTTTTCAGACACCTGGAAGCCATAAGTATGCAAACTGCGTTGCTGTGTTGGTTTTATTTGCCAGCTGTTCCCCACAGCAAACACATGTGAGGTTATTTAATAACACACTGAGACATGATACAATTATATTATTATTTCTTACCCCACATTTTCACACATATACTGCATGCATAAAATATACAAAATTCAATATTCTCCTGCTACGGTACCAAATGAAAATGACATTTTGCACAACACCACAAATTAGACACAATGCTGATACATGATTATATTAATCCCATATTCCTTATGCCTACATCAATTAACAATTACATATAATTATTTTAATTTAAATACTGTATTTGAATAATTCTTAATAAATGATTAACCGATTCTTTACAGTAAAAAATAGTATAAAATTATCAATATGAAATTTGTCAACAGGTATCTCTCTTCTGGGTTGTAAGACCATATGTACTTGTGGGTCAATAACAACCTTTCAGGGAAATGTACTGCTTTAATCTTCAGTGGAGGAAGTATATTCCTCCAAAACATTAAATCTACCAACAAGTTCACATGATGTCACAATCCAGAAGACAGAGAGAACCTAAAATCTCAAGTTTCTCTTTTTTGTGTTTCTGTACTTGGACTCATTCACAAGCTGCCAATTCTCATATACTACAAGAACAATTTCTTTACTACAGAGCACCACTTTCCATCAGCAATCCATCGCTATTACACCCAAAATGCTGCCCTTACACCATGAAATTGCCACATCAATGCCAATCCAGCACTTGCTAGCCTAGCAATGGAAAACTAAAAAGGTTAAAGACTACAAAGAGCCACCATAAGAAAACAAATTTCATATGGTTCTGAGAGGTTCTGGATAAGTACTTATAACTTTACTAATAACATGAAAGAAATCTGATGTGAGCACAGTTTCATACTTTATTTCTATTATTGAGCAGTTTGTATTTATTTTTAGACATTAGAATACACCAAATCCTTTAAGTTCAATCTTGGCATATCATCAGATGTTAGTGTAAGAACAATTGAGAATCAGACACTTTTCTCCTATAATATGTTATGTTTTTTGTCTTCCTTCCTTCCTTCTTTATGTTATTTGTTATTGTAAGTTTTAATGATTACATTATAATGTGAAAAACTGATACAAACTGGAAGTAAAAGGAAAATGTTCAAGGGCAAGATCAATATCAAGATAGAAACATCCAGTTCAGAAAGATGTCATACAAAGAAGGAAGAACATGAGAAGAAAATGAGGAGGATCTGTGGGAATATAGACAAAAATGAAGAGGCTTGGTTGTCTGACAGACCTATTAAAAGGAAACATCACACAAAGACAAAGATCTAGCAGATGTACTGAAGCAATTCTAAACTCAATAATCTGTACTCAGAAAAATACCTGTCAAAATCAGTGCCAATGTTTGCTTTTAAGAAAGGCAAATTTAGGATGATACTATGTTTGTTATAAAGCACGTTTTGCATCATTGTAACATCTAAAATGGCACATTTTGTAACTTTAAGAATAAAGTTCAGTATAAAATTTATACATCTTATATGCATACTGATGAAACACATGGAGAACCCTATATTTAAGCAGTGCATACTTGAGTAGCACCTTGACTAACTGTATTCTGTATCAATAAACAGTAAAACAGTTATGATCACAAATCAAAATGTCTCCAAATTATAAAAACATATTGCACCTACACACTCCAAATCATGTCCTGCACAGATGTATCATTCTATTGCAATAGCAGAATCATTCTAATGACTGGAAAATCCTAGTTTTTATTCACAGAGTTCCAGATTGTATCTCAACTGTTGCCACTTGTAATAAAACTAAAAATTTAAGAATATTAACTGGCACAATGGAAATCATCTGATGATGGAAGTAGAGAAAAGATGAAAGTCTGGAGTAAAAGATATGCAAATAGTAGTATTAGATTAAAAATATAACCATAAAACTGCAAAAACAAAATCGGATTTATTACCATGGACTCATTAAAAATTCAAACATGTATAATAAATATGTTCAAAATTATTACAGTGCAAATAATTTGTCCATGTAATGTAACACACTCATAATTTTTATTGGCTCAAGAACAAATGATGAAGTTAAATAAACATAAATGTAAGTGACCAGAAAAAGTCATGTTAGAAGCATCTGAATATTTGTAGGAAATATTTCATAGTTAATATATCTTAACTTAGCTCAAGCTTGTGTCATCAGATTATGCATCTTTTATATTTTGTACCCATACTCAGCTTCTTCAAATACCTTACCAAACTTTATTTTGAGTGAAAAAGTGTCAAGCACAAAATGAGTTAAAAACAACACACTGCATGACTAAAGGGTACTCTGCTATTGAAAGAACACTGGTACAAACAGCCATGCAACCTATTGCATGCATTCTCTCAGTCATTACAGTCACTAGCACACTTACAAGCGGTCTTTCTGAAAAGTCCTTACACAACATAAAACACTTGTTGTTTACCTTAAGAAAGAAAATATGGTTTTATATTTCAATATAGACACTCGCAATGTATACGCAATTACTGCTACTACATGTTTCCAGTCAATCATATTAAAAAAATTAACAGATATAATAATTATCCTATGGTGTCAAAATTTGTTCATATTTGATACACAAGTATATGCTGACTCAAATTCACCCTTCACTGTAACAATTACACCTTGAAGCACAGCCACATCAAAAGCCATCAAAAAGTATGTGTACTGAAGCAATCCCATCACCTGCATCCTACTCCCCTGCCTCAACTGTAGTGTCCCACAGAATGTAATCAACCAGCCTCTGAAATCTCATAACTAAGGTAACAAACCAGAGTTGTTTAATCATACTCAGTCAGATGTTCAAATTGTATCACCACAAAAATCAGAGAAAGTTAAAATGGCATTTTATTTACACAGCACTGGTTGTATAGTTAAGAGTTACAATAATTTTCAGCTTAACTCTCTAGGTCAAAAGAAAATTTACCTACACCTTTACATAAAAGAATTCTCAGGATTCAAACCAACACCACCTTGAAAATTGATGCTCAGATTTTCAGTACAGGTGTACATAAAATGATTCAAATTATATGACAAAAAATTCAGAATGTTTCTAAAATGCATCAGTCAAGAAGACATGAGTTCACAATTTTATGAAACCCCAGAACAATAAAATGCCATGAAAACTAAAACGTTCCATATTCAAAAAACATTCCTTTAACATGAACAATAACGTAAAGTACACTTAAAATGTACTTCAAGAAATTAAATCCTGAAAAAACTAAAAACTGTACTGACCATACCTATATAGCCTGGTCAAATTTAAAAGCTTTTGATGTTACTGTAACATACAAAACATACATATTCATAAAACACTGTACAATATAAGTGAAAACCA
Source organism: Zootermopsis nevadensis (assembly GCF_977971745.1). Lineage (NCBI taxonomy): Eukaryota > Metazoa > Arthropoda > Insecta > Blattodea > Termopsidae > Zootermopsis > Zootermopsis nevadensis. Next base: position 1,621,188 of record NW_028259136.1, read on the forward strand.
CTATCAATGTTAAATCCTCTTAAGTTACCAGACTGGACCATACGATAGCCCAAACCATATCACCACTTACTAAAGGTCAATTGATAAAGCCTTCATCTTGTTTCACGGTGCCCCACATCAGCACTCATAACAACATTCAACCTCACATTCTGCTACACTATTTTGTACCACATATGTCACTCAATATTTATAAGCTGCTGAACATGATAAGAGAAATGCCTGGAAACCAAAAGGCATGACTAGCGATACTACTTACACCTTTAAATGCCAGCAACTCTGCTACATTAAACGTACATCTTCACACCAATACAACTACCTATTTATTAAATTTCTCACTGGTCCCATTCTGCTATTTTCAGTAATAGTATTCATATTTCTATTCACATACATAAAAGATTTGGACAGACCAGTCAATCACAAAGCCTTCTACCCACTAAAACCACTACAGAAAATATGGATAAATCCTTATTCCATACCGCTGCACCATGATAAAGCAGTCCCGGACTGTACATCTTAGATAATGCATGAAGATAGATAGAGAAAGCCAATGATATACCTACCCCTTATCCCTGTTAATTTCAAATTTGAGATTCATAACAGAAGAAGCAACCGACTATTCAGAGTTCATAAATAATTTAACTAAATGTGTAAATAATGAATAATGCACTTTTATATTCAATCACTTTCAGTAAATTAGTCACATGTTGCAAGAATTCAATGTTTTTCATTCCAGCAACACAATATTCGGTACAGAACCTTCCAGAATGCATTACCAGACATTGATATTATATTCATCTACTCTTCTGTAATGAATCAACACTATATAGTCTAAGCTACTAAAAAAGTGTTGTTAAATAAACTATAAATAAATAAATATACTGTGATGAAAGAAAAATTGTGGCCTATGGATGCAATCAAGAACTTGAGTGGAAGCTGCGAATGGTGAACTTGGCAAACATTTCTTGCCCACTGAATAAGAGAACAAAGTATTATATTTCAAGTCATAAGTACCTTCATGCTTGTCACTTTTACTGCAACATAAAAAACCGAATACCATGCCACAACTGCTTAGTTTGATGGCTCAGGTGTTTCCTCATGCTACTTCTTTACTTTCCCATCCAGTCTCAATGTCTGCTCCTAGACACTCTGTTTACTGTCCTCACTAATGACAAATAAGCAACACAGTTTTAAATTGATACATATCAGTGTATATACGCAACAGACATCACCATGCAGGAGATGCTCCTCACATGTAAAATAAATTGGTGACAGTCAAATTTAGTTTACTGGAAATTAAAATGGAAAATCCCAACTTTAGATAGAAATTATATTCTCTGCCACCAAAAGAAATCACTTCATAACTTCATGTGAACTTGGACCTGTAATGTAATAAGCAAAAGTGTTTAACAAAACCAAGTGATTGACATGGGTTTAGGGAATCATCTTCACAAACGATTTCCAGTGTGTTTTTACATCAAAGTACAAATCAATATTGAGCTCGTTTTATAAATCCAGCCAAAATATAAACCAATCTTCACATAGTTCTCTACAGGTCTGCAACAGTCTTCACAAGCATCCAGCTCACAATATTCAAGAGATTAAAATTATGGTCTAGAATAAAAACATATGAACAAGATTCTGTAAGGCAAGCACAATTTCAGCAGACCACATTATATAACCACAAATGAAGAGGACTTATTATTTCCCACTTTCAATAATTGCAAAATATGTACAAAGCTAAACAGCACTACTAAAAAATCTAACTGACTTTTCTTACTGTATGACGAAGAGGAATGTTTCGAGCACCTGAACAGAGTTACAAAAAATAAGGTGAAGCAAAATTAGCTCTACTGTACCAAACAACTGTTGACAGTTTCTACCTTTGTTTTCATACCTTTCATAATCAGATCCTGTTATTATCCTGGCATGTAAAAGGCAACATAATACATAATAAATAAAATTAAAATTATACTTCATATTGCATACAGATTTTATTGGTAATATCTTGCCCTTAGATGTAGTTGTTTTGATACAATGCTGAATACTACAGTAAAATTACAATATACTGTACAATGTGTATTTTAAAAACACTCTATTACACAGAGCAGAGAAATGGACAGGTACCAAGTGAGAGAAATGAAAACTTACAAGCAGTTGAGATTAAATTCCTGAGGGGAATACTGGCATAAACCAGGAGAGAATTAGAAACACATACATGATGGAGCAACACACAACCACATCAAATGCAGTAGACTGAGATGGTTCAGACGTGTTGAAGGAATGGATGACATGGAATATCAAAAACATTACTGGAAATGAAGATGAGTGGAAGAAGACCCAGACAGGCCATGCATACAAAGAATAAACCATATTAAAGAGATTTGTATAGAGGAAAGGATGAGACTGGAATAGAATAAATAAAAATGTTCAAAAACTGTCCTGATAATATCTATTTTCCAGGAATGATCACCCAAATGTTATTTCTTTCACTTCACATATTGTACCGTGTATGTTGTAATTTCAGTTCTCATTTATTCTAAAACCCTATGAACAATTACTAATGTGCTCCTACAGAAAATCTGACCATATTTCATACAATCACAAACATGCATGAACACAAACACACATGTAAAGAAGCTGCGTAGTCTACACTGCTTGTGCAGACCACCCATGAGAAAATAATGCAGAGTACATAATACTTCAAAATTAGTTTTGGCAAAGGATGAGATTAACACAAAACAGAATCATGTTAATGTAAAACTGCTATTTCTTTTGATTTCCAGGCCATATTCTTACCAATTCACATATTCTTATCGCTGATAAATCTAGAAACACATCAAAGATAATTAAAATATACATTTATATCAAGACCACTCATTCTCACACTCAAACACACCCATAAATATGGCTGTTACAATTATGTACTCATATATAAAAACAGATAATTGTATTTCTTAAGTCTTTTGTGAGATTCCTTACATTCAGAATGTATATGACTTTATATCTTACAGAATGTTCCTGTTTGCTGGTGAGGGAAATTGATGGTCAAATTGGAAACCTCCATCACAATGGGAAAGAAAAAGTGACAACCTCGTTCTTTCTCCATCATTACATTCAGAAGAGGAGGAGAATATGTTGCTTTTTAAAAGAGTTCTTAGTAGAAGTACATACTTGAATATTCATGGGATACTGTATTTTTCTAATACTAAAAGTTAGGTCATATACTAAACTAATTCTGAAAACATTAGTGGCATTCATATGGGTCTGAGTATCTGGATCACTGAACAGGACACATGAATTTTTTCAGACAACCTGTCATGTTTAGTTGCTAAATCCCTAGAACATCCAGTTTTAAAACTGACATTCACCCACATCATTAACCATCATAATTCTAATACTTTTTATGTTTTCATACATAGGCTACAGTATCTGCAAGTACTGTATGTAGTATGTCCTTAATATATTGTTGCTGCTACTCTATCTTTTTTTTACTGAAAAGATCTGATATTCCATAATTTCATAACAGGTGCCATCTTACTGATAAAAGTTTTTTTTAAATTACAACACCTGATAAACATTAAATATTTGACATCACAACATCTATATTCCCATTTCCACTGCACAGGAAACATTTCACCCACTAACCCCCGGGTAATTTCATATATACATCCAACACTGAAGATAGTTCAACAAGTAAAGCCATATAAGACTAACAACTGCTATGGACATTCTTACCTTACAAGTCCTCAAAACATCACTACAGTAAGAATAAATACATTAAAATGTGTAAGTTTTGATCCACATGAAAAAATTTAATTTTCCTGGTTACTTATGAAAACAACAGAACAAATCCAGACGGGATAACCAGAACTACTTTACTACTACACTATACCTGCTTGATTACTAGCGCATATGCCAAAATATATGTTGTATATCAAAAATAGTACTAAAATGTGCAGATTCCAGTATTAGGAATGTACACAACAGCAAGGTCATTCATGCCTCCTCTAGCAGTTAATAACATTGACTTTCCAAACAAGCAAAACTGTTTCACACCAATACATGTTGGACATCACGCATTCCACAAACTAAAGTTTGCAGATTCTTAGACATAAAAATTAAAGTTTAATGCAATTTCAGAATGAGGTATGGGAGTGAAAAGTAGTAACATGCTTTCTTTACACTTTAACATCTAAAAATTATATCTCATATAAGGAAAAATGTTATTCAACATGATAGTTAAAAGTTAACATATCCTTTTAATTTTTCCCAGATTTTTTGTGTTTCTGAAATATGGTCACCTTATTATAATATTTCTGACACACAATATCAGAGAACAATCTCAGCACTTATGATTTTCAATATATATACTCTCCATAAATATACATAATGCTTAAATTTTATACTGAATATATGTTGAAAACCTACAAACTTCCATCATCTACACTCTATTGTGTGGTGTCAAATCTTAAAATGGCAAGTACAGGAGAAATTCAACAAATTCTTATCAGATTAGTTTCTATTCCCAAACTATCTTGCAGACCACAAAACATTTTCACAGCATTGTTACTGGTTAAATAAAATTTTACTTTAATCATCATATACCATCTTCATTATGTGTGTAATAATATTTTTCATCAAATGTAATTTCAAAAAAGGAACAGGCAACAAAGATAACCAGACATTTCAGTGTTAATGCTTCAGTATTCTACTATTTGGCTACAGAAAAGAACTGGAAATTCTACATGACTAAGCACTCTACAACCAAGCACCATGATATAAAACCACATTTTTCAATGTTTCCCTGGAAAAAGAAAAAAATACAAACAAAAGCTTACATTATCAATACCTGACAAACAGAGCTGTATTTTGAAGAAGCCAGTGAAGCTTAAAAGTTTAAATCCCACCCATTCTTTAAATGTCTGAGTTGCATTATCTTAGTCCATTACTGAACCTGTGTATTAAATGTCAATATTTCATTCATCAATGATTCAAAACAATCTCCAGATACATATCCAATTGTAAAAAAATTCAAATTCTAAATATAAAATACATATTAGAACATTAAACAATGTTTGGTAGCAGTACCTGTTATGAAATTATGAGCAAAACATTTTCTTGCAATGTCTGCTTCTAATGATCAAAAGTTGCCAAATTCAAGTCATGGCAAAAAGTGTTATAACTTTACTCTTCAGAGTTCTGAGTCAGCTGTTAAACTTCACTGTTAATTCAAACTGCTGAAATACATAGGAACCTTTTGAATTTCTTTGGCACTTTCACCATCCACAAGAAAAATATCTTTCCAAATTTATGTTATCTTACTTCAAAGATTATACTTTAACCTACTTTGACACTTCCCCTATGTCTGCGCATGGCATTACGAACCCCACAAACTGACTGAAAGTAGCTACTAATGTTTCCAAAACGATTAATGCTCAGCAAGTTAAGACGACTCTGACAAAACAATTGAATTCATGGCAATTGTTTTCCTCAGAAGGGGTGTCAAGTTAACTTTACCTGAAGCATAGAAACATTAAATCTGTTTTCACTACTTTCTTACATCATAAGAACTTACAAGTTATGATCAAAGGTGTGACACATCAAACCTGTGTTTTTAAAAATAATGTTAATAAGGTACCTACTTAATAGAAAATCATAAATATATACACCTCACAAGGCTTCAATATTCATTCATAATCAATGTCATTACAGTATATAATTTCTCATCTTTTCAACCACAAGATTAAAGAAGGTGCTTAAAGCAAAATAAACTATTATAAAATCACTAAAAGATGTTAGAAATTAGTAAATTCTGAAAGTCGGTGTTGCATAAATCTTTAATGGCATTCAAATTTGGCACACAGGATCTACAACAATGAAACTGTATAAAGTTGTGAAGTACAAGATCCTAATAAGCTAGTTATATTGAGCACACTTCCCAAATGTCAATCTTCTTGCAACAAACACAGTATTACCCCAGCAAGAATAAAAAAACTGCTTTCAAACACATAGCATAAAGCAAGCTTAAATAAACTTGTGATCAATTAATTTGGCCATTCTTTAGTAGAATTTCTTCTTTGTAAATAAAAAATTCATTCCTTCCTTATGACAAGACAAAAAACTGCATTACCAAAATGCACTCATGGAATGTCTCTCAAATATACTTAATAGGTAATGACAGAAGCTAAACGAAGACAAAATTTTCTGTCAGCCACATAAAACAAAGAATCAGCATGACTCTTAGTCTGTATGCTCTTTTATGTACTATATTTTGTGATGAATGACCTCTACAAATAGTTAAAAGGCTTTTGAGTGCCATACAATGTTCGGCACATAAATACAAACCAAACCCAATTTTATAATCTCTGTCAGGCTCAAATTCATAGTCTCTTATTGCTTTCTATTTATAAGAATTATATATTCTCTAATTTAAGCAAGTATTTTTAAGTTGTACAAAATGCCAAGCAATTTCAGTTATTATTTTCCTCAACCATTTCAGTATTCACATGAAAATAAATGAAAGAACTGATGAATGAAAGTAATCAGTAAATAGAACATAAAATAGTCTGTAAACAAATTATTTAAATCTTAGCAGAGCATCTAGTAATTTTTGCAATACATGACATTATCTTCTCATCTTTATGCAATCCCATTATTCATAAATGGATCTCACAATGGAAGGATAGCATGTCTTAAAATACAGTTCTATAAAATATTTTGTACTATATATGTTGCATTTACTCAATGAATTACTAACCCTTTAAAGCCCAATTGTACTTACATGTACCACCTGCTTTACCAATCAATAATTTTGCATTTTGCCCACTGTTATTTATGGGTTTCACATGATTCCGAGAACAAACAGCACTTACCTCCCAAAATAGTATTAACCAATTATCCTTGTAATAAAGATTGTTGTTTTTCCTTTGAGGTAGGAATCGAGTCTTTAAATAGTATTAAGATGAGCATCAGCCGTAAAGGGTTAAGTTCAGGAACTGCTAGAAGGGACTTTTACAAAATAGTTTGCAATTCTAAGACACAGAAAGGTGGAAGCCATATGAAATGTGTTTCATGGGCTGAATAACAACACTGAAATAAGGAACTTTATTCAATTCTTCAAACCCTATAGTTTGTACTTCAAAAAATCTCCACAGAACAAGTAAATAAATGTAAATTCTCAAGAGTCTGTTTCCAAACTAATTCTCAATGTTAAATACTTTGTCAATTATATTTTAAGATGAGAAAATACAAGAATAAAGTGTAACAAATACTTTCTGGGGTTCCTGTCTCACATCACAAGTAGCAAATATACATGTGATTGATCTCTATAACCCTGTGTACTTGTCTATATATTAAGAAACTGGCATTACTTTCATTAAAGTAAAGAGGAACTATAAATATAAAAACTCAGGAAGGCATCAGCTCAAAATTTACATCTGGTATACTATAAGCCAAGCAAGAGTTTAGAAGAGGTAGCAGACTGTTATAACAAAGAGACTTAAATTTTTCAAAACATACTACTAACATTAAAATACCATTTCAGCATCCAATATGAGCATAGCATCATTTAAACCTGCTTTATCATAAAAGCAATTCTTCTTAGGCCTTGCAAGAAAATTACAACTTTCATGCATATACATTTTTCTAGAAAATATAATTACACATTATGATACAAACTTTTCTTCAAATTATTATAGGTCTGTTGCTACAGGAGCCTAAATTAAAATTCTCTTTAACAAAATATAAGCATTAAAACATACTACCGTTATGAGGAATAACTTCATTTATTTCTATTGTGATATGACCTTCTACTTCACAGAGTAGCAATATTCATTTCAGTTCCAAATAAAATATACGAAATTGCTACTTTGTATATTAAAAGTCCAATTTTAACACACTTTTCTGTCTCTGCAAAGTAAAAAAATTAAAATATATCTTCACTCAAGAGGAACTATGGCAGATACTAACATTCCAAAAACTACAATTATCTTGGCTATGATGGAGGAAGGAATAAACTGGAATGATGTGTAAACCTATAAGTCACATGTTCTTGAGCTTCATCCAACTAACCAGGCAATTCATATCAATACACAGCAAGTATTAAACGGTGCAAGCTAATGCTATAAGAAAGAAGCAACATCAGAAGTATGTGATTAAAAATCCATAATTTTCACTTCACATGCACTAATATTAAAATGAACACTGAAGCCTTGTTATTACCTCTGGAATCCAAAGAATTCAAATTATGTATAACAAACAGGACTAATAATTTTTAGTTATTAATTTTGTAAGCTACCAAGTCAACCTTCTGAAACTAGAGGGACACAATCACAGATTTCATTATGAAACAATTTGTACACAGAACAATGTGATCTGAAAATATGTAAAATACAAAATGTAATATTAAAATGGAAAGTAACAAATGTGTATCTTTTGTATTACTGTAAAACACTGCAATCTTTACATGTGTGACAGAAAACTCTGACTGCTTCCCTCAAAATTAATGATAATTAAAAAAAGAATCAATACAAAATACCTACTTCTAATAAATCTATACACAACATTTTTATTATAATATAACTTAACACTATTATTTTGTTTTATACAAGGGACCCTGAGAAACATCTGCCACCAGTATATTTCTATTGTAAAACAGTTTATGGGCAGTATTTAAATGTGAAAAATATCTTTAAAAAATGGAGTCCTGAATCAATGAAAAATTCAGGTTTTAAAATACTGTATGTAAAGTTTTCTTACTTTCTTAAGCTCAAATGAAAAAAGGAAAACCTTTCCCTTTGAAAATCAAGTTTCAGCTTATATTTTTATACATTTACTTGTTCATAATAATTATAATATACAATAAAAACCAGGTACTTAGTTACGTCTGCATCATTGTTTCCTTCTCTTGTAGCTACATTACTCTAAAACTACTTTAAATAATTGTATTCTATAATGTTGTTGCATCTGCATTACAGGATGTAGGCTCTTGGTCAAACAGAGAATCTCTACATGTACATGCATTGGTTTACAAGCTAATCTTGTACTGTCTTTAGATTCCAGACGATTTATCAATCTCTGCAAACTTCTTCATACAGACTATAAATAAAGGTAAAAGGTGGCTAAAATGTAAATAATAAAACTGATACTTCATAACCTTTCTTGTAATTGGAAAAACTACCAATTACAGCATTACTAAAGTATAAAGATAAGGAATATGAATACCAGATGCCTAAAGGGGGTGGAGATCTGTATAAAACAACCTGCCATGTGAACAATTTCATATACAATTAGTCATAAAATGTTATATTTATTCAAATGACACCTTACTGAGGGCAAAGAGTAGAATTCTATGTGTATCAAAATGTATTTTGATAAACATTTCATGCAACAGGCCCTAGAACCAACTTTTTCCCACAGAAAACGTACAATTCCTCCACGTGTCTCAACAAACAACTTGCCCATGATGGAGGACTGAATAAACTACAATGATGGTAATGAACAGTGTATAACACTGTAAGTTCCAAAATTATATATTCTATATGCATTCGGTATTTCTAAGGAAGACAGAATTGAGAATGAAAAAGATATGCATACAAATGGCTGCTACAGACATTTCTATAAATAAACTCTGAAATTCAGAGATACTTGACCAGCAAATGTCAACTAAACTCCAGATAATTCACATGAATGTCACATCACACCTACGTAGTTAATGCTTAATGTCTGTTACAAAGAAAATGCGGGAGGATAATCAACTGTAAAAATATAACGAGTCAATGCTGTCAATTGGTTGATCAATAAATTGACTTAACAGGAACAGAAAGTAAAATGGTTGAATAGGATAAAATTCATTTTCTAAACCGACAAGCTAACAGCAGCAGTAAAATCATACTAATCTTAAAACCTTGCATACCATGTCATGTAATGATACATAAAATCATACTATTTTAAAAGTGATCGAGAAAAGTAAATGGTATATTCTGCAAACAATAATGAGAGTCCTCTGCATAACCAAAAGCCTCCTACCATGTATCTAAATAAATATTTAAGGTGAACATAAATTACCTCTGCATGTCATGTTTGGAACTGATTTCAGAGAGATCAACCAGTATAAAAACTCATACTGAGTTCTGAGTCTGTCTTAAAATAGTAAATTTTTCACAATTAATTTTGTCCCATAGTCAACATAGCACAGTAATGAATAATGAAAAAGAAAACTTGTGGAATTCTTTTAGTAAAGTCATATAAGAAAGGCAACTTCTAGCAGACATTAGCATACACTTCTACTGTCACACAAAGACAAGTATCACAGGAGCTTCCATGCACTGACAAGAAGGTTTAATGTCTTCAAAGACAGTAACTACACAGTACTGATTGGAAGAAGCTACACTCTTCACCCTCTTAGTATGCCTGAAGCACGCTGTCAGCTTTCCAGTGACCTCTCTAGACACACTTGGCCAATAAGTGCAATGCCAGTCCCTTACTGCAACTCACCTAGTTACCACTAAACTTCAAATGCAAGTGGATAATGTAATCAACAGCTCGTTGATTAGTTTGGCAACACTCACAAATCACATGCATTTTCTAGGCCAGTTGCTAGCTGTTTAACTACAGTACACACATAAGTGTACCCAGTCCACACTTTTACACCATCATTCCAATTTATTAAGCACCCAGTGACTGCTTCAAGAATTCATGATGATATCTTGTAACCTCATTCTTGTTTTTTTTACATTAAATAAAAACAATACTTGTATGCGTGATTAATCTTAAGTATAGTATGCTTTAGCATCAAGTATACGAATAAAAACAGAAAATACATTATAACATAATATACTGATCTGTACCAAGCACATCTGTGACTTTTATACAAATTGATCTCTCTGTCATATCATTAAAAAATATCTTTACTTATGTCAATCAATTATTCATGACCTTTGGCTAAAATGCATTAGCAAAATCATGTTCACTATTTCATAAAAAAAACTTCCTTTGTGGTTCCCACTAATGGATGGACAACTGTATCATAACAACTCCATCTTGTCATCCAGTCATGGAAAACTACCACTTCAGTTTTCAGAACTTTTTCACAGTAGAAAAAATGGTTGAATTGAGCAAATACAAGAGGTCAACTGAGGTAAATCAACTTCCTGATTCAAAGTTTCTAATATTGTACAGTTGTAGTCATATTTCATTTTTATGATGAATCGTTTTTTAAGTTGATGTTTCGGAAAAAGACAGACAGAACAAGACAAAAAGGAATACTGGCAATGAAAGGAGACACCTCTTATGAACATATTTCTTCATGCCAAACAGTGAATTAAGTGACTACTGCATTCAGGTGTTGGCTATAAAGGAATGGGGACCAAAATGCTTATAATGACATGAGATTCAAAAGTGAGAAATAACTAGACTGCTGACAGCAACACAAAGTTAAATGCCGCAATATTTTGTTGGAAGCTTCTAATCACAGAATACTACCTTTGTGTCACTATTTAGCAGTTCTTACTCAGTCATTACTTACAATTTTATATTAATTTATACCCTTCTCAGATAAACAGTGTTCTGTAAAATGATTGTACTGAATCTCAGGGTGTGTCCTTTCATCATGCACTAGTAAAGTGGAGATGCTTGTTGGCAGACTTTGTCCTCGGGTCAAGCAGTTGTCATTGCTGCCTGTGAATTGGTGGAAGAGCAGCCACTATGAGGTGATAGATTACAACCAGTCACACCTGTCACAACTCCAGCCCTTGCTCCTGGTAACTGCTTGTCTCCTTGTCTCCGAAAAGGATCTGAACATCAGTGAAGAACACCTATTTTCAGATATGGCTTACAATGACAAACAGTGCATACATCTGATGAAAACAAAAAAACAAAAAGCTTGAACTAAACCTCCAACTGAACATTTATGGAGTTCAACAGTGGTTTCAAGGCTGTACTTACAAATTTAACAAACTCCAAATTGGAATATACACATTTTTCAAATGCATTCATTGAAATTCTACATACCTCACTGGTCTTGAAGCAAAAGTTAATTTACTGTTCATATAACTCTATTTTTCCTTTTAGATGACAACTATGGCAAGTTAACTGAATAAATTACCAAATGGTATACCTGCAAGGACTGTGAACAAAATTAATAGCAAACTCTGGGTTTCCTATGATCAACCCACAAAATATATTCACAAAGCCAAAAATTATTTTCCTTTCATTTTACATACCTTGGTGGCTTTGATATTGTTATTGCTGATATATACCTATTACTTCAAATATAAATTAATTTTCACACTACTTTTGAACCAGAACTCAACTGAAATATGTAGCTGAAAACCTAAAGAGAACAAAACCAAAATTAATTATGGAACTCTTCAGGTTTTAACAGCAAACAACTCTTGCAAAGCTACTCCAACTGAACAGAATGATAAATTATTTTTCCATGTACTGATGGAAGTTTGATCTGAGCTTCATCCATAAGAGCCAAAGTTATTTAGCTTCAATTTAAATTCAGTATTTCTTTATGAAAAATACTGGAACAATAAGTAGCCACACTACCAACAATAGATAAGTTTACTACTTGCTGAAACAATTTTCAGAACTACAGAAACCTGACTTGCAAGAATGCATTTTTGTGACAGATGTCAAAGGGAAATTGAAAAGACCCTGAAAGTGCTAAAGTACTAACCTAGCAGCTGTCTGGAGATATTAACCTATAACTGACCTGCAATTTAAAGCAGTGTCAAATTTTGGAAGCAGGATTCTACTCCCATCTTCAAGAAAAAAAGTGGTAAGAGTACAGAAACTCAGTCTGTTGGGCCCCCTGGTTGAGCTAGCCTGATACCTGACCAGGTCTGAGGCTAGTTAGGGTTTCTGTCCTCTTTCTATTTTTCTAATGACAAAAGAAGCATAAGCCCACCTCTAAAATATTGACATTTTATTATTTTACAACTCAGACAATGGACGATGTTTAAAAAAACACTTTTACATATTATAATGCAGTACCATCAGAAACTTTCTGCCTGCAAGACATATACCTGTTTTCATGTGAATATACCACAAAGCTCCTGTAAGTCCAACGCCAATAGCAAATGAGGCTAAAGCAATCCCAACTGTTACTTCTGTAGACACTCCAACATAAATAACTCTTGGTTCACCCTCTGCTGGTGCCTCTGAACTTGGTGCAACTGCAGGAAAAAGTATCACTATATTTCATAAACCCTGTACTGACATATAATCATATGGAATTTACAGTTTTTCTTGTTTATGATCTACGTAAGATCATAAGTCTCACAGAACAGATAAAATAATTCAGGGTGACTTCTGTTACAGTCACAGAAACACAGACAAATAGAGATAGCAAAACTAAGAGGCACACATTTACAATGCTTTGTAAACACACATAAAAATCAGTATTTACATGTGATTTTAACATGCACATTATTGGGTTTTTGGGATACTGAAATTTCCCAATACAGACCTTCATATCATGTTTCATCATTAATTTCTACACATTAGGATGAAAAGTACCAAAAATAAAAACTGCTAAATTATTCTTGAGGATTTTACTGCATTCTACAGACATGCACTGAAGGAAGTGACAATGAAATAATGAGCTACATGTACAAACACTGGACAGCAGAGTTAGCAGTGGTAATAAATATTACAACACAGATCTTTCATCATGACAGGCAGCCTACATGTTAAACTGAAATTTTTCAGTTTTGAAATTATATTCTCTTGTTCCATCCATGCATAAAAGTGAAACACTTTCATGCAATTAATGTTTTCCGTTATTCAAGATCATTTCCATATTGCTTTTGAGTTCTTGGCAGATTTCAATATAAAACCATACCCTGTAAGTTAGGAACTCTCCTCCTCCTTGGCACTGGTCGAAGTGGCCCCTTACTGGCCAACTGCTGTGCTGTGGACACAGCTTTGTCTAGGTATGGCCGCAAACTCTGGCGTGAACAGTACTGCTTTGGGTCCACACACTGCAAACAAACAGCTTGTTTCAGTGCAATGAAATGTTTCGATCCTATGAGAAGGGAAAGACAGAATGTTTCCAAATAGACTTGATCTGTAATAGACATATTTCTATTCTTTACTCAACAGTTATTATTATATGTATATTTTGAGCTTGTGTGCAGTCTAGCTGGCTGTGCATTGCAGTAGCACACCACTAAACCATAAACCCTGAAGTTAAACTCTCTATTTCCATGTCATAAAAGTTAAAAGAGTCCAAGCATTCCAGCCGAATCATTATCAAAAACATAAAATCAATAGCTGTATTAAAAGCAAATCCCTTTCTTTGAATTTTTCCTATGAAGTGAAAGTTCCAACCTATGGTACATGCACTACTGGTGGTACACAAGCCAATGTTGAGTGCTACACAAACACAGTACGAAAATCAAAACATAATATTAACATAAATAAGTTTTCCCTGAATGCATTTGATTAGTGATATATTTAGTGTGTTAAATTAAAATTAGTGGTATGCCAGGGAAAAAGGGTAAGAACCCCTGCCCTAGGAGAACAGTGCAGTCATCTCATTAAAAAACATAATGCCATCTTTGCATTTTTTACTATGCACAAAGAATGCATACTACTGAAAGAACAACACTTCTGATCTGCTGAGAGGGAAAATGTCAGCATGGCTACTTTAGTTACAATTAATAAAGATTGAAAAATTGATAAAATACTTTCTTGCTTACCCACTGTAGAAATAAATCTAGAAACTCACATACATTTTAGGAATCTATTATATATAATGGGCAATTCATTTACCAGAATAAGATTTCCTCTGACATGAGCTGGATCAGATGTGCACAAACCAAGGCGGCAATGAACAAAGAACTGACCAAGACTTCCATATTCCTTGTTCACTTGGAAACTGAAGCTGCCATGAGAAGCACGCTGACCTTGAGAATTATTTGCAGTGTCAATCTGTGCCTGAATCTCCACAGACAAATCAACAGGGCAAGTGTTCCGCAACAGAACCACACGGGAGCTATCCCTTGGATTTGATGAATTGGAGATCCAACAATTTTCTGTTACAACTTGCACTGGAACCACTAAGATAAGAAATATTAAATAGTCAGTGCAGACAACAGTTTAACCAATCTGAGAAATCAAATTAAAAAATTTAGCAATTCTCACAATTCAATTTTAAATTTAATTTTAATGCTGTTATTTCATCAAATGATATTTATGAACATTTATGCTCATTTTATACAGAATTACAGACTTAGCAAAAAATATTAATTGTATTAGACAGAAATTTCAGTGGTTGGTTAGTTCATAATTTTCTTTTAGACAGACTGTGCAGCAAGCACTAATGAAATGCACATAAAACCATTAACTGCAAGTTATCAAGACTGTCACATGTTACACATTTGATTAACTTATAACATTATATACTTTTGGACTGTTAATGTTCACTGAAAATGTTCAACTGAACTGTATTATTATGGTGATCACTAAACTTGTTTTTGTCTTTGTGAGTTTCCCAGAGCAACTCCGCAATATTGTCCCTTACCTGCATATTCCAACTGAACTCAATGTCTACGAGACTACATTATTAATTACACTGACAGTATAATAAAATGTCAGTGACAAGCTGATCCTCCATATTTGACATTTTGGAATACTCTCCTGGTGGTAGAGACAAAAGTTTATCATGCATAGGATGACTGAAGACTAGCACTGGGGAGATTTTATCTATGCATGAGCTACTCTAGCTCACATTTAAAATTTCAGAATCTACCTCCATCAATCCAAGCCCTCACATAAAGGGTCTCATCAAACTCTGCCTCCATGATGCCTGGGTCTGGTGAAGTGAAATCAAGAGCCTCAGTATGTTCTTTGTCCCTGTAGAGTTCCATGTGGTACAAGGCCATATTACTGCCGGATCCACTGTTCAAAATATCTTCTGAACCCTTGTAATAAAATCATATTATGAGATCCACAACAGTCATTTCTCTTTTAACAATGCTACTTTCAGCTCTTCACTTTTACAGAAGGTATCATCTAGATAAGGAGAGAATATGTCCAACTATATTGACAGTATCATTCCCATTACCTTGAGCTCTCTGGCCACTGATCATTATGATAAAATTTGTTATCCTTTCTCAAAAATGGGTCACTTGCAACATCATATCTAATCCAGCAACTCATCAATTCATAAAAACTGTCCTCTAAAAACCTACTCTCTCATGACATGTCACCTTGAGTAACAAATTCTTTTGGCTCCATGTAGGAAAATTAAAAAACTGTCAATCTTAATGTGATGCAACCTATTGTGTTTTAGTATGTCATTACATATGGATACCATGAACATACATATACTGGCATACAAATATATTACTCAACAACATATTAATTAAGTAATGTACAGTGTGTCCACAAAGTTCCTTAGGGGTTTTGAAAAATTGTGGCGTGCAAACAAATTGAGCTAGCCACATGCGGTTTGTGGTAAAAAGCTTCCAGAGTTTCACTGTAATCTGCCGCAAACCGCATGTGGCTAGCTCAATTTGTGCGCCACAATTTTTTAAAACCCCGAAGGGACTTTGTGCACACACTGTATAATGTATATTAACCTCCTTGCAGATAATTTCTTCATGGAAAACAAATTATTTCTTGACATGGGAATCTGGTATATATGGTGTACACCAAGTAACTAAATATAACAATGATGTACCAGGCACAATTTACTTACCACCTATGAAGAAAGACTTAACATCTTAATTTATGGACACTCAAATACAGAGTTTTGTGAACAGTCAACTTACAATCAATGGATCTTCAGCATTCCCCAGTATTGTTTTAGACAT
Organism: Zootermopsis nevadensis; assembly: GCF_977971745.1. Taxonomy (NCBI): domain Eukaryota; kingdom Metazoa; phylum Arthropoda; class Insecta; order Blattodea; family Termopsidae; genus Zootermopsis; species Zootermopsis nevadensis. The sequence goes on from NW_028259136.1 coordinate 1,638,014, forward strand.
AGGAAAGTGTGGATGATCCTTGCACACTATGGGAATTTTTCCAAATGCTGATGAACCATCCCCATACCATCCAGATGATTCTTCAAGGTCTTCATCATCATTCTCATCCTCTGAACCAAATGTCACATGAATCTGACAACAGAGGTGTTACACGTCAAGCCTTACAAAATATAAATGTTTCAAACTTGACTTCAACATTTCGAAGAAATTTCTCTAAACAGCACTCACAATATTTGTAGTGGAGACAACTTTGCCATCACTATCTCCAGTACTGCCACAAGATGTTATAAGACTAGAAATAAACTCATGAGTTCCATTTGACTGTGATATGCAGCTTGCATCATTTAGAGTGAGACGTGACACACCAAGTTCACGAATAAGACTGGCTGGGAAGCTAGCAGTGATGCGACTTTTTCCACAGTCTACTATCATGGCTGTTACCAGACGAATCAGAGCACCTGGCCGCGGCTCTATATAACAGAATAAAAGGAGACATTCAAAATAAATTCCACTCAATGAAACATAACATCTAATCGATTAACTGTACTGCAAACAAAGAGAAGGAAGAGAGAACATGCCAAGGGTTTATATCAGAAATCAGAGGTGGCAACTGGCAGCTTAAGAGCTACAACCTATGACAGTACATACATGGCTCCTTGAAAAGACCTGTACAATGCTTCAGATCAGAATATTTGAATAAACAGAAATTGATGTCATATTTATGATTACCAATGTAAAATAATAAAACATACTCTAACATCAAACAAAACATAACAATTCATTACAGCTTAAGTTATGATACATGACTCAGGAAACTGAATAACACCTTTTTGAAAAACCTCAATGTCTTAGAAAATGTAGGTAAATCTAACAAGAGATCAGATTTCTAATTTGAAGATTACTGTATATTTCTTGCTTTCAAAGTAACCTATTTGACCAATGACAAGAGGAACAGGGTGCTGATGATAGTGGCAGCAAGGACTTCTGAAATGCTAGTAAACGTCTATCAGAATACAGTCCATAAAACAGCCATCTTCGAAATCACAGCCATGACCTCAAATCCTACTACACAGTACAAGGTTGGAGTGGTTTTCTAAGGGCATAACATTTATGCCAAATTTCATAAAAACTGGTCAGGTGGTTCAACAGCTGCGAGAAAGACAAAGACAGTAAAGGCATGACAGAAGCACACACATACACATCACATGGTATTGTTATCACAAAAGCCTCTTTCTTCCCTCAAGAAAGAGAATAAGCTGAAAATACTAAATCTGGTAGGTGCCATCTATTAAAATAAATGAAACTCAAAGTAATATCATAAATGTATAAACTTACTTTGTGTTGCAAAGCCACTGACCAGTGTGGCTTCTGGATAATTGGGCTGCTGTTGCATCAATTCATGACTTCCTATAATTCCCTTCTGTTCTTCCTCACGTCCACTCCAGCTCTCCTGCATGGGCACCAAACCTTTGGCTGGATTCACTTCAGGAATGCCATGTATTTCTGGTCCACTCCTCAACCCTACAACACATATTCAATGTAGATATATGATAACAATCTTCACAAGTCAAGCTGAATACTCGCTGATATGACATTTCCTTACAAAGAAACATGCTGACAAGGGCTGTTTCTCTAGCTCAGAGATTTGGCACCATAAAAAACCAGCATGTCACATAATGTTATACAGAAGTGCTGAGCAACTATTAGCTTTCCAAGAAAGACTATGCTCCATGGAATTAATAACCATCACACCACATGTCATTATGAACCATCACAATACTATCCTCAGAGCTATGCCTATGATTTCCAAAAGATCTCTTCCCTTAAAGTTTCTGACTAAAATGCTGTATTCGTTTTTCATGTCCCCCATACATTCTGCACATTCCACAAATCTCATTCCTCTTGATTTATCCCAACAACATTTAAAAATGTCCTATTAATTATAATGGTAAAATATTAGCTCATGAAAAAACCCACCAGCCTTATTCCGTGTTATTCCCACCAACAATCTAAGTGTAGAAGCTCTGCCTGTTTTAGCATACAGGATAGGTGGACCAAATTCTGTAGTTACAGACAGGAGTAGTTCTGGAAGATTATCTGGCAAAGGTTTAGAACGTACTTCCAAGTTCTGGAGTCCTCCAACAGCAGAGTTCTCAACAAGGTCCTCAAGATCACTCTGAAAATTAAATTACATTAAACAAATAGTACACAGACCCAACACCTGCAACAGCATTATATGGGTACGAAACTTGTTTCTTTCCGAAGATAATAATGAAGACTGGGTGTTCAAGAAGCAGTGCTAAGAGATGTGAAGCATCACAGGAATGGTACCTGAGGAACATCATAATTTGTACTCTACACCTCTACTGTTAGATGAATCAATCAGAAAGTATGAGATGGATATGACATGTAGCACACAAGTACTGACCTCATAAGAGAATTAAGGTTAGAAATAAAACAAAGGAAATGAAGAAGCAGAATACACTCCTCAACTACTTTAAACAGGAAATCTATAAATGAAGAGCACATTAATAGAGAAATTCAAAACAACAACTCAGTTACATTAAAACTTTATAAATTAGTGTACAATCATGTATATTAACTCACTCCCATACTTACAACTACTACAATGTTTCCATTTATTCCATTTGCTCCAAACTGCCATCGGATTGGCTGGTGAGATTTTAGGATAAGTGTAACATTACGAGGTACAGGATGAATGCCTTCTCCCTGCAACTGTATCAATACAGGAAGAGGTCCTCGATTTGGTCGATTTCCCTTAGCACCTGCATCTAGTTCCACCACATACACATCCCTAGAATTTTTAAAATTAATATATAAAACATTACATAACGCAGTGAGAATAAAATTATACAACCATGCCATGAACTAGCACCGGCATCTCAATAAATGGAAGGAAAACCTACAATAAAATGCTTTCACAATTTTTACACGCAATTTCTGTCATTGCAATACTTTGTGCACAAACTGCAGTTCATTACCTACCTAACATTAATACATTCACATGCATATTTCCACACAGCATACCTTCCTATTACAGCATTTATTCTTTAGTCTTTATAAGCATGAGATGATTAAATACACTTAATTACAATATATAAATGTATTACTAGTAATTCTATCTCCACAATTTACTCTGTGAAAGTGATACACACTTTGATGTACTGATTAAAATTCCAGGAATCACATGACACATCATGTATCTCAGAAAGTCTGATGCATTACATGACTGACATTTATGTGTACATTCCAACTACAAAATGTTCATTACAATACTAAGTCAAATATACATTTATATCCCACAAAAATACAAAATGTAGTTAATACAAAAGACAAAAGGCATATACACTCATATTTAATTAACTTAGATCACTCACACCTGGTTATCTCCAATATAATCTTCATGGAAGCAACCCTCAGTTTTTAGCTGTACAGTTGAATAGGCAGTTAAAACTCTACTCTCTGTCAAGGAGTCAACATTACATTCAGTTCCAAGACCTGGGTTTTGAATCAAGCTTGACACTGAGCCAACCTTCAACTCCATATGATTTGCACCCTTCACCTCTGTGTACGAAGCTAATGCTGAGTACTCCCTCTTCACAAATCGCTGAAGAGCCTTCTTGTTAGGCCATATTTTATGTGAAAAGTTGAAGTTGAAATTACCTTCAACAGTAGAACCCTCAGACACCTACAAAACATACCATTATCTGTAAAATTTCAGGTTCCATGGCAGCTAGTATGCAGAAATCTTCTACGTTGCTGAGCTATGCAGAAGTTCAGTGACATTACAGAGGTGCTTCCTGCCTCCACCACCCTGATGATGGAGGAAGCAAGCATCTCTGAAAAGTCAGTAAACTTCCATCAGATTAAACGGGGAAACCCAGAAGACGTCATCTGTATACCAACACATCTTCAAAAACATAAAATATACTCAAATCCTGCAAATAAGTTCATTAAAAAACAGGCTTGACATCATGAATTATATATTATTCATGCAATAATCTCAACTGCACTGCACCAGCCAAACTACAGCTGGATACATGTACTATTTTGTACTAATGAGGAAAGCAACTATTCTGAAGCAAAAATAATAATATAAACTAATGCTCATCAACTTCAAGTAGGAGAACTTTTCATGAATTTGTCATATTATAAACAATTACCACAATATTACTTACTATAATCAGAGGCTGAGGCAGAGAATACAAATCATCATTGGTATCTTCTCTGCTGTTATGATTTGCTACCACCTCCCAAGCCACAGGATGATCCGAATTAAGTACCAGAATCAAACGCCCAAGTACTTTGGCATCTGATTCATTGTTTGCCCCACCTTGACCAAAATTCACGCTGAGTTTGACAGATGGTGTCTGTGACCTCAAATGGTGGTCAAAGAAACTGCCAGTTACACTGTACAGCATAATAACATGCACTTCTTGCATGAGATGAGCATTATGAGCCATGACATGCATCTCTTTTTTGTCCAAATGGTGACTCTGTGACTTTGAGTGAGTTCGAGTTGTTACCGATTTGTAGGGAATGGAGCAACCTCGTGTTTTGCGAGGGGTATCCAATAGAGGGATAAAGTAAGGTGTAACCAAAGAATTGACAATGCACAGCTCAGGATTATCTGAAAAAGTAAAATGTAGTATATAATTAAGTTAAACAAATAATATGAAACCTTTGTGCAACTCAAGTAAAATATTATATTACTGATGTCCATGAATTTAACATTAAATAAGTCTCAAGCAAAATGGAAAGATATACAAACATGTGGAATGACTAGTACAGAAAGAAACAAATTATGAGAACACATATATGCTTCAAACATAAAAAGTGCTCACAGCTGGTATGTAGTACCTTAGGAATGAACCTGAAAGGTTTACAGCAATTACTATAATTTCTTCTGTACCTGATAATGTTCTCATGTTTAGCTTCTTAACATGAAAGTTTTCACATTAAAAAGTCGTATAAGAATTTAAACTCACCTGAACTTTCTGCTATACTTGATCTGCAACCTAACAAAATGCTCAACATGATGAAAAGACAAAAGGAAACTACTGTAGGTTGCATAGCTACAGGGAACAGCAATCCTTCACGTATCTCACAACACAATTTTGTTTAGTTCACATGGTAGACTTCACGATTATATAACATTATTTTCTTGAATACCTAAAGAGAAATACCAGGTAGTTTGGACAAAATTCATATTACATTCTGAACAAAGAAATACACTAATTTTTAAATATCTTAAATTACTTTCTGTAATATCCCTAAAAATTAACATATAAACTGTTCATAAACAAGACTGCTTTGAGATTTTGCAATATTGCAGACACAGAAAACTTCAGCAAATAGAATTTGGAGAATGAAGAATTCACATACTCTTCATAACACACTATAACCTGTATGTTGCATCCTGTATAACATAAGACCTTGTTTATTAACCATACATCTGACATAACTTATCACCACATATGCCTAAAGCAAATTTCTAAAGCTACATCAAACAAAACAAAACAAAAAACTAAATACAAAGATTTTATAAAGTAATATAAATTCAAGAATAAATTAATTCTTCTCTTTACTAAACACAAATCACAGTTTTAAATTAAATGAACTGAACTTTTGAATCCCACAAAAGCTGCACTCACAATTAATGCCTCATTGTCTCAGCTCTACTGATAAACAGTTACAGATTATAAGACTGCTTTGAACCTTAAAATTAAGGAATAAAGGAGGGCATAACTTATTTAGGAAAGTGTACTGTAAGGACAACGATCAGTCAAATCTTAATATTGCTAGGCCAACTGAGACAATAATCATTTAAAGGCACCATCAATTACAGTGATTTTCTCCTTTGGTCAGATAATTTTTAGTGTTTCTTTCAATCGATCAAGATCAAATCAAATATTTTCCACAACCTACAAGCTTTTTTTAAAAAATAAAATTATAATTTCTTTAATAAGTGAATCAAAATATTCTGATGAACTTTAGTGTAAGTGTATAATTATTAAAGTAATTTTTTTCCTAGCCAGACCATACAGACTGAAGCATTTGAAGGAAAATATGCATCATATGTTGTTCCCATTTCATATAAGTTCTAACAGCATGGATAGATAACTGAATACATGAAACTGCCTTGTTGACAAGATGGGAATTGTGCTATGCAAAGGAGTAGAAAAAATAAATGTTGAATACACAATTTTGAATTCATGAAGTACAAATATTTAAAGTTAGCATCCATATTTGAACAACATAAAAAAGAACTTACATGGCATATGCATACTTTCAAAACAGATACACCTTGATTGTTTCCTGCAGTAACAAACTATACCCTGTAACAAAATAAAATTCCCTGTATATAATAAATGAGAAAATGCTGAACATTCACAATTAAAAATACTATATAACACTTCCCAGTTTTTGAAACTAACAGCAGATATTAATAAAAGTATAAGGAGCACAATGGTAGTATATCATGCCACAAAACCAATCAAATTGGAATTATTATTATTAAAAACAATTTTCTTTATTGCATACATAGCCATACACTATGCTGAATGCAAAATACAATTTATTCCTTATTGAAAACCTGGTTGCCTTACATGCTTCCAATGCCATACGTCTCATGTCTGAAACTAGCTGAAACCAGTACTAATTTTCCTAATTTCTTTTCCATCTGTTACTTCTAACTAATACTGTGATAGCAGAACCCAAAGGCTCTATATTCCTACTAGCACAGGCGTAATCCTGTGCCAGTCTAATCCAGACAGAATGAAAAGTTTTTCCAATGAATAAAAACAACTCTAGAATGCTTCACTAATTTATATAATTACTTCCGTTTCAAAACCCTGCAAATTGCTAAATTTTCCAAGACACACTACAAACATTTTATAATCCATAATTAACTTTGGCATATGGTTTCTACAAGTGCACTCAGAAATTAACTTCATGTCTTGTCTTACATCTAGTGGATTATGTGTCAGATAAATATCTAAAAATATAAGGGGAAAAACAAAAGGAGAGAATAAGTGTGAATTCGTGGCTTTGTATAATGCTGCTAACAATACTCAGTATTGTATACAAATGGATGATGCGTGTGTAGTGAAGTTGATAACGTGACAAGCTGTGTGTGTGTGTGTGTGGGGGGGGGCACAAGGCTGAACATCCACCTACGGCATAAACAAGCAAGGAGGCCAAATATTTTGCTATTTTACAGTTCAGCAGCAACTTTGTAAGCCACAATGATATGATATTCATTACACCATTTCACTGAAATGTTTATATATTTCATAAACTCTTAAAAAGGTGCTGTGTGATCTAAGGTATGCATCTTCTTTGACTAGATTTCAGATTCAGAATCAACACAAGGTACTCTTATATGTCCATGCTGTTCAATACTGTACTGATCTCTATAGATAGATGCCTTGTGACTGGCTGATTCATTGTCCAAGAAGCACCACCCCATATCTTACCGATTTACTGCTTCAGAAGTATACTGATTCTGAACAGGTCAGAATGTCTAATCTATAAAAGCTGCAGAAGAAATCCATTAATACTATATGTATCTAATCTAAGCATAGGAACAGATTTCAGACATTCCACTATTTTAAAGTTTAATTCATACCACTAATACTTGTAATGTCTCCTGGATTACAAGATATTCTTTAACTGTTTCCATGACTGATATATTACTAACAATACATACATAAAACCAGTGTTTTCATTTAAAACTGAATCTATTTTGACTCAGCATATTGTTGTTTACTCGCATATGCCTCCATCACTATATTTCACAAACACGTTTACAAGGCACATGAGGGTTTAAATTTCACTACTGAATAACATACAGTCTCCAACAAGAAATACTACACTAACATGCAAAACCCACCTGCTCACATTTCATTGTCTTTATTGTTGTTGTTGTTGTAATTGCTATGCATAAGTAACCTTGTGCTTGTGTAAAACTCTGTTACTTTATATCCTAAAACCAATTAACCATATACAGAACAATCCAACATTCTTTCATTCTACTAACTTCCATCTACTTTGCTTTTCAACATAAAAGTGTTTAATATTCTGATGAATTTAACCAAGCAGGGAGCTTTCTCTCCAAGAGGTCAAAGATCTCCTTCCCTTTCTTATGGTAAAACTGTTACATTATACATAAGCCACCTAAGAAAAGACTGAATAAATTGGTATTTTCAAGTATGACATGGCTTACTTGAAGTCAGCACATACAGCACATGAGACTCATGTAGCAGTGTATAAGTTATACTTTATTACTGTTACTACATGAATGGCAACCAATACTATCAAGTCCAGTTCTATTTTTCTACTACAATTGTACTGAAAATCAGACACTGTATTGCACAAATCATTACATGGAAATAACCTACATAGCCAGACTGCAAACCATCTTGGCATAAACTGATGACAACTCCTCAATTACCGTTGGTTGTATTTGCAACACGAAACCGCGCCTTAAAATACCCACTTCTAAGAAATTAAATGCAACATCAGACAGAAAGCACTAAATATGAAAACGTTTCAATCGTGTACATAAACAACTTTGATTCCCATGAGCATCAATTATAAGCATGTTACAATTCATCTTGTGATCAAATAAGATCTACGCTGCAGAAACAAAGACACAAACATTACCATTCTTCAAACAGTGGTAAATATTAGAATTCAAGTACAACTGCGTATTTCTAGCTTCCTAGCCTTCAACGCACATCAATAACACATTTACAGCTCCAAGTTTAGGCATTATGACGCAACCAGTTCGTGTTGTCATCCACTCCATTGACCCTTGTTTTACGACTGTGAAAGCGCCCTGGGCGGAGTTTTTGAGTTTTTAGTGGCCTGTCAGTTTCGCCGGTAGACAAACGGTACAAAATTTAATAGAAAGAATATTTATTTTCAAGAATGCAGTGTTTAAATTAGACCCTATTTATTCGGTGACTGCCGTATTAATAGTTTCAGTATACAGCAATGAGTTATTTTAACAGTCAAGTACAAATTAATTTTGCAGTCTAAAAAAACATGAATGAAAGTTGCCACGTTCTGTTGCTACCAACACTGCGTATTAAATGTCATTCGCCGAGTTTCGCTTGAGTTATATTTTTTGACTAAAAGTATCTGTATTGTAAGATTAATTTCCTATAATTTCTCTGTACTATATAATTTTGTTATTTGTTGTTAATAACCTATCTAAAATCAAGTTATCTTTTCGTTATATTACCACACCTATTAGTTATCATTCTGACATCGTTCAGAAATTCGTACTACTGAACTTGGCTCAATACACGCAATGAAAGTCACTTGCATATGGGTTATGTTATCTATGTTGGTACTGTGGTTGATACATTGGCATTCATAACCAATTCGTCATGGCTTTAGAAGCTTTGTGCGGATTTAATACTCGTATGAGTTTTAGTTCGTTAAAAAAGGATATCGAATGTGATGCAGATGTTGAAGACTACAGCAGAAATTTCTACAATAATCTGGAATTGTGTGTTCCACCATTTCCAGACGTGAGTAAATACTTGTTAAAATTTATGTGACGGTAGAAAGGTGCAAAATCATGCTCTATCATTATTGAACATTGCTTTAATCGAATAAGGTGCGTTTGAGTTACATACATCAGCAAGTTTAAATGAAAACATCCTATTTAAGTACTCTGACTAAAGAAATATATATATTCTCAAGTACCTCCCACTACTACAGTTTTGTTACAACATAACCTATAAGGAGAGCGGTTATAATTATAAAGCTAGATGGCCAGATTAATGTGGAAACGGTGGCTGAACACTCACTCCAACAGAGTAATATATGACATTCGACACATTCTGCGAAACAGGCCAGAATTAAATTGGATGCTTTCCGTTAACTACACTTCATGCTTCACAATGTCAAAATGGAATACAATTCACAATCCAACCTTGTGAAACAAACTGAAGTACAACACTTTCACTGATTTTAAGCCTTCACTATGATTAATTCTTAATACCGACACAGCTTTTGGGTGTTGCCACTGTGGAAAAGGGCTGTGTTGCTGAAATTTCAGAAGAACATACTCCATTCATCATCAGGGTGAAGTGAAGAGTGTTGCGTGAGTAGTTAGTTAAAAACGGGAACAATAGATGGATTGGCTGGAAGGAGATTAATTGGCCATGGCTCATATGGATGGTTGGTGACTAGCCAATCCCTCTACAAACATCCATTTTTTGTCCCAAAATATATCATCTTACAAAACACTCCTCACTTCAGCCTTGATGAAGGAGGAAGCATGTACCTCTGAATTGTTGGTAATACAGCCTACTTTCACATGGTGTCATTACCCAAAAGCAAGATCAGCATCAACACTTTCATTGTAATTCAGAAGTCTACACATCTGAATGGTTTCCTTAGTCAAGGTGAAATTGATATACCCCATTGAGGTGCACACAAATGGTCCCAAATCTGAAGTCAGAATTGTTTAGCATTTACTGTAAATGTTTCAACAGTTGTGTACTTTCTCAGCCAGCAGTAAACCTCTCAAGGTTCTCCACAGATGAACATGGAAAGGGTATCAAGATCAAGTTTGACCATGGAACTACAACTCTTGGTTTCCGTTATCAAGGAGGGGTAGTTCTGGCTGTTGACTCTCGAGCAACGGGAGGCCAGTATGTAGGTAGGTATTCCTAAATTATTTTCCATTTTGGCATGCGTATGTGTTCTTTTGAATATGATTTCATATCCGTTTCCTGCATCGTTTGCACATTAAATTTTTGTCCCAAAAGTTGAAAATGCAAAATTATCAATTTTATACAAGGGAAATATGTACATAATTCACATCATGCTTCTAATTTTTCACGTTCCATAAAACACTAATGAATAACTGTATAAAAGGATCATAATGCAGATCCTTTTATTACAAAGAAGGTGTAAGGAACCTTTACTGGTGCTCATGTTTATTCATTTGTACTGTACATCATGTGTGTGTAAATTCTGAAAATACAAGAAGGTACAATACTGTAAAAGTAAAAAGTAAAGTTTGTCCCACTATACGCCATGTAGGCGTTTGGGGTGAGAGGAGGTATAGCTCCTCTCTTCCTTGACCTCGGCACTAGATGGGGGTGAGTGGTCAGCATCACGCCCCGGCCGGCTTTACCCCCGGGAAAGGACCCCCGGTACCCATTGTAGAGGAGGCTGGGTGGGCCCCAGAGCCGGTCTGGACGCAGAGGCTAGAGGAAAAATCCTCTGCCCCCATCGGGGATCGAACCCCGGTCGTCCAGCCCGTAGCCAGTCACTATACCGACTGAGCTATCCCGGCTCATAGGTACAATACTGTGAAAGACATTAAAAAGAGACATTTTGGTTGGCTGTAATTAAATATTCATTTTCTTTCTCAGTCATGCTGCTAGGTCATGTCATATGTGTTACTGTTCAGAGAAATCACGTTTTGAGTGTGGCAGCATTCCATCTTCATAATTTTATTGATTTTGTACTGGTATGCACAGTGTTTTGTATGACTTTGGAAGTTTCAAGATTTACATGAGAAGTGTGATATTGTGTGACCATATTTCTTTTATACCTTTATGCTGATCTAAATAATTTTAAAACTTCACAATATATTGCTAAAAAATAGAGATTATTTTTGTTTCTAAACAGTTTATGCAAACTCTGCCCATCATAATTATTTTGTAGGGTCTCAGACAATGAAGAAGATAGTTGAGATCAATGATTACCTTCTGGGAACACTGGCGGGTGGTGCTGCTGACTGTATGTACTGGGATCGAGTGTTGGCAAAACAATGTCGCATGTATGAGTTGCGAAACAGAGAGCGAATTTCTGTGGCCGCAGCTTCAAAACTCATGGCCAACATGGTCTACAACTACAAGGGAATGGGACTCTCAATGGGCATGATGATAGCAGGATGGGATAAAAGGGTAAGTGAACAGACTTCAGGATCACATTTTGCTTTGCTGAGTAGTAGGTAGCTTCATTACAGGAAGTCTGAAAGTTCTCATAGCTGCATAATCCTTCAAATGCATCCATAAGATGAGAAAATTAGTCCATAATATTCAATGCATATGTGAGTAGGAAAAGTTATAAATTTGTACTGTGCTACATTTTTAAATTACCTAAATTGCTTTCCTAGGGTCCTGGCCTGTATTATGTTGATAGTGAAGGCACACGTACGAAAGGAAAAGTGTTTTCTGTTGGCTCTGGATCAGTCTATGCTTTTGGAGTCCTTGATTCTGGCTACAACTGGGATCTGAAAGATGAAGCTGCTTATGATTTGGGACGCAGAGCGATCTATCATGCAACACATCGTGATGCTTACAGTGGAGGCATTGTGAGAGGTATACTATAATATTATGCATTGCTTATTGGACAATTATTTATTTATGAGTGAACTAATGCCCATCTTCAATTGTGGCATCAGTGGACGTTACACAAGAGATAAATATAGTATCACATTATATATTATATATATAATTTAAATTAGTATATGTAATATACTAGTAATATTGTAATGTCATAGCTGAGATGGTTAGGTATTGGTTTCTTATGTGTATGCTGTTTCAATCCCAGGATAGTCTGTGTGAGATTTCAGGTAGTATTAAATCATATTTTTCTATGAATACTTTGGTTTTCCCTCAGAACTTAGCTTTCAACTTTTATCTGTCATATAATGTTTCAAGTGTTCAACTTTTCAACTGAATGAGTTAAATATTCTCAGTCAGCTGTGTAAGTACAAATGGAGCTCTATATTTAAACTGAGTTTCATTACATGTCATATTCCTTACATTCTTTCCTGTTAATTTTATAGCAAAAGGTAATTTTGGATGGTGATAAAAGTTTTATGCTAGGATTTAAGATTTCCCACAACTATAGCATTCCATTTTACATTTATTTCAACATCGTTGTGGGTATCATCACATTTCATGTTTCCCTCATACTATGGAATTGTAAGTTACTGAATTTTCATCAAGTTCTGGTTAGACAATTCATAGTCAAATATAAAAACAAATTCACTACTGAGAATTAATGTGGTTGGTGGTGATTATTGATTGAAGGATACGTCACATGAAAGTGAGACTAGATTCACCTGTAAATCTGCCCCATGCTCCTTGCTGCCAGTGGTACAGTCATTCCTCCATTACATAGTAGACTCGTTCCTGAAAAATGGTGTAAATTAAGAGCTGATTTACCAAGAGTGTTGAACTCACATGTTTATATACAGATCGATATGTATGTTTATATAGCTATATCTAAAGTTATGTTAATATTTTGACCCTCTGTCCAGAATTTGATTTAGGAAATAAATCAGCTTTTGTATCCATGTGATTTTAAATTATGGATTGACCCAAATATGCAGCAAGAGAAGTTCATTTCCATCAATATAACTGAATGTAAGAAATGTCAGTGTAGGAAGTTTGTATTGCTAAGAGATAAAGTACCTTATTTTTATTTCAGTATATCACATGAGGAGCACTGGCTGGGTGAACATTTCCAATGAAGATTGCAAAGATTTGCACTACAAATTCCAGGAAGAAAAGGGAAACTTTCCAGCATAAAGTGGAAGGAATGAAGTTGTCAAGCTGTGGATACATATATGTATTTGTATAGTTCCAAACTATTTCTGTGGCTTCATAAATAATAAAGCAAGAATTTAATTGAAACATTTGTTTAACTAATTGTATGGAGCAGAGACTTCCTTCAGACATTGATATTCGCTCACACTATCAAGAAATTCTCCCTGCCTTTTGTGGAATTAAAAGGTTGTGAGATTTCAAGTTCCCACAGCAACGAGTATGAAGAAGATGTCTTCTGGGATACTGTGCTATGTAGTCTTGTAGAATGTGACTGACATTTCAGAGCACCACAGAAACATCAGTCAGTTTCTGAAGATTACGTGGTGCAACATTCCAGAAGGCAGTCATATTTAAGTAAAGGTTCATTATCATGTCAACAAGAGCCTGCTACTGGATCCTATCCTGAGCCAGATCAATGTACCCTTCCCACCCACTTTCTTTAATATCCATTTCTATCATGATCCCATGTATGCCAAGGTCTTTCAAGTGGTATCTTCCATTCAGAGTTTCCAAACAAAACTCTTTATGCACTTCTCATATATCCCATGCATGCTACATACCCTACCCATCATATTCTCCTTATTTCATCATCCAAACAATACTTGGTGAAGAGTATAATTATGAAACTTCATATTATGTAGTTCTATCCAGCCTGCTGTAATGTTATCTCTTTTGGTCAAAAATATTATTCTCAGCAGCCTTCCCTCAACCCATCATTCCTTAATCATCCTTGACAGTGTCACTTCTTAAACCACAAGTAAATATGTTGTACTATTTAACAGTGGATTTTGACTAAACAGTTAAAATCAGGAAATAAATTAATAAGTAAAGATCATATTATTTTCTTGTGCATTATATTTTCACATCACTGTATTCAACTTGTGATTATGCATCCTTTTATGGGAGACAGGTACCAATACTCCATACAACATATTGAAATTTCATTGCAATTTGTTAACAATTATGTTAACTTAATGTCTCAAGCATGTTCAAAAAGAACTCAATTTAGAGATTTCTTATGTGTTACATTTATTAACTGTTCACTTACATTAACCAACTTTATTATGTGGGAACAAGGGGTGTCTGGATCTCCCAAACATTGAGTACTGTATTTTGGGTTATGAAACATGTAATTTTGTACACTATATTATTCTTGTTGACTGCACTTCACTATAATCCAAAATACTACAATCCTCTTTGGTGTTAAAACCTCAAATTTTGCCAGTACTTGTACCTTCCAATTACAAACAACAAAACGTTCTTTAAGGACTGTGTACCGTTAAGGTACAATTTGGCTGCACGCGACAGAGACAAGCGACCGAGGCAGGCGACAGAGTTACGAGACCGAGACTGGTCGCTTCCTGTCTGGTCTCTGTACAATCATATGAAGTACAATTACGAGCGCGAGACAAAGACAGGCGACAGAGACAAAGCACAGGAGACCGCTCTCGGACCAGTAGTGTCTCGCGACGGGCTCAGGCAGCACGTGTGTTGTTGAGTAAAATAATGGCAGGAATTAAATTTACTGGTGACCAAGATGAGCAATTGGTAGAATTAGTAGCAGAAAACCGACCACCGACAGAAAGAACCTTCTTCACGTCTGGTTTTGAATATTGAACTCATAGGTTTTCTTTGTTTCTTTCGCAACAAATAACACAGCAACACATCATCTTCTTCTTATTCTTCGAGTAACCTTTTTAGAAGCATTTGTGTACTCATTTCTCACAGAATATGTGCACGTAAGTCTCAACAAAACAAAGAAAACAAACACTTTGCCGCATGTCTCGGTCGTCACCTCAGAAGTGTGTGGCGACAAGCTGCGATGTGTCCGTCTCCCGTCTCTGTCGCCTGCCTCGGTCGCTTGTCTCTGTCGCGTGCAGCCAAATTGTACGTTTGACACATTCGTCCGTTACCGCGCAGGATCTTTCGTAGAACTGTCAACACGTACACGCCTATCGGCAGGTCGACGAACTATTCAGTCATTCAGCTGCCCTTGAAAGGGGAAGATGGAAGGAAGGCCGAAGCTTGCAAATGAACCAACCTGGCAGAAATTGCAACAGTATTACAATAATAATGGAAGCAGAATAAATATTTATGAGCTCATGAAAAAGGATCCAAACCGCTTCGATAATTTCAGGCAAGCATTCTAGTTATTGACAAGGTACACTGCTGTTTGAACAAATTATCCTTGAAATGACCTTCATGAAGTAAAAATATTATTTCATGTTTCTTCGGTAATTCCATCCTTTTTATCACACGCACTATCAAGGCTCATTCAGAAACTTAGAGCAATTATAAATAAATGTTCCAACGTAGGATTCATTGTTTATATCAAAATTCAAGATGTTACAGAACTAAAAAAATTAGAAATGCGTATAAATAGGCTACCATATGCAGATACTAGAAATATATATCAGGAAGATGTTTAGAAAATGTTTTTCTCATCTCCAAAGGAATTCCCAAACATTAAATTGTGTTTACCATAGAGTCCCACAATGTATCCCAACCTTGATCACATTAAGTACTAAGTTTGATTGATTTGTGTTAGGTTTAATTATGACAAGTCAGATCCTGGGTAGCTCAGTCAATAAAGTGACTGGCTATGGACTGGACGACTGGGATTCGATCCCCGATGGGGCAGAGGACTTTTGGCTTTAAATATGCTGTTTGCTTGGGTCAGTTTCAGTATTTAAGTTTCTTTGAGACAAAATACCCCATTAAGTTTTGCTCATATTAATGTTTTCAATATGTGAAGTAAAAAGGGAAAATCAATGCATACAGTTTGTGTAATTGTATCTTTAGTATTAATGTCTAAATCTATGTTTTGTAGTTTACTTCTCTCTACACCACAAGATGGAGACATTTTAATTGACTACTCCAAGAATCGCATAAATGATGAAGTTTTTTCTCTTCTGGTTGATTTGGTAAGTGTCAGTTACAGTAATTTTTCTAAAAAAATCTCGCAGATGTCAGTTTTAAGACTTCCACATAAATTGAAACATAAGGGTGTTTACATTTTAGAAAATATTATGCAGTCAGATGCCTGTAAGATAAAATACAGCTGTTAGATCTAGAGTGTGTTTTATGGTTTGAAATGTTTCAGGCTAGAGCACGAAAAGTGGAAGCTGCAAGAAATTCTATGTTCAATGCAGATAAAATAAATTTCACAGAGAATCGAGCAGTACTGCATGTTGCATTACGTAATCGCAGTAATACACCAATTGTTCTTGATGGTAAAGATGTAATGCCAGAAGTAAATGCTGTTTTGGCACACATGAAGGATTTTACTGAAGAGGTAAATAAACAGTCTGTCACTTCACTACTTTGCAGATATGTAATTACAGTTTAAATGTGACTGGTATCTATTCCATTCAGTTGCAAGAACAAGCTTAAAATTTATTAAATATTTCCATGTCTTGCATTTTTATAGGTGATTTCCAAAAAGTGGAAAGGGTACACTGGAAAAGCCATAGAAGATATTGTAAACATTGGCATAGGTGGTTCTGACCTGGTAAGTTAAAAAGTATAATAAGATAAATTATTATTAAGGAATTTGCCATTCCTGTGATTTGTGAACACTTACATGTAAATTAGGGGTTATAATGGCCTGATACTGATCGAAACTGCAATTGCTCTGACATTTTTGTTGACATCTGATACTGATTGTTATCCAATATATTGATAGCAGGTCTGACCTTCACATTTTGCCCTAGTCTGTGCATCGAGTACAAAGAATTTATGTTTACATCTTTCAAATATATTTCAGTTCTTATTTAATAATTTATAGTAAAGTGTACATGACTATGTAACTTCACAAAACCAAACCTAACCAAGGAAGGGAACAGTGAGGTCAGAATTCATCCTCATCTCTGATGACTGAAACCATTTTATGTACCTGTGCTATTAAAACTTGAGACCAGTAAGTGTGCTGTAGATGGTGTCTAATGTACAGTATGGTGTGGCTGTAAGCTTTCAGTTTGCTAATCAATTACTTTTATTTGGTTTTGTAAAGGGGCCATTAATGGTGACAGAAGCCCTGAAGCCATATGCAGCAGGACTGAAAGTACATTTTGTCTCAAATATTGATGGAACTCATTTAGCTGAAACCTTGAAGAAACTCAACCCAGAAACTGTTCTGTTTATTATTGCATCAAAGACATTCACAACACAGGAAACAATCACAAATGCAACATCTGCCAAACAGTGGTTTCTGGAAGCTGCTAAGGATGTAAGTCAGATCTGTATCTTGTCAACATGTTTCTAGGATAAGAATTCGAATTTTAAGATTAGATCATGGATGAACAACCTTTTTCTTTCAAAGGGCTGCACTGCCTTGTCATTTGTAACATGATCTTGTACTATGGAAGCCTAACATACAAAATCGGGTATAATTGTCACTGTGATCAATCAAATCATTGAAGTGAAATTTTCACCAATAAGCCATTTCTGTTGTTGATTTTTTTCAGCTTCAGTGATAAATCTTGTTTACAAATGCAGTCTTCTTTTATATGATATATACCTCAGTGCTTGTCTGTTTGTATTTACCATCTGTTTGGCATTAAAATACTTTTCCTGATCACTTCAGTCAAACAGTAAACTAAAACATATATGCAATAATTTCCTAATATCTAATTAATTAGGTGTAAGCTGAGAACATATGGGCTGGTCCATGCTTGTCTGTCATGTTTTTCCTACTGGGGTCATTGTTGGAACATGCTGTTGCATAACATTGGCCTTGGATCACAGTGCAAGAATGATCTATGTGATGTGTGGAATGTCAGTGTACACCAAAGAGTACATTTTTCCAGTCTTGTAGGAAAAATATCTTTATTGTTGTTTATGAGGCCATTCATGTGTATCTAAGTTGCTATATTTAATCTACAGAAAGGCAGACAGATAATGCAGATCAGAGATGTGTGTACAGATTGTTGACATAAAGGGCAAAAGGTCACAAGTATGTAGTTTACAAACTATTAAGCTTTCTAACTGTACTTTTTTTCTTTCCCTAGCCATCAGCTGTAGCCAAGCATTTTGTGGCATTATCAACTAATGGACCTAAAGTGAAAGAATTTGGAATTGATGAGCGCAACATGTTTGGCTTTTGGGACTGGGTGGGTGGCCGCTACTCCTTGTGGTCGGCCATTGGACTCTCTATCTCTCTGTATATTGGCTTTGACAACTTCCAGAAACTACTTGAAGGTGCACACTATATGGATAATCATTTCCAGAATGCACCACTTGAAAAAAATGTAAGTATGAGTAGCCAGATTATGTGTATTATTTCCAAAAACATTTTCATATTGACATCAGTATCCATTTTACTATTGAATGTAATATGTCAAGTGAAGCTTTCTTGGGCTATATGGAGTAAATTTCCAACATTTCAGAAATTGTCATATCTCTTCTGTCAGTGATAGGTGATGGGATGTGATAGAGAATGCTATGTTACATTCAGTCACCATGATGGAATTAGACAGTCTTTGAAACTATGGAAATTCATTTCATGTGCACACTGTTCATGACTCAAAAATACTTAAATGCATTCAACTAATGGGAGAACTTAAAATCATAAATTTGTAAATTTTGCTTCCTCCGAGATTAATTGCCCTTTTCCTTTCAACCCTGTCTCTTGCAAAGAACTATAAATGTTTGAAGGGTAATTGAGACTACTTTTTATTGTTTCTATACTAGTACTTAGATCTAATTTCAGCTCTTACTGCTATTTAAGTCCTGATGTTTAATAATATATTTTGGTATTTATTATACTGCACTCAAACTCTGAAATGCTCTTTTAATTTAAATATAAGAGTCAGTTTTGTTAAAATTATGAAAAGAGTTTAAATATAGTGCCCTACCTTGTACTGCCTAATATTGGCATCAGTAAAACAGATATTGGCAAAATATAGTCTACAAGAAATTTAGTCTAGCCGTGTGGAAATCGTAAGATATGTCAACACCTTGTTCACAGTGTAGAGCAAGTATTTATAATAATGAGATAAATAAATTAAAATTGAAATGTAAATACAAATTTTGGGTCCACTGATATGTATATTTCCTTTATATGAGCCAGGTATATGGTAAATCTAGTAGAACCAACTCCAGACTCAGTTGAATGTGTCAACACCAAGCAGAATTTATGAGCTTGGCAGGGATGAAAGTAAGGTTAACAGGGTGATGGGAGCTGGTGATTAATTTAGACCTTTCCACTTTTTGTCAACAATAAATTCCTCTACCCCTAAACCATGTCAATGTTTTGGAGCATAAAGTTTGTCCAAATAATATTTAAAAATGAAGTTTATACCTCAAAGAAAACATGTGTCTCTGATCATTTGGTTAATACTATTTTAGGAAATGATCAGTGTTTATTCTGAGAATCATATGAAACCCATAAATGTACTGTGGGCAAAATGCAGAGTTAATGTTAAAGTAGGTGGTACAGAGTTATCAAGTGGTGCAGTTTATTCTTCCAGTGTTTCAAAAAAAGTAACTTCAGCTATAGTGGTCTAGTTGATCAAAAACTTTGCATATTGTAAAAGGTAGCAAATTCTGATAAGTGGATACGTTTCATTTCAGAATACTGAAATTGTTTGCATAGACTATAACTATATATTAAAATTAACTTAACATCAGTTGGCACCTCAGAGGCTCATTTAATTTGTAAACACAGTTATACCAAAATATGTGATCTAACTTGTTTCCATATTCAGGCTCCTGTTATATTAGCTCTCTTGGGAATTTGGTACAGCAATTTCTATGGTGCAGAAACACATGCTCTACTGCCATATGATCAATATCTGCATCGTTTTGCAGCCTATTTCCAACAAGGTGACATGGAATCTAATGGAAAGTAAGCCTATTTATTAATAATTACATATAAATTGCATTGGATCCAGTGATGCTAACATTTCTTTAGATTCCAGAATGTTGTCAAACACCCCTCCCGTGTCAATTGCACTGCCTCCTTCCACAATGACTTGCACATTAATAAAAGTGTTACTTTCTCAGAACTTTCACCATCACGTATAGTTTTCTGAACTCAGCTTCACTTCTTTGGTACCATGTGTGGCCAGTTCTGTAGGGATATAAAATAAATGTTACAAAAGGTGCTTTTCAGAACATTAATTGAACTTTTGTGACCACAGATGGACACAAGAAACTAAAAATCTCCTCACTTTAAAACATCTCTTTCACTACTGTTGGATTACTTGTAATTTTTGCTCCTGAAAACTTATTTTGACATTGATTTCACATCACTACTAACTAGTTTAAAACACTCCTAATAGGTTACTTTGGTACTACATAGTATCCATTTCTTTAATACATTAATAGACAGCAGTAGTATCCAGTCTGTCCCAAGATACAGTTCTTTATTGGAGGTGCAGTCACTTTTATGTCTGCTTTGTACTGGGCTACATCATTTCTGGATCTTGGCAATGTTTTGAAAATAAGCAACAGTAACTCTCCATTATTCCCACACATATATACAAATACACATTTATACAAACATTTATTTATATTGTTTTATTACCTACTCCTTTACTGTAATACCCATGTAAACACAGAAATGTTAAGTTAGCAAATAAATATGATTTGTTCCATATGAGGAAGATGACACTCATGGTTCATTTCATGGTAATACCCAAGCATTTACTCTGAGTACCTGAGGAAACCATGAAAAATCACCCTCAACCTGTATTGGATATTGTGAACTGTGATAGCTCAGTCAGTAAAACTCAGTATGGGCTGGAGAAACAGGACATGAGCAGACTTTCCCTCTTTGCCACCATGCCCAAGTTGGTACCAGGGGCTATGTCTCTGAAGAAGAGTGACAAATGTGTGAAGCTCACTGTTCATCTTCATATAGTAATGAAGTTTGGAATGCATGAAATTTTACCTCCTTAGCATATATTCCAGGCTTCATGAATTGGAACAGAAGTACTATTATACCATGGTATTCACTTAATCTACATATACAGCACTGCTGTAAGGTACTTATTTTAAACGTTTTACATGTTTTTATGTTCTACAGTGTGATTTTCTGTGCATTAGATATGTGACACGCACTGGTGACAGTGTTACTTACAACACAGGGCCCATAGTTTGGGGAGAACCAGGAACCAATGGCCAACATGCTTTTTATCAATTGATTCATCAGGGTACAAGACTCATTCCAGCAGATTTCATAGCACCTGCTCAGACACACAACCCTATTCAAAATGCTTTACATCATAAGGTATGTACATTTTACAGTTACAGTCAAACCTCGGTTCATGAACAATTCAGTTTACGAACAAATTTTCCGAACACAAAGCGTCTCGGATGACGTACTGTGTCTCGAGTTACGAACACGCAAGCCGTCAACATCGTGGAGCGATAAGCTGGGAGTATCAGCGTCGGCAGTATTCGTAGAAGAATGATCCAGCATGGGGCCAAAGAAAGACAATGATAGCAGCAAAGTGAAAAGAAAAAATACCAATATCATGATAGATGTTAAGAAAGAAATCATAGCCAAACATGTAAATGGTGCTCGTGTCTCTGATCTTGCTACTTCTTTGATCCGTGAAATTTGTGCAAAATGGGGTGAGGTGCGAAGTTTCGTGGAACGATATCACCCCGATAAAGCAGTGGCAAGCCGCAGCATAAACATTTTCAATGATAATGCCATGTGTCACTTTAGAAACATTTTAAAACGTAGACAAAAACAAATCACACTGGACAACTTTTTAGTGAGACAGAGGCCCAGTGAGTCTGATGCAGAGTCAAGTGGTGCCAAGAGACAGAAAAAAGAAAAAGAATCCCCTTCCAAACAATAACATTTCACTTCCTCACCACCTTCCACTTACGCCGTCAACTCTCCTCCATACAGGTACGGTAAAACTAAATTAAGTTTTTGTCTATATTTGATCTGCTTAGTGTTGTGTTTATCTTTTTTGTGTTAGATTTAATGGTTTCCATTGATTTTGTGTTAAGAACTTGTGCACAAAGTACTGTTGTAAAATTTTAAATAAGCAATCATCTGGGGTCCAGGAACGGATTAATCCATTTTACATTAATTCCTATGGGGAAAATAGTTTCGGTTTACGAACGACCTTCAGGAACGAATTAAGTTCGTGAACTGAGGTTTGACTTTATAATTAAATTTACTTGGGATACTTGCACAAATAAGCATTATAACAACAGTGAGCAAGAAATTATTTGCCTACCTTCATGCTAGTATAAAATGTTACAGTATTTTTAAATGCTGTTAAAATGTTCATTCTTAATACTACTGAAACGAGAGTTGATTGTTTAATTTCTTTATTGGCCCTGTGACATTCCATAAGATGCTAGTTTTTCCTCATCGTACTGTTAGCACCCACAAAACCCCCACCCTGGAGGAATGTCCCTGGTAGCTGTATGAGACTGTGTATTCAGTATATTTGCTGTTACCTTCTATATTTGGAGGCCATTTTCCCATCCACAACCTCAGGCAGGACATATCATGCCATCATGACAAGGACCCACTTAGCATGTGCTGCTTTTCTGCAACTGTATTTCTGTTTCATATAAAATTAAGAGCAAGATTATGATTGAAAAGCTGTGGGAATGAAGATTAATATATGATTTCAGATACTGTTGGCAAACTTTTTAGCCCAGACTGAGGCTCTAATGAAAGGGAAAACCAAGGAAGAGGCCAGGTCTGAACTGGAGAAGTCAGGGTTGTCTGGTAGCAACTTGGAAAAAATTCTCCCACACAAAGTGTTTGAAGGAAACAGACCAACCAATTCAATTGTTGTCAGGAAGATCACTCCTTTCACACTTGGATCACTCATTGGTATGGAAATAACCATGGTTGACTGTTTTAATTGTTAACAATGTGATTATGGTATTATAACCAAGTTCTTTTATTTATGGTCAGTGTCCTCACTGTTATCTATGCAATATATCAGTAGCAGAATTTAGCAGACATGCACAAAAGATATTCTTTACCAGTAAGTAAACATAATAGTTTGATGTTTTCATTTCTAAGTACTCAAAGGCAGTCTTTTAAAACTGCAACATTAATAACAATTACCAGTTATGTTTAAAATAAGCATGCCATATTTAGGAATTTCTTTGTAGACTTTTCACATCTGTCCATCCGTCATTCTTATATAGTTTTCCATAGGGCTTCTTTAAGAGGGTTCAAAAACTGCTGAAAAAGTACCTGATTGACCTACAATAATTGGTGTGACGAGTGTAATAATGAAACACTATACATAAAGATCTATACAAGTGAGAAAAATCACTAAATAACTGTACCCTCTATGATATGCAATGATCCACATAATTACATATCTAAATACAATTACAAAATTGCTATGTATGTCTTTCATAACAGTATTGCGTATATTTGGCACTTACAAAATATATTTTGTATTCAATTTCCCTACTCTTCTGATCATTTATCAGTTCAGAACTCATATGTGCAAGCATTTGAAAATGTATCTTTGCTTCACCCTTTATGCTTACCCCATGTGTTAATAAAACATTTTCAATTCAATTCATTTATTTTGCATGCAACTAGACTTTCCTGTAGGCCCAGTCATTTAATTTAGTTCTTACAATTTTGTTATTTGAGTGGTGAAGTTGACATCAGTTCCATCACCATGCTATTAAGAATTTGATATTGGGGGGGGGGGATGTTTGTAGCCACACAATTTAATTTGACACTACTTAGTATGGTTTCCTGTGGCTCATATCTCTGACCTGATGTGATATATATTATATGTGATGTAACTTTGGCTTATTTGTCATTATAATACACTACATTTTTATAACCAAATGTATTTGTTGATTTTATTCCAGTATTGTATGAGCACAAGATATTCACTCAGGGTGTCATATGGGATATCAATTCTTATGACCAATGGGGGTAAGTAATAATTCAAAACATTACACTTTTCCCCTCCTAACCCCAAAATAATACTCTACCATGCCTATGACAAGACTAGTAAATTGGCACTGTAGTCATAGTATTAACTATAACCAGCATAGTTTCTTATGCTGGGACATTTATTATTTTCATCATACCATACACTATGTTTGGTTGTATGAATGGTCCTCAGGGGTGGGGGGGTCTTATTTGAGTACATAAATACCATATTTATGTATGTAATCATGTGTATGTTACCAACATATTTACAAGAAAACCTTGTACAGGGCTGTTTCCTAAAAGTGTACTTTTTGAATCGGTGACTTAGATGGTGTTCAGAAATCATTTAAAATGTTTTTCCTTCAACAAATTAATCTTGAATCAGTTACTTGAAAATTTACATTTAAAATGAAATTCACATTTCCATTTCTGGATAATGACACCATAGTTCAGTAGTCTGCCCATATTATGGAGAAATTTAATAAACTCAGATTTCAGGGAAATATGACTACTAGCAGATGTAGTCCTCATGCTTTCAGTACTTTGCCCTGAAGATACAGACTGTTAATTTCTCAAAAACAGTGGCAAGTCAACCCACCAAAACATGGTCTCATCACCCAAAAATTAAAATTCAGTTTCAGCAAACCATCAAGAAAGCATGGTCAATTACATTTTAACTTGTTTCTTCTGTAGTGTTGAACTTGGCAAGCAGTTGGCAAAAGCCATTGAACCAGAGCTGACTGACAAGAACCATGTTACAACCCATGATTCATCAACAAATGGCCTCATAAATTTTATCAAGAAATCAGTATCTTCTTATTAAGACAAATGTCTTGCAGTATTTCTGCAAATATTATTAATAATACTGTAGTAATAGTAAGAACTGTTCAGTGACTGATCATTAAAATAGCAGTATATGTATATACACATACATGGGACAGTTACTGACCATTAGGCATAAATTGGTTAAGGATAAGATTAGTTTTGTGTCCAGCAATAAAGAAAATAAAGTGCACTAATTTGAAATTTCTGTATACAAGAAGCAGAGTGTACAAATACTTAATGAAGACCTTAAGATATGACAACATTCTGTTCTCTACAAAAGCAGATGTTACTTTTTTATAATGATAAAACTTGGCACATTCTGGAGACACAGGCATAGTGTTACATTGTACACTTGTCAACTGATTCATCTGGAAATGGATACATTTTCTTTTCATATACAAATAAAATTGAATTTCACTTTATCCATTGTATGTTAATCATGTTCTGCTGCCTAAAAGCACATTCACAAAATATTTCAGGAAACAGGGAACCAAAAGCTTCAATGTCAGTAAATGAGGCATTGTTGATGGCCTGATAGCTCTGATTGCATGTACCCAAGCAAGTTCCAAGTGTGAATATAAGCAGTTAGTATGAAAGATAAGAAAATCAATTACATTTAGATATCTGATTTATAGATACAGGAGTTATGTGCAATAAGTGTAGTTTCTCATGCTATTAGTGAGCAAGATCTCCACTATGCTCATAGTCAAATCGTATTAGTAATTCTGCTTCAGTACTGCAGAACTAAAGCAATCTGTAATTATTCAGGAACCATCATAATAAGTGTACAATTTAATATAGTACTATAGTATCTGTCATATTGAACTTCTTTGGAATTGATTGCAATAATTTATTAAACTGTTACTGTTGTTTTTAGTGATTTAATTATTGTATTCATATTGTAGTGCATTTTGCATAATTGATTCCAATCGGAAAAGTATCTGTGCTAAGGAATGTGCCATAATTGAAACTGGCATAAATTTTATCTTATTGATTTTGTACTACATATTTTGCTTCTACTTCCTTCCCAATAATTTACATACAAAACATTTCACCATAGAACTGAAATGTAAAATGGAACTTAGAGAAAGATATTATGAAGATGTGAATTGAAAAGAACTCTCTCAAGACAGAATCCAGTCAAAGCAGTGTGAATAATCATGTTAATATTTCATTAACTACTGAAGAAACTTGTGAACACAGTGACAAACCTTTCAGTTCACTAACAATTACTTATTTGACCTCCAACTGCTCAAGGTCTAGAGAACATTTGCATGTTTTTGGTTTGTAATCTAACAGCAGAATATGGGAGTTAGAAAGGTCTAAGTTTAGCACAGCTCATTAAGTTTTGAACACAAAAAGGTAAGCGCTTTGTCCAACATACAAAAGGACTAAATGCTGCTACGGCAAATAAGAGATTATAAAATGACCAAGCCTCTGAACTTTGTACTATTTCATAAAGTTTCTGGCATTACTGTAGTTACAAATGATACTGAAAGTGACTGGAATTGTGTGTGACAATTAAATATTTTAATCATTATGTGGGGGAAAAAACTTATTACCTACAGACAACACAAAATTTCACCAAAATCCTCAGAAATGGACTGACGTCACACCTAATGACGCAAAAGACTATTGGTTCACTATTATCAGTTCTTGCATGCATAAAACTGACACACACTCCTAAGATAAATAGATCCCTTTATGAGTATCCCCACATAAGATATGTAAATTGGTCAATGGCAAGTGAAAACATGAACTTTCATAAATGTATAGCATTTATGTAGTTTAATTAAATGTCCAAGTACAGAATGTACCATGAGGTACTCACATCCATTATACAATGTGTTAATATCCTCTGGTTAGCTCACAATCTAGGATCATTCTAATTTTTCATCAAAACTACAAACCTCTGTAGACAATACACCATTAATAATGGTTACAATTCACTTTTCTTCTCTCATAAAAATTTCAGGCAATCTCATTGACCTATCTTCAAACCTATAAAATGCAATCAGTGTAAGTAATTACACCAACATTGGAAATTTAATAGATTTGATCTAATTTCACTTTGAGTAAATTCATACACAAATATACTGTCACCTTCACTGAGTTTTTCTTTTGTCAGTCTTCATTTTTTTCTTCTTTTTTTTCCTGGTAAGGACTATTATGTAATACAATCCAAAACAGTATCCAGTTTGGAAGAAGAATGGCAGTAGCAACTGGAAACAGCCAGTTTGCATAAATATAGCTATCAACCACTGCAAAAACCAGTGCCTTGAGCACAGCACGCATACCTGAAAAACAAAATATACAAAAAATTAATTTGGCACTATGTTATGTGTAAAACTGTTCTGTAATTTCTCTCATGGATGACAATACATGATGCCTCAGTTACCATTATAATATCAGTAGTTACAGACAGTATGATTCTGGTTCATATTTCAACAAAGACACTAATTCTTTCTTCACCAGTCATATCAGGTAAATACGAGGCGCGTCCACAAAGTAAGTTTCCCACTCGTCCCACAGCTAGCAAACCTTATATTGCGCGAAGCGACTGTGCGTACGTGATAGAGCAATGACGTAGCATGGCGCATGCACTAACGGTACTTCCCGCGTTCTCACAGTAGCATCGTTGCAGCTGTTGAAGATGGAGGTTCTTATTCCACCGCCGACTGTGAAGTGCGGTCAGTGATAACGCTAGGCCGCACACGGCTCGACGGACAGCAAGTCTCCTGCAGGAGTTCAGCTGGGAGGTGTTTAATCATTCACCCTACAGCCCGGACCTCACTCCCAGTAATTTCCATCTTTTCCTACACCTCAAGAAATTCCTGTCCGGTCAGTGTCAGCGTTTTGAGAATGACAGAGAGGCGGAGATGGTTGTCACACAGTGGTTCCAATCCCAGGCGGCAGACTTCTACGACACAGGTATTCAAAAGTTGGTCCCACGGTATGACAAATGTCTCAATTCCGGTGGCGAATATGTTGAAAAATAGCTGGACACTTGCTGTATCTGTTGCAATAAATATTTCCATGAAACTTACTTTGTGGACGAGCCTCGTAGAAAGAGTAGAAATCAGACCATAAAGTTTCTCTTTCTATACTGGCCTTGTACTCTCTAAGAAAGGAGCCCCATACATACCCATTTCTGAAAGTACAAGAACTGACTCGTCTGGAAATGTCAGTGTAGTGTGAAACAGCACAACAATGATCAGCAACCATAGGGGATGCAAAAACACCCATAATATTTTCTGAAGTATAGTCAGGATCCTGTATGAACATAAAATCAGGACTGCAAGGTAACTGTAAATTGCATGCGATATTACTGAGTATGGAATTTATCGTAATACCTGCAACATGTATTCCAGTGAAGTAAATGTACAGTACTTCCAAAATGTATTTCTTTGCAATTTTGCATTCCTTACTGGCAAATATAAATGTATTGTAGATAAAAATCAACTGTTACAAAGCTGCATTTCTTCTACACTACATGAAGTCCCTTAGACATTGTTTACTGCTCATCATATCGAAAAATGATTCACATAAAGATCATAGATCTTGATCTGATCCACAGATGATATCATGTACCAGTTTTCTGAAAATTAGCCTTTGGGGAAGGACTGGCAAAGGATTTGAGCATCATGAAAAGTTGGAGTCATACTGGACCAATATAAACAATTTGTCATCAAAATCCATTTAGAAGTTCCAGAGATGAACCATGCAGACATGGATAAAATAAGTCTATTCTATCCATGCAGACTTGGATAGAATAGACAAATATTTCTTTCTTTCTTTTCTTTTCTTCCCCCCCCCCCCCCCCCCCCTCAATGGCAATAAATAAGAGTACAAGAGTGCAAAGGTGTTGTCAAAACTGGAGTAATTGAAATAATTTTTTTCAGAAATGTATTATCTCACAATTTCAATATGTACATGTTATATTTGAAATATGTTAAATTACTTCAACAATCTTATTTACCTTCTGCCTGCTATTATCACATCTTTCAATAACTTACTTTTACTATCAAAATTAATTATTATTTATTAAATTTGAATATCAAACTGGCATTATTATGTCTCTACCATAGTCTTGCTTCAATATCATAACTACGTATTTCCTCCAACAGAAAAATCACTCATGATCTATTATAAATGAGATAAAAATCTATTGTTGCATAGCCATTTGTACTATGCAGTTTATTTTTCCTTGTAGGATTTGAGGTTTTAACGGCGGTGAGATATAAGAATACGATAAGATATTATAACAAAAAATGAAGACCATTTTAACTTCATACAGTAACCAGTCTAGAAACTCATTCTTATTTCTGTTATAACATTTTCTTCCTAATACATATAAATAAAAGAAAATTCACCTGTTTTGTGTTGGAACCATTAATAAACCAGAAGGAACATACACAACAGCACTGAGAAGAGCCAAAGAAAAGTTTTGCATTGATGTACACAGCAAAATTGTAGCCAGTTCCAGTAATGCAACAATGTTGAAGATACTTCGACTTTCCACTGTTCTTCCAATATGCCTTAAGAGAAGAAAACATTTTAACCTATTCACAGGAAACATTATATACAAGGCTAAAATTCATATTTTACAAAGTTCTTATATGTGCCATTTTTATATCCCCCCTTCAGCTATTTCTCTATCATGAATGAATTGCCCTTTAGATATAATATTCCAGAGGTCCAAGCCTAATGTCTGGACCAAACAATGATGAACACTTCAAGAAAAGTTCAAATTTCAGCCCAGTCAAAGTAACTCACCTGCAAGCAAACAGTGGAAGAATAGACATTAACAGAGTCATAATAAAGTATCCCGCGTATAAAGCTAGTGGAGTCGACAATCCAAACTTAAGACCCAGTGCATTAAGTTTCTGAGGGGAAGACAACATGACTATACTGACAGAATGAGCTGCTAGAACAGTCACTCCCACAGGGACTAAGCTGAAATTGTTTGTTGAATCCTGGTGGAAGAAAAGTATAAAATTAAAATTATCTTCAACATATATTATAAACGACCTTTCTTACAAACCCAGAACACATGACAGTGTTAGTTTCAGATGTGACTAACTGAAACATTTGGAAAATAATAATAATAATAATAACCAGACACTAATTATAATCAGAAACAATAATAATAATTCCACTCTTTTTCTCATTCTTACTTATTATACAGTTCTCTGATAGCTTGTACAGAAATTTAAATACCCTCAGAAAACCCCCATACAGATTGCTCAGCTAGTAAATTTAAAAGCTGTTGCTTTAAGTGTAACCAGATAAATGACACAGACCCCAGTCACTGAAATGTGTATGTTCAAATGAAACCACTAAATTGCCTAACACACCTTTGGGACCACACTATTGCAGGATCCCATGTTTGAGTTTCAAACTACAAGCACCTTTCATAAAGAACCAGCAGACATAACAAAGGCAAAATTAATGGAACAGAAATACTGAAATAAAAGTCATTACAATCAACAAAGTCTATGCATTTTTACAGTTAATTCAAAACAATGGGAATGCCTTAATTAAGGGTAAATTTACTCATTTCTTTCAGAAACACAAAATGTAAAAACCTTGAGCATTCTCTACTGCTATTCTGTTATAATATAAAGCCATGCAAATGTGACTTTGTATGGACACGTAAATAAAAATGAGAATAATAAATATACAGAGTGAGTCAGAAGTATGTTTAGAAACTTCATGTGCGTGTTCCAGGATCAAAAATAAGAAAAAATGTTCCTATGAACATGGGGTCACAAATGTTTCATTTTTGAAATAATAGCCAAAAATAATGTTCAATGTATGCCTTTATTGCCAAGTATAAGGACAGGGATATTTCTGTATAACAGATTCTCAAAGGTTGTTCCTCCATTGTTCATCCACACATGCACGAGCACGACGTACACAAGACTGATAAATTCGTTTGTACAAACCAGGGTTTCGAACCATCTGGCATGCTTTCTGCACACGTTCCCATAGGTTGTCTGCATTGTTTATGGGTGTTGCATAAACGAGGGACTTCAAGTGTCCCTACAGATAAAAGTTCAATGGAGTCAGGTCCAGTGACCTCGGTGGACATGCTACTGGGCCACCACGCCCAATCCATCGCTGAGGGTACTGCTCATTGAGATGATATCTGACGCGATGGGAGAAGTGTGCTGGGGCTCCGTCATGCATAAACCACATTTGTCTTCTTGTATTCAGTGGTACAACTTCAAGGAGATGTGACAAGTGTTTTCTTAAGAATCGCTGATATGAGGGTCCTCTTAGATGCGATGGAAGCATGCCGCCAACAATTCCTGCCCAAACGTTAATTGAAAATCTTTGCTGGAAACTGGATTCACTTCGATATAAAGTAAATTCATTGAAACTTATTTTTGGCTATTATTTTGAAAATGAAACATTTGCGACCCCATGTTCATAGGAACATTTGTTATTATTTTTGCTCCTGGAACACGCACACGAAGTTTGTAAACATACTTCTGACTCACCTATATTCATGAAAGCACGTGTGTTTTACACTTGTTAAAAAAGTTTGCATTATTGCTCTTTAATGTTAGGTATGGAGTATGTCAAATAAAACTGTGTCCATATGCACACCCATACAAATGTTTATATAATATTAATATATGTAGAGGACACAGATTTTACTATCATACATAACAAACCTGATTGCTAAGTTTACTCTTATCTTCTTCAGTGTCCTCATTTTCTGCAGGCTGCTTTTTAGTTGAATCCTCTTGCATTTTTAGCCACAGGGCAAATGCTTTAATTACTAAACCAGCACAAATCAACCCAAGAGGTGGCATATACATACCTGCAAATTAATATGTAACATGTAATCTTTGTCATGCAAAACATCATAAGAAAGCTGTTCTTCAGACAGTCTGTATAATGTATTACCTATAGAGATGAATCTGTCAGCAGCAGGCAGAAGATAGAAGAAATATGACTGATGGAAACGTTCCAGCAGGTTATTTAAACTCCGAAATAACCCTTCAAGCACACTGAAAGGAAATGATCAACATATCTAATATTAATTATCATACACAAAAATCTAATCTTTAAATTCTTCAAACTGCTGGTAATGGATACTGTCTTAAGACTGAAGCATGCCAAATTTGTAAGGCTGTGTCAAATAAGCAACTGTATCACATACAAGTCAGGTTCTTGTTTTCATGACTACTTGCACCAACAAAGGAGATATTAAAATGGGCAAGGACACTGGGGAAACCTTTGATGTAGCAAAGCTAATAAACGACACTACATGGTAAAATATTCTACTCGGTAAGTACCATGCGATGGTTGTTAGAAGTATAAGAAGAAGTACAAAAATTTAAAAATGATATTAGGGTTATTTTTCATTGTTGTTGTATGTTGGAAGAAATAGAAAAGGAATACATGGAGAAAGGAGAGGTCTGTCCATGTATCACATCACCTAAATGGTCCGAGTGTGATGCCATTGATTGTACATTTTTCCGTAACAACCAAACTGCACAGCCACCATGTGCATTGGCTGACAGGAGACTATACTGTAGGTCGTGGATCACATTTCCATGGCAACTAAACTTCAAGCCAATAACAATGCTGTTACACAGCCCCATATTCAAGTACAGGTAATATTTTATTAATATTATATATATTCTAAACCAGCCAAGTACATTTGCTGACTTGTAACAGGATTTCAGTATGCCTCTGTTGTATATTCCATTTAATATATTATCATCCTTAGCAAACAGTATTTATAACCATACATTTTGGTAACTACTACACACTATCATCCCTGGTGAGAAAGTACCAATATTCTCTATGTTGCACTACTTAGTTGTAACCATTTTCCTTGTTGTACACACCATGATTTAACTAACCAATTTCTTTTGTAATCCACTTTGTTAAGTTCTTTTCTCTCCTGCTATTACATTTCCAGACACGTCACATCAAAAAATGTAATGGGTGTCACAACCTTTGTTATCGAATTGTACTTACCGCCCTACCTGGAAATAAAGAGCTGGACTACCTTTCCCCTTCTTTTCAAAACCTTCCAAAGTCACAGCCTCAATACCAAACCTATAGTTGGAAAACAACAAACATTAAAAGTCTAATCTCCATCTTGCATACTGTGCTGCTAAAATATAATATTAGTCTACTTTCCTTGTTTCTTAAGAAAAGAAACCATTAATTTATACTTATAGACTTCAGCTGTGTTACTGTTAACAACAATGGCAAACATCTCTTCCATCCAATGGGACTATAGCCTAAGTTTGGGCCTTGGCCTCCTCCCATGTGGAAGGTTACCTAGTCTTTGAAGTGTGCATCTGTAATTAGTGAGTGACAAGCCCACTGCCTCTGCACAATTTCTACTCAATCCTGATTTGTCTGTCATCTACTAGAAAATAAGGAGACACATGTGTGAGAAATGGCTGATGAATTTTGCTTACAAAACATCTTGTTCATGCTCATAAGGTTCTTTTACACGCTGTAAATCTACAACATGGGAACGCCGGCTTTACTTCCTCTCCAAAGGAAATTGCGCTACAGATATTTATCACCCTTAAAAATCCATCGAAAATGACCTGGTTTGAACCTGCAAATCTTGGGTCCAATGGTGAGCACACCAACAACTAGTCCACCAAGGGCGACCAAACATCTCTTAACACCTTATAAAGCCATGTGATAGAATTGTTATGGAATGCATTCCAATCTCTATTACATCATCTCAATATACTGATGCCAAAAATAACTCATATTTTGGTTTACTTAATGACACTTTTCAGCACTGGATAAAAATCTAATTATGAAAGACAAGTAAGGATGAATTTGGTTGTGGTCATGATCTATTTTAAGGTACTATCAACCCAGCATTTCCTGAAGGGAAGGAAAAAAAAAAAGACTCAAAATCCAATCAGGACAGCCAGTATCCTGGCAATGATCTAAACCAGGTACTTCATGAACATGAGGCAGGTGTACAAACTACTGCACTGTTATGTGTAGAACATTTTGTGATAAAAGATGTTTTTAAAACACACATCTGTTAAAATCACTTGCTTCTGAAACAGAAAATACAGAGTATGGCAGCCACGCAAGATGAATATATATCTCTTGACTTTATGATTGTAACCGATAAACCTCATACAATAGCAAACGTTTGTTATGACATAAGATGACAACCATGCCTACAAATTCAGTAAAAACTTTCCATAGTAAAATGTACCAACATAGCGATGATACACCTTTTTTGAGATTATGTCTGTGAAAGACAAAAATGTCAGCCTTCAACACATTCAGTCAAACCATCTCTTTGCTCATAATTGTTGATGGTAAGTTGTTTAAAAACAAATGCTTCAAGAAACTTACAAAACCTTTACACATGATAACAGCTGAGCAAGGGCAAATGAGGCAGCTGCCCCAAACACAGATGCATTACACAGCACATCATGTGTCAATGACAGTCAAAAGTCCTTAAATTCAAAAGCACTGCTGCTGAAATGTGTTGTTACCATTTGTTCCCACAAACTTAAAACCTTTCTTAACATTGAGTACTGGTTTTCGTGGGTCAAGAAGCCACCTGAAATGTTTTTTGTTTCTCAATTCTACATGCAGGAAGTAATGCACAGGACTATGAACTTTACCTCAGCAAAAATAGGCATATACAGAATGTCCCAAAAATATGTATACACACTATAACATAAAATATGAACCTTGTTATCACCCTCTATGTGTTAAGTTTATGGAAGACATGGATGGTGGTCATTCTGGACACCTACAATAGATATGTCAATTCACCAATTCTGATGTGTGTAATGGTAGAAATTATTATATCTCATTTTCATACAATGAACATACACATATATTTTTGGGACACCTGTATATTGGTTACTATACTTTTAAGGGGCATAAGGTAGAATGTTCATTGTAACTGTCCTAAAAATAGAACATAACTTAGAAAATGTTTGAATCTATACAAACCAAGTATTTAGGACAGCAATCTATGAGATCCCTATAATGTATAAACATACGGCAATCCATCACATAGATTTTAAGGATTCATTTACCTAAGAAAAGTCCACACTATAAATGTCATAACTATAAAATGTTTTAATTCAAATCAGTAATATTCAGAGCAGCAATCCACAAGCTCTTGACATTGTATAAATATCTGGCAATGATTCATATTTGGCTAAATGTACTCCCAAATATATTGTACACCCAATTTTGAAATGATGGAGTAAGGAAATTCTTACATGTAATAAGTCTTACAAAATTGACTTAACAGTTCTAAATACATCACACAATTAATAAAATACATCTATTACCATTTTTGGAGAACCTTTCACTAAAACTACGTTCTTAATATGCCAATTTAAATGTGTGCAAACATAAAGTGCAATCAATGATTCAAAATGTATATTCTGGAAAATATGGTATGTTATATTACATTATGGACTTTAAGAACAGACTCACCTATGGAACAGACCATGATTCCCATTAGGAACGCCAGATGCTTGTGTTGCAACCATTGCCATTAATGTCTTGAATGAATGAAGCCACTCTCTATACCAGTCTCTGTAGTTACCACTCTCCTTTTTGTAAGAGACAATCAAAGGAATAAAAATTACTAAATAATCAAGGCTCTTTAAATCAAAACAATGTTTTTACCACACTGTCACAAACTTCCTGTTCACTATACCATCGCAGGAGTAGAGAATACACATCTAGCCATGTCACTTGATTGGTAGAGAGGAATGTACAGGATGGCGCACGAAATGATGCCCTATTTGTTTTAACGATAAATCAGCAACCACGTTATCGGATGAAGTTTTCTGTCATGTGGGTAAGCGCAGTAGTTCATGGAGATACCATTAGGTGACATATGCATCACCTAGCTAACGCGAGGTTATTATGTCGCGGTTTCCCGCCAGTATGCAGAAGATGGCAGACAAGGGAAAACTTACGGTTCAGTTTTGTTTTTTGTGGAAACAAAAAGTGTTGTGGAAACGCAGAGACGGTTTCATGCCCATTTTGGTACTCACTGGGCCCCTGCTCCAAAAACTATTCAGACTTCATCAGCAGTTTCATCAGGATGGTACAGTGTTGGAAAAGAAACGTGGACGTGCCACAAGTATGCGTAGCCCGCAGAACATTGAAGCAGTCAGAGTAGCCTTGCAAAGAAGCCCGGTTTGCCGTTAAATACACAGTGGTTTATGCAAGATTGGGCTACACCACACACAGCAAACGTTGTCTTGGACTTCCTGCATGACACTTTCGGTCCACGTGTGATTTCCCACCTATATCCTGCTCGCCAAGGATGTGGACAGAACTGGCCACCCAATAGTCCGGGACATAAACCCCTGCAACTTTTTCCTTTGGGGTTATCTTAAGGAAAAACTGTTTCCAAAAAAACCAGCCTCAATCATGCAACTCAGGGTTTTGATTGCTTAAATGTATGGTGAAATTTCGGAGGATATGTGCCGTCGAGTAATCACGAACGTAGCTGTTCGTGTTTCGGAAGTTGCACAACAGAACGGTGGTCACATTAAGCATGTAATCCATAAAGGATAAATCTCCATGAATT
This sequence comes from Zootermopsis nevadensis, assembly GCF_977971745.1. Lineage (NCBI taxonomy): Eukaryota > Metazoa > Arthropoda > Insecta > Blattodea > Termopsidae > Zootermopsis > Zootermopsis nevadensis. Next base: position 1,674,933 of record NW_028259136.1, read on the forward strand.
GTTCTTTGTGTTCATAGATATATATGTACCATTATATGAATATTAAAGCCTTCATTTAAACTTTCAATCGGGTAACATTTCGTGCGCCACCCTGTACATATGCTTAATGTTTACAAGGTACATGAAAGTTTCTGAAACACTGCATTGTCATCAACTGATAACATGTGTTTTGCTCATGATGCCTACATTAATTCAAGGGAAGAATTAATAAATTCATAAAACATAATACAATGGTCTGTATAATCTCTTGGCCAATATATGACAGAGAACTCATTATTAAATAATGAAACTATTTCTTGTGAATGCATACCAAGTTGACATATTAGCACCAGTCTCCCTCTAATCATGCGGTAGGCTGTAGGTTATTGCCTCTCCTCTTTGTTTACATCATGATCATTCTTGGGTGAGACAAGGAATAACTAGTAAACAGCTAAGATTACACAAACCATAATTTGCATCATAAAAATGTGAAAATAAGACAGGACTTTTCCACTGGATTTAGTAGAGTATTTCAAGATAAATACTTTTAATGTCTTGTGGGATCTATTTTTCACACATTTCAAGAAATAATTTGCAATTCCATCACGGCAGTTGGGAGAAAATCATTGTGCCAAAAACTATTGTTTTGTCGGGCATGGTTGCCCATTTCCCCCTGCTGTCCAAATCTACTCATACTGAAAATTAGAGCAGGACCAGAGTTGAAAATAATTTCACTAGATGGCAGAACACCCCATTGAGGCATGACAGAAACAGTGCACATATATGAGCTTAACCCACTAAACAGTATCTTATCTGAAGCATGCATATATGTGAACTCCACACCATGTGGGCGTTAACCATCCATGCATATATGTACTTAGCCCACTTAAGGGGTTAATGGTCTTGGTTTTGAAGCAACCAATAATCATTCTTTCCCAATAAATGGACAGAAAGAATTTAAATCTACTGTCTCACCCTATTTTTGAATGTATGTTTGACACCCTCTTTGGAACACATCCTGTGTACCAAGTTCACCAGATCCAAGTTCGGTAACTGACCATTCAAACCCTCAATTTTCACATCAATGTGACCTATCTTTTCAGCATGAAGTTCCAGGTTTATGGCAGCCTGTCAAAAGAAAATGAATATTTATTTAAAATGTGAGTTTAACGTTCTATAAAAATAAATGTGAACTTGTAGGACAATGAGTCACATCCAGTCTGTGAACATATTTCATCACATTAAAGCAGATAATCTTGGAATGAATTAATAAGTGTGTGTTAGCACATCTGCTTATATGACCCTGTTAAAAGGGTCTACTTATAATTCATTTTATTCATGTAGCAAGAGGTTCAACCACACCTGCATTTACTTATATAAACTGTCTGAATCATAATAAATTTCCTTCATATTGCAGCCTAGATTCAAAAATATGGCTACAACGGACTCCACTGTGCTGGAGCTTCCTTGAAAAATTTTAGTTACTCAGTCAAGAACTTCCTTGCTTTCATACAACATGAAGGGTTTTTTAAATATGCTTACCATAGGACTGTAGGATGAGCTAATTAAATACAGTCCAACCCTTAACATCCTACTTCTTTGAGACCTATATGAATTTTGCATTGGTATTGGGGGAATAACTTTAGTTGCCCTGAGTACTCAGACCACTCCTAGGTCCATTGTGCATGCTGGCTCTTTTTACAGCCCTTCAAACACTATTACCTTATGTAGGAACATATCCAGTAATGATGATTTATTATTACCTGTATTGCTCCACCCCTACCCATCATATCACCATGATCAAGCACACCACTTCTCCCACAGGTAACTTTATGGTAAGCCTCAAGCCATGCTTGCACTCCCAACTGCTCGTGTTCAGTCACCAGAAAGATCACATCTTTTGCCCAGTATTTCTGACCTAAATAATAACACAAATCTACATAGATTCTGAAATACAAAAAGCTTGCATCTGATGCAAAAGAAAAGCTTAACAAAGAGCAGTGGCAAAATCCCTGCAAAGATTACGTTAGTAACATATACAACAGATGTATTTCTAAGATATATGCTGCTGTATTTGTAATGTAATTAGTTACCATTTTCTTCACCAAACTTTTATATAACAATTGCAGATGTATTTTCATATGACTAGGTATTATCTGAGTTAGAATTCTTTCCATTATATTATCAAAGATACATCTACATAATGTTACATCCGATACTAACTTTTCAGTTCTAAAACTCCCAAAATAATCAATGGCGAAGTACACAACTTACGTCTGAAGAACTTTGCAACAGCAAGCATGATTGCTATAGATGGAGCAGTGCCAGGATTAACACTGCTCGGTGGCCGGTACGGTACACTCAGAACCAATGCCTCAGTGCTTGAACTCCGGGGAGCACGAAGAATTGCATATACATTCTTCCCAGTAAATTTCTGTACACATTTAAAAAAAAAACTATTTATGAGAACTGGTCAGTATTCTAATACTGTGTCAATCACTGTGAAACTTTTGCTTCATGACAAAAAAATGTAAGAACTTTGGAGATGCGCATACCCTGCAGCAACTGTAGCATATTTGCCACATGACCTTTGACTTTCACTAATGGCTCCAGTATAATCAGAGTTGTTTGTGGTCAATATGACCATCACATGAGCACTTGGTTGGTTGGGTAATGACATCATCATGGAGGATTCACCATGTGATTACAGAGCTGGCTGGGCATTCCTCAACAAGTCACTTCTGTATGCAGATGCCATGCTACATCGGAAAAGGGATTATGATATACAGAAAAAATTAAAATTTCAGAATCACAGGACTTACTGGCTGTGACAGAAAGGAAAAAGATCACATTCCAAACAAAATTTATAAATTTATTCCATGAGGTAGAAGAGATGCAGGAAGACCTAGAAAGCAATAGAGAGATCAATTCCAATTCCAGTGGTGATTTTGGCCTTCCGATTTAACACTGTATAGTCTTGTAAGTGGTTACCAATGTTTTGGAGTAACCTACTTCCATAATCTGTACTGAAGATAGAGGCAAACAGATCCTCCAAACTTACATGACATCATAACCTAGAGCAGTGGTATTCAACCTGGGGTACGCGAAGACATCTTAGGGGGTATGTGAAATTTAAAAAAATATATATATTATTTTATGATAAACACTGAATAATCAGTAATGTAATTTATTTAATTTTTTTTAGTTGTAGGTTATATACTATGTATAACTTGAATTATACACCAACAACTTTGGGGGTACAAAGTTGAAGAGAAATTATATCTGGGTGCATGCAAACAAAAAGGTTGAATACCACTGACCTAGAGGAGCACAATCCCTATTTAGTTATATCTCAAAGTTTCAAGCCTACTATAGTATTACATATTGCTGCATTACATATCAAAGTATACAATAACAAAATAGTCATTGAGGATGATACAGCCATTTCTCCACTTACATATCTTTGTTTTGAAGCAGTTGAAAAATATGCACTTCTTCATTTATGTAACTGTAGTTCAAATTTTAATGTTGTTATAAAGACAGTAACAAGCCAATGATGGTGTAGCATTGATGGACACAATGTCTGTTAAAATGTAAACAAAACATTTCTGTATAAATAAAAAAATGGCTGTATTGTTGTTGCAAATATTTCTTACGTTTCCCAATCCTAATGGATAGGTGAGTGTGAAGTTGTGGGTGTACGTATCAAGATTAAGTTGCCGAAACTTGGCAATCAGCCAAGAGTATGGCACTCCATTAGGATATTTGGCTGCCTCATCCAGAAGCTCAGATTGATACACCTTAGCTATTGCATCTTCATCAAATTCACCTTTCACAAGTCCAGGAAGAAGTGCATTTTCAGAAAAATATGTACCTGTTTAAAAATATGTTAAATTCAAAACACCATTCATTACAACCATTGATAACCTTATGAAATCTAATGTTTGTTAGGTTTGTAAAACACTTGCATGCATAAGAAAATAATTAGAATAATGGCTGGTGTCAAAAGCAGGGTATCTTGTAGAAAATTATTTTGTAAATTTAATATACTTCCACTTGCAAGTGAATTTATACTCTGCTTGCTATCATTTGTGGTGGAAAACATGGATAAATTTAAAAGAAATACAGATGTACATAATTTAAATACAAGACGTAAACATGATCTATATGTGTCAAATGCTAACTTTACTAAATATCAGAAAGGAGTGTACTACACAGGTATCAAGTTGTTTAATAATCTTCCACCAACAATTAAAAGTCTAAATTATGATATAAAGGTATTCAAGCCTGCATTGAAAGATTACCTCTTTACTCACTCCTTCTATTCTGTAGATGATTTCATCTCTGCTGAAAATGTTTAAGCTTTATATCCATAATCTACGTATATGTAAAGCAAGTTTTGCATTTATATTTAAAATTCTGAGGTTTATGTATATTAATTTGTAAAATTATTTTTCATACTTGTATTGCAGAATCTGAAATTTATGTACATTGATATGTGAAATACGTTCTTGTACTTGTGTTGAAAGTTCTGAAGTGTATGTATATTGTATGAAATGACATGTTCTACATCCTTTGGTTGAGTCCTAAGAAGGATCTATGGAATGTAAATAAACTCTACTCTACTCAACTCTACTTTATAATAAATTTGTATATAAACTGTTTTCCCAAAGAAAGGTTGAATTGAATATGTACCTGCATTAAAATGTTTGTGCGCTAAAATCATAAACCACAGTACTCCTCCAATGTATAATAAAATAATCAATTTGTTGTGATAGGTGACCAAGAGCTGAGTGAGCCTCCCATGCCCAGCACCTGGATCAGTCAGTAAACCCATTCTTTACTCACAAAATCCTGAAAACAAAAATATTTGAATAATTCATAAGTATAAACATAAGCTAGACTGATACAAAATCCTGGTGAAGAAATTTCAAGTGAATGACCACCTGGTACCACAAGACACTGGTGTAGGCCAAAGTTAGGTTTGGTCATATGGTTATCTTACATCACTGTGATGATCCGGATTACACTGCAAACGTGTACTACTGACAAAAAATTCCATCATGTTCTGACATTTGATGGCACTGGTAAACCATGAACTGTTCACAAACGTAATATACCTGCTACTGTTACAATGATTAAAATAAATGAATCTAACATATAATTATTGATACCATTACTATCAAGTGGGACAAGACAGAAAGATCATGAATAACAAATTCAGAGTGGATATGGCTGGAATCAACTGTAGCATATATACATGCTATCCTAGAACCTGGACTGAAGAAAACAATGAAAAACCAAAGGTATTAGAACTATTCCCCAGCCCAACAATACATATATTGTTGTACCAACTGACCCAACAAACTAAATTAATACAGGCCTTAAGAAAAACAAATGTTAGGCATTTTAGATTCAGCATGTTCAGAAATGATATTTGCTGACACCAGGGTTATAGTTACAGTAAAACTTAACTAGAAAACCTGTTCATACTTCCCAATACATCTGGACTGACAGGTTGTTAAATTAATAAGAGTTTACTGTTTTGCTTCCAGAAGCAGCAAGACAAATTTCTAAAATGTTAAATAAAGGGCAACTTCTTCCTCAGAAAATAAAACACTCTCATATGAAAACAGTTGCATTTTCAAAAGTCATGTGGATACTGTATAATGCTCTTTCATGGATTAAGGAGACAGAATTTACATAAATCAAGCTTCAAATTTTCTTTCCAGCTTCAAATATTGGTGTCAAAAGCAGTCCACTGACAGAACATCCAGAATGTGTGTACAATGTCCCTTAATTCAGTACTCCATACTGCAGCCTCCAAATCAACTTCAATACCCAACTCCGTGAAGCAAAGTCCTTTGAAAGCTAATGGTCACTCAATTAACCAAGACAGTTAGTTTTTATTAAACCTGGAAGTTCAGTACTGTATTCACAAAAAGACTGTACAGCTTTAGTAATTTCTACCACAATTTGTAAAGTTTATTCACACTAGGTCAAGTACCTTCAAGTGACTGAATGAAACCTGATCCTAATCCATTCCTTATTTCAACTCAAAATAATCAAACCTGGAATGTGGGAATCAAAGCCACTTCTGGCACCTAGTCTGTGGGGTCTGCTAGAAAGAACTAGCTAATCTAAATCACGGAGTAGATGCCGCTCCCCTTCATACCAGAAGCAGAGGGCAGATACAATCATCGAAACGTTGTGTAATTTTATAACACCAAATAGACACCAAAAAATCCTGTTTGTATTACACCTTCCTCAGCATGTTTCAAAATGTAATTATACATACCAATTAACAATACCAAAATGTAAGCATTCCTGTTTATATTATCCGGCATAATAGAAAACACGTACAAAGCAATGTCTAATATTCAATCAAAAGTCCCTTCCTAAATCCGTACTTTCCATGATGCTTTAGTTATGAGCAGCATACTTTGGTCTGTCTTTACACAAACCAAGCCACGTCTATGAACCAAGACGCCACAATCATAGTAAACCTGAATATTACCACATATGATGTATGTATTGGTACTGCTGTATACAAAAGTCACACGACGATATGTCTAGAACTTTTACTCATAAACAGCAACCAACCATAAGGCGAGCCATGCGCAAGCGTAAGACATCGTCCCTTGAAAGGTTATACCATTCCTGCGTTAGAAACGCGTTGCTGTAAATGGAACACAGAGCCTTGAAATTAAAATGAGGCTGTGCTTACGCTAACGGGAATTTTGTCGTGGCGGAAAGCCTGGACAATACAATCTAGGGATTATAGCCACTGGTGGGAGGTTATCCCATCACGAAATCTCAATTACAGGAAACTTGTCCTTTGTGAAAATGATTTTGGTTGAACGGTTCTCTTGGTTAGAACCTAGATATAGATGCTGCACCTTGCAGTCTGGTAGACATTTGTCTGAAATACAGCTACTATTACTACTACAACTAAATTCATTTCGTGAGCAATTCGTGTTGGTACAACTTCGCGCTACACAGATCACCGATAATACCAACGTAACTCAATCATATTCCCTACTGAAGATCGTTATCTTCTGGGATTTTGTGCCGTGTAGTCTGGTAGAAATTTACCAACCTGATGGAGGCAGCAAGGACCTCTAAAACGTCGATAAACTACTACCAGACCACACGGTGCAACAACCCAGAAGACAGCACTGTTCAGACTCACCGCCGCGTAAACTTCAAATAATACATATTCCTTAGTGGTCCGGTCAAAGTTTTGCCTTCACTGAATAGTTTCTAAATATCACGCCAATTCCTCGCGCGGATGAAACTTCTACCTGACCCAACACAGCCACTCTTCATAATCTCCGCCGTGACAATCTGAAATTGTACTAGATCTTAACATTGGCAACTCACGCAGCGTAAAACGTCACGCATATATTATTATTTACTCTGTGCGTTACAATATAACTTGAAACCAACTTGATAAAAACACCACCCCCCTCGATAACACAGGAATGGTTAATTTTACCAATCTGAAGATGTCTTGTAGGATATAATACCATGGAGTGCTGCCTCCATCATCTGGGTAATGCTGTTTAATATGATGGAAGTATATATATAGAAATCCTACACAGAAAGTATATAATTTGACTACTAGGCACAAAAGTAATTAACAATTGTGATGTAAACATGTTACCTGACCAAACAACTGAAAATATGAATATATGTAGTGATGTTTTACCTTGTGTGAATTATCTATTGTAGACGATTTTCATAAGACGTGTAGTTTAAAGCGTCTGCAGATAATTTGTAATGAAGTATTATATGACAATCACATTAAGGAGTACAAACTTTATCAGTAATGGGAAATTTGGGGGTGGGGGCAATTTACCTATTTTAAATAATGTGTGAGACTACTGTATACTATTTTGCCTAATTGCCAACCAAACTATATTACATTCCTCTGGAATCTTACAGTATGATGGTCAAAAACATATTAGTGGAAATAAACTCTCTGGGACAGAATAAAAGGATGTCCTCCAAACACCAATAGGATCAATAGTACAGGAACTGGAATATGAAAATTTGTAAACTATTCTACAACAGAAAACTAAATTTGCTGCCATTGTCCAGGAAATAAAATAATTGGGCTTGACCTGCCAGTAACACATCCAAATTTTCAGAAACAATCTTCTCATTAAATTTAATCAAAACCCAGAAGTTCCAGGCATCAAATGTTGAGACAGTTGCATAAATCAACATGCAGTCTCTTCAAAGTTGCGTGGTCTATGCTGAGCCACTGTGTATAAAAATATTTCCTCATATTTGAGTTTTAATATAAATAAAAAGAAATATCCAAACATAAAAATACAGAAAGATTTCTATGAAAAATTGTGCCACAGACAAACGCCAAAGAATGGATAATTGTAGTTTTATCATATGATCTGTGAATATGTTATACTGTCAATTCATATGCTTCCCACATCATATACAAATTTTCTTATTCCACCGTATTCATAAATGGCTAGAATAAGGGACTTCAAACAGGTTTAAAGGATTATATATATATCATGCAAGTCACATTGAAAAAATAAAATTAGTTAGAAAACATAGGCATAGAATGGAAAAATGAAGTACTGAATTATCTTTAATTACATGTTCATCATTTCTTTATTACAAAGCACCTCATGCATCTGCAATTGTCACCTCTACCTCCACTCCAGGCTCAATGCTGATAGATGTCTGAAAGTAGTTAAGGTTTACACAATGAACCTGAAATACCATTCTAAAACATCACACTTTAAATCTTGTGAAGCAAAGCAGCAGGACAGAAAGGTTGCTGATAGCTGGTTATGCACAGTAGGAAGTCAACTGCAACCACTGTAATACAAATGAAAACTTCTGTGGACAAAGTCAAGTGGACATGTAAAAGCAAGTACTACTACTATTAATTATATAAAAATATAAAGCTTTGAGATTGGGAGCAAGTATTATCACCTCTCATATTATCAACATTTATGCTGTACTTTGTAAATAAAGGATACAATCTGCTTCACAATCTCAGAAGGACTGTGAAGATCTATAACTCTCTTGTGAATCCTCATCTGAAAACGATCCCAAGTTTTTGAACCTTCACCACAAGGAGTTTTACGTGTTGTAATGCGCAGGATCTTTGTTGGCATTCGGACAGGACCCTTCACACGAAGATTTTGTTTCTTTGCTCCGTTGATCAAATCGGCACAAACTGCAAAACAATGTTACATTTTATAAGCAAGTTCTCGTACTAGCATCATTTCCCACTCTGGAATCATTACTGCACTTTGGAAAAATGGATAGAATAGAAACCCAAATAATGAGAAGCAGACTGAGATGGTTTGGAAATGTTAAAAAGAACAGATAAGCATAGAATACCAAAGAGATTATAGGAAATGAAAAGTGGAAACAGATCCACTAACAGACCATGCATATGACAGGCCAATAGAGATAAAAAGAGAAGGATGATAATAATAAAACAATGTATTAAGAACTAAATTACCAACTCCATGCCAAGATGAAATGAGATCTCCGATTAAAGTTTGGAGATCCTGGGCATCTTATTAAAGATGCCAGGTCTTGAAAACAGCTCTTCCAAAGGCTAACACACTAATTCGTATCTTGTATAAGTAACTAGTGCAATGCAAGAAACAGAAGCACTTCAAATGTTAGTGTTTTTGCAAGTAAAATTGTCTGCAATCAGATTTGAACATGGCACCAATAAAACACAAAGCCAATGAACAAATAACATAAAAATAAAATAAACACCTGCTTCCCTTGCATTTCTAGCTTCACCAATACAGCACAAATAATACAATGATATTGTAAATATTTTAACACATGCCATTATTCTAATGATTTTCTTTTAGATGTTAAACATTCTTTTCCTGTTGAATTTCCTCAGATGATAACTCATAGGACATGATGGAATGAATGGACTCTTGCTTGGCATAAGAATGAATACTTTAGTAGTGGGACTGTTAGTAGAATTTAATGATGTATTTCTGCAGGACTTTCTCGATTCACCACTAACAAATAGAGAATCCGTAATGCATAAACGCAGCTCCATTTCCTTTACAATTGAATGACTAAATTCGAAGGTTGCTGGCAGTTTTAAACGACCACATAAAAAATGTATATCATGAATTTGCTAACAAGTAATTCAGACTGATCCTACCTTTTTCCAAACTCCTCACATTTCGTGAAGTCAAAGTAATGCGGATTCGATGAATCAGCGCTGCTTCAGTCCCTGGTTTTTCTAGATCCTTGCTGAAAGACTACCAACAAAGATAACCAGAATAAATCTTTATACACGTTGCACGTGTTCGATTAATATGGTAGAATAGGAACATCCAGCTTGCGGCTTTATATGTGCATGTAACTTATAAATTTGGGTAATAAACGTACCATATTTAACAGCTACTAAATTCCTGGTCGAGATAATCAATTTCTTGGCTAAAACTGATCAGCGCTGAACCAGAGGAAATTCAGCACCACACGTTACCACATATTTCAACAAAGTGGCAGTTGGATGAAAGAGGAAGTATGTTGCCGGATGTTGCGACGCACAAAGTACATGATGCCCAACTGTGAAAAACAATTATCCTCAATCTCTTTCCACACACACAATTAATGCTGACCCATGGAAGAGTTAAAATAGATACGAAGACTGCCATGGATAATCTATTTAGTAAGCACTAATACATATCATTATGTTTAGTTTATGAAAACACGTAATATTTCAGTTCAGCATTGCTGGAATAAATTGTAATTTACGACCGATAATTGTTTGAAACATATTTTGTCCACTTTCGGCAATTTGTGCACACTTGACATTTCTGGAGATAGCTTTCATATACTATATGAGCACATGGTGCAACAACCCAGATCTTCATACAGACCACTATGAAGGCCTGAAATCTCAAATGTATAAAGTTACATGCAATTCATTCCCACTCTTGGAGATGTTCATATTTCTATTCTTTCCTACTTGGCTTCACTTTAATTTTCACCACATAATACATTCTAAATTTCCTAGAAAATTGTTGATTGAAACAAACCTTCAGCAACAATTTTTGTAGGCTACATTTTCTTGGTTTCTGTCCATCCTTAAACTATCCCTACTAAATTTATTTAATTCACACAGAGTATTTCAACAGCATTCTGTGCAAATAAGGTTGGTGTCATTTGACTTACTGGTGAATTTGTAAAATAATTTCATAGATTCTATGTGAAGGCTTTATCGAAGATGATATGACAGTCTGCAAAATAGCAAAAGCCATGTATATACAGTGTGACAAAAATACGGGTGGGGGGGAACAAATATTAATTGGTATCTATATATAAAGTTATGTTTTACTGATAACAAAAAATATTATGAAAGCACACATTTTTACTGAAGATTACAGTCATAGGATACAGCAACCAAAAGAATACTGCTGAAGGGGTTCACCCTTAAATGTATCCACCACATTTTATTGAGTGAGAATAAACATCAAATGACAAAAGACATTTTAATCATTTCTTAAGATTTGTTGTCAGCAATAAACATAAACACTAATGCAGTATGTAAAATCACAAATACATCGGGAATTTCAAGTACACCTATCCACTCTTGTAATTTGGATAATTTTAACTTTTTGCCCCATGGCTTTTTGGTCTATTTTGTGTAATTTGAAATATACACAGTTCAGAAATCTACACTTGCTTAAACTACAGAATGTAGCAAAACTGATATTAAATATTTGTTTTATTACTATTGGCGAAGCAAAACATTTCACTAGCAAATGATGCGGGTTTGTTCACAGCTTTAGATAACCGTTTGCCTATAGGTGTAGTAAATTAGATTCACATCAAATCCAGCCTAGCAGTCTTCATGGGTATCCCAAAGCTGCATACATAAAAAGTTGCCTTTTCAATATGCGGGTCACCATTAAATATACTGAACAAGCAGTTACAGCAAGCAACAAGGGATATTTCCTCTATGTAGGCTTAATAAGTGCTTGCTGAAAGAGGCTGCTTATTATGGAGGGACAAATACCATGGCTATATATGGAAATCAATGAACTCGTTAAAAAGAAACATTAAGTTTATTAAAAAATTACATAAAAGAATTCTATCTGGTCCAATCAAACTTCTTCTTTCATACCAACTACACTCTGTGCTGAACAATTTTAACTTGCAGAAGTGTTTTTAAAACTATAAAAGTTATCTAAATAAAAATACAGCTTTTCTTCAACATGCAATCTTAAATATATACTGCTCCTATGTTTCAAAACATCTCTATGCAAGTAAGACAGCCATAAAGTTCATAAAATGATGTTTACCACATAACCATTACTAATTTAAGATTTTCAGCAACAGAAACCAATGGCCAGCAGTGTAGTGGGTACACATTTTGAATAGATTAATATTAAATAACACAATATCAAATATTGGTGTTTGTATGGTAAAAAACGCCAATAAGACCTGAAAGTTTTTTGTATTACCTGAATCTCAATCAGAGACAAATCTTACATGACTGGCCAAACTAGATTTACTACTACTTTATACAGCAAAACCTTGTTAATTCAAAATACTGCCTATCATGTTCCCACATTCTTGGAAAATATGATGTGGTATGCTCTTTAAACTAGTTAATTCAAAACATGGAAAACTTATAAGTCAAATAAACATTCAAGATACAGACAAAAGAAAGCTTTGATTGTGAGAACACTTGAAATGCTACAAAGTATGAAAATGGTAAAGCATTATCCTTGTGAATATAAGGCAACAAAGAACGCTTTCATTGCAAAGAAAATTAAGGTAGAAAAGACAAAATTCTGTTGTTGCATGACCATAATTTCACAAGTTACAAGGGATATGAAACATGTTCAAGTTGTGTATATGCCAGCTATTCTACCAGTTATGTGCAGCCCCTACTACTGTTTGAAACATCCTTACTAAAAGCATCTAGTGCACTATTAACCTCAAGATACTTCTTGAGAAACTAATAGTCACTCGGCTAGTGCATACTGTTTGTAAAACCTGAAGATTGATTACAATGGATTTTTTATGTAAATGCATATTTAATTTCTTTCTATGCAAGCAAGACATTTCAGTGCCAGCACATGCTTCCAGTTTTAATGAAGATCACCTAAATTTGTTGGGGTATATGTTTCCTTTACTGCGTATGTTCAGCTCTTTTTAATTCAACTGTGTTCTGAAATGTAATGTAAATGCAATTTACAACACTTTTTTCTAGTATAGAACAATGCAATAATGCATTGTTGCATCACAAGGGAGAGAAAAGCTGTACCTGTAAATTTAGTTGCATACAAGTTCTACTGTGTTGGGTCAATCACATTATTTATTATGCAACACACTGAGGTATCTTTCATTTAACAGTGTACCTATTGATATCATGCCAATAATATGGTGTGGTACAAAGAATTGCTAGTTAAGAATAGTGTGGAGATCTGAGAATGCACATTTTTCAGTAGTGTAATTTTTATTAACATACTGAAAATTAAGTCATGTAGATGTAGTTTGCTAAAGCAATGGCAAATTATCAATCATCTGAGAAATGAGTACTAACTGAAACATTCAATACAAGTTCCCATGTAGCAGGAAGAAAATGGATACCTCGAAACATCACTGACACAATGTGTTGTGATCCTTTTTTGTGATCTTTGTGAACAGTTGCTGCAAACACACTGCACAAAAAACAGAACAAGTACTCCCAAGCTTCTTGGGGAAATTACTGCATGTATAATATCCCACATAAACTGAAGCTCATGTTTAACACATGGGTTCAAGTGTTATACAAATTTTTAATATTTTCATATACATGGGACTATAACTAGCCTGACAGCAGTAGTTAAAATCTGTCAATGAGTCTTGACTACTAAGCGGTTAAGGAAATATGTTTCAGATTTTTAAAAAAAGAATATTAGTTTTATTCAAGTTCAAATCGATGACCAGTTTCTGTCACGTCAGACCTTGTACCTGTAGCAACAATCTCTGCTGGTGAAATCAGTAGGACTATGAATGATCTTACACCACCCAAGCATGTTGGTTTGGATGGAATTTCATAACCTGTTGTCTCAGAATAAAAAAGGTAACCACTATGAATACTACCTGTAGAATTTCTTTGATACACAAACATATTTCCAGAATTACAACCATTTACTGTGAAGTAACCAAAACAGTATCAATGATTCAACAGCTATAAAAACAATTATGGTTAATGTCACTAATAAACATATGTGGGATGTTTATAAGCTTTTTTCAGCCGAACATCTTTGACACTGCATCATGTTTCATCCTTAAATGCCACACCATGGTATGGGTTTTATCAAATGCAAGTTCAAGAGTCAGATGCACAGTATTTCTAAAAAAAGACATTCCAGATGGAATTATTAAAATCAATTCATTAACACATGCTGTTCTAATGTGTATGCCATCTTATTCAAAACATTTTCACCAAGGCAGCACATTCTCCAAAACTACTGAACTTGACATCAAACACAGTGACAGTTGCTATGTTGTGTAATTACATGCAATTAAAATTGGAGCATCTTTATACAAAGAACCTGTACATCAGACCTTATTCCAACTGGAACTTCAGTGGCATAGTCAAATAGAATAACGTTAAATGGACTGAATGTTCCTCATGAGAATAAATTACCTTTTATGAAAGGACTATAGTTATGAAAAAATATATATATGAACTCCAGTAATTGGTTTTTCAAACAGTTTTTGTTTCAAGATTTTTTTTATGAAGAATGGCAAAGATACTGGCTTTTAAAACACAACACAAAGTCAGGGTTACTGGGACTTTGTCAATCGCCCAAAAACCCAATAACCTCGACTATATCACACCATCATCAGAACCATACAGAATCCAACAACACAAAGTTCTAAAATGAAATGCTGCCATAAATTTTGAAGTCAGTGGACTTTTAATAACCATGTGTGAGTTAATGATCCAGAAATATACCACTTAAGTGGATAACTAAATACCCAGTAGGTAAGTCCACAACGAAAAAATTGGACAATTTGAAATTACGCATTAACAGCTCCCAGCATGTAAACTAACAAGGTTTTACTGTAACACAAAACAAATAAGCAAAACCAACAAATGAGCCATTTTTATGACACCTATTAAATACCTTAAGATGTAATAATAGGCATTAATCACACTTGAATGAAGAGCTACCACAAAGCAATGATAATAATGACCAGTCTGCCTATGAATGAATGTTTTGAGATGCAACCCTTATTGGTACATACAGAATTTTTAATGTTACACAACAAAACAAGAAGAACCACAATTCAAAAGATATCAAGACATGTAACTAAATCTGATATTCAGTGTGTAAGAAAAGCATACAAATGTTTGGAAGCAGTGGAATTGATTTATGCAAATATTTTATATGAATTAACTACTTCCTTAAAAACAGAACACATTAAAACATAATTCAGTAGATATTAACAATCCTTTACAAAAG
The DNA here is from genome assembly GCF_977971745.1 of Zootermopsis nevadensis. Classification (NCBI taxonomy): domain Eukaryota; kingdom Metazoa; phylum Arthropoda; class Insecta; order Blattodea; family Termopsidae; genus Zootermopsis; species Zootermopsis nevadensis. The sequence continues at coordinate 1,690,406 of NW_028259136.1, forward strand.
TCAAGACACCAATTTCCCTACACAAATGTAATTTTCATTTACCATATAAACATGGACAGATGGGCCAAGTTTCATTTTAGTTGTCTAGAGAACACACTATAGCAGAGTATGTCAAACACTTATGACACACATTTGCAATGCTATGTAATCGTACTTCATAGAGCTATCTCATTTAATAGTACGGAGACCAGAAAAATTTCAGCTTTTTAACAGAACATTTTTTAGTGATTTGCAAACAATCCCATCTGGATCCTTTAAGTTATGTGAAAGTAGCATTTGAAACTGATTTACTATTTCTTATCTGAGAGCAGGTGTATATATTGCCATGAAGCTAGAAACATGTCATAAAAATTTCAATATAATTTGGTTCATTGCTTTGTTTAAAACACGTGCACAGCAGTTAATATTTAAAAACAAATAGAAAAAAATATAAAATCCTTTCACTGATTCCATAGTATATAGAAACCTAATATTCATTTTGACTACATTATCATTTCCAACAGACAATTGCTAGACAAACTTTCAGACAGTTATTTACAACATATCTTTTTCCACTACACTACTGTCAGAGGATGTCATTAGCTTGTTCCAAACATCTGTGATGTGTGGTGTAAAAAGAGGGACTTCAAACTGAAAACGACAAACAACCAATGCTTCCAAAATACTTATTCATACTCGTGCCTTCACCGATTATTCCTCCAATATATATAAATATTTGGCTTGACAAAAATCCTATCCCATAATCAAAACAGTCCAGCTCTGAGACTAAAGACTCTCATGGTGGTGAATATATCAATGTTGGTCTTGGGTTCTAACACTGTTTAGACCTCTAAACAGACACTGCCTCCTTTAAGATGGAGGCTGTATATGCCTCTAAAATGATTGTATCTTCCTACAAGTGCACAAACACACTTTAACAGATCATATCTCAAGTAATTTAAACTTTATTTTACTCAAGTGAACTGTCATTTCAGATACATCTACTTAAATTTCTCAATGATAAAAAGTAAAATTGTCAATTCAAAATGGTTGCCAAAAATATCTTTACTCATAAATATTTTGATATAAATTACATGCTGTTATTTGGAATGGAAAGCTGCATATCCTACATAAAAACGTGTGGTAGCACAATACCTTGGTTATTAAAAAAGACAAGACAATTAACAGTTAGAATATCACTAAAATGAGCTTTTTTAAAAGTATGCAATATACTGAAATATATAATTTTTGTAAAGCAAATATTGACTTAAAAAGGCCCAAGTACATAAGCAATAAGTTATTAGAAGCTGACTTTAATAAAATGTACAACCTACATCAATTCAAAATGCAATTCCAAACATCTGTGTATTAAAACAGAAACATTACATGCCTTACTTTCTGATAGTATTAAATTTTTTTCCAAGTACTGCAAAAAATACTGTACACACATTGCAACTGCAAATGCAAGACCACCAAGAACACTTATCAATGTTTTGTAAACATCTAACAAAACAGGTCAGATTGTTACCTAAAATAAAGGAATAAATATATTCACTTTATGGCACCTCTTCTTCCGAGACATCACACTGTTTAGAACCACTTCAGTGATGCTGGCCAAGCTATAAACTTATTCAAGATGAAACTGTCCACCAACAGTGAGTCTTGTTAACAGAATCTAAGGCCTACAAAATGGCTCAGGAAAGTGTAAGAACTACTGAAATATATAACAATAAGTCATATCCATCACACACCAAAAACCCACTAAATCTCCACATATATATATTACACGATTGGAGCAACCATTACCTTATAATTCACTATGTATGAACACAATAAACCGAATGTAATACCATAATGATGTTTCTCTTGAAGAATGTATGTAGACTGGCCAACAAGAACCTGCTAATATCAGGGCAATCAAATACTGAAAAAATTACTATCAGGTTAAAAAAATTCCATGACTAAAATTATGTAAGCACTGTCATCCAAGATCTGATTGCTAGTAACTGTTGTTGGTAAGTTTAAATTTGATAAAACTTATATTGTATGCATTCATAATGCAGGTACACTTTACAACACACACACGCACGCAGGAGTCCATTCATGTTGATATCAACTGGAAAAAAGCACAAATTTCTAAATTTATTTCCAGAAATATACGATGAACATGGCTGTTATAAAAAAATGAAAAGGAAAAATAATGACAAGTCACATAAGCACAAGTTTTGCAGTCTGCTACTCATATCAAGCTGTTTAATCTGAATGTAAGCATAGAATTCAGAGCAGAATTCATAAAACCTACTTCCTTACTGCACAGCATTTAGTTGCTAAAATCTTCACATTTAGATAATGTAAATTTATAATCAAATAAAATACAGTTTAGCCTGGAGATGGTTATGCAACTGAATCCTAGCAGTCAGAATTTTTATTGCTTGCAACTGTAAATGTGTTGCTATCAGTATTATTGCTATTTCCAGACAAACGTTTGTGTATCTACACAAGCACTTTTTCAATAGTGTCTGATACACCTATTATGTAACTTTAAGTAGACTGTTCAATCAAATCTCAGCCAGAGATTATATCAATAGTGCAAATAAGCTATACTTAACCATTTAATTTTATAACCTTGTATGTTTCTACTACACCAAGGAAAAATATACTAACTTTCCGATTAACAACCTCACTTACCGACTTTACAGTTGTCTTAATGAAATCCTTCTTGTGGGCCAAATCAAACTCAGGATAATGAGCATACACCTGTTTGCACACAGTTTTCATTGTGATCTCTTCCAAATTCGCACCCTCCAAAATTTCTTTGACATATGTCTTGATTTCATCATCCTAAAATCATTAAAATTAACACATTATTATACATTTATATTTCATACATTTTGTAAAATCAACTTTCTTGGAAATAATATAGCTGTATAACACAATATTACCAGGATTGCATTTCTCCTAGAGGTGTGAGCAGCTCAAAACATTGCACAACTCAGACTAAGCTTGAATATTCGAATCTGGAGCTCGATATTTCCAGATTAATTCTTAATAAATAATGACAATTGTGATTATTATTCTATCGTTTAGGAAGAAGGTTAGGAAAGTGATAAATGAGGTGAAGTAAAGGGACTACATGGGTGGGTGCAGTGAAGGGGGGTAAATTGGGGTGAGGATGGGAAGGCTTCATAAGTGTAGTGAAGTGAAGAGAAGGTCCTGATGAAACGTGTGATTCATTACTGTTACTGACTTATGTCTAGTTGGTATTAATTTTTAAGTTATGTACTTTAGGTTATACGGTTTTGTAATATTATGAGTTGTTTTATTTTGAGTGTGGTGTGTTGTTTTGTTGTCTTATTGTTCTTGTTGTGCCTTATGTTTTTTGTGTCTCATTGTTTTTGTTGTGTCATGTCTTTTTGTCTTACTGTATTGTTGTGTCTCATTGCTTTGTTGTGTCTTATTGTTCTTGTTGTGCCTTATGTTTTTTGTGTCTCATTGTTTTGTTGTCTTATTGTTTTTGTTGTGTCTTATGTCTTTTTGTCTTACTGTTTTGTTGTGTCTCATTGTTCTGTTGTTTCTTATTGTTATTGTTTTTGTTGTCTTATGTTTTTTGTGTTATTGTTTTGTTCTGTTTCATTGTTCTGTTGTTTTTGTTGTCTTATGTTTTTTTGTCTTATTGTTTTGTTCTGTCTCATTGTTCTGTTGTTTCTTATTGTTTTTGTTGTCTTATGTTTTGTTGTGTCTTATTGTAGGACCACTGCCACCGGGTAAAAACCCATTTGCAGTCAAATAAATAATAATAATGAAAGCAACATTTGTGGTTTTATATCACATTCTAATTAATAAATTTCTAATTCTTCCCATCTAATAAACCACTATGTCTGCCCTCTTCTATAATTTAACAAAAGCTGAACACCTGAACACTATTCACTACAGAAATACTACATCAACCCATTCATACTGCACCCAAACAGCATATTTTGAAATGTAGGACATCTGAGCAAACCACAAAGACATTTATTTATAGTCTGTCAATTCTGTTCATCATACCAAACTTGGAACACACTCATATCCTTCTAGCATAATTTTAATTTCATATGCATCAACAGACAAAGCTGCAATTTCTTCGATCTCCCCACAATCTTAATTTTCGATGTGTTGCAAACATTCAAACATTAGTACCAAATTTAGACTCGCATATAAAATATTAACATCCAAAGTCAGTAATCAATATTTGCACAAAAAGACAGAATGAGGGCTTGCCAGTGAAAGAATTAAAATAACACTCATACATACTGTGGGAGGTGCCTTTGTCTTTTTTGAAAGAGGCTCATCTTCAGATGAAGAGTCTTCACTTTTGCTACCAGATTTTCTCTTTTTAGGAGCCAGTTTCTTTTCAGCTTTTTTGCTTGGAGTTTTCTTAGCAGTAACTTTCTTTGTAGTTGGTTTCTTTGCATTTGCTGTAGTAGTCTTACCACGCTTCTTCTTAGATTTGGGCTCCTAAATCAATTAGAAGGCAAGTCATGTTAATCTAATGCTTACACAAATGTGACATTCAGCATTTGTAAGAAAAACACAGCATAAAAACGTAGGTTATAAACTAGCAGTTTTCATAATAACTTCATTATGCATACTGTGACATCAACACCTATCAACTATTGCTTGGGCTCTGTGCCTACCTTGATTTATTGACAATAAATCAACTTACAAAGTCTGCACACACAGGCAACTATCCAATACAGTTTCTAGGTCTCCATTTCTACAACTATGTGACACACACACTCTCTGTCAGTCAAGCTGTTCTGGTCCTCAGCCTTGGCACTCCCCAATCACACACACACACACAGCCCTTGGCCCATAGCACCCGACTGGACACATACTGGCTCCTCAGCCGCCTCGTTCCACAAACCCAGTGCCCTCCACATGCAGCCCACAGCTCTCAGTACCCCACTGGACACTCGCTGGCTCCTCAGCCGCCATTGTCCATGAACCCGATGCTCCACACTCGCAGCCTTCGGCTCTCACAGGATCCCTCTGGACACACACTGGCTCCTCAGCTGCTCCCGTCCACAAACCAAGTGTTCCTTACACACACACAATCCTCAGTTCTCAGCGCCTCGCCAGACCACTCGATGGCTCCCTGCTCTCACACACTCAACACTCTTGCCAGATCATGTTTCATTCAAGACTTCACTCACTATTCCACACTCTTCGCTTGATTTGTCATTGACTCTCGCTCTATTGTTCCATTCTTTCTGCACCAGAGAGACTTTACACTCTCAAGGAGGCAACCGTTTATATTCGCCAGCCCAGTCGCAGAACATTCCAGACTAAAAGGATCTAGAAGATTCGCTTTCTCAAAGGTTCTGTAAAGGAGGGGAATACAGCAACTGGAACATTCCGTGGCGGCCACACCTAAAATCAGTGTCCACTAGCCAGGGAGAGGAGTCAGGTGACTCCTCCCCTCCAGTGTGAGCTTCATGCACTTTTGGCACCACATTACAATACTTTATTTTTATCACACATAATTGCCATAGTTATTTTTAATTTAAGTTTGCTATATGCAGATTCCTAATGTTAAATTCTTTATACATAGAACTTAAAATGTCAGAATGTATGTTCACTTGTAGGTCAAGAAAAGATATAGCAACCTGCTCCAAACTTGGCATGCATATTTACTGATGCCAGGAATGGATTTCAGAAAGGTCACAACTCCAAAAGTGTCCTGTGTGTAAGTCCTAGTGATTTCTGTAGCTCAGAAACCAAGCACAACAGAACAGCGCCAAGACCAAAGTTCTTTGTTTCATCAAGGAGATTACAGGAACAAACGCCACAACCCTGAATAAGTTCCATTACTGATGTTGGGTTTAGGAATAATTTGTTACAATATTCAACAATACATATCAAATGATGAAGCCTACAAAATTCTTCTGGGCAATAAAGATCGATAAAAAATGTAAACATTTGTCAAAATTTCCCACAGTAATAATGTGGGCACTCTGCTAGTTCCCAAAACAAAGAAACTGAAATGTCAACAATGAGTATTAACAGAAAAATGTGGTATGTCTCAGCTTCAGAAACTGTTATTATTGTGTTCACACACCCATCCAAATAAAACCTAGAAAAATATAAAGAAAAAACTGTGAACTTAGAATCAATTCGTCATCATGAACTCAATGAATATACCAGGTATACTATGTTATGGTTTCTTCTATTAACACATCAATTCTTACTTTATAATACTGCTTACAGAACTCACACTCCAGGAAATGTTTAACTGAAGTTTCTCCTGGTCTTCTTAGTAGATTTAAACGTCACAGAAATTTTCATACAAGAATGCTTATGTAAACCTATCCATGTCCAACACAGAGGGAACATTACAAAATTACAGTATCCTCTCAGAACTACTGCTGCATGCAGCAACCATGCAGTGATTGTGTACAGAAGAAAAAGCATGCCACAACAGTCACATCCGCCCTGCAGTATAAAAAGAGTAACAGAAAACCAAAAGTATTTTGTAAATTTAACATTAGTGATTGACATCTGAATTTTCAGGACCTTCAAACTTGTAAAGACATCTTTAACCTTCTCATTATAAGAATGTTTGGCATATGCAAATATTTGGTAATGTGTACTTCACATACAAATAAAATTATCAGAAATGCATCCCTATCTTTTGTAATAATTATGAGAACCATTACAAACAATCTAGAAATCTTAGGAATTAACTTACATCCTCATCACTACTGGGTGCCGTTTCATCCTCATCTAAATCTTCTTCACTCTCCTTTTCCTTCTCAGAGTCTTTTGTCTTTCTCTTGTCACGAGAGCTGCGCTCCCTTTCTGACTCAGATGAAGAATCTTCCTTCAGACTTGCTCGCTTTGACTTTCCACGTCGTGATCTTACTGGGCGTTTCTCATCATCATCTGATCTGTTCAGGCCAAAACTTGTATAAACCATCACATCACCGAATTGAAAAATCATACACAGAGCACTAACTGGAGTGTTAACACAACCCAAAAATTTTTCCTTCTTGAGTGGAAAAATTCAAACAAATCTAATACTAGTGTCCGTACAACAATTGTACTATTAGTATTGATTGATGTAACTCTTATTTATTATTCATTCTAAATTATGAGAGATACAATATAAACAATACATGATAATTTTCCACTTCTGGAGAAAATTCTTTAATTCTTTACTTTGCATACAAACAATTGTTAACTTACACATGATAGCTCAACAATTCCAGATTGACACAGTAACTGGCAGCGAAGAAGCATGATGCAACTTCCCAAGTAGGGTGTACATAAACCCCAAATGACATTTCAATTTCTTTTTGTGAAAACACTGTTACTTAAATTTCAACAACAAATAGAATTCACTAATAAATTTCTGAAACAAATTATTTTATAACACCACACTTGCTGGTTATGAATCTATGACCAAATACAAAAGTTGGGGTGTAAATATGGTTATCTCCAAGACTGATACTGTAAGCATGCACTGAAGTTATTTATAACTAGATTTGTAAGTAATGATTCTGAGCTGTAAATGCTTAGAAGGTACATTTCATTAAATAGCACAAAAGTTATGTGCCAAGAATGAACACCAACTGGAACATACTCATCAAACATTATAGTCAAGTGGTTAAAGGCCCTGATTCACATTGAAATCTCAGATTCCAAAAATTTTTGTGGTTTCTCTTAGGCCCTCAAAGCAAATACCAGGATAATACCTTCATTTAGGCCAAAACCACTTCCATATTGTTTCCAATTCATTATCATCTTATCATTAAACCTTATAGTCTAAGCCACTGACAGCCTTATTAATTTAACCACAAACAAACAAACTTAATACTTTCTGGCTAATATGACCATCCTATGGTCAAGGGTTTTCAATAACACACAACAGCATAGCATACTGGAAGTTTGTAATGGACAAAATTCCAGTACCAAAGCCACAACAGGAGGCCTTGAAACAAAGGGATATTTCTGCATTGCGATATTATAATGTTTGGCCAGCTGGACCATGGGAATGCTGCTGTAATAATGCAATATAGGAAGATAATAACATATCAGTCAAACCAACAGCTTGAGCTGTAAAATATTCTATATGAAACTAAAATGGATATCCAAAATATCAAACCCCTCCTTAACTACTGAGTAGCCAAGTTGGAACATACTCTGAATAGCCTTTGTTGTTGGCTTTAACTGCGCTGCTTCTTTTTGGTCGAGGCGGAGGTACAGGCTTTCCCGAATCTTTTGGGTCCAGCAAGAATGTAACAATCCTTTCTGCAATTTCTTCACGATTACCCTTCTTCTCCAAGTCCAAGATACCACATAAGCTCTTTAATACTCTCGTTTCCAACCTGAAAGCAAAAAAAGTATAACCCAGACAACAAACTGTAAAAAAGGCAATTTTATAACCACTTTCTTCACTATTATAACTAGACTAGAATCTGAAACCTATAAAGACTCTTTCAATGATGAGAACTGGTGATAATCAGACGTTATGACACTGACTGAATAGCCAATACATTTTTTATAGCTTTCCTCAGTTCCTCCGGGCAAACGCTAGGACAATAGAAAAAGCTTTCTTGTAAATCCTTTCTAATTCATCATTCATAAGAATTCAATATTAGTCCACAAACAAAATAAAAATGTTTGTTAATAATACAAGAATCATTCATGAGCAACACTGCCAAGATACTGAGAAATGGCCTTTATTTATAAATATAACCTTTTAGATGTGAAAACTAATGATGTACTTACTTTTGTATAGCATTTTTCTTCTTTTCAAATAGATCAGATTCTTTGTCAAAGTCAAAACCATTAAACTTGCGGAGGTTCTTTTTAATCATTGTAGTTTTGCCAACACGATTGAAGAGGAGTCTGTGAAGGGCTTTAAGCTCATCAGACTTGTATCTCTGCAACAAAGAACCAGTGCAAACACTACTCACAGCTTCTAACACATACTGAATATTCAATACAAATCTTGTGCAAAATGAAAAAGATCTTGAAAGAAACATGAAGTTTTTAATTTAACTTGCTTGATATCTGTTATCTTTGTACCACTCCTAGAATGTCAAAATAGCCTCTAATTTTCCTACAGCATTGTTAAATAATCCTTTCAATATGAATGGTATTTATTAAAACACTACATTAGAGGAAACATTAATGACACAATAGTCACGGCAAAATGTAAATAGATCAGGTTTCATTATGGCTGGAATAAAAGGAAGTCAGGCTTACATAGAATACTGGTAATGTTCCAGCTCAAGCCAAATGCTTCTCAAGCTACATCTGGTGACATTCTAGAACTTTCAGGCTGTGCAGACCTCTAGCTCACTACAACAAACTTACTTGTAGAACAGCATCAATGCGAGGAATATCACCGAGTGCAGTACCCTTTCCTTCTGGAATTTCAATCAAAACAGCATCTTTAGGTTCGGACTTAAATTCTTCTGTAAATCGTTGAACCTTTTTCCTTTCTCGAGTGCCAGAAAGTTGAAGAGGTTGATCGAGCAATGGAACTGTCAACAAATTAACAGATCGACCAAAATGGTTTCTGTCCAGCACACTTCCTGTGTCACAGGAACAGTTCACCAGACAAGGTAATGCCAATTTATTTGGCACATGAGAGATGTGCCTAAACTCAATCCAGCATGTTAAAGAATGAGATGCCTGGTAGTGCCTGACAATGAACACTCACAGTACACGTGAAAAGACATCCCTGCACTTTGACTATTAAAGACAACTGGACTGGCATGAGTAGGTTACAATATGACCTACATGAGATAATGTATAGTCACAGTAATATTGTATATTTATTAATCCAATCAAAAAGGAATACACTGCAACCATAAATATTTTACTATGGATTCATTACATCTAACCATCCTGTATTTTGCTAATTTTTTTGATAATCTTTTAAACACTTTTCTTCTAGTCTCTGTATCCAGACCAGCTCTGGGGTCCACCCAACCTCCTATCCAATGGGTACCACAGGTCACTACACTGGGGAAAGCAGTCAGGACAGAACAATGACCAACCTCAATATAGTCAAGAACGAGCAGGAGCTAACACCCCCCCCCCCCCCCCCCAAATGCCACATAGTGGAGCAGCTTTACTTATTTCAAAATTAACCTCATTTATCAACTCCTGGCATTCCAAATCCCATTCTGATTTCCAATTCCTTAGCTTATTCCAAAGATCTGATTCAAGTAAAAGCCTTATATACCATTCTGTAACATGTTGATTTCTTGTGGTTGACCTGTTGACTTCCCACCCAACTTACAAACTGAAGGGCCACTGCTCATCAGCTGTCCATCAACACTTACTCAATAATTACCCTTTACATGTGTTGACTGCCTGCTCTATATGAATTTGCATTGAGGAACCTGTATAACAGGACCAGACTACCTATTACCAATTAATTAAAAATTGAATAATACTAATCCATACAAATTTAATAAGCAGACCTTATCAAACTTCATCATGAAATATGAATTCAGAATTTTAAATATTTACACTGAAAATGTAAAACAGTTACTCGTGCCATATCACGGAATATTTTCTTTTATATCCAAATCCCTGCCCACTTATGATATCATGGTATATTTCTAAAGAACTGCACAAGGCTTACTATTCATCAGAAACTTACAATGAATATCACGCATGATTATCAAACAACAAAACAGAGAAATTTTATCAAAATTAGCATGATTTCAAAATGAAAGCAAAACTATTGGTTTGTTTAAAAAATTTAACAGGCAAAACGCATCATATAAAACAAAGCAATATTTTGTGCAAGTACAACAAAACTAAAACACCCAACTACCACAGTAAATGCTAAGTAAGCTTTACTGGGGTGGAAAGTTAAAACAATGCAGATGAAGTGCAAGGCCTCATAGCAAATTAGTGTACAGTATCGTAACCAATTCTATTAAGTACACATGTTCAAGACAAATCTTTAAGATTCTTAAACAGTATAGAAATAAATAAAGTTCATTAAACTGTATTCTTCCCATAATATAAGTGTAATTATACAGAAACCATAATTATTTTGTTAACATACACATTCTGGTAAAATATAAGTATAGTGATATTACTATAAACAGAAACAACAATTTCATATACCTTTTCCTTCACCACTACTCTTTCTGTCTTCTCCATCCACATCATCATCATCATCATCTTCATCCTCTTCTTCTTCTTCTTCTTCTTCCTCCTCTTCCTCCTCCTCCTCCTCTTCGTGTTTCTCTTCCCACTTTACATCTTTTGCTTTCGCTTTCTTCTTTGGAGGTTCCTTTTCCTCATTTTCACTAGTTCCCTTTTCATCTCCTTCATTATTATCAACTTTGTCTGCAACCTTTACATCCTCCTCCACCTGAATAAAATAAAATTTGTTTACACCTCACACCATACGATAAACTCTGCATCAATATACCAGTAAATTGCCGACTTCCCGGCTATATAAACGCAAAAATTTAATTTATATTACACACTGATCTCATACAGTACTTATCATTGTTTTAACAATGTACAGGAACATGAAAAAAAGATCTTATACATACTAAACGACTCGATGCTACGGGACGCCTCATCTTAACTCACCACTCACTAATACACGACACACAGGTACGCGTTCCCGCGTTTTCAAACATCAACAACTATGTCCCCGCCTACGCCATCTTGGTCTACATCAACCCCAACCCAACATGGAAAACACTAATGCAAAACTTTTCATAAAAACATCAGTACATGCTTTCACGACCTGTAGAAAGCATAGCCTTTAAATTAAAAACTGCACCAATTGCTCCTATAAAAACATACCTTCGTCTCCTCGGATTTTGTACTATCTTTGTCAGTCGACATCTTATGGCTCACACTCCTTTGCAATATGGCGGGCATCTGCTGGCGCTACGAGAGGAACCAATGGAATTAAAGAAATTTGTTCCCGCCGTATATCATCATTGGTAGGCTATATTTTGACCTCAAAAAATTGAAATTTATTTCATTTATAATGTTATAATCTTTAATGTAAGTACAATGATCTTAAAATTTGTTTCTGAATTTAATGTTTAGCTTCGCAAAGTTACATATACCATGTACGCCACAGAGATCATTTATTCAAAGCGCGAGAGACGTAGTAGGTTTGGACAGAAGTAATGACTAGAAGGACTTCATTGCACCCCCATAACGTTCGTTGTGTTCAACAATATTAATTTACCTCTCCAACTTTCAAAGCTAATTCTTGCTGAATTTTCTTACTTTTTTTTTAAGTATCTTAGACGTAAAATCCGAAGGCATACGTTACATGCTCGAAAGCTTCTACGCGTACCACAATGCACAGATAATCGTACAATGCAGATTACGGTGTAGGGGTTTAATGTGTGGTGACATCTGTTTTATACCCTGTTATATACAGCATATGTGGTAGTTATTATTGCTTCAGTAAGATATATAATTTGTTCCATCAAGTCTCTTATTTCAATATACTTAATGCCATTTGTTTACTAGGTCTGTAACATTTATGCTGCACTGTATCTACGGTAAATAGCCCTAACCTTCAAAGCTATGTAGGTTATGTATAGTACCTGCTCACACGTGTGATTTTTCTTTTTCATCAGGTGAAGACTTGTTAAAGCACCATGCCGCTGTCGTGTCGATTTTACAAAGAGAAGTATCCTGAAGTTGAAGACGTGGTAATGGTAAATGTGCGGAGTATAGCAGAAATGGGAGCATACGTCCATTTATTGGAATATAATAACATAGAAGGCATGATTCTTCTGTCCGAACTCTCTCGCAGACGAATTCGGTCAATAAATAAACTGATTAGAGTGGGTAAAACGGAACCAGTGGTTGTGATTAGAGTGGACAAAGAAAAAGGTATTGTACTTAATCATAAAAATTCCATTGTACATTTGGATTGTTCAATTCTGGGTTTGCAGAGATGTGTTATTACAGATTCGTTACTTACTTGCTTGTCTCATGGATATTTTTAATTGTCAGGTTACATTGATTTAAGCAAGCGTAGAGTGTCAGCAGAGGATGTTGAGAAATGTACGGAGAGATTTGCTAAGGCAAAGGCTGTTAACTCCATCCTCCGCCACGTGGCTGAACTTTTAAATTATGAATCAGATGATCAGCTTGAAGATCTGTATCAGAAAACTGCCTGGCATTTTGAGGAAAAGTACAAGAAGAAGGCATCTGCATATGATTTTTTCAAACAAGCTGTTTTGTAAGAATATTTATTGTCTTTTTATACAACTTTATAAATGTTACTATGAAAGACTGTATTTGTATCTATAAGGTCTGCATTATTATAAATACAGACAATTACAGTTATCTAAGAAAAAGTTATTTATTTGGCATGTATTATATACTAGTTTTACTCAATGTATACTTCTTGCCTGTGGTTATGCTTTTTAGCAGCCGCTGGGATCTGGAAAAGAAAACAACAATAATAATACATATTTGTTATTTAATTCCTACCAGGGATCCTTCAATCCTTGCAGAATGTGGTTTAGATGACACAACAAAGGAAGTTTTATTGAACAACATCAAACGAAAGCTGACTTCACAGGCTGTAAAAATACGAGCAGACATTGAAGTGGCATGTTATGGCTATGAGGGTATTGATGCTGTGAAAACTGCTCTTAGAACAGGCTTGGCTTGCTCAACTGAAGAACTGCCAATCAAGATCAATCTCATAGCTCCACCTCTTTATGGTAATATATGATGCAAAATGGTCATTGAGGGTCAGACTGTTACTAGATTCTGTTCTTTGAAGCTCCATGTAGTTCCAGAATGACCAAACTGATGTGATCATATTTCATGTACTCTGCCTGAAATTCATGATTATCATTGTGGATCCAAATTCCACTATGCTGCATGTCAGCATGGTAATATTAATTAACCTTTTTGGAACCAAATACAAATGGAAAAGTGTACTGCAGCTAGAAGTACAGAGTTTCCAACTGCATGTATCATTGGTCATGATATTCATTTATCCCAGGTGTGAACTTACTGCTTACAGAGCTAATTAACAGTACAGAACTATGCTCCATAGTTACAAATTTAAAATCAGAACCCTGACGATGGGGACAGAGTTCGTTCCCGAAATGTTGGTTTACTACAGTAACCAGTTGACATGGCTGATTGCCCAAGATTTTATTGAGTATAAATACTAATCAACCTAATTAGTTACTTCTTTGCAGTTTTATACATATACACCATACTAAAAAATGTGTCAGTTAAAAGTTACAGATCTTAATGATATGTATTTCATTATGTAATGATAGTGTTATGTACAGTTTTTTTTAAATCATAAAGATCAATTTGAACTGTATGTAACATAGGGGTTAAATGGACCAAAATGAAATTGTCATAACAGTTTTTAGTGTAAATTACCCTTTTACTTCCAAATGTTAATTAATAGATAAAACATGGAGATGGATAAGTCACTCCATTTCTCATTCTCTGTATCCACAGAAATGGTAAGCATTTACTATGAAGTTCTAATAATTCTTTTTTAGTCATGACCACTTCCACACCTGAGAAACAGGATGGCTTAAAGGCACTGACTCAAGCCATTAATATGATTGAAGACACCATTACATCTATGGGAGGAGTTTTTGCTATTCAGATGGCTGTAAGTATATGTATTGGTGAACACAGGACTAAATATTGTTATATAAATTAGGCAAGTGTGCTAGTGGCGAGCTCTTACCAGGTGTAGAGTCATGCTACATGATATCAGATATTATTGTTTATCATTTTGTCAGTTTAAGTATTTTATTTGTGGTTTATTTGACACTGTTAGTAACCCAGATTATGTAGCACTGAATATTAGGATGATTAATGAATTGGAAAGGATGTGGAAGGAAGTAATCATGGCCTGTTTTAAGGAACTTTCCCAGCATTTACCTGAAAGGACTGAGGAAAACCACTTCAGTTGGTATAGGTGGTCTCTTGGCTCAGATTTGAATCCAGGACCTCCCAAATATGAAGGAAGAGTGCTAACCACTTAGCCATAACATTCAGTCACTTTGTTAACCCTTTGCTCCTCCTAACATGGTAGAATTAAGCAAAATTAAAGGGCCCTTCATCTTCAAATATAGTAACCTCATTTAAAGTGGAAGTATACAGAAAACAAATGGGCTGATAGGTCTACACATTAATACATTAAATGAAACGGGCAAATGTTAATGTTTGTAAAGAAGTAAGTGCAGTGAGCGGAAAGTACAAAATAAATTCTGACAAACCATTCATTACTTTTACTTCATCCACTAAACATCATTTTAGACCAACATAATTGTGCATTGATGAAATGTGGCTGTATGTGTAGAACTCTATAGGGAAAGTGCTTTATTTTAATCATAACCAAGATTATTGTATTTTTGTTTATTGTCTGCTTTTAGTAACTTAAAATAGTCCATAATTGCTTTCTATATATCCCTCCCAGCTGAACATTCATAATCATACTGTCATTTGTCAATCCTTTATCTATACAGTGGGGTTTATTTCATCCTTACTGGTAGGTAAATTTACACATTCTCAGCTCATCATCTCTGTATTTTGATTATGTTGGTGTTTACAACATCCATCACTGCAGTGTATTATCATAATAGGTAGATGGTAAGGAGCTGATGCCTTGCTTTGACATATGTAGGCCACCCTTTAGGGACAAGTCTCTTAAATACAGTTTTAGCTTGTTTTATCTTCATATGATGTAAGCTGTGGGTATATTTTTTAGAATGTGGCTACTTGGAAGAGTTGAGATGAAAGAATTATACCAGTATTAAATATACAAATTACATTTAATTTTGCTTGTATGCCTAAAATATCATGCTTTGCAGTCATATTCTTGTGGACTAATCACAGTTTTTCTGAGGGTAGTAACCATTTTGTTTAATTTAATTTTTACATTTATGGTCACTCAGTGTAATGCCTCTTTCCCAGTGGGTAATGTGGGAGCAGAGTAAAGTTGAACAATCTACACTCCCTTTATAGACCCAGTTCAGTGTTGCTTAAGGTCAAGGACATATACATGAGGAAGAGGCATTGCAGTGATTGATGTTATATATCAGAGATGTGTGATCACTCCTCACATTGACCTTCATGATGGAAACAAATCCAGTCTCCAAAACAATGGTTTTATTACTCAACACTGATGTGAATGTTTGTCAAGAAGACTAGTGAATCTATTCACAGTGAACTCTTCAAATCATGTTTTAATGTGTTTATGCTTTTCATGCAGCCTAAAGTTGTGACAGCAACTGATGAAGCTGAACTTGCAAGACAGATGGAGAAAGCTGAACAAGAGAATGCAGAAGTGGCAGGTGATGATGACGAGGAAGAAATTGAGGGGCAAGTGTTCAGTGCAGGAGAAGAGGGTGAAGATGGTGAAAATGGTGAAGCAGGTTCTGGAGAAGAAGATTGAAGAGGTAAAGGAAAACTACAACTGCAATGAGAATGCTGGACATTTACCAGTTTTAAATTCAAATATTGCCTCATATTTATTTCTGTTATGGAAAATTTGCTTGAATCTGTATGATATTGTTACAGAAGAAAATAAATTAACAGTAAATTGTATGAAAGCCTTTTTTTACACACAGCCTCCTCCATTACTCTGTAGTTTCTCTTTCCCACTGCTGCATTCTATACAAAAGAAAAAACATCAGAACAGACTGACTGAAAACAGAATGTTGATTTAATTAGCTATTAACTAAGTAGGATTTGAGGTTCTCATGGTGATAAGTACAAAGGTGGCTGTCTTCTAGGATGTGTTTATCAATATTTCAGAGGTCCTTGTTGCCTCCACCATCACGGTGATGAATGCTGATAAACTTCTACCAGATGAGACACCACAACCCAGACGACAACCATCTTTGACAAATTTACTCTTAGCAAAATTATTATTCTGAAGATGTCTTCTGGAATGTTTCACCATGATGGAGGCAGTAAGCTACTCTGTAAATGTTCACCATTATCTACCGGACTACACAGTGCAACATCCAAAAAGACAGCCAATTTCATGCCCATTACATGAGAACCTGAAAATTTTGCCAGTTATTATTCTGCTTGATGAAGGATGTGGTTATGAAAACAGCTTAGGGTCATTTAGGGAGATCTCGACACTTTTAACAAATTTCGCTCTAGCGACAGCTGCACTGTGGTGGCAAAGACTGTAACTGTACAGAAGATAGCCTACCATACTGTGATCAACGTGCAACTTCAAAGGAGTCTGTTTTTGTAATTCTCAACCTCGTACGGAACCCTCAAAGATGACTAGGTGAGTTTTACATACCCTAAATAGCACACGCTATAATAATTACATTCCAGATAATAATAATTCCAATGGATGCACATGACATTTATGGATTAATAGTTATTGTGGTGACAACTCGCACTTTCTAAAGGACAGCCATGCTATGTGAACTGATAAAAACTTCAACTGTGACCAGTGGTTACATCTGTATTATAATCGTGTAACTCGGGGAGGTTTCGACACAGTGTACTGGGGAGATCTTGACATGTCGAGGAATGCCTAATGGATCCATTGTGCACATGTCCGACTCCCGGTACATGGCATCTGAGGCAATCTCAAGTGTTTCTTGATCATATTAGCAGGTGCAAACCGCAAGGAAAAGTTCTGCTAATATTAGACGGACATGCATCCCATTGCAAAGATCCAGATGTGCTTGAGATAGCATCAGAATTAGGAATGCTGTGCTGTCCCCGCATAGCACCCATAAGTGTCAGCCTCTTGATGGGTTTTTTTTCAAGAGTCTTAAGCACTTTTACAATGAGGCCTGCAGAAGCTTCGTTCGCCAGCATCCAGGGAAGGGAATTACCAAGGAGGACTTTGTGACCTGTTGAAGCTGGCATGGGATAAGTCAGCAACAGTTGGTAACTTGACTAGTGGGTTTCAAAAATGTGGAATCTACCCATACAACCCTGGTGTACTGGCAGATGATGTCTTTGAGTAAGAGCTTGTGCCAGCGCTGAATGGTGGAGATCCTGTTCGTCTTGCACAAGACATTATTGACTACCCTACACTCTCATCAACTTCTACATCCTTTCAAGAATTGTCACCAGTTCCAGGGGTAAAATCCCGAAGTAACTGCTCTATTCGCAAAGGAAGGAATAAACAGGAATCGGCCTTTGTAACATCAGCAGCCTTCAGGGAAAAACTGAGAGAGAGCAGACAGAAAAGTGAAAAGCAAAATAGGCGTATTGAAATGAAGACAATTATTAGCCGCCATTCAGAGCGACAGCTCGGGACGGATGTTCCCAGCTCCTCAAGTAACATCAACCGTGATGAAAATTACTGTGTTGTGTGCAGTGCTTACTATTACAATGACAAAGCTGGTGAACAATGGGTTAAATGTCTCGGCGACTGTGGAATATGGTTTCATGAAACTTGCATGGAAAATGGAGCAGATAACCAGTTCACATGTAACGCATGTTTTTAATTTTGCATATTTACTGTTTATTGGCATTATTTTATGAATTCAAGTTGTTTCTGTTCAGTATTTACAGTCTCCAAATATTTCCCATACACATGTCGAAATCTCCCCAAACACAGGGAGAAGTCGACATTTTGCCTCCATTTTTTGTTTTGTTAATTGCACTGTTTACCTTAAACTTACCTGCTTTATTATTGTAGTACAAATAAAACATACCTCCATCAATAATATATGAAAATTTCTATTTTGAATTTTCAAAAAATATTCCTGAAGCCTAAAGTTTTTTCTTAAGGTGTCGAGATATCCCTAAATGACATGACTCTCTCTCATCCTCCAGTATTTAAATACCCCAGAAGATTATAATTTGCCTGAATGTTTCTGCCAACATACATTATAATTCATAAACATCTGTAATCCTTTCAGTACTTACATGCTGTGGGAAATCTTCCATAAAAGTACTTCAGTTTTCAGTCATAACAAAATGTATGCCCAAACAAGTCAAATGTTGAGAACACTATTAACTGATGTCACCTTAACCTACCCCAGACCAAATAATATGTGTGTAACCTGGTTCATGCCTTAATAGCCTAGGTTTGGGCCTATGTTGACCTCCAGTGTCTTACAGGAACCTACACCTTTCTTTGTTACATGGAGATTAGTAGAATTACAGTTCTTTGACTCAATTGTTCAACAACCAATTCTTCCTTGTTTACTAAGTGTCATATGCTCCACATCTACAGCCATTCTCGAATCTGTGAGAAGTTAACAAAACAAAAGGAACCACAAACAAAATAATAACACATACAATTAATATTAATAACCACTAAAAGAACATGGAATGAAAGTGTATAATGCAGTCAGAAAGGTGTGTTGTAGTCATGTGAAATAAATAATAATTTCAGTCAAACTTTTACTCTGCCAGTGAATATTTTGTCACTGACACTACATAAAATTATAGCATGCTTGTGATTGTACCCTACATTAGAAGAGAAGGTGTAAACATAAAATAATGTAACAGTCTTAACTGCAGCAATCAACATAATTGATAATAATTAAGATAAATTAATGTAAGATTTGAGGTTTTCACAGTGGTGAGTATGAAATCTTCAAGATAAATTAATGTTTATACACAATGGTATTCATAGAATTTCAAGAATAAAACCAATCAGCATAATGTCTATCCAGCAGTATGGTAGTAAGCAACAGTGTACACAAAACAAAGGAGCCATTTGTTAAACACCATCAATAACAAATTTTATTTCTACTATTTATTCTTTTACGTCCCACAGATGGATGGTGTGGTTATGCCTTTTTATTCTGGGACTTTCACTTTTTAATGTGTCCGGAGATAGGGATTAGCTCTATCTAGTGGGCCCAACTGAGTAGGAACCTGAAGACGGAGATAGAGCCTCATCTCCGAAACATCGTTTTACGTTTTTTACGTTTCATTACTAGATGATGGATAATATCCAAGTAAATTTTTATTCAATTGACTCTTCACCATCGTCAAGAAGTTTTAGATTTAATATACCATGTTTATAGATTTTACATAGAAATAGCAAACACAAAATTGATTTTTAAGTCCCACTAACTGCTAGGTCAGAGATAAAGCCCAGTTGAGGATAATAGTTATAGCAACATGCTGGGTATCAATCCCATTAACACCCTTCAGGGTAGGAAAAATGAATATGGAGTAATGATGGACAACTGCCAGGGGAAAATCATAGTGCTCAAGAGAGAGAAAAACCTGCTTTAGCGCCACTTTATCCATTACAAATCTGATATGGAATGTACCTGGGACTGAAAACAGGCCTCCACAGTGAGCAGCTGGCATCAAATTGCCTAAGTACAACATGACCAGCAGACATACCATATTGAAAGAGTTTTTTTTTTACTTGGGGCATGATGAGTTTACATGAATCATTCACAGGTTCTCAATATTCCATTTCCCTTCTGACACAATACCATATGTCATTTACAGAAGTAATATACTGCCCCCTTCGTTCAAACTACATGAACTTAAAAAGTGATAGTGGAACCACGGTTCCGGAGAATTAGACGTAAATACGTCTATACGGAAAGGAAGTTTATATATAGGCTTTATTCTAAATATTTCCTTTATACCCGCTTTACAATTGAGTAAAGTCTGATTAAGGCTTTGCTTATTTAACTTGAATTAGTTACGCTTAAGATGGGTCTGTGGTAGCTGAATGTAATGTAATGTAAAGTAATGTAATGTAATGAAATGTAAGGTAAGGTAAGGTAATGTAATGAAATGTTTTATAGGTAACAATGCTAAGTAAACAGATGACGTTTCCTTGGTAACAATAATGCCGACTAAACAATTAACATTTGCTAGGTAACAATAATGCCGAGTAAACAATTGACGTTTCCAACGTAACATATCAATACAGTTTCACTTTTTCGTTTCAGTTTTTGCCGAATGACACTGACCTGAAAATATAGACGTATTTACGTCAAAAAATGTGTATAATTTTTTTCATTTCACATTTACTGAACAATTAGTTGTCTGCCAGAACCCACAATCATAAGTAGTGTTTACACCCAGTATAGTTATTATTGGGTATCAACACTATTCTTTCTGCTGTACATGCATATGCATTCTTTATCTTCTCACCTGAATCTGATAATAGTTTTCCCAATGGCTTCAAATGATTCTGCATGCTGGAAAGCAAGTTCAGCATCCTGTGGTGCAAAAATTTTGTCTACAACAGGCTGCAAGCTTCCATCCTCCAAGAGACGAGCCAGTTGATCCAGTACAGCTGGACCCATATTATATGTCCTCCAAAAAGTGGGTCCCTAGACAGCCAATAACATACAGAATATTAAACAGAATACAATCAATACTTAATACTTCATACTAATCACCTTATGGGTCTATCCATGACTGTCTGCAATGGTTTGCCTATGAGGTAGGCAAACTATGACCATGGGGTCACTATTCTTTTACTATTATTACTGATATTCCTATTGGTGTTGTCATCTTAATTCCTACTGTTATTATTATTCTTATTTGTATTGTTAATGTTTGCTTCCCTAGCTGTGCTTCCCCACCAGACTTGCCTTTGTCAGATTGTACACCTCTGTGCCTCTACCATCCAAAGTTATCAGGACTGGGATTGCCACAAAGGAGCTTCACCATCCACAAGGTTAGGCCACTTCTGGGGACAGCCCCAAATATGATTTTTTTTAACCCTTCAGGCTTTACCACTCAGACCCTTCCCCAGAATGCCTTCTGCTTTGTTGGAGCCTGGCCCCTAGTCACATTGCCTACTGCCATGGTTTTCCTCTTTCATTTTCCCCAGACACCTGTACTTGTTCGTGTTCCTAAATATTGTAATTTACCTCATCTACCACTACAATATTCTGACAATGCACCATCCATATCTCATCCCTTTTCAAATGCCTTCCCATTTTGAAATGTAAAATTTCTGACTTGTAGGATTTGAGGTTTTCACGGCAGTGTTTTTGAAGATGGCTGTCTCCTGGGTTGTTGCGCCGTATAGTCTGACAGAAGTTTACCAACGTTTCAGAGGTCCTGCTGCCTCCATCATCAAGACTACACAGTGCAACAACCCAGGAAACAGCCATCTTGATTTCTCACTTATTCAAAACAGATTTTAAACTCTAATCTTTACAGTATTTATCAATTTGGTTTACTGCTTTTTGTAATCCAGTAGCAGTAAAGGATGTGGAACTGTACTTTTTATAATTAAATTGTTTTTAAAAATGTTAAAATATGCTGAACTACACTTCCTGAGTTTATGATGCATTTTATTTAATCATTTTACACTGTTATCAGTGTTCTCAAACTACAGCTGTCTCCAATATCTAAATGGTGATACCAAATACTGCAGCCTGTTGGTTAGTGCTCCTGCTTCATATTCTGGAAGTCTGGGGTTCAAATCTTGGCCCAGAGACCAGCTATCCTGAGGATTTCTGTGTTTTTCCTCAGTCCCTGCAGATAAATGCCAGAACAATACCTTAAAGTAAGCAACAATTATTTCTTTCCATATCCTTTCCAAATCATTAATCGTCCTATAATCTGAAACAATACTCTGAGCTACTAATAGTGCAATTAAATATTTTACTAACTAATTAACAACATGGTGGTAATGTTCTTGGAAAACATTACACACACTAAAGCTGTGACAAAAATACAATGTGTTCACTGACTAACTGAAACACAACTGTCACAGAGACATCATTTTCAGGACCTCTTACAAAACACACAAGTTGATTTTATAATTTTTCTGCAGTGTTATTAAACTCATATGAGGAAAATCTTGTAGCAGTGAGTCATGCAGTTCCAATCAGGAAGTGGGAAGTAACATTTTTGTACTGGTTTATCAGTGAATGCATTGCACTTATAAGGTTAAAATACTATGTGACACATCAACAATGAAGGCCTACTCACAAATGTGTAAGACTTAACAAAGCAATGGGACACAGTCAGTCATCAGTCAGAATTATGATTACAATAGAGGATTGTGAATTTATTCTGCTAAATAAACTTGTATTTTTGGAAGAAAAGTGAATTGAAAAGGCTTAATTATGATAATTTTTTTATTTCCCTACCTGTAGTAAGGAAGAGAGAGAAAACAAAAATTAGAATAGAGTAACAGCGATGATCATAAGTTGCAGTAACATTTACTAAAATTTTTCTTCTTCAAGTTTTTATAGATTAGGCCTTGTGCTCTGTCCCAATTCACAATTAATTTTGAAATTAAGAATCCCTTTAGATATCTTTGATGCTGGGTCAGCCCTTCACAAGGACAGAACATTCCTGTCTACAAAAGAAAATTTCTGTTCATTTTTAATACCTGAAACATAAAATAATTTCACCCTTTGTCCATTCCATCTAACACACTAGTGTGTTGGGCTATCAGCCCAGTTTTTCCAGATGTTTAAATTTCAAATGAGATTTTTATGTATTAAAAGGAACAAGGACCCTTTTAATTTTACTAAACCTTCTATGCTAGACAGCACAAAAGGTTAAATTCAGTTTCTAAAAACCCAAATAACATTAGTCTGACACATTTAAAATTTGTTTCCTTGTCAGCTGATGATAACATTTTTATTTTTATTTATTACATACTATTCAAACACTTTTACTAATTTTAATTCTTTTTCACTTCCTTCCAGATACTTCTTCAGGCACAGTCAACAACTAAAATTCGCAAATATGTACCTATTAGCTTTGTCATGTCTGTCTGTCCATAATTCTGCATGTAACTCAAAACAGATTTTCATGAAATATGGTATTATAGAGAATTAATAAAATTGTCAAAATGTTCAATTTTGGTTAAAACTAAACAATACTGGGTTCTCTACATGAAAACCTACATGAATTTCCGTACATGGAAGTGGCTGGATAAGAATACCCAGACAGGCACCTGTGGGCCAAGATTTGGATATGGGAAATCCCAAATATAAAGCAGGAGTCCTAACCATTTTGCTTTGATGTTCAGTACTTGTTGATTAGGAAAACCCCATTCTTGTCATTTAACCCTCAGGGTAAAACTACCCCCATAACTCCATGGCATAAATTTTTACTTCAGGAACTAATAGTCTCTAAGTCAACCAAGACATTTCTCACACAATGTGAAGGAATCCCCTCATGATGTCATCACTAAAGCAAACAGGCATACAAGCAGTCATGTGGGGAATGCCTGTCTCACATTTGCTATCACAATTATTAAAATTTTGCATGATATAATAATGACTGCTACAATACATTATTAATATAATTCTAGAACATATTTACTTGCCTGTATCAAACATCTGATTCGAATCCAAAATGCATAAATTGATCCAAAGAAGAACCCATATGTGTCAGATGCAATTTCTGATGTTTCTGTTGTTATGACAGAACCTCCAGGTTTACAGAATTTGAGGCAAGGTTCATATGCAACAGATCCTTCTGTGTTGAAAATAATATCAAATCTGAAATCAGTAGAATCATGAAAGGGCAGTGTGTAAAACTGGCAAACTGGAAATGGTATGTGAATGACAGGCAATTAAAACCAACACCAGTGATCATATTACATGCACAAGTAACCCTCGATTTACGCTGGGGATGCGTTCCTGGACGAACCGGCGTAAATGGGAACTCTTTTTATAATGTATATCAATGGGAAGTCAATGACATGCGTTCCCGGCACCCAAACATTGACGAGTAATATGATGATATTACATTTAAAGTTCTGAAATAACGTAAAAAAATAAAGGGTCTTTAAAAAATATATTTTATACACCTACAATCGGCAATTTGTTGGTCCCCGCGATTGACTGCGATTCTTTCATGTGATTGATGTGTACAGTCATCTCTGATGTTATGCGATAGTTGCATTCATGTAAGACGCCGACCTATAGAAAATCGCGTAGTAAAAATAACCCCGGTACCTCCGCAGAGATTAAATTAGCCCCCTGAAAGCTTAAAGCGCCAGGAACAAAACTGCATAAGAGCAAACTCGCATATGCAAAAATTTGCATTTCACAAACAGCTTTTACCGATTCATCGATCTCATTGGAGCAAATTCGCAAAATTGCAGAGATGACTGTATTTATAATTTTTATTCAAAATCAGCGATGTAAGAATTACGATTTAATATAAGAATCAGTACGAGAAATATTGTAAAACGTTAGAAATAATAGAAAAAAATATTTTGTTGTCTTTTTGACTTTCAAAAGCGGCGTTATTCTGAATCAGCGCAAATCGAGGGTTACCTGTATTTTCTTTTACATCTAGGGTTTCCTGATTGTTTTATAAGGGTATAAAACTTAGTCTCCCACCAAAGAAAAGATCCACAATTTATTGACGATATATAGGAACAGGTGATGAGGAAAATATCTGAGTCTAAAACAAAGGAAGTAACATGGACAATGAGAAAACCGCATAATGATGAGATTCGTAATTTGAATGTTTACATAACATTTTTTGGGTGATTACAAAAAATTTACCACGCAGGATGTGAAGAGCATAGATGAAACAAAACATTTTGGTTGGTAAACCTCATGGAAAGAAACCACTGTGTATATCTAAATAGACTGAATGATTGATTTGACCTGTTTCAACTATTGACATCATACAGCATGGCCTATCTGAAGGTATTATTCTTGCAGTACCCTGGAGAGACTGAATAAAACCTCAGGATTACAGGTATCATTGCTGAGATTCAAAGCACATATCTCCATAACAAAAGTCTAGAGCATTACTACTACACCGACCTACTTAGGCATGTAGGCAGAAACTGGACAACAATATTAGAACTGTCTTCTAAAAATAGGTTGTGAACTGTAAACTTGGTTAAACTGAATAATACAGAGTGTACCATTTAAAACACAACCCAACAACAATCACATACTACACGAGAGAAATGAAATCAAAAACAGGTCCATCCCAATGTAATTGATTTTTCCACTCTCCCCTGTAACACTTGAGTCAGCCACTCTTGTCGCTAGACTGCTACTCAAATCATCATCTGTGGTGCTTCGGCTATTTTCGGGCCATGACCTCCCCCTTTTGGAGGATTCTTGGTCTTTTGAAGTGTACATTTGTGAGTAGAGAGTGATCAGCCCACTGACGTTATTTGAAGCAGATGTGCAAAAACTGTGCATGGTGTATTCACAAGGAGAATGAGTGTTAGTTTCTCGAACACACCACATACAAAATCATTTGCTGCTATTCAAAAAGCATTTAGAAATGTGTATGCTGACAAAGAAGTATTAAATCAGACCACAATACACAAACACAACATTGTGGGACTGAACAGATAGTTGCCAACTATGTTCCAAAAATACTTATCTAAGTCATCTTCAAGATGATGAAGGACATTTTCAGCATCTGCTGTTAAGCTGTTCTGTAATTTCTTCTTAACAAATACAAACTGAAAAACAACTGATTTGTCTGTCACAATGACATCACCAAAGCTTACAAATACTGTCATAGTTAGAGGTATGTTTAATACGGACTACCCTTATGATCCAACAATAAGGACCATGGCAAGACTTCAATCTTCACAACAAGAGAAATTCTTCTTCAGTTGCATACATATTTGCAACAGTAAAGATAGTTTGCTGGTAGACAAGATGCAACACTGCAACAATGAAGTTTCTTCAATCTCCACTGTAAAGCTAACTTCAAAATAACAGTTTACACTACAAATCAAGCCATACTACTCAGGTGTAAAGATGATAATTCCTAGACATTGTGTAAGGTTTGTGTTATGCAAATGAAATGTTGCATGTGTAAAGTAGATGGGTGATACCAAATAAGACAGGCAGCAAATGCATAAGATACAATAAGATGAAACTGCAGGTAGCACCAATTTCCCCCTGTTCATGGTCAAAGGTATGCTGTTTAGTTTGACAACACAAATATCACTAATTGCACCAACCAACAAAGAAACTAATTAACTTCATGATCTTTCTTGCACAGCTGACAGTTTCACAACTGGAACCTAAAAGTCCATTAATACAATGACAAACTCCCACCATCAAACATTACCAAGAATCAATATATTCCAGTTCATACCCCATAACATATTTCTCTGTTATAAGTTACAATATTATCATTTTATCTATACCAGGGTATTCAAAGTGGTCCCTATCCTGGAGGTTTTCCAACCAACATTTTTCATTCATTTTTTGTCTCTCCCATCTGTGCTACATGTCCCATTAATCTCATCCCTCATGTAATCACTTAAATAATTTTTGGTGAACAGAAGATTAGCAAAGGAAGTTGAAATTACAAAGTAGCATATAAGTTATATTAATTAAAATGGCCAGTTCATCAACAACAAAATAGTTTGATAAATATCTAGACAGTGAAAGCCATTGTTAGCAGTAAATGTGTTAAAAACCTAAACAAGAATAAAAATGTTTTTTACCCCTCTTGTACTGCCAGTTGTTTCTGAACATCTGCTTTCCCACACACAACCACAACATGAGCACCTAGTGCCTGAACAACAGGAGTTGCTCGTAAACTTGTTGTAGCAGTTACATGAGCTCCCCATAACCGAGCCAACTGGATCAGTATACAACCAATCGGACTGCAACCCATGTGAACCAAGATCCTGAAGAATGATAAAAGAGTAAGCTAAACTACTGTTTTTAAACTCTCAGATAAGATCTCTTCCACAGAGTTATATTTTTATTATGGGACTGAGCACCATATAGCGTACAGCATCAATGCTACTTTTTAATGAAACCATCAGCTCCATGGTATTATCATACACATGAGTACATACAGAACATGCAGACTTGTACACTGAAACTATTATATTATGAATATCTGTAACAAGAGAGGCACATTATTTATACAAGCTCTAACTCCATATAATACAAAAAATCTCTAATAATAAAATTTCTGTAAATAAAATTACCTTGCTCCTAAATTAATCTTCATTATTACTGTTACAATTATTGTGTTGGCCATTAACATGTTCACTTGACATGGAAATTTTAATGGGCACTCAGACTTTGGCTTTATGTTTTTAACTTTTTTATCTCTATACAGTAAACCCGTGATTTAAGAGATTTCAGATTTAAATGTCCAGTATTGCCAAACTTTTATTGTATGTGAAGCATTTTCAGTTTTGATTATCTCTTTACACGGTGGTATTTTTAAAAAACCTTGTATTAATGTAGGTATCCAGTTCATTACATACACACAGTCTTTCCAGACTTTCTAGCAGATGGAGTATTTACTCAGATTTTGAATTCAAAGTATTTTGCTGAAATTTCCTTTATTTAAAGACAAATTCAACTGAATGCACTCAAAGAACACCACATATGCTACTAAAGTGTGAATATTTCACATGTTACTAGAATACAACTTACAGAAGTGCTGCCATCCAATACTACATATGACCCAAAGAGAACGAAGGCACCATGACACACTCAGATTTCATTAATTACACTTCAAAATGATTTCACCCGCATGGTTATTTATTGCTATTTCAAAATCAAACATCAACTACCATGGTTATGCAGTATTAACTGGAACATGGTAGGGTAATTGAAGATGAGGAGTCAGAAGAAGAGTGAGCACACAACTTGCCTGGAGGGACTGAGGCAGCTCAAAAAAGTGTCAGTTTGGACAGCTGGAATGTGAATTGATTAACCCCCAGACAATATGGATTCATCTGGATCTCAGCAGACAAGGTTATATGGTTACATGAGTACATTGCAAATGGATGTGGCTTACCTTTTACCATCAGCTGTGACTGAATGAATATGTGCTTGGTTAACCAAAGCATCCCATGCAACAGTTCCAGCATAGGGAATGCTAG
Organism: Zootermopsis nevadensis; assembly: GCF_977971745.1. NCBI lineage: Eukaryota > Metazoa > Arthropoda > Insecta > Blattodea > Termopsidae > Zootermopsis > Zootermopsis nevadensis. The sequence goes on from NW_028259136.1 coordinate 1,719,177, forward strand.
CAGCAATTTCAAAACCTATTCCCTTTGGTTTCCTTGCTATATGACTTTCATTGATAACCACATACTCAGCCATTGTTCCTTGCATCCAATATGGAACAACAAACCAAACTTCATCTCCTGTTTCAAAATTCTTCACTTTTTGACCAATTTCAATAATTACCCCAGCACAGTCTCTCCCAAGTACAACTGGGAATTCACCTGTTACATTCTGGAACAACCAAATACGAACAACTATTTAAATCTGCTTCAGTAAATTTCATACAAATCATAAATTAAAATGTATTGTGCAAAGCATTCACAAAACTGTTATACCACCATTAATGTTAGATATATTTAATTTTGTTATATAATGCCAAAACTGTTTCCTTAATGTCCTTATTATCTGTACTAAAAAGGAATGAGGGGGGAGGGGGGAAGGTAGGTTAGACTGTGCAACAATTTACAAGAGACCAATAACAGTAACAGGGATAATTCAATAGTTCTAGTCTGCAGCATTCTGCTCCACTTCAATTGTCTGATGTAATACATATCTTTTGGAAGACACTGCCTTGCCATTACACTTGTAAACATTGCAACAACAAAAAGAAACAGTTGGTGGTTTCCTGTGGAAAGTTGGTAACCTATAGAAGACTACAAGGTGTCATTACCCAAAAGAACACATTCCAAACATTTCTTTCATACTTCAAAAACCTCACGAGCGAAGACGAAAACATAATGAACCAAAACTAACTTGCTTTAAATTAGTAAGACTTCTGTCTAATCTGGCAGAAGTTTACTTCCATCAGACTACACAGTGCGTCAAACCATAACAGCAGCCATCTCCAGCTTGCTTGAAGTTCACAGATTTGCATTAGAATCAAGTATACAAAATGAATGGAAGTGGGTTAAAATGCGCAAAATTTCAGACTATGCCAAAATCAGTCAGCCTAAAATAAAATTATAGGCAAAAAAGCACTAAATTAAAGGTCCTAATTTAAAAAAATTTATTTAAGCACACTTTATACAAATAACTGCAACAAAGACCATGTTCTTTTGGATAAGTATAATTTAAAATAATTGAAGTTCTGAAGTATTCTTTCAGTACTTACATTACAGTTGAGTAACTTTTCCATAGATTTCCAAAATCTTCTCATATAAGGGAAACACTAGCATTCTTCAGCCAAATTTTTACCTTCATAATGTGGTGATAACTCGGATGACAGGCAGTGATGAAAAGCATATACAAACATCCATTTCATAGGCAGGATTCGAACCTGACACCCCAGCATTCATTTGCACTTCAAACTGCACAGCCACATGGTGCAGGTGCTTATTATTAAGTTTTATCACTTGTGTAATGCAGCTTATGTGCAGTCAACCTGGCCATGCATCACTCTAGCATACCACTAAACCATTAATTGCAAAGATAAAGTTTATATGGCTGCCCTGTAATATGGGGTTTAAATCCCTTATTCCCATTCAATAAATGTCAATAATAATCTATAATTCTGATATCAGCATAAATATACAACTTGGCAATTTTAACCAAAATAAAATCTGCTAACCTGCTTGTACCTAATGCTATACTTCTTCGAGCAGCTGTTCCTCTTTTGATTAAAACAGCAATTACATACAAATGTCAGAGTTTCCACTACTCACTGGAAGTTTTCATTCTATGTGCAAAACAAAAGTTAACAGCAGGTTGAAGTTACAAAAATCTGTACTTGAAGTATAAAATAAATTATAATATGTTTGCCTGAGATGGTAAATAAGATACATCTAGTGGTGTCTGCCTTTCCAAGAATTAAAAGAAAAACAGATTGTCCAAACTATCACATTAAAGTGAACACAATTACAATATACATAACTTTTAAATATTTTTCACATTTTCATGCCAAATTTTCCCCATTAAATTAATATCATTAGCAAAGACCTGACCTTGATAAGTCCCATTCAATTCAAATTCTAACCGATTTTCCCAATATGACATAATGATGAGGTGACATTAATAATACCAAACTAACATAAACATTTGAAACTGACCTTACTTACATGATTGTACTGATTCAGCTGTTTTCTAAGTACTCTACCATACCCAGAGCATATTTTTATGTCTACCAAATCAACTGATGCAGCTTTCACCTGCACAAGAACTTCATCAGGCATTGTGATGACAGGAACAGGGGCATCTTCAATCATCATCAAAGCCTTGAACAAAAAGATACTGTGTTAATACAATAAAAAACAGTACTCTAGATCAATTCTCTGGATTCTGAATACATTAAATAAAGACTCACATCAAATCCTTTGTAACTGTTACAGACTACTGCTTTCATCCGCTGGACATTTGGCTGGTTTCTTTGCCATGAAAAGCCAACAGCAACCCCCAAAACTCCTCCCAAAACAAATCCAACACACCCAAAATACATATTTGTCCAAGAAACTGGGAAGAAAGAATACATTTTATCATGTAATATGAAACATTTATTTTTGCAAAGGAAGAGTATAAATTAGTATTAACACTGCCTCTTACTGAGAGCATGAACGCTTTCTTGATTCAAAAAGCAAATATTTACATCACCACAGGATCTTCCTGTAGCTGTAGCTGAACTGAGCAGAACATTCCTGGCAAATGACCAACCCAAAACACTTTATTGGGACATTCAATATCCCATATTCCCTTGATTTTAAGATGCCATCGATCATACGACACACCCTTGATTTAAAAATAGATTAAAAAACTATCAATTGTAAGATGTGCCCTTGATTTAGTAACTAGTTTTTGGGAAAAGAATATATATCACAATAGTAAACTGTCAATATTCAAACAAAACTACTTTGTATTAACACTTTCGGAATCTTCTTTGTTGCTATTTTTGTGTTTACCATCCCACGACTAGTGTTATGGACTTGAAGATTCTCCTTGCGCTTTAGTCATATAATATATTTTTTGACATTGATTCTCAGTCAGCATCAAATGTAAGATGCACCCCAATTCTAGAAATTTTAAAATGTGTAAAAACATGTCTTAAAATTGAGGAACTATGATATATAAAGGACATCTCTTCACATTATAAATTTCAGATACTGTAAATGTTCAAATAGTAATACAATTTTAGCTCAGGCTATTATTTAACCCTTGGATATAATCAACATTCATGGAATCATTATTTATTACAGTTTATTTAACAATGTTGCCAATAGCTCATATTATACAGGATAAGTGAATAATGAATTGTATATAATGAAAACAAAGTACTTTAAAAGGTTACCCTGTCCTGTCATATATTGGAATCTTCTGCATCATCAAATGAACAGTCACCACTAATGTTTACAATCATATCTGACTACTATTAAAACCCAAACTAATATTGTATCCATGGAGTTCAATCAAATATTAATATAAATTTAATGTCATACATCACTTACTTTCAGCCCCCAGAAATTGCAGAAGTTGGTTGTACATCTGCTGTGGATTCAATATATGAAGTGAAAGCCTCTTCATCTCTCGACTGAATTCCAGCAGCCACTGCCAGGCATGTTGAATATTCTCCCAAATCTGTACACACCTAAGTCCAGACCATACATCTACTGCATATGTATTCATTTGCTCAGAATAGTTGTGAAGCAAATGGCGGCCATGCTGAGCCCCTGAATGCAGGTGAACCTAATAAACATTTGATACAAATTAAACTGATCTCCGTAAAATTTCAGGTTCTTATGTCAGTGAATATGAAGATGAAACCTAATGGGATGCTGCACTGTGTAGTCTGGAAGAAATTGACTGATCTGGTGATAAATTATTTATGAACATCATGCAGGTAGCATATTAAGGTGGAAGACAAATAATTGTTTCTAGAATACTGATATCACTAAAATTTAATCACATGCAGGATGTTCTGAAAATTAGCAGGACTGGTTCACCATTCTATAAATTACCGATCCTAGTGTCATTGTCAACTAGTAACTGAATAATTAAAATACTAATATAATGCTAAATTATACAAAATGGTCCTGAAATGTCTGATGAAACACTGGGATTGTGTTCTACCAACTCTAAGGATGAAAACAGGTCGTAGAGACACGTGTCCGGAAATGCTTCACGCCCAAGATACAGTCCTTCAAATCTGCACAACAAAGAATGTGTTCAAAGCGAGTTTTTAATTATTATTTTATCACATCTGCAGTTTATGTCTGCCACCTCGGCATTCGAATAATGACGATTCATGATCTCGATACCAAGCGAACAACAGTACTATCGCTGTCTACTATCGTCTAATCGGGATGAGTTTACGTAACATGGATTGTGTTTATGTGTTCGGCAGTCCATGAGGCGACGCTGTCAGGCTAGTAGGTTTGCTCAAGGGGGTCAAGTCGAAAACATTTCTCTGATGTGCAGATTTGAAGGGCTATAATTCGGACAGGATGCATTTCTGGACCTATGTCTATATGACATTTTTTCATTCTTAGAGTAATATGAACATGATCCAAAAGTGTGGTCAGACATTTCAGGGCCATTCTGTCTATTTAGTGCAACCAGTCAGCATGCTACATGCAAAAAATACTAAAAACATTAAATTAAATTAAACTATACTGTGCGTGTGTGTTCGCACTAAGAGTGCATAGCATTTTTGGAACCAAACACAAACTGGCCCATAATTGAAATGGGCACCAACTCACAGGTTATAAATTGATCACATACTGTACAAGTTCTGTATGTTATAGATATGATGTATGAACTGACATTTTTTGATGTAAATACGTCTATAGAGAAGGGTCATTCGGCAAAAAAGCGTAACGAAGATGTGTAAGATCCATATCAACAATGTGTAAATATGGACCGACAACAATGGTCAGCTTTTATATGAACTCCTGCGTGCATTGTTATCTTACCTAAGAAACTGTGTTGCGTCATGTTTACTCGGCATTGTTGTGTTACATTACTGCCGTCAACAATCCGCTTTCATTACTGTGGAAAGAGCTGTGCTGTGAATTGCTTGTAGGAGAAGTGCATCGTAGACTAGATAATTTTGTGCTGGTAAAAACGTTTTAGAATATCACAAGTACTTATCTTATATAAGAATTATTGCATTACATTTCATTACATTACAGAGACGTATTTACGTCAGATTCTCCGGAACCGTGGTTCCACTGTCAACTTTTTCTGAATTACAAAAATGGTTATTCATCCAAACTGATGCACAGAGTAATAAAAGCTGTTAAAGAACTGCAGTTTGCTTGAAGAATACTGGAAGGGATGTGGTACAGGGAGCACAGTGCTAATGCAGGCTACACATGGAAGGGCTGAATGATCCTTTCACTGTATTAAAAATGACAGCATCATGTAATATGATACCTAGCTTTCACATAGCTGCTTACAGAAGGGACTCATAATTCCCGAAGAAAGTCAGGCAAGGCATGAGGACTAGAACACATGCATGCCACTTTGTGATGGTTCATACTGCCTCATGGCCAGCCCCTTCCCCCTTGATGCTGAATGGGTAACTGTGTCTTGTATGAATGTCCATTGTATACAGAGACAAAGAGACTGGAAGGGAAACAATGGGAATGTTTGGAGCACTGGGTGATTGTCCCTGCACTGTGGGTGATCATGAGAGAAGTGCATAGCTGTTGTAACCTGTTTCTTATGGGTGAGAGGCTGTGTGCAGCATTGCATCTACTCTCTTTCTTGAATTCAGCTTTGGGTTATTTGTGAAGTGGTTTATAATGTGACAGCTTTTATACATGTTTTGTACTCTGTCCATTACACTACTTCTGCCAGGCTTAGTGAGAGTTCTATATTGTACAGATACAAATGTACTTTTGAAGATGCAGTAGAATGGTGAATTATCATGGTGGCAAGGTAGAGGGAATGAAGGATGTGATCCTGTGTGCTGTGGCCAGCAAAAATGTAGCCGTTGCTAGTAACTGGTGCTAAATGGATTTGTTAGTTTTCTGCTTGTATTGGTAGCTGTTACTGATTACTGGTTGCACAAGGCTCAGCTTCAAAACTGACTGCATAGTGCTCCTTTAATTCTTTTTAACTGTTGTAGCAACAGCTGTTACTGAATGTACTTAGGAGTGATGTGACAGGAAAAGGCTTGGAAAGTGACAAGAATGCACAAGGTTCCACAATTGGAAGTGTAGGAAATGAAAATGTTCATGCTTGTGTAAGATCGATATGAGAAATGCACAAGTTGCTTTGGATGTCAATCATAACACTATTGAACATGGCATTTTTAGAGGTCAGGATGGGACAGAAGGAAGTGGAGGATGGGGCTTATTTCAGGGTGGGGGAGGATATTCATGGCAGTTTGTTGTCTCATGTAGAAAGAACTGTGAATTAGATCTCTATTAGCAGATCAATTTAATATGACAGACCTTGTAATAAAGGATGTAGTAGCTGGAACTGTAAGAGGAATTAAGAAATTATACCTGCACAACTTTAGTGGTGATAGGACAAAGATGGGAAGATGCAACAGGATAGGTGTCTTTGCATTCAAATTGTGTAGCAGATTTCTGCGGTGTATGAAGCAAATATGTCTTCACTTTATTACCTGTAAGAATATTAAGCCCAAGGTTGGAGATGAACTGCAGAACTGATGTGAAGGTGGTCCAGTAATTATGAGTATAGATGTCAAGGCAAGTTTAATGGCAAGAAGACTGTATCTTATGAGGATATGTAAGAATGGTAATTGAAGAAAAAATATTTGAAAGAACTGGTAAAAGTTGAGAGAAAGATAATTTCTGGACATTGATCAAAAAACATCAATTGGGTATGAGGGATGTCCCAGAGGCAAATGGCTCATGAACGGAAGGAAAGGAAGTGAAGAGAAATGAAATGATGGTGGCAGCCTATTTGTATGCTACTGTCAACACCAGCTTATGCCTGGGCAGACTGGGAAAAATCACAAAACTCCTGTTATTATAATATCAGATTGTTGAACCTGCAAGTGCCAAGGATGATGATGATCACTAAGCTAGTGTCCTGTGAACTGTGGGGAGAGAAATGTGTGTTTTAGATAATAAGATCATTGCTGTTTGTACCCATATATGTTAAGGTAACCTTACCTACTTTACCCCAAGCTGCTTTCTAATGGGGAGGGATCAATGCTCCAAAGAATTATAACAACCAAAAGACAAAACTGGCATAATATATTAGCAACTTAGTTTTATGAATCAATATATTCCTACAAAGCTGATGAAGAAGATACTATACAAATTTATGATACAGATACCTTGGGTATGTAGAATTCTTAGTGTTTGGGCTAGCAGGTGAATTCTAAACAAGACCATAAGATAAGCTCCAATAAGCATATTAATGCAATGCAGAATAAAAAATAACATACCACTGACATTCCAGTTTTGCAGGTACTTAATGCCCATCACACCAACTATTAATGAACTCATATCTTGCACATTTTAACCACAAAATGTTCATCTCAATGAATGAATGCAAGTCATGGATAATTCTAAACAGAATTATGAAAATTGTTCCTGTACCTGTAATCCTTCTAAGATTTGGGATATATGAAATAAAATTTCATCCATTCCTAATAAGCACAGCAATTTCTAGTTGTCATTTGATCTTTCTATATCACACTATACACCTGAAACAGAAAATTAAATTTGTAGAAACAAACCAATCTTAAATCCTTGCATACCATGAATTGTTTAATATTAAAAATATATAAAATCATGCATACAAATAAAACTGTTTACACTTTGAAAAACACTTCAACATTGTGTAGGTATTACTGTCAATAGCCATGCAACATTGAAATTCACAATCCAGGCACAGACAGTGCAACCACTGCCCACCGTAATCCAACAACGGAAACCTCAACTTAGGCCAATGTACATTAAGTTAAGTAACTCAACTTTGATTAGGGGTTCTCAACCTTTTTTGCTGTCATACCACTAATTCTAATTCAACACATTAAATGTACCACTAACCAAATGCGTTCTGGAAAAACTGTTATTTCTGTTAATATTATCTTTTTGATTTTCTTACTTAGTTCGCGTTCCACCAGTGGTACGCGTGCCATATGTTGATAAAACCTGATTTAGATAATACTTAAACGTTCAGTGTGGTATTACATGAAGTATGGTTTTATAAAGTGCGACCTTTTTATGCTCAGTGCTTTATAGCAAACCATCGTTTTATGAATTATATAATTTTAATAGACAGACTAACGAATTAAGTTTTTGCCACTGATGATGACCTCATGAGGTCGAAAAGCGTTTGGCACTAAGTGTTTTTCAAAGTGTAAACAGTTTTGTTTGCATACATGATTTTATATATTTTTAAGAAAGGGTCCAATTTACTAATGGGTGTCACAAGGACAAACCAACGCGTACTTTTATCAATTATTCATAGTAAATTACTCCTAAGCATTTTCACCATCACACATTACCACACTTCAACCTTTACTCACTACGGATTACCAACATATAAATCACAGGCTCCCTTAATATGCCAAATTTTCTTCAAATGTGTGTTTGTGAGCTGACCGACAGAGTGTAGCATGTTCAGTGTTTAAAGTGGCAAGGAAGTTTACCTTGGCAAATTACGCTTGTTCATTCGTATTTGCAGTAAGTTTGCTGTTTCGGATCGTGTGTATATGAACTGAAATTTCTATGTGAATTGTCAAATGGCTTTGTAAGTCACTATCTGTATAAAAATGACGGCTCCTACGAAACCTTGGGAAGTGACAGGTATAAATACTCGTATGGCAGCTACTCCAAGTATACAAAATGTCACGTAAGTACAGTTTTTGTGTAGATATAAATCAATGGTTAATTTGTTAATAGATAAAATATTCCTTTAAGTTGCTTGACGTTCCATCTATGTTTTTTAGAATTATAATTTATTTGTTTGCCACAGGTCGTTCATAGTACAAGCCAAGGCTGTGGAACAATGTCATAGTATGAATATGTGCATAATACACAAGTTTAATTGCATAGTCTTACAATTTTTTTCAACAATTTTAATTGAGAAATTTTATTACACAAAAATGATTAATTCCTTTACAGGAATTACAGTAGGTTACAAAGTTCACCAACAGTTCCTACTGTACTAAATGTACCATCTTGTACACCATTGAATGTGAGAAGAGTTCGAACTGTGCCAGTTCCTCCTCCACGCCCTCAAGGGCCAATACTCAGACAGAATTATATTCCAAATAACACTCACTATTTGCCATATGCATCATATGGAAGTTATGGAACCAGTTATGGTGGTTATTCAGGAATTGGTGGTTATGGGAGTACTTATGGAGGGTATGGTTCATATGGAGGTTATGGGACGAACCGTTTTGGACATAATTTCCCAGAAAATGATCCAGAAAGCAGGTATGTTAATTTAATGTAGAGTAACATGATAGAAAGTGTATCTTTAATATGTATTTCATATTTTTGTCTCTTTTGTTGGCATAATGTTTTGACATACACTTTTCTGTTTGTCTGGTTTTATTTTTCTCTAACAAACGTGAATTCAGTGCCAGTTTAGGTTTGAGTAGTTAGATCTAGTAAGTATAACAAAATATCAGAACTGCCTCAGTCTTTTGCAGGCAAAAGTTGGTATGTGAGGTTAGAAAGGAGACTCAGATACATGATCACCATGTTTCAAAGTTGTGCCAATCTGTGTTACAAATATTTGCATTGTTTCCAATTTGTTACTGTGTTGACCAACATTTCCAGATTTATTCAGATGGTTGAAGAAAGTTCTCGTCCAGCATTCCAGTCAATTGAGTCACTTGTCCATGCATTTGGCTCTGTTAGCTTCATGATGGAATCAACATTCAATGCAGTCTATAGCTCATTTCAAGCAGTATTGGGTGTTGCAGAGAACTTTGGTCGATTGAGGACCATGTTTGGACAGTTTTTTTCAACATTTGCCGTGTTACGAACCCTTCAGTGGTTGTATAAAAAGTTGCTGTATTTAATAGGTGAGAATAAATATATACACTGTAAGTAATTGATCATAGATTGTGTTTCAACAGATTAAGACTATCAGGCCTTAGCAAAATCATTGGTGCCAATTCTCTGTTATCTGTGGTGAGATATTTGAATTCAATTATTACTCTTCACCCTTTTGAGTAATGTGTGGCACCTACTCATATGCCAGAACAATATATAGTTATACTATTATTGGTTTGTAACATATTTACAATAAAAAGTTCAAAATAATTAAATAAATTTGAAGTATTATAAACTCTTTTACTTATCTTTGGATATTGTACATTAGTAAATAAATTTTAGGGTACTACTAAAAATAGCTGTAGGGATGGTTTATAATAATTCATTGGAAGGGGAAGTGATGGAATCAGTTGTGTCCTGTCATCATGTGAGGGAGCTGAGGAAGATCATGAAAATAGTCTATTGCATCCTACTAGCCAGTTACTATACTTCATTAGTATATTTAGTTGTTTGAACCTTTAGCTTTGTGATTTTATAGTTTCATGTATAACTTTGTCTTTAAGGTGAGAGCTGTGTAGAATGTTCAATGTTAGCCATCTTTTCTGCAAACATTATAGTTGTCATTTCCGAGGTAGATATCAGGTAGAATCAGTTCAGCATGCCTTATATAGGGCAGGCAGTAAGCAGCCCACTCCACCAATCTCTGTCACTATCAAATTTATCTCATCACTCACTGCCTGCCCTGTATAAGACTTTCTGAACTTACCCCACCGCATACAGACCTTGAAAATGGCAACCACAATGGTTGTCAAAACACTGGTTAACACCAAACATTTGATGCAGCACTCACCTGAAAGTTGAAGTTATACTCTGAACTCCAGCTGCAAAAACCTACAGGCAAGAGTTTATAGTTCCATTATAAAAATATTACTTTCTGTGCACTGTAATAGGCTGTGTGAACTGTCATGGATTTGATCAAAGTTCATTAACAGTGAGTAAATGCAATCAGGTCCCGCGCTGTAGCCACGCGGTCTGAGACATTATGCTTCGGACCGGTGATACTGAATGCGTGCTGGTTCAAGTCTCGGGGAAAGAAATTTCTCATGAGATTTTCGACCAGTGTATGGGACCAGTGCCAACCGAGCATCGTGAGGAAATTGGGGAGCTACAATGGGTAGTGTAATCCGGTTATGAAAACTAGAAATGACTGGGGGATCCGTCGTGCTGATCACACGTCATCCTATATCTGGTTGGATGATTGTTCACCTCTGCTTAGGCATGTGAACGCAAGGCCAGCAGTCAGCTAGTCGGCTTTGGCTCTCTGGAGCTATTACGCCACGGGAAATACAATCAGAATTGTTACTGGGAAGAAATTTTTATTACACTGTAAATTTTTCAGTTGAAATAAGTGTATTTTCTTGTGTTTGTTTTTGTTCTGATGTCTGGAATTGTGACTTGCAGGCTTGAGACAAGAGAATCCTGGACGTGAAGCAATTTGGCGTCAGGCAGTAGCTGGTACATCTGAACTGCCTACTGGGATGAATTCAAAAGATACTCGAGCATCATGGCCAATCGTTATGTTCGTTGGCATTTTGTTCATTGGGCCATATCTTGCATGGAAACTGATAAGTTCTCTGAGCACTTTTCAGTCTATCAATCGTAAGTAAAATAATGTTCTTAATTATAACTCTTGAAAGAAAATGTGCAAGTCTTGGCTTGTTGCTTAGAATGGAATAAAAAAACATCTTATAAATACTGAGATCTGAAATTATTTAAATATCAACCGAAGTACTTATTAATGGTTTTATTGCCTTTATTTTTTGTACTTTTGTGTCAAGCTGTGGTATTGACATTCAATGATAACTGCTATAAGCAATTAAAATAAAAACTTTCTGGACATTATCTATTGCATTAATTAAAACACAATGTTTCAGAGACTGGAATCTGTCTCCATCCTCAGGTAAAACATACTATGTTGGGCACAGTCAATAGAGCTAATCCTTATATCTGGAGATGAAGAAAGGTTTAAAATTAAAATACAATTTTTGATGCCATAGGTTTAGAATACAAAGAACACAAAATTTTAAATGAGAATAAATCATGCTGCCTGTATAAAAAACAAATAGAAACTGAAAGGTATGAAATATAAAATGAATTATACTGATAATATCAGAATTAATTAATTGTGTACATAAAAGTTTCCATCAAAATAAATTATAAGTGTTGTTAGTGAGAGAATCTTAGAAACAAGATTAAACAGTAATAGATATTACTGAACAATAACTGTACTCTGTGCATCACAAGGACATAGAAAAGAAGTAGTACTTTTAATGAAGAATTACAAAACAGTATTGAGAAAATTAATAATTATTATATTGTGTTTACTGAAGACATGAATGCAAGCAGAAGAACTGAAATTAATAAAGACCATTATTTTGTAAGCACAAAAATCTTGTTTCCCCAAGGTGGTTAAATATTAGGAATTACCAAGTAATGTACAAAATGCTGCAAATAGCTTTTCTGTTATGCACAATCAGTGCATTGGTTGCCACGAGTTGCTGTGAATGAGCAGCAAATAAGAGGAAGTGGTATTATGTTTCCTTGTGACAGTCACACAACTTCAGTGTTGCTGAATATTTGCTTTGTGCAGGACACTTATAAGTTTACATCAGAACATTGGGTTCTACATTTCTACCACTTTCTGGTCATCATGTGGAAACATTCAAATACTGAATGATTTATGATGTAAATTGAATTGTGTTCACAGGCTTATATATAAATCCTTATTCATTAACTACATTGTTCATATTACAAGTGTATATCTAATTTTATGTCACATAGAGCATTTTTTACTTGTCTACAGCATACAACACAAGAGAATGGAAGGAAAGCAAAGATGTCAGCTGCCCGGCAGTTGCCTTATATGACTTCACAGCTGCCTCGGAAAAGGAACTCGGCTTTAATGCTGGACAGACTATGACACTAGCACCCAAAGAACTGCAGCCTCAAGGTGCAAGGGGTTGGCTGCTTGCTACACTTGATGGCACCAGAGTGGGGTATATTCCATATAATTACATAAGAATCTTATCTGCTACAAAAGAGGCAGCTGCTCACACTGTTGGAGGTGCGACAGTTCCTGTACAGAGTGCAACAGTTGATTCAGATCAAGGTAGACAGGAACTTTTTTCTTTCTTTTCCTTCCCCCAGTGAAGTTAATGCATAAAAATGAGACCATGCCCATCCATGTTTCATCTTCATAACCACTTAAGAGAGTTCAATAAATTGTGGTGTAGAAAGAATATATTCAAAATCTGGATTGCTGGGTTTTTGGACCTTGTCCATCAACCAATATTATAAAATACACAATGTTGTGTACTTAAATAACATTAGACAATGGATAAGGTCCAAAAACCTGACAATCCAGATTCAGTTACACCACCATCAGCACACTTCAGAATTAATTTATATTCAAAATGTTTGAATGAATTTAGTTTTACTACTATGTTAAATGAGACTGAAATCATACACCATCACATTTCTCAATTTATCGTACAAAAGACTTGGTATAGAGTGGGGGAGAGGGGTGGGGTGTTGGTCTCATACAAAATTGATAAAGAGCCTAACATTTTCCTTCAGGTTTAAATTGTGGGAAAATTCATAAATGAAAAAATATAAAACAGATTAGTAGTTTCAGTGAGTAAAAGTGTGTGGAATTTCATACCTAGAAATAATATGCATGAATAAATTTGAATTATGAATGAAATTCTTGTATACACAATTCATATTGTCTCATAATAAAATATGTATTTTCATCACGTGTTACAGATGCTCATACAATGAGTGCCCCATGTCATCATCACATTCCTCAGAGTGGTATTGATCTCCCAACACAGACAGCATGGATACCCCAAGAGGAGGAACCTACTCCAGTGGTAATTTTGAACCCTACAGATATATGTAATTCTCAGAAGTCATCATAAACTTCTTTAGTTTTTATTGTGGCTAAAAAGGGATTACTGTTTTAACTTAAGTAATGATACAATTTACCATCTTACAAAGCCTGGTCACTTCAAGTTTCATGAAATGTGGGAAGTGTATTATATATCTAGATGAAGTACTAACATATGCTTAAAGGTTTGTTTTGTTTATATTAGTATTGAGAAAGTGACTTGCCTGCTTCACAAAACACCAAAGAACTAAATGCTTTTTTTCCCCCTTTGTTTCGAATTTGGGGGAAAAATTGAGACAGTTGATTCATAATTTTGGAATACATGAAGTTTGGCCATCCTGGTATTAAGTTATATTCCTACAGATGTCTTGCATTATGAAATTGCATAATTTTGAGAAAGGTGTTTTTATATTAAAGCCAGATTCACATTGAATTCAGTTTAATGCCTCACATAGTGTGGAGCCTGGAAGTTTGATGAATCCTGCAGTGAAAATATTGTTTTGATAAAACACACTGAGTGACAGAGATGTAGTAGCTACAGCTTGCAGATCATTCCCTTCTATATTTTTGGACTGTATGAAGGACATTAAAGTGTTGTTTGATAGAAATAAAATACTCCCTTTCCTTATTTCCTTTAGCCATTGACTGTAAACTTGTTTAAAATGTTTTACAATCAAAATAATATGAGCTTCCATTTAATAGGATATATCTGAAAGTAACTTGACTGGAGACAAGCATTAGTTCCATTCCCATTTCTCCTGTAATCCATTAGCATTTCCTAAATGCAATAAAGTATCAAAGTAGAATTAGAATTTATAATTAATGGGGTTAGACAGATTCACTGTTGGTATACTTTGTTGTATTTGTGTTGTATCTATATGTGCTGCTAATAGAAACTGAGAATATATAAAATTAATGGGGGCATCTTAAAGATAGACCATATATTCAACAATCCATAGTACTGTACATAAGAATCTTGGATGTGTAAATGCATAACAGTTCAATATTCTGATTTTAGAGGGCCAACATAACTAATGTATTTGTAGTTAATGTTTTTATATACATATATTTGCGAATTTATGCAAGAAGCATTAACTTTTTCATACGGAAAAAGGGATTTAAATCCTTCTGCTACAGGGCTACTAGATGGTGGACTTTGTCTGCCATTAATGGTTCAGAGCAGGGGTTCTCACCCTTTTTCACTGGCATACCACTAATTCTAATTGAACACATCAAATGTACCTCTAACCAAATGTGTTCAGGGAAAACATATTTATGTTATTATTATCATTTGATTTTCTTACTTTTTTCGCATACCATATGTTGAGAAATGCTGGTTTAGAGTATGCCACATTTTGTTTTGCAGTGGAATTTCTTGTATTATACATTAAAAACTGTGACAAAATAGGTATTCATATTCCATATTACTAAATTGTGAAACTATGTTCCTATGAATAGTCAAATACAACTTATGTAAACTGTTATACAAATAGGACATTTCACTGTTATGTTGTACATTTTTACCTTCCATGGGGAATTTATCGACTGCTGGTTCTAATACCATGTTAGTTTTCATCATCAAGAAGTGTATACTTAGTGTTAGAATGGATAACAGTGAAAAACCAGTAGTTATATTAATGTGGGGCTGATTGAAGGTCATTCAAAACCAGCCTCGCTTTCAAGTTTTATCACATGTGGCAGCTCAGATTGAATTATACCTCTGTATAATGAATAGCAGTGTTTTGCATATGTAAAAATGTTTTCTGCAGAGTCATTCTGGGCATCTCTATAATTAGCTGTAACCTCCATTTCACCAGATGCTGTTGGGGAGAGGGAAGTTCAAAGAATAATTATTGTAGGTGGTCAGCTTACTCCCTCAAATTCAAGTCTGAATTTGGATATTTTTCTGTTGAACATGTAACCATTCACGTTTGTATAGTGGTTGATTTTATGTCTTTCTTCTCTGATACTGATTTGTACTTTATCACACACTAAATGTTGAAGTACTGTTCTTCCACCTGAGTGACAAACAGTATTAGAATTATGTTTTAATACCTGAAAATCCTCTACAGAATAATGTACTGTTAAAACTGTTTTCATCCCAAAGGAGTCAACCAAGTCTCTAAAGTTTGGCAGGTTCAGAAAAGACACAATAGGTCACTGATATGAAGTGATGTATCAGGTGAAGTATGACCTTACCACTGTCACCACAGACTTAATGTTGAGCTTGCTTTGCCCTCCATGCCTTTAACCTGGAGTGAACTCTAGGAAATTGCCCTCACTAGTCTGTCTTCATAGGTAAATGGGATTTGGATGGTTTCCTATTAATTTCCTCTGGGACAAGTATGGAGCTCATTAGCTCACACATACACCAAACAAATGACATGGGAAATGACTGTCTTCTGGGATGTTGCAGCATGTAGTCTAGTAGAAATTTACTGTTGTTTCAGAGATTTTTGCTCCCCACACACACACATTCAAGCAATGAAATGTGCAGGGGTTGGAATTAGCAATTTCTCAAATATGAGACCCCTCTTATGCCACCAGAAACATCCATGTAGATGGAAAATAAAGGAAAAGACATTTGTAGGAAAGGAATTTTGAAACTTATTACTTTTAGCAACACCATACAAAGTCTGTATTTTTCATTCTTTTTACAAGTACGGTTCAGGGAATTCAAACGTTACCTCACGCCCTGTTAGTTTCTTGTACACAGATGCAAATGTATCCACCTGAAATCAGAAATACACCTACTACAATATTTTTCAATGGGACGCACAAACAGCTAACAATATCAAATTCAATGACTTGCTTTTTAAAATCAAGACCTGAAAAATCCTCTGTTAACATTACAGTTAATACAATTACAACACTGCTTCCAGACTTGGTCATTTATTGCCCTGTATGGACAGGGTAAATCAAACATCACTTAAAAGTCCACAGTGAAATGTATGGCCTAAATTTAATATAAGTCCACTCTGAGTGCCTTTATACATACTCTACAAGCATCCCTGATTGATTTGAGAATAGAAGACGGGAATTAATAAAATCCAGGGACAAAATAACTTTTTATAATTTCTATAATGTGGTTACCTGCACACATAACACATGCCCCCCACCCCCTCAAGAACTTTTATAATATCAAACAGATGGTAAAGTTTATACCACAAATCCTGTCAATAGTTCTACAAACCTTATGTTCAATATTTGTCTGCTGATTCTTGTCAAGATGAACTTTGATTAACTGTGATCCATCAAGTTTCACCCTAATTCTCTTGCCAACAATTTCAGCAGGAAACACCAAATCTTCAAGTATGGCATCATAAACGGCTGTCAGGGTACGGCTGAAACCAAATAATTCAAATAAAATTAAATCTGCCGAGCATAAACACTAATCTCTAAAAAAAATTGCCCCCCCTCCTTATGGCCTTATTTTATGATGTTTTCAATATCCACTCCATTTACATTAGTATGTATTATATTGTGTAATGCATAAAAAATGCAACAGTTTGAAACATGGACCACAACAAAATGACTAGTGGGAAAAGTAAAAGTTGGTACCACAGCATGTGAGATGTATGGTGTTTGCAGCTCAGCACATAGGGCATACTGTGCAAGATGGCATACAGCACAGAGGACACTGGTCACTGTTAAAATATTTTACCACACTAGTTTCATGACAATTTTGTAGAAAATTCAACAAGCATCAGCGAGATCTGCAATTAGCCATTTGGTTCAAAGGTATGAATTAACTGGTAAGTGTAGACAAGAGGTGTGGTGGAGAGGCATCACCACCCACAGCATTTTTTTAAATGATATAAAACATGATCTGTATAGAGTTGTTAGTCCTTATATATAATAATTATAAATACATAATAGTTTAATACAAGTGAATATTGGAATAGAATTAATCATTATAATGAAATATGTGCAAGGAATATTAAAAATTTTGAGGCCAAGTTAGTACATGGGCATACAGCAAATAGGACACAAAGATGAACTGAAGCAAAGGAAAACTCCAACCTGGCCAATGTAATGGCCGAAGGACCTACAGGAAAACAATGATGAAAAGGTAGCCATTTTCAAGAATGTCATAGGATAAGCTATCTGAAATCATGAGGGTGCTTTGTAGGAACTCAGAGGTACAACTGACCCTCAAATCAAACAGCTTGAAGAAAGCAAGCCAATATATAAGTGACCTGAACAATGGGTGTGATGAAGAAGGCAGTCAGTCTTTGAAACACTGGATTACAATACCATTCTCACAAGGCTGAATGCCCAAGACTTCATTACATTCAACCACCGTGAAAGCTTCAAATTTTATATAAAGATATACCAAATATCAGTTAAAGGAAATATACCAAACATCTTACCTTCTTGGTCGTTTCTGTTTATTTTTTGTCCGTGTCTTGCGGGTAGGTTTCGGTAAAATCTTCCTCTCGCCAATAAACACAACATGTCTACCACAGAACTTCTTCTCCAACTCACGTACCAGACGCGTCTGTATTTTCTGAAATGACTTCAGTTGTGGAATTGGTACGTAGATGATGATTGACTGAAATACAACCCATAACACTTCAAACAGTAAAACAACATGCAGAAAATTTGGTATCTGTCAAAAGTTTTGTGACTGAAATAACAGCTACATTACCTTTTTTCCATTAAGTTCAATTTCCTTGGCTTTTGTAATGTATAGTCCTCTTAACTGTGTCTTCAGGTCACTATTCACTTCAAGCTCAACCAACGACTGCGAAATTTGGATTTCAAATTGGTCAGGCTCTCCGCCTCCACTTTTCACTATCTTTGTGTTCGACATCTGGAACATCTACAAACCGAAGGAAAATTACAGTGTAATAAATTAACTACTAATGTTAACCGGTGAGTCAACAAATCCATTTTTTACAAAGGTATATGTAACGGAAACCATTCGGTATTTACAGTAATATTATAAATCCCTCATAAAACACAACAAACGTCACAAGATACACTACTCCAGTTCTTCAACACTAAACGAAAAAACGTTAGTGTAAAGGAAGGGATGTTACAGCTAGCCATACATGTTCTGTATGTATCTATATCCATCCACGTTACGTGATTTCAAACAGATTTATATTATTTTGCATTAATATGTACAAAGATTGGTGTATATTTTAAACAACAAATAACGTCGTTATTACACATAAACATTCCTCAATTCAGCATCAAACAAACAGTATACACAACAAAACAACATGTACCTTGCCCTAATACAAGAAGAAAGAATACCACACACCTACATAGCGAGAGTAGTGCCAATGATTGTCAAATGTATAATGTGGTGGCGTGCAAAAGTACATGTCATTCCTCTCCGCCATGGTCAATCAATGATTTCCGTATTTCACCGAAGGGAACTTTATATTAATATGATAACCAATGAGTTCTCACCTCAGGTATGAAAGAGTTTTGTATTGCAGATCCTGTGACGTCTTTCACTACCAATCTTACGACCATGTTTTTCCGTTTCCATTTGTCAGTTCGTATAAATGCCTTCTATCATCTCCTTAATGCAGTACTCTCAGTAGATGGCAGCAGTAATGCTGAAGCTAGTACAAGCTAATGATTAGTTCTAACTATTCTGTAAGAGCACAGATTTTGTTGTGACCATAAAATAACGAAAGGGTAATACGCCTTTACACTTATGCTTACACACAATGTGAATGATTAAGATGTCTATGCTCAATGCACTCAATAGTGGATAATGACAGGAACCGGTTTCTTATGTGTCCGATGAGAAAATTTTCTTCAATGGCACACACCATGCAGCAGGGGGTTCAGTGAGCTGGCTTGTGATTCTTCATCTATCTGCTTTATGTCATTTATTTCGATTCTGTTGTGAGCTAGACTACATGTCATAGCGTATAATGGACTGCCGCCCTTTATATACCTTCTATTTAGAGACTACTTTTGATACATTAAATGACAAGAGGCTTCATGTAGTCAATGAGGCCAGCATACAATTCTGTTTAGGGAGTAAAGCGTGGTGGTGACCACATTGATGTGCATTAATACTTTCTATTCTGTGCCTTTTGCAACAATGTTCTGTTCTGGCAACCAGCAACCCCACTCTAAGTACTCTATGAAAATTGCTGTGTACATGGATAGATGTAGAAATTCTCCTTGCAACATCTGTACATTGGCTCTAGGGACAATCCAGGATTCTATCCCTAAAACTTTCCTTGAAGTAAACACTGTCAAAACATCTCACCACTTGCCTCTTTCTCGTGCTGCAGCCACAAATTAGGAAATACATGCATAGCATAACAATTTTATATGTTCAATGCAAATTGATCATGAATGGTACCAGTGTTGTCTAAATTGTCTTGTAGTTTAGAAATTCACCATGTAACCACAGTAATAAAGGTAAATTTAGTAATTAAAAGATATAGTTTCAATTTTATGCTGAAGCTAATATGAGAAAATGATATATATACACATAGCACTTCCAATACAAATATGTGCATCTCATTTACTTTAAGGCTTCACACTATAACAGTGCAATAACTTATGTTCAAATTTCCCCTTTAAACCAAAATGCATTTAACTATTCTAATATTCCATACAGGCATGATAAACTGTTACTTCATTCTGCAGGAAATAATATTCGTTTTTAATGTGCAATACTAATAGGAATTACATTTCCAAAGGCCACCTATAAGCAATAATTTAGCAGACACAACATTGTAATAAAATAAAACATACAGAAACCTTCATTCATACCATAATGTACAACTACCATCATTTTATTTATTTTAAACACTATACACAGACAATTCCATTTTATAAAGCACTTTTGGAAGTGCTTAGATCAATTTCAAGCATTTTGAAATTACATAATTATAAGTCTACAGAGAACTGAGCTATGTAAAAGGAAACTACAAAGGAGGTTTCTCCACAAGTTTGAACCAAAAGCCACATTCACAACGTGTAGAGTTACCCTTGTGAAGCCACATCCAATTTATGTGGCTGGACTCATCATCACAAACGCAGCCAATAATTCTGGAGTCAAATGCAGATGAAACCAAAGTAGGTTTATCCTTGGTACCTGGTCCTCGCTTAATAGCTAGACCATATGGGTCCTGCAAAGAAATATTAATATCATGTTGCATTAAATGTATACATCAAAAAATAAAAATGACAATAGCATACAGTCCTAAGAAAAAGCTCACATACAGGATCTTTTCCAGCCTCTTCATTAAGCAATTCACGCTTTTCTAGTCCAGTAACTAATTCCTTTGGGTCCATAACTGTAAGATAAAGTAAAAATATCATTTCTTAGCAGTCAAGACTCAAAAATTTATTTTTCAATAACCTGAAATATGGAAGTCCATAAAACATTATAAAAATCATACAAAAAATGTACAACTTCGGGTTTCGCGAGAAGATGCAAAACTTACACTGAATGCCACTGATGATACAAATAAGGTTATAATTTTCCAGCTAGTTAAAGAAATATTGCCATGCAGATTCTAACTTTTCACCTATATTGGTCACTAGAATTAAACTGTATGCAGAATGATTCAGGCTCCCCATATACTGTATTCTAAGGGTTTCTACTTCATTCGTCGGATTATCTTCAGAAGGTGCATTTCTACACAACACATTTTACAAAAACAGCCGTCAAAACCATAATGGGTAAATACAATTTTCGGACAACCGAAAGTGATAAAACTGTGCACGATTTGGGCTCTGCAAATCGAATTTTAATATTTGTTTTGATCAATTTGCCTGCAACAAGCCACAACAAACATCTCCATATTAACAGTATACGACGCCATCGAACAACTTTCCTCCCACAAATTATATTCCAGAAACAGCATCTGTAAATCATGACTTACATGTATTAGCAAGTCTAACACAAAGATATACTGTGTTTCTTCGAGAAGAATGAAGTGCAATTCTTTTACAAATGGAAACCATGTCTTATGAACGCCAAAACTTAATCTCAAGCTCAGCAATTACCATGCCCTTCCACCGACACCTATATTACAGCTTTGAGGTCGACCTTCCACTGTGACCAATACTGCACATTGCAACCAAATAATGCAATATTTTGAGAAATTGGTAACGTAGCAAAGTGGACTTGCTGTTATTATTTTACAATTAACCAGGTACTAATAGCATGTAAATAATTCCTTAACATTGTAAATGGTTATGTGTAAATAGAATTATATATTAGCATATGAAGTACAAACATGTTCCTAAGTTGGTGTAATTTGGTGAATTGTAGTAATATTTAGTGTTAGATGGCAGTGTATTGAAACACATCAGCTCATTGAATGTATTAATATCTGCACAAAGATACCACATGAATAAAGTAATTCATTCGTTTTGTGGATGCGTATGTGAATGAGAAGGCTTGTTAGCTGTATAATGTTATAGACATTAGCTGTGTTTTGTAATCTGAATCCTAAAGCAAATTGGTAATATTTGTTCTCATTAGTGTGCGAGTTGGAAGTAATCGAGGTTCCGTGTTCTTTGTATATCACACAGGTGAATTTGAGGTTTGTATGGTATATCTTGTTTTTTGGGATGTGCTGTTAGATCTGTTGTATTTTCTAATTTTAAGGTATTGTAACTTTACTTTTTCCACATCCTGAACACGAGCATCAATGGAACGGATCTGATAGATTCAGTTTTATTATAAGTAAATGCAAACTTTTTTTTAGTTTTGCTTTAATATCCAAAGTGCACAGTGCGGAAGGAATTCTTATAAATTCATATGTGAACTCCCTAACTTTTCCTTGAAGTTCTGTCTTAATAGTTATGGGCACATGAGGTGGTGTGTTGGGGATTCACATTCTGTTGTGTACTTTAGCAATAGAAGTGCATGTGTAAAGAGAATAGAATTCAATTTATTTACATTCCATAGAACCTCCATACACACAGAAGGCAATGGCAAACCATTTTTGTATCACCTGCCTAAAAAATATATGAACAGGTCCCAGTCCGAGAAAAGGATGGAAGGATCCTGTTCGTAATATGTCGCCAACCTCCTGTTTTAGTCATTGCATCATAATGGAGTGTGGAACAAGTCTGGACATGTTCTCAGGATATGACAGTGCAGTTTGTATAATTTATTTTTCAGTTATGGGTGATCGGTACAACATCCACAGTCAACTAGAACACCTCCAGTCAAAGTATATTGGAACAGGTCATGCAGATACAACAAAATTTGAATGGCTTGTAAATCAACACCGTGACTCATTTGCTTCTTATATGGGTCACTTTGATCTACTAAACTTTTTTGCCATAAGTGAAAATGAAGCAAAAGCAAGAGTAAGATTTAATTTGATGGAGAAAATGCTGCAACCATGTGGTCCACCACCAGAGAAGCCAGAGGATTAGTAAAGTTATGTAACAGTTTTTGGTATGACTTTTGTGTCAGATTTTAAAGAATGAAATACAGCAATGTCTTTTCTCAGAACTGATTCATTGCTTTTTACCACTATAACTGATTGCAGTTTCTACTTTACATCTCTAACATTACCTTAAAAAACGTGGGTTCAGTCGTATGTTTAGAATATCAGCATAACTGACCAATAAAGCAAACAGGATGGAGAAAAGTGTGCATTAAGGAGCTTCATAATTTGTACTCCTCACCATTTATTATTATGGTGGTCAGATCAAAGAGTATGTGATGGATGGGGCATTTAGTTCTAGGCATTGATTGAAGGATGTTAAAATGGATTGTATGGGTGTGAACTGGATTAATTTTGTTTAGAACGGATCAGCAGCAGGCACTTCTGAACATGGTGATGAACCTTTGGGTTCCATTAAAAGTTGGGAATTTCTTGACTAGTTGAGAGTTAGCCTCTCAAGAGAGAATCTGCTATAGTTACAGGCCAGCAGAGAATGCATGATGCAGAAAGAAGATCAGATGGTTGAGTCAACACATTGAAGTTAATTTGTTTGTTTTAGTTGAAGTGTTTATTACGCAGTTATGCTACTGTATGGATATAAGATTTCTGTGCCAACATAACATTAGTTAATGCAATAATCTGTTGTAACATGGTTTCAAACCATTTTACTAGGGATAAGCCATTACATAAATTTTCATAGGCTCAAGCCAAGGATGTGGAACATGAGTAGAGTAGAGTTTATTTACATTCCATAGATCCTTCTTAGGACTCAACCAAAGGATGTAGAACATGTCATTTCATACAATATACATACACTTCAGAACTTTCAACACAAGTACAAGAACGTATTTCACATATCAATGTACATAAATTTCAGATTCTGCAATACAAGTATGAAAAATAATTTTACAAATTAATATACATAAACCTCAGAATTTTAAATATAAATACAAAACTTGCTTTACATATACGTAGATTATGGATATAAAGCTTAAACATTTTCAGCAGAGATGAAATCATTACAGAATAGAAGGAGTGAGTAAAGAGGTAATTTTTCAGTGCAGGCTTGAATACCTTTATATCATAATTTAGACTTTTAATTGTTGGTGAAAGATTATTAAATAACTTGATACCTGTACTCCTTTCTGATATTTAGTAAAGTTAGCATTTGGCACATAGAGATCATGTTTACGTCTTGTATATAAATTATGTACATCTGTATTTCTTTTAAATTTATCCATGTTTTCCACCACAAATGATAGCAAGCAGAGTATAAATTCACTTGCAAGTGGAAGTATATTAAATTTACGAAATAATTTTCTACAAGATACCCTGCTTTTGACACCGGCCATTATTCTAATCATTTTCTTTTGCATGTAAAAAACTTTATTACTGTCTGTTGAATTTCCCCAAAAGATTAATCCATATGACAATACAGAGTGAAAGTAAGCAAAGTAAACTAGTTTTAAAGTATCTATTGTCATGAGTGGTATGACTGTTCTCATGGCAAAGCATGCAGAGCTTAATTTGGGAATAATATACTCAATGTGTTTCTTCCAATTTAAGGTATTGTCGACTTATAAGCCAAGGAATTTGTTTGTTTCAACTTCCACAATTAATTTTTCTTCAAAACCTATATTTAACCTAGGATATGTCTTGTGCTTAGTAACAAATTTTATGAAGTTTGTTAGCTCTAAACCATTTGTTTATGTTGGCAAAGACATCATTCATGATATTTTCAAGATAGATCAATTCTTGGTTTGCAATAATGATACTTGTATCATCAGCAAAAATAATAGTTTTGGATATAGAGTTTATAGTTGCGGGCAGGTCATTT
The DNA here is from genome assembly GCF_977971745.1 of Zootermopsis nevadensis. NCBI lineage: Eukaryota > Metazoa > Arthropoda > Insecta > Blattodea > Termopsidae > Zootermopsis > Zootermopsis nevadensis. The sequence goes on from NW_028259136.1 coordinate 1,744,261, forward strand.
ATATATATGAGGAAAAGTAAGGGTTCAAGAACTGAACCTTGTGGCACTCTGTGATTTATGATACCCCATTCTGAATAGGTATTATGATTGGTGTGGGGGCTTTTAATTTCTACTTTCTGCCTTCTATTATTTCAGTAGGATTTAAACCATTGTCCTGCTATACCTCGAATTCCATAAAATTTCAGTTTCATTAGTAATATTTCATGGTTTACACAATCAAATGATTTGGCTAGGTCACAAGATATTCCACCCACATGCATTTTATTGTTAAGGGCACATACAATTTCATTAGTGAAACTAAATATAGCCTTTTCTGTTGAGAGATTTTTTCTAAATCAAAATTGCTCCTCGACAAGGATGTTGTTTGAGTTTAAGAAATTATTTACTCTCCGGCATATAACTTTCTCAAAAATTTTAGAAAATGTTGTCAGCAGTAAAACAAGTCTGTAGTTAGAGCTGCAGGATTTTTGACCCTTTTTATATAGTGGTTTTACTTTTGAATATATAAGTCTTTCCGGAAACATTCCTACAGCCATAGAATGATTACAGAGATAACTTAATGGAATACTTATATAATCTACGCAAGATTTAAGTACTTTAGATGAAATTCCATCATAACCACATGAATTTTTTGACTTGAGAGAAGTTATTGTAATTTTAATTTCATTTTGTGTGGTAGGAATGAGATTAATATTTAGAAATGAATTAGGAATTGCCGTAGCCAAGAACTTCATTGCATCTTCGGTTTTTGGAGTTATGGTATCACTGCTGTTCATTCTTTCTACAGTCGTTAAAAAGTAGGTATTAAAATAGTTACCTATAAGTTTAGGATCATTTACTCTGTTATTATTTATCATTAATGGTGGGCTTTCAATGTCTGTAGATTGTTTGCCAGTTTCCTTTTTTACAATTTTCCAAACAGTTTTTACTTTATTTTCAGACTCTACTATCAATTTATTGTAATGCATGCGTTTAGCTTCTTTAATGACTTGAGATAAAATTTTACAATATTTTCTATAGTGTTGCTTCAATAGTGGGTTATTACTGGACCTGCTACTTAGGTAAAGAGCTAGCTTACTTTTTCATGATGTTTTGATTACTTTAGTTAACCATACATTGGTTTCAGACAATTTTTTCTCTGTTTTAGTAGGAAAACTTTTTTCAAATATGCTAAAAAAGATGTTTAGAAAAGAATTGAACTTTGAATCCATATCACCACCACTGAATAATAATTCCCAGTCTTCACTACTGAGATGATGTATAAATTCATTTAAAGTGACTTTATTTATCACTCTAGTTACCTTCTTATCATTGTGAAAGTTAGAAATAAGGTTTATGTTTTTTATAACCAATAGCTGAGCATCATGATCAGATAGCCCATTTATTACTGGTCAGAACACTAGCCTTGTAAGCCTGGGGTCCCGGGTTCAATTCCCGGTGGTGCTCAAATTTATAACTTGTGTTGGGCAAGGCCGTGGTCTAGGCATCACGGAGTTTTCCTCCAGGGGCTTCCCTGGTTTCTCCGTGGCATCCCAACAATTACTCCACTCACACACAGAAGAAGGCAATGGCAAACCACTTTTGATCATCTCTGCCAAGAATGTATATATGTATGAGCAGGTCCCTGACAACCTGAAGAGGTTTGAAGGATCCTGTTCATAATATATGGACCTGTCGTCAGACAGAACACTACAAATAAAAAAAAAATGGAAATGTGTTCTAACCTGTAACTATCTACTATAAAAATTTGTGATTAGTCGCTGTCGTCAAAAAATGACGTCATCAACAATGTCAACAGATATTTGTTTACTCGGCATTGTTGTGGAATACAACAATGTCGAGTGAACAAATAACGCTTCACAACAAAGAGATCAAAAACTATCAAGCCAGTTTCATTATCAATGCTACAGAAGAGAGCACATCGCATTATTGAAAATTGACTGACAGTTGGCCTAAAACACCAGAAAAGTGAAAGAAGACGTTATCAAATATTTGAAGTACCAACTCCAACAATGTAAACTGATAATCATTCGCTATATTACGATTACGAAAACTATTATGATCGATTTTAAGACGAAGATTTGCAAGGGTGGGGCTGGACGTAAGTAGTTGACTGAACAAGAACTGTTGGCGTTTTAAACATTTGACCAACCCCCCCGTCGGTCAAGTGTTTTAACCCCCATTGGGGGGGGTAGTTTAGTTTCTTACTCAAGGGTTAAAACACTTGAATGAGACACTAAACTAACCCCCCCCCCCCGAATTGGAGGTTACTTTAGTGTCTTACTAAAGATCTTAAAATGCAACCAACCCCCCCGAAGGGGAGGTTACTTTAGTGTCTTACTAAAGATTTTAAAACGCAACCAACCCCCCCAAAGGGGGTTGGTAAAATGTTTTAACCCTCCATTCGGGGGGGGTAGTTTAGTTTCTTACTCAAGGGTTAAAACACTTGAATGAGACACTAAACTAACCCCCCCCCCCGAAGGGGAGGTTACTTTAGTGTCTTACTAAAGATTTTAAAACGCAACCAACCCCGCCGAAGGGGGTTGGTCAAATGTTTTAACCCTCCATTCGGGGGGGGGGGGGGGGTTAGTTTAGTTTCTTACACAAGGTTGGTTGCGTTTTACAAACTTGACCAAGCCCCCCCAAGGCGCTCCGAAAGGAGCGCTCTGCTCTAGTAAATAAAAAGGCACAATTTAAACTAGCATTGAAAAGGTACTTAATTACACACTCCTTTTACTCTGTCGATGAATTTCTAATGTTTACAAGTAAGTCATAATTTATCTATTGTATATAATGGGTGGGTTTATTTGTAAGTTATCTCTACTTTATGTGAACACTTTGTTTGTATTTGTGACATTTATATAATAGTATGACTTGTATTTGTATAACATGTATTGTATTATTATGACTTATTCTACATCCTATTGTCATCTGACTAACTTATGGATCCATGGAATGTAATAAAGATGTATGTATGTAAGAAGCCAGTGGGTGGACCAGTTCGACGCCAGCTTACTGAGCGAGCGGTTGTGACGTCATTACAGCTTTCATAAGTTAGCAGAACCCATTCTTTTGTATTTAATCACCGAAGTCATATTAGGTGCTTAAAAAGTACGGATGTGTGAGACTCAGGTTCTCACGTCTAAGAGTGTGAAGTTGGCTGTCTTTGAGATGTTGCGCCGTGCAGCCTTGTAGATACTGGCCGATCTTCGCCCTGAAGATGCAGGCAGTAATCACCCCCGAAACGTCGGTCAGCATCTACAAGATTTCACGGTGCAGCGTTTCAGAACACAGCCGTTATCTTATGGTTATATATTTCATTGAATTCTTTTGTTGGTTAAAACCAGACGGTTGATGGAGAGATATCCGATTTGAATCTCGGACGAATTCTTTCATTGGTTTTCTTTGGGACGCTCAGCCGCTGTCCCCAGTTCTTAACTATTCATAATTTCGTATTTTTACGGTATGCATGTAACATCTGTCGTTAAATGATCTGAGAATCGATTATTCTTCATCTGAGGGCAGTCGATGAGGCGTTATGTCCACTTACATCGACGTGTTCCGGCCTTGTAAGGCTGATCTGTGCGATTGGTCCTGCCCAGATCCTGTACAAAGGCCCGTACTCCTTCGTTCGCCGATCAAAAGCCTGCAAGGTACAACAGATCGTTTTTTCTTTCTGTCTTGTAATGAACCCTTGAAATTAGACCAGTTTCCTATAAAGTTTTGTTGCTTTTCCCTAGTTTCTCCACGAAAATTCCGGGATGGCGCCTTAAATTAGGCCACGACCACTTCCCTACGCGTTATTTCCAATTCACTGTTTATTCGTTCTCCTATCGTTCGACGCTGTGTAGTCTGAGCTGCTGAAAAAAGTCGTTAAGTAAATCATAAATAAATGCACTCTTTCACTGTTACAAATTATAAAACATGGCGGAGGCGCGAATCCTTGAGTAATCATACACTGTAGTAGAAATCATTTCTTGTTAACCCTTAAAAGGACAATGGACGTACAATAACTCTCTGTTTTACCCATTTATTCCGTATGATTGTCGCTGTAAGCAGCGATTATTTCCTTAAACAGCGTTAACCAGTTGATCTTTGTAATGGTGAAGTGTGGTGTTTTCTTCGCGGTACTATCTAGATTCTTAAATGTTATTTAGAACAGTGGTATTGAACCTTTTTTGTTCGCGTACCCCCAAAGTTGTTGGTGTATAATTCAAGTTATACATAGTATATAATCTACATCTAAAATAAATTAAATCAATTACATTACTGATTATTCAGTGTTTATCATAAAATAATATACATATATTTTAAATTTCACACACTACCTAAGATCTCTTCGCGTACCCCAGGTTGAATACCACTGATTTAGACGAGCGTCGGCTTCAAAGGGCTGAAATTATTAACATGACACATAATTTAAAATTCCATAATCTGTGACAACTTCTGTAGGCAAGTGACTGCGATTTGGATAGCAGGGATTCGATTCCCGACGAAACACTGTATTTATTTTTGCCAACAGCCAGTGAGCACCGCGGGCGGCCCTTTCCTGAGGACTACTGTCGGAGGGAATAAGGTAACCCACAGGAAAGCTCTGTCGTGATTGCCGATCTGTGGGTCAGGATTTCAACGCGAAGCTTTAGTGCTAGGCGTCCGGTTCTGTTTTCGTCATAGCACAAACTGTTTCTAATACAAATATAAATTACATAGTTATGACATTTACATTATATATAGAAGCTGTTAGATAAATTCAGCCACTTTTGCAATTGAAAATATTAACATGAAATTGGCAACACAGATGCAGATGTTTCCTGCAGTGTAATTCCTTCCTGTGGAAGTTCTGGAGTGGTGTTTTAGGTAAAGATAGGTGGGGGAGGAGATAAATTGGACCATATAGGTTGAGTTTACACCTGTTCCTCTTTTTTTTAAGGAGACTTATCTAAGGTTCAAATGGTATCTTTTCATAGAAAACATTAAAACTTGCTGTTTCAATCACCAAACAGAAAATTGGCTCAGTGAGTACAAGGCTGTGATACTGACATTAAAATACAAATTGAGAAGAAGCAGATTAATTGTTGGAAATTATTGAAGACATGCTTTACATAATAATTTAAGTACAGGGTGTACTGGAGGTTTGAAGTGATGTACAAAGGATGTTGGTCACTACACAGAGATGCAGTCAGAAGGCATAGCTTGCTGTTTTTTTTTTTTGGGGGGGGGGGCACTATATGTTACCTATATTAGCTTAAACTGATTACCTCTTGCACTCTGGAGGCACATCTATTAGCAATATCACTTGAATTAGCATGCTTAATATAGGTATAACATGAAACATAAGACTATTAAAGTAGTTCACAACAGATAATTACAATTATTAACTTTATTGTATCCAAAAGCAATTTGAAGGTTTTTTCCCCTTTCTGCTTGTCTTAACATGCAATTCGATCACTATTGAGATCTAACTTTGTTTCTGTTTGCTTCTTCTTGAGCATCTTTGTGACACTTTTAAGAATACAATGCTGTGACAGAGGATATATAGTTTCACATGCTTCTCTCAGAAGCTGTATAGAAGATGTAACACAATCAATATCCATTGCTCCTGACTGTGTAAATTCAGACAGCTGCTGATGGGCTGGTGAGAAGGCAGCAGTGATTATACCATGGTTACATGACTTTCCATCAGGTGGTGGTATGTTACAAAGGAATTCTTCCTCTACTGATGGATCCATAAATTTTTTATCACCATGAATCCCCTGCAATTATGAGAATTGAAGATAGTTTAATATATTTATTTATATCATAACCTTAATTATCAATTATTAATTAAAAATCAGCTAGTCATGAATTGTATTGTATCAATACATTATATTGCTGCAAGTCCCATTTAGCTTAGTTTCCATAGTTCATGAGGAAAATATCATAATATTTGTGTCTCCAAATATCTGTATTTTCTGACAAGAATACCAACACAATAGCCACATAGTCTCATAAGATGGGAGTGTCATTACTTTTACCTACAATAAATAACTTGATATTTATCATGTACATACCAAGGTTGCTGCTACTACAAGATCATACATAGGAACACTGGCATCTGCTAATGCTAATCCAGCACATGTGATAGAAGCAGCAAGAGCTGAGCCATCATTTTCCAGAACCAATGCATACACATCGACTTGGAAATTGGGAAACTCATGCTATAAAGAGAAAAGTATATTAGTATTCTGGTACACCTTATTGCCAATCTTCCCCACTAAAACCTCTCCATTTTTCTGTGATAAACAATACAACACTACTTACTTTTGAAAATGCACAATCACAAGCTGAATATGTTTCAAAGGTTATTTTCTATATCTCAAGAACTTGCTGCAAGGTTATAAGGAAGCAAGGGTAATGGATTGATAAGATTCAATTCTGATCTTGTTATTCCTTAAATGCCCTGTTGGATGTCTTTCTGATGATATAAACAATGTTAAATAGTAGCATTTATTATACAAATTACTAAGAAAATTTTTAACTATTTTATTCATCTCAAAATAAAATGAAAGTGTTCTCACCTTATAGGTTATATGTATTTAGGCAGGTTAGACTGATGAATTACATTTATAACAAGTAAAAACCTTAATTCTAACTGAGGAGTAACACCTAAATTGAAATCAGGTACACATTTAATAATTCTCAGTAATAATCACTTAATGTGTATATGTGATTCATCGATATTCCGTGTCTTCAGATAGGCTATAAATTACAGGTGTGCCAAAACATTATTCATTAGACTCCTTTCCATATATCTATCCGAACGCCTAATATTTTACCGTCTGGAGAAATAGTCGGTGATGTAACTATTCAATTTATATTTGTATTAGAAACAAGTATTTTATTTGTGCTAAGATATGTGATGGTCCTATGAAGGATCTACGGGATATGAATTCTATTCTACAACTTACACGACAAACAGCAGGTTCTAATGCTCTACGTAAAATTAAACTGCATTCCTTTTCCTGGGTGTCCGGCTGATGACTTCTCCACTTTATGCAGGAGAATGGAGCAAATTTGAACTCACAATACAATTCTCCGTTGACACTATAATCCGATTTACGTGGAATTTCACGTGGGTCAAATACAGAACACACGACTTTGGTATTATTCTGTTCTAAATAAGCTGAACCTTTGGCCTGACTTATAACTCCGGTTTTCACAACTGTAACAAAAGGTTTGAGACATATTGCAGTCGTTCAAATTACCCTCACAAACAAACCAGTTCTAAACTTGAGACAAGGTTATGGCTTACAAATGCGTCGTTGCTCGTATAATTTCCGCCCATCTTTCCTCTTTTCATCACTTGTAATTATTTCACCTACTAAGTCATTATAACTTTTACTGTTAGGTAAATATAACGTATAAGCAGTTGTATTTTCTGGTCCTTGCAAACGTCTACTGTCTGTCGGCATGTTTGAAACAAAACAAGAGGTGACGCATGCATCTCACCACAAGACAGACATGCGTATAAATCTTTGCTGGCACAGTTTTAAACTGGTCATGACTATTTGCATTGAATACGTTCACAAAGATAAGTTAATTGTTACCAACTGTATGCATAACTTCCGAAATTCTGTATTCCAAATTCTGATCGCGTTGGGTAGATTGTCGCCAGATGGAAGATAAAAATTGTTCCCTGCGCATGAAGTCATAATTGATCATGTTGATAAATCTTTAAATAATTGTCACAGTACTGAATTCCTTTTGTGCACTTATTTTTATGATTATTTAGGAAGCTACAAATCAATTTTTTGCAACTTATTTTCGCAAATGTTGCAATTAACTAACAATCAAGTTATACAAACAGTTGAGATGCATAACGTCACAACTGCTACGCATGAATTCTCCTTTCTTCATCCAGCCACTGATCACTGAACCAAGTAAAATCTTGTGTAGATCCCTACAAGAAAATGCAAAGAAGACAACAAAACAAATAATATAATAAATTTTGGAACTACCACCCGTGTAAGGTGGCTTAATGAAGCAAACACCAACATTTCGAGAACCATCCTCGTCCTCAGGGTACCCTAAGGAGAAGAATGTACTATACTTTGTCACCGTGAAAACGTTAGACCTCACAAAACAACTAATAGATAATCGCAACTGAACGTTATGTTCTGGAACACAACAAAAGGTCAGTTGAGACAATAGTCCTGATAGTAATCGATTTGCAGACTAAGATTTTGTTGCGTCTGCTATATATCCTACGTACATGGCAGAGCAATGGACCTGTCGTAAGACAGAACACTTAATAATAATAATAACATGTTTTATTAGAAATATACAAATTTTGAAAACAAAATGGACATACGAGAACTCGATTATGCATTTATACAGCGCTTCTCCTTTTTTTGACAAAGATATTCGCGCATTAATTTCACCTTGGTGATTAATACTCTCCATTACGGCTTTCCCTAGGAAGTATCGTAATTGTATCTGGAATTAATAAACTTTAGAACTTGAATTCAATAATAGATATATATTTTTTATTTCACTCGTTTTATGAACGCTTTCTTTTATTTGTGTGTTGTATATTATATTTCTTGATGGCACAGGTTACTGTTCGATTGTGTCGATATATGTTGAGTTAGCTTCACTGAGTTCGCTATTTCTTCCATAGTCTGCGTATATTTATAGTTCACGTGAGTTGTTTTCCATTAATTGTACATTTCCATCTTTGGCTTACATTGTCGTTCATGTTTGTATAAACTATAAGGTTTGCCGACGTAAAATAAACTGTGGTGTGCAGTTTCGGTGTTTGGGCTTGTATCGTGGTATGTTCGATTTCTGGAAATTAATGTGGAAAGAAAAGTTGGGTTTCTTTATTGATTTTTTTATCATTTCTTTATCGTTCTTAGTGTTATTGTTTTTAATTTATTACATCAACGGACTACAACGCCTTGTTAGAAATAATAAATAGTATCAAACACATTTTTTTCGATGGTGTTCTGACATTGTTGGGATAATGTATAGATGAGTTGAACGTAACATTTGTGTCTGTTGATCCACACTTAGCAAGAAAATCTCATGTAGAGCTGTCATTGAGAGTTTTTAGATTTGAAATCATAATTTGTATACTTTTTGCAGGCGTCATGAATGATGGTTGGGAGTCTGATGGTGAAAGCCACATACAACACACTCCAGTATATTCCCAAACCTTTAGCCGTGGAGGTAGCCGGAGAGGTGGTGGCACAGGATGTGATTATGGAAACTGGCAAGGTGGTGGGAGGAATAATTACAGAAGTAATAATCCAGCTGAAGAAAAAGAGAATGAACAAGGAAGTGGAAGGTTTGATCACAATAGAGGAAGACATCGAGGTGGTGGGAGTTGGCGAGAAAATTCTTCTGGTGGTCCTAGTGGCTATGGGGGAGGATCAGGTGATGGAACCAAAGTTATGATAAAGTCAAGTGATGTTGGGAAGGTCATAGGAAAAGGTGGATCAAAAATACGAGAGCTGCAGGGTGAAAGTGGTGCACATATTCAGGTACATGCTGTTTATGCCATTAAGTTAAATTATTTTATGTTCTTGAAAGCTGTAACAAAACATTTTAGTAGCAGTTTCAGAAGTAGATAGTAACTAGCATTTTATTAGATGATATTAGAACAGAAATGTGATATAGTTGATAAATTTACAAATCTTGTATTACATTTTTATATCAGTTAGTTAGAAATACTTTAAGTATAAATTTGGCACTATGAAACTTCATAAATTTCAACATGTAGATATAATATATAATGGTGAAAATATGTTGTAGGTGCATGGATGGTGGGTTATTTAATGACACTATCAGCTGTAGCCAGTTATTTAGCATTATATAATGTGAGTAGATGATTGATTTGGTGAACTTGAATTGATTGCTGTTGTGCCCTATTTGTAAATAATATTAGAATTTTCCAGAATTGACTGAGGAAGACCATAATAAAACCCTCATTTAGGAAACTTTCTAGTTATTCTTCCAGTTTATAACAGTTAGGTAGTATGAATATGGTGGCTAAGAAGTTGGATAATTCTGCACTGATTTTGTGCTACGTTTAACATAATTATAACATAGTATGTTTGAAGAGTTCAGTGAATTGTTATTTTTAGTATTCTGTATGTGGTAGTTTAACTACATAGGTGTTTGTGATAACATAGACCAGACAATATTAATTACTAAGGGAACCAAACAGTACTATATGCAATAAATATAAAGAGAGAAAGACAGAAAATATGAGGATGGAAGAAAACCCTGAGCACTTGGTATTTCATAGTCATGTAACTGAACCTTCAAGTAACCCCTTTTAATGTGTGATGCTGTAGTTTCTATTATTTTTTATGTTGCAAGTGTGCTGGTCTCTGATAGATGGAATGCCTGGCTTTGGTATTCAGTGTCCTCACCTGTTAACTTGGAAGTTTCTTTTTAGATAAATTGTTGAAATTTCCTTGATTATAAAGTAAGGAATGCCTGTGATGTAATAGTAGTAGTAGTAGTAGTAGTAGTAGTAGTAGCAGCATTTTCTTTACAGAATAGTGTTTCAGATTGGAAAGCCAAGCGACGAAGATTTTGGCCAAACAACATCAGTGATTGTATCTGGATCTGGTGAATCAGTTGCTAAGGCAAAGCAGCTGATTGAAGATTTTTTGAATAACTTCAATTCAAGGAGTAATGGAAGCTCTGGCAATATTAGTGGATCTGGAAATGGTGTCTATGGGACAGCTGTTTCCGAGTCTGAACCAAAGAAGCCACCAGTTATAAATTGGGCTGAGGTTAACAGAATCTATGTAAGTAGAAAATAATGCTAGGGGATGAGAAATATAAAATATAATAGTTTATATTGTGCTGAGAAGTATTTTGAATGAAAAACATGTAAGTGTATTCATTTGTACTTGTTATTTTTAATCCAAGGTACTTGTATTTTGGAGAAGCCTGGTTTGCTCTCAGCTGTTCATTAGCTGTATAGACTTTTCATGGCTTTCCATAGTGTTTCAAGGGAGATTCTATGTAGTACCTTTCAGTAATCCATAGCTGCTTTATCCATCATCTACCACAGTCCCATTAACCATTTGTAGATGAAGCTCATCTAAATAGTCTTTCATTTTAGTTTCTTTCACAAAGAAAACACAACCCATCTCTGTTACAAAGGTTTATTGCTTAATGCTGTTTATGGAAATGCTGTTGCTATGAGAATTATATGGAATGCACAAATACACTATGTGGGCAAAATCCATTGATTGCTAAAGCAAGTGGTACATATAGTTATCACTGGGTTATAAAAATTAAATGACCTATGAATCAGTTAATAACAAACTTAATGGGAATGTGAAACTAATAGTAATTGAGCCTTTTGTCACTGGGCTTACAGTTTCTATAGGAATTCTTATGATCAGTTTTGCAACCATTTTTAATGGGAGGACATGTTTGTTTATGGTCTATAGGTTATTTAATGGAACTCAATTGAAGCAGTTATTTAGCATCCAAGGGGATGAATTCAGAAGGAAGATGAGGAAAGTAAACAGCTGTTTACATAAATATTTGCAGTATTTAATAATCTTCAGTTGATGTAAATTCTTCTTTAGAGTAGGATTGAGATAAAATATAATTTTTAATGATGATTAAATAATTTTTTATTATGTTTTAAACTTTTAATGCTATCTGGAAGGTTAATGAATTATTTTATCCTTGTGTAGTAAGTACTCTTCTGACACTAGTGAGGTTAGTGCTCAGCTGCTGGAGATCATGCTTATGCCTTGTATTTTTGCCATGTATGTAAGAGTTTGTTTGAAATTTCTCCATGATTTACACAATATAAAACAATAATGGGAGTAGGAATTCACTTGCAAAGGGGAGTGTGTTAAATTTCTTAAATAGTTCTCTGCGAGATACCCTTTGTTAACAGCTGCCATTATTCTTATGTTAAGATTTGAAGTTGGTGCATCCTGAATATAAGCCACCACTTGGCCAGCTTAGGTGCACATTTGTTTCAGTCTTTATATTTTGATGTCAGGCTTTTGGTAGAATGAGTAAAGGGGAAAGGAGAGAAACTGAATCACTGTTTTGCACCCAATAAAATTGCCTTTGCTGTAAAATTGTTCAGACTGTTTTATTTTCTCTATAACATGTGTATAGAACTAGATTTCGTTAATCAGATTGTGTTATGTGTAAGAAGTAAATATCTCTATAGCTTTTGTGTAAGGCTAGATAGCAGTGTTTTGAAGTCATTGTTATTTACTGAGGTTTGAATTGAAAGCTGTGATGTTATCATACATATTTCATCAGGGTATAATCGATTATTGTAATGTTATAGGATGAAGCCCAGAAAGAACGATGGAATAAATGTCCTCCATTACTTAAGGATTTTTATATTGAAGATCCACATGTTGCCAGTATGTTGCCAGAGGAGGTCCAGAAACTCCGGTAAATTAATTTACAAAGTGAACAATTATTATTTGCTTTGCTTTACAGAAACTGAAACTAAACCTGATTTATGATTGTTGATGATTTAACACATTGTAGGTATAACAGAACAATGCCCTGTACATCATAAAAGGTGCAGGAACTTTCTAAATTTTTCTCTGCATTAGTATCTTCCAAACTTAACAATGTTACAAATTTTTTCTTGAAAAATAAAAATACCTGAACCTCCATCATCGGAAGGGTGTCTTTGTGCCTTTTCCTGTTTTCTTCTCTCACCATGCATATTTAACCCGCACCTTTCCCATTCATGTGTAAACTTGTGTACAATGTTTTATGAAACATTTTCTTTTTAAGCTGTTAGTAGTCCATATTGGGTGGTCCCTGGTTGAAATGTGTGCCTAGAGACCAGATATTCTGATTGATGTGTATTATGGTCTTCCTCAGTTCATCCAAGCAAATGCTGGGATAGTACCTAAAATTATACCATGAATTGCATCCACATCCTTTCCAATTCATTATTCACTGATTACTCTATTATTCAGTGATATATAATCTAAGCTATTATCAGCACTGTTAAATAAATAAAAAAAATCCCTTGTAAAATAAATTATAACTGCAAGTCTTCCCCTCCCCCTCCCTCCACCCCACAAAAAATAAAACAAATCAGAATAGACCAAACTTTTTTTTTGTAAATTTGTTGCTAGATAATACAAATATTTACCATTATACCCTGAAATGGTTTGTTACCCCAGAAGAGTTTACAAACCACAGTTCTGGAACTACTCTAGATAGTACTTCCATTTTATAAACTTGAGTCATCTAAAGTAATGGTACAGAATGTATTCATCTTGACACTCCTGTATGTGTAGATAGAATGTATTTTTGTTAAATTACTGTGTTTTTATTTCTATATGCAGAAATGGAATGTAACTACATCCAGTCACTTGTCTGTATTTAATTATTATATAACTCTTGTAGTAAAATAGTTTCTCTGACTTTTGCTTCTGTAACTTTTTATTTGTTGGTACAGGAAGGAAAAGAATAACATTGTTGTGACTTATGTGTTTGAAGAAGGTGAAAATGCAATACCTAATCCTGTTCGGACATTTGAGCAGTGCTTTGCACATTATCCAGACATTTTAGAAGAAATTTATAAGCAGAACTTTGAAGTTCCTTCACCTATACAGTGTCAAGCTTGGCCAATTTTATTAAAAGGTCATGACCTTATTGGGATTGCACAAACTGGCACAGGTAATATTTTTTTAAGGTACATTATTACTGTTTTATAAGTACTTGTGTTAGGATGTTGCTTATTGATGTGTGTGGTGAATGTTTTCAGTGGTACTAGAAGTTTATTTTCATTCTTAAAATGCTCTGATACTATTCAGAGTGATCAAAATAATCATATGATCCATACTGTATACCTCAGTTTTCCAAAGAACATACAGGTTAACCTCGATTTACGCCGGGGATGCTTTCTTGGACGAACCGGCGTAAATGGAATCAGCGTAAATTGAAACTCTTTTTGTAATGTAAATCAATGGGAACATTGACGACTTAAGTTCCACAAAAATTGACTTCGCCTTATCTATGATAGCAATTTCAGTCAAGGGAATGTTTTTTCGATTCATGTCATCCACCCATAACAACAGTAATTTCTACATTCTTTCTAAAAGTTTTCTTCTGCTATAACTCACTTGCGTTGCACTTTCTCTCGTAGCCTGTTGCATTGACTGTTTTATTTTATGTAAATTTTTCATTATGGTAGTCACAGTGGAAGGAGGCAACTTCATACTTCTGCACACATTATGACGGGTATCACCACCTTCTATTCTACGAATTACGTCCATCTTATCTTCTAACACAATGGACCTACGCAACTTTTTAGCAACACATTCACTTCTCTTACCAGACATGGTGGCTCTTCTACAATTTATAAATATAAAACAGTTGCTACTGCAGAATAGTGGTCGAACAACAACACAAACACGTTTAGCACACAGTTTTCAGCACATTCAATGTGTCAACAAGAAGCGAACTGAGCGCATTTTTCCTTACTCCCTTATCAGGCTGAATGCAAATGACTCACCGTGAAGAGTGACCAATTCTCACTGTTGCGCAATGTTGGCAGATTTTTAGGAGATTACCTCGCAACTGCTTAGCAATGAGTGCAAAGGTGACTGTATTTATAATTTTTATTTAAAATCAGCGATGTAAGAATTACGATTTAGTATAAGAATCAGTACGAGAAACATTGTAAAACGTTATAAATAATAGTAAAAAATTTTTTTCCCACTTTTGACCTGCTGGTTTCAAAAGCGGTGTTATTCTGAATTGGCGCAAATTTAAGCGGCGCAAATCAAGGTTTACCTGTACAGTGTTTATACAAAGGAATTCACATGGCATTACTTAAACATTCCAGTGCATAATGTATACGTTGTGAGCTTGAACCATCAACAAGCTGTCAGTTTTGTATCTGTAACAGCAGTGGCAGGTTATTTGAGATTATGATGCTCCTCAAAGCATGAAATTTAGATCCACTGTTGTGAACGTTTTTGTTGTGATTCAGAAAGAATTTATAGGCTACAAACAGAGGGTCTGATGCAGATATTCTGTAGGCCTATTTTTGTGTCAGGAAACAGGGTAAAACATGTAATGGTACTTAAAAATTAAGCAGTTTTTTTAAATGTACTTAAAATCTGTTGTTTTAATTTTATAAGTAACCTTCTTGTAGTTCATTGTCAGTTTACATTTTACAAGAGGTTATAAATGTTATATTAAATATGATTAACTGTTTTCCATGTTGCCTGCAGAGTTACTTTTGAAAGTGTGCATGTGTATTTATAATTGTATTTCAGACATAAACTATTCATTGTGTTTAATTAATGCTTTGTTGTGCAGGGAAAACCCTTGCTTTCCTGTTACCAGCTCTTATCCACATAGATAAACAACCAGTTCCTAGGTCGCAGCGTGGTGGAGCAAATGTTCTGGTGATGGCTCCTACAAGAGAATTGGCTTTGCAAATTGAAAAGGAGGTGAAAAAATATAGTTACAGGAATATTAAGTGGTTAGTAATTGCTTTTAAGTTTTATTGGTTGTGAAAGAAGAGTACAAATAGAAATTAAACCAGGTGAACCCTGAGTTGAGAGAATGTTCTGTTAATGGTTTATATAGTCAGTTTCAGATACTACCGAAAGTTATGATTCTTCTAGTAGAACACTATCAGCTCTCTTTTAATGAATTTGTCTTGATTGCTCATGTATTTTTGTATGTCAACATAAAGATTAGGTGAAGATGACATATTTTCATGGGTGATTATTAAGACTATTCTTTCATCTGTGTTTTTGTGCTTGTAAATTTACTTGGCAGTGGGCATATATGTCTGAAATGCTTAATGCATGAGTGGTAAACATAATATTATTTTGAATGTTTATATAGATATATAAATTTTTAAGTATTTGGTTGTATTCAAAATTAAATAATTTTGCAGGGTATTTTTTTAAGAATTGTTTATAGTTTTTGAAATCTAGAATATTTTTTATAGCCCACACTTGTATAGTGTTTCTGTTTTCGAGGTAGATATATGGCTTACATCGAAATAACCTATTTCCATCTTTAGTAGGGTCATCGAGTATGTTTTTGTCTGTGCTTGCTCATACAATTGGACTTGTATTAGTTGACCAGTTTTTAAGTGCATTTCAATAACAACTTTTTGAAAACCACTTTGTTGTTTCTTTTTATCCATATCTGGTAGTAATAGTGCTCAAACTATTTTGCCAGTTTCACTCAACCTCAATATAGATGTAATTCATTTAACAGACAAGTGTCCTGTTTATAGTGTTTGTGTATATGGAGGAGGAAACAGACGGGAACAAGTGAATCTTGTTGCAGAGGGAATTGAGATTATCATTGCTACTCCAGGAAGGTTAAATGATTTAGTAATGGCAGGTGAGTTTCCTTAAATAATCAGTTCTAATTATTTTGAACATAAATTAATTATAATGAAAAGATGACTTGTTCAGTTTATGCTTTGCCCATGCTTGTGTAGTAAAATGTCAGTGACAGAACTCAACAAACCGTTAATATTATTGTGAATGCACGTGACTTTTAGGAAGGAACTGATTAAAATGTTTTTGTATAGTGGCTTTTTTTAAAATAGGAATTTGATAAGTTTTGTATGAGTGATGTTGGAGTCATTGTATTTTTTTCCCTGTTGTGTGTTGGTGTATATTTTTTTAGCTGATAAAATTGAGATGTTTCTCTGCTTCAGAGAAAAATATTTAGCAAAATTTTGTAGCCTTTTGTGAATAAATATGTTTGTATGGCATAGTTTTATTTTTATGAACTGCAATATATTCTTTGCGCAAATTTTGTTGTGTTGAAAAAAAGGTGTTTCAATTTTTAAATTAATATTCTAATATTCTTATCACTTATCTGTGTTTAAGATGGGTAAAATAGAATATCATGTAACCAAATACACAGTATGTGCAATATATGCACATGGTGGTGGTGATGATGATAGTTGTTCATTGTTTATTATTTTATAGGTATAATTGATGTTAAATCTGTTACTTACTTGGTCCTTGATGAAGCAGATCGTATGTTGGATATGGGATTTGAGCCTCAAATTCGGAAAATCCTCTTGGATATTCGTCCAGATAGACAAACTGTTATGACCAGGTATGATAATATCTGTTTCTGGTACTTACGGTTAGCATGTGACCCTATCGATTGCTTAATTGTTTAACTTTGATCTTCTTTATGTGATGCCTTTGTATACTAAGAATCTGGCACAATTTCCACAGTTTCAGTGACATTTTGACATTAAAACTAGACTCTATCATGTGATGTAGTTGTCTCATGTCTTCTTTATTTCCATATTTTATACATATGCTGCTTTTGTGTTCTAAGAACCAACTTAAGTCTTTGAACTAAACTTTTATGATTATGCAGTGTGGTGTCTAACAAACAAAGGAAAAAGTTCTGCAAGAATATTTTTTCAGCATCAGACAGATGGTGATCCTTTCATGCAAACGTTTGTGCCTGCCAACAAAGATACATATCTTTGATGCTGAGAGACTTCTTGTGGTGTTCTCGTAATGTGTGAGAACAGATGTGACACCAGTTATTCTTTGAATAAAACAAATTAAATAATATGCCAGTGCCAGTACTGTAATTAAGATGAATTAAAATTCAAGGCTGAATATTCTGGAATTTCCAAAATGTATAACAAACTGATCTGTTTCATTCATGCCTGGATCACATATTATGATCTGAAATGAGTGAGACTACTTGTGTTAAACTGTTTGTTAATACATGCAAATCTGTTTGATAATAAAGTATGATTGCATCATGTTATAGTGCAACATGGCCTGAAGGTGTTCGGAGGTTAGCCCAATCATATATGAAAAATCCCATCCAAGTATTCATTGGTACTCTAGATTTGGCAGCAGTTCATAGTGTTACACAGAGGATAGAGCTAATAAAAGAGGAAGATAAAAGTGCATTGGTACGTGTATTGAAATAGTTTCATAGTGTACTATAGTAAAGTTAACTCAAAACATTAGAATAACTTTATGGAATATATCAGAATATATAGGACTGTGATTTTATCTGTTGTTTTACATGAGTGTCAAATGTGCAGCCTGAAGGTTTCTGATGCTGGTGCGTTATAACCTGTAAAAGTGGTATTTTGGACCTTGCCCATAGTCAGTATTCGAATAAAATTGCGTTTTAGAAACTGGATTTTCCGTCTTTTTCCTTCCCCTTTTTACTTGAAGATGGAAGAAGATATGGCTTCCAAAATGTTATAACTGTATTGAAATTCAGATGATGGGCAAAGTCCAAAAGACCACTTTTACAGTTTCAAACATTTCTCTCACTCTGAGGTAATAACAAGATTGAGGGTACTTGAAAAGAGAGTTAAGCGCAAGCCTGTAGTGGAAAAAGCACATGATGTACATTATTACTTTTGGAATATGTTGATTGTCTTGACAGCCTTCTTCCTTGGTAAATAGGGAACTGTCCCTCAGCACTTAGCTGCTTCAGTTGTGGTACATATGAATACATCTCAGGTCTGAGGCTAGCTCAACCAGGGGGCCCAACAGCTAGGATTTTTGCCCTTCCCCATTTTTACATGGAGATGGAAGAAGATCCAGCTTCTGAAACATTGCAGTTTTATTGAAGTATTGAGATGGACAAAGTCCAAAACACTACTTTGATTTCTTGTTCCAGAATGAGCACACACAACTACTGTGTTATCTGCCTAAAATGAGCAGTCATTATGAACACTAAATTCACACAAACCATTCCATGTTGGTGCCACAATACAGAAGTCATTTGAAGTTTCCTCTTGTTACTTTTAGGACAGAAATATTAATTTGTATACACTAACCATGAATACAATCGAGCAAGAATCTTCATCGTAAAGAACGTGTAATATATATTTTTTTTTATTTCTCAAACAGTTCCATCCCTGAAGATGGCTGGCTATTTTGTGGGTTATTGTGTCATGTATTTAGTCTGGTAGAAGTTTACCAGTATTACAAAGGTACTTGCTGGCTGCATCATCTGGGTGAACCACATTTATTATTGCTTATTGTGTTTTGTACTGAATAATTGCCATTGTTCTTTCCAGTAGGCATTTTGAGACTGAGAATGGATATTAAGAAACATAATCCTTCCATCATTTTAGATCTCTCTATGCTTTATAATAATTACATAATTTTGGAAATACTGTTTTATAGCTGAGAGAATTCATTGATAATATGGAACCTGATGACAAAGTTATAGTCTTTGTTGGCAAGAAGACGCGAGCTGATGACATTTCATCTGAGTTAAGTCTAGAAGGAATTAAATGCCAAAGTATTCATGGGAATAGGGAGCAGTATGATCGGGAACAAGCCTTGGAGGACCTCAAGACTGGGGAAGTGCGCATTTTGATTGCCACTGATGTTGCCTCACGAGGAATTGACATTGAAGATGTCACGTAAGTATCTAATTCCTCATATACTAATGAAGAAAAAGTGTCAATAGACTGCATGTTAGCCAGTATTCTCATGGCCATCAGATTTTTGACAAATATAGTATTTTATCTCTACAAGTAAATTTTTGTACTTTTATTTCAGTCATATATTTAATTATGACTTTCCACGCAACATTGAAGAGTATGTGCA
The DNA here is from genome assembly GCF_977971745.1 of Zootermopsis nevadensis. Taxonomy (NCBI): domain Eukaryota; kingdom Metazoa; phylum Arthropoda; class Insecta; order Blattodea; family Termopsidae; genus Zootermopsis; species Zootermopsis nevadensis. The sequence goes on from NW_028259136.1 coordinate 1,763,871, forward strand.
TCGTGTAGGCCGAACAGGAAGAGCTGGAAAAACAGGTGAATCTATCAGTTTGATAACAAGAGAAGACTGGGCTCAAGCCAAGGAGCTGATTGCAATTCTGGAAGAAGCTAATCAGGTATTATTTTATTTAAGTCACATCTGGAAGTGCGTGATGTTCACTGCAATTTATTTTGCCTATGCTATTTATTAACCTGTCATTGTCAGAGGATTTATACTAATTTAAATAATGTGCATGGGCTGAAATGACCAAATCATATTCTGTAGGCAAGTTCAGTAATATCTGCAGAATCTGTCCATCCCCTGTATTTTAACAGGTCTTCCCATTTGGAGATACAAATAGCTGTCCTTCATTATTGGCACTGACCTCCACTTTGTTAATATCATCGTTGTTTTTATACTTCTTCTAAATATCTTAACACTCTTTCACTTGTTGCTCTAACAGCAAAGCTGATTTCTCCATACTGCTTGTAAATATGAAGTTGAGAGTTAAGTGTGTAGTTTATTGGATCTTGGAAACAACATTGTTTTCAGGATATCAACACCTAACTGTACTTCTGTTGCTTCTTCTTTGCTGTTAAAGTAGTGCTGAGCAGGGTAGGAAAAAGAGGAAGAAAGGGTTTGGTATCAAGGCCATACAACATATTCAGTGATATATTTCAATTTCAGCAGTACCTACACTACCAGTATCATTCATGATTTATTTTGTGTCTTAATCCTGTGTCTATGCTCTTATATTTATTTGTCTTATTAAGAGTATCCAATGGAAGCATTAGAAATATGGTGATGAACACAGTTTAAACAGTGAATCTGCATCAGTGTTGAAAATAGGTCATTTCATGCTGAATGTTTGTATATCCATTCCAACAAATGGCAGACATGCAGTTCTCTTATGGACATGCAAATGGCAACAATAAGGAGGCCAATAGCTCACAGGATAAATCTGTATAACTGAATGAGATAACACTTCGCGTTACACAGATTTCTTCAGTAAGATGAGCTTTTGCTGGGAAAATGGCCATCAGTTTTCTAATGGTAATACTTTTATAGTATTAGTGGTTTGAAACTTACATTATATGTCTTGTGTGGTGGAAGTGAACTTTCTTATATTTGGTAAATGAAAACAAGCAGAAATTTGGAAGTCACATTTGAGACAAAGTTTGAATTTAATTAAAGTGTCTTCATGCCTCTAATTATTGGTGAAGTTTCAATCCACTGCACTTTTTTTCTCATTTGATGATTATCTTAATGCAGGAAGTGCCCGAGGAACTTACAAAAATGGCTGAACGGTTCAATGTATGGAAAGAAAAGAAAGCTGCAGAAAAGGAACGAGAAAGAATGGATCTTCGAGGTTGCAGGGGTGAAGGAAGGAGTAGTAGAAGTAGTTTTGGAGGTGGTGGTGGAGGAAGACGTGATAGGGGTAAATGGTAAAGAGAATCTCATAGTGCATGTTGGTTGTAATAAGTTTAAACTGTATTTGACAGTTCATAAGCACTGAATACTAAAATAATGGATACAAGAGAAGCGTACTTTAAGTATGTTAAGTTCTTCTCCTGGTTTTTATGCAAGTGAGAGGAGACTTGTTTATATGTTTTTCAAATGTCACTGTTCTTATTACAATATAATTTCACTTTTGGTTATCTAAATTATATACTGACTAGTATGTGGTGTAAATTTTTATACACACATTCAATAGAAGTTCTTCTGTGGCTATAAATCCACAGATATTAGAAAAAACGAACATTTGTACTTGAATATGTTTTTGTTTTTTTTTACTGGTCATGTAACATTCATCTTTTAAAATGAAGATGTTTCTGTATTGTTGCTGCTTTGTTGTATTGTGTTAAAGCATGTATGAACTGTGTTTCAGAATTGAGAGTCCACAGATGTTACAATTGTGAATAAATATGTGCTGAAACTACTGCTATTTAATACTTCTCAGTTTAAGGTTTTCCTTGGCGTGATATCAGTTTTTATTGTACCAACCCAGTTTTTTTATTTTTTCATTTATCATGCTCTCTTCAAGTATGAAAACATTGTCCTTCAAGAAAACCGTATGGTGTTTTACTGTGTTTGTAACTTTATAATGGTGTTCACCTATGAAGACATTATGCTTTAGAAAGTAAATACAAAAGCGTATTTGAAGAGAGAGAAATAAAGTTTTTCAATTCAATTCAATTCATTTATTAAAGTGCTTGACAACAGCCAAAAAGGCCAATAAGAGCCAAGCACTAACAACAATACAGACATTACAATACAAAAGCAAACAAACAAAGAACTGAAAACATAACTGTACAATATTGATTTATTGCAAAATAACTCATAAGTAAAAAACTAAATGTTATAGATAAGTAAAATAATAATTATACTAAAAACAGTTTAATATTGGACAAAAAACATACACAATAAAATGTCATACTACGTAAACAATAAAAAACCATGATTATTGTTTAAAAAGCTGACTGACCTCAGTAAGCAAAACACGATCTTTGTTAAAGATGTCGATGCTCCTACAGACTGCATTGGCAGCAGAAACACGTCTGGCAGAGGGACTGGCCTTGAAATTACGTTCTTATATATATAAAGAAATTTTGATACCAAACATAAAATCTGAGTGGTTAACACCTGTGCTTTATATTCATTAGATCACTGGTTCCAATGTCAACCCAGAGACCAGCTATCCTGACAGAGGTTTTCTGTGGTTGTGATAATACTTTAAATTAGGCTATAACCATTTCCAATTCATTATTCATTAACCTTTCAACCATGTGTCATTTCTTATGTGTTTATGCTTGTCATTCATTGCATTAATATTCTGTTAAAACATTAATCTCAGAACTGAAGTCCATCTGGCAGCCCTGTGGTTTAAAATCCCTATCCCTGTATGATAGTAAACCATCTTATCATTTTGACACTAGTCTGAACTTCTGGCAGCTTAGTCAAATAAAAATATATGGCATGATGTGTGAAGCCAGTTATAGCAAGGTAGGATTGTGAACTACAGTATGGTGGTACATCTACCAGTGTTGCTAAGAGCTTTGTTATAATTTCTTCAATTATCAGTGCTATAAAATTGTCATAGTAGAATATGTATATATAGACATGCATTTTTTACCATATTGACTTGCACATTTCTCACAGTTTTGTAATTCTTGCTTCATTGTTCCTGAAGTTTAGTAATATTTCACAGTATTTAACTGTCATGTTGAAATGTAATGAAATGAATTTTACACCACTTCAGATATAAACTTTCCCACATTGTCATAAATCTTCAGTGTGTTAGGCAACAAGATAAATAATATTTTCTGTCAATTAATTGGCTTTTGCTTCAGGAAGTTGTTCTGTTTTACTACCAGGAATGTTTCAATAAGTTCTGGCTCAGTACTTGTGTTAGGTGGAAAGATGGACTTTCTATATTATATATTTATTGCCGAACAAGAATGATAGATAAATAATTATATTTGCATAAATATTAGGAAAATGCAAGCTGTGTTAATAACTTTGCACATTCCAGCCAAAAAGAATGCACACTTCTTGAAGCCAGTAAAAGGTTAGTCCCAGGAACTTTATAGGTTAAGTAACATTAATACTGTGATGACACCACCTGTCAATTATTTCCCTATCGGAGCACTCGTGGACAAGGAAATCAGGATCCTAGAGCTAACTGTGGATAGTCATGTCATTCATCACTTAACCCTGATGACAGAGATAAGTTTCCAAATTATTGCATATTAACACCATTCTCAAACAGCTGATCACCTGAGAATACTTAATTGCAAACTAAATTACATTTGGCTACTGTGGCATGTTGCTGTAGACATCAGTATGGTAATATTTCCAAAGCTATGTTCTTCAAGCATCATTACTATTTTTAGTTTAGTGGAAGCAAATATTTACAGAATGTCTAATGGTCTTGCATCATTACAAAATTAACCTGAGAAGTGGAGCCACCAATACAATCTAATGGACCCAAGAGTACAGGCATGGATACCTTACATGTGAGTGTATTTTCTGAGAAATATTAAAAAATTTGCTTGCTTTTATATTTTCTTTATAAATTCAGGCAAGACCAATTTTGAATTGTTATTTGCTATTCTTATGGGTTAAGAATATGAAGCCTGTTCCTAAGTCAGCAGTGCTTGTGCTTTTTAAATGTAATAGAATCCTTACATATTTGTATTGCAATAATATTCAACATTTTTTGGAAAATTCCAGTGGAATTTTTTCAAAATATAAGTTGCATTCACAGAGTATGGACCATGTGACAAGCCAATTTTACAGAACATTAATGCACTTACAAAAATATTGACATAGTAATTGCTACTTCAAAATTTTACTTCCATTCCTTCAGTCTTCATACAATAAAACAATTAGTAAGAAAAAGTTGTGAATAAAACAAACTTATGGATGTAGACATAACTTACCACATCATTTAATCCTTTTCAGTATATCTTGTGAAAAGGCTCATATATTTCTGGATAGCACATAAGTGGAAATGCCAGGGAGAGGGAGATGATTGTGGTTTTGTTCTGTTACAATGACAGTTTATTTGATGTTATTTTATTGAGAGATTTGTACATTATTTAGTTGTAATTTTAATTACACAAAAGGTACAAAGGTTTGTCAGTATTAGAACAATAACTAAATGAACACTGCTTCTTAAAGGCAAAGGTGCATGCAATGCTGAGTTTTATATGCTGTAGTGCAGTGTTGAAAAATATCAGAAGCAAAAGTTATTAAACCATCCATGTTCAAAACCACACATACAAAATCATACAAATGAATAAAAGAAATAAAACAAAATTATTTTTTCAATCTATGCATTCACAGAATCTATTACATAATTCAAAATATTATTAAGTTGAGTAAGCACTGCCTGACATTCCTAAAACTCATAAGAACTCACCAGATTAAGAAATTAAATATGTCAAGTGATTTTTAAATACAAATATTCGTAATACTAGTGACCAACAGTATTCCTTGGAAAATGGTTTTATGCTGGCTAATGAAATGTTCCATGGATCCTGTATCCTGAAGTTCTTATGAAAGCTGTCTAACTGTAGCAGCACTTGTAAAATACATTTTACCACTTAGCATCAGTACTGAGAACTTTCAAGCCTCTGTGAATGCAACCAAATAGGCATCAAATCAAGTAACATGAAATTGGGTTTTATTCTAATATTTTGAAAAGAATATCCAGTAAAGTGGTACAGTAGGAAAGTGTAAAAATGTATTCCCACCAAAATCATAAAGTAAGCCATATTCTTTCACCTTCATTTTTGTTCCAACAAAATAAAAAAAAATTAAAGGAATAAAGAGTTAAATAGATTACATGCAAAAGGTATGAGTTGTTTTTCAGAAGTGCACAATTTCAGTTTACTTTAATATCTAACTGCCATGTAGGGCAAAGTATTCCCATAAGTATGAAGTAAATGCCAGCTGTTAGAAGGTTAATTTTGGCTTCAAATAAGTTTAGCTATAAACTAAATAATTCATAGTGCCTGTGTACTTTTCAGCAAAAGCTTTTCCATCAATGGTTGGTGCAGAGAATGCAAATTCATCCATTCCTAACATATATCCATGTATGAAACTGGATCTGAAATGAAATAAAACCATAGCAACTTTAAATCCTTTCTTAAAACCTCTAAATGTAGTAAAGATCCATATTAAATTCAAAATATGATTTAGGTCTTAAAATGTTTCTAATTTTAAGTGTGTGAATATCATATTGAAATGTGTTGCAATGAAATGCACAGGTGTCTAAATGCTCACTATAGGGTGACAAGTAACTAATAAACAGCCTACTGACATATTTTCACCACCAGTGATTAGGTTAATTACCTCAAACAATCCATAATTCTTGAGGCAATTTTCTTCCTTCTGTGATTCTTAGCTACCCATACTCGACTGATGCCACATTTGGCTGGATATGATTCTTCTGAACAACAATCACAACCTTCAATCACACTGTTTAACATCTTGAAAGCAAAGCTGATTTGATGTGCCACTACACAGCCAGTAACTTGCTTGTCCATCACATAAAGGTAGACCTAAGGAACACAGTTTACCTTGTTAAATTGATGTGACTTTCACAGGACATTAAATATACATACAATAAAATCAGGCACGAAGAAACTGTTCTGGCAGAAAACTCAGTCCACTGACACATGATTCCACAAACTGCATTTGACTTATTTCACAACTATGAAAAACAATTTGCTCTCACCCTGTTGTGAAAATCACTTTCGTTATATACAAAATCTCTGTGGTAAGATGCTATATAGGACTCGTCAACTGGGTAACTAATTACAAGACATCATAACCCAGGCCACATTCTAAAGAATAATTTTCAAACCAAACATTGCATGCAATACCTGGCTATTGCTGAGGCCTTCAAGTGCTGAGTCTGCATATCCAAGCTCCTTATCTACTATAGCCAATACATTCTGGACTTTATTCAACCAAGACTTTGGATCACTGGGTTTAATGAGAATCACTCGTTCTGATCCATAGTAGGCAACCACTCGTTCATGTTTCCAAGACTGCAAGCAGCAAGATAACATTTTTAAACATGAGGCTGACTTTAAATTATACTGCACTGTTCCTTCTAATACAATTTCCATTAATTTAAAAATATTAGATATGTGAAATCAATCTGAAAAGAAACCAAACATATAAACTATGACAATTTATGAAACAAATTAAGAAAAATTTGAGCATGATTTATGAAAAATTTAAAGCACTCTATTTACTTGTGCATGTAATATAAAATACATAACAGATCTAGTTAAGTTATTTTTACATACATATTCACCATTTCTATATTGCAAAAGTAAATAAATTTAGTGTAATTCCTTACTTTATAACTTTTATTGTTTTTATTTGGTACAGATGATTATCATAATAACAAAGGAAAGGAGTAAAATTATTCTATACACTAATCCTTCAGAACTTTAGAACATCATGCTACATACTGTGTATTTCAAGTCATGGCCATTGTTATGGTATTTTTGATGAAACACCTCATCATCTGGATCTCCAATTTGGTACACAATGCCACATTCTTTGCACTGTGTTGCACCAAACTTCTTCTGCCCTGCATCAATGATGTATTGATAATCTCCAATTGACCTCCATGACTGTTTGTTTCCACGCAGGCTCTTCACATTGGTTAGACTGAGTGAAAAAGAAAATCGTAAGTTTCACAAAGGAACACACAATATACCTTGCATCACACAGCCTATTGAATATTAATACCTCTTCCATCAGGAATTAAAAGTATCTGACTTCTATTGCAGTTACCTAACTCCTTGTATTAAATCTTTATAGCCAACACAAACACACAAGCCCACCACAGGATACTATAGAACATTCTGTATAATTGGGATTACCAAATTCTTGGACTGTCCATCCTGTCTTTTTAAACTGGATGACGTACACACACGAAGACTTTAATAATCCTGATTGTAACACACCATCATCAGTACCTTTTAAAATTAATATTCTGTATAGTTTAAATACATTTCAATGGTGTTGATATTATAAGTGATTAAAGCAAAATGCATACTGTTGGTGCAATGTCACTCTCTACTCCATTTATAGCAAAACATTAAAATATATCAAACATCAGGTCACCTAAGTCATTTTCCTTTGAAGTTTCAACACCTGCAAAAATGGAAACTGAAATACTTGTGCATGAACCAATGGGCTCGAAAGTAGACACGAACAAAAGTGTCTTAGACTGGTTACACTTCCAGTTTTTTTCCATTCAGTGGCATAGTTTGATTCTAATCCTAATCTTCTTCACAGCCTGATGTTGTACAATGATATTTCAATTTTAAATGACTCTTCTGACAGTAAAATGTGTTATAAGACAAACCATACTATCATATAACTGAAACACCAGAAACTGTAGGTTGTCTTTGAGGTCCTGCTACAATGCAACAGCCTCTTCCAGTGTGAAGTATTACAGTAAATTTTAAAACAAAAAAGATTTTTGCATAATAATTGCTTGAACAGTTTGTAGCAACTGTCAAATACCACCAAGTTTCTTCTTCCTGTATTAATGTTTTAATGTACTGAAAATGTGGGCATGTGTATGATTCTATTATATATATCTATGTGGGTATGTATGCATACAAAGAAAATATTTCCTCTTTGTAGCTGTGTCTTCAAATCAAGTACTTACTCTGCAAGTTTATTGGCTGAAGTCTTGTAGAAAACAGGGTAATATTTATTGCCATTCTCTTTCTCTGCATTATGTTCTGTGAAATTTTCTCCTGCAAACAAAAATTCCTCCTGACTTTTTTGCATGTTTTCAGAGTCAATTTTTGCTGTGCTAGCTACAAAAGTACTCCCACTCGAGGGATTAGATAATGTCTGAGCTGTCTGCAGTAAAGGCTGATGTGGTAGGCCATCATCTATTGCCAATGACAATGTTGATGTAGTAATTGCATAAATGTGATGGTTAGGGCTCTGCAAGTCTCCCACAGCTGGTAAATTATCCTTCTTCGGACTTTCTTCCAAGTTTTTCAGCAGAATTTCAACATTGTCATGGACGGTTTCTTGCACTATCTCAGTAGTGCTCTTCTCAGTAAATATGCCATTGTTTTTGTTCAGGCAATACTTTGATATATCCGCTTTAGGCATTCTGCAGGATTTTGACTTTGTTACAGGCTTGCAGAGGGAGAATTTTCCATTGCTGACCTTTAACCTGCAATAAACAGGGTAAAAAACCAAGATTTTTTCACAAGTACTTAAAATAATTACAGAAGGAATATTACCTTGACCTCTGAATTTTAGCAACAAGCAATAATATTGTTTTATACATTATTAATGCTTTATCCAGTCAATCTGACTGGCAGTAAAATATTATTTGAAGATAATTTATGACATGCTAACTGGGATTTCAGAGCCAAGACAATATCAATTTTCCTTTAGATTTTTTAGTATACACATTGGACACAAGAGTTTAAACATGTCCATGCAGGTAAAATTTTGATAAACTGAATTTAATACAATTTTAATTATAAAACCTTAATTCCTTATTGAGCACCAATGTATTTACCATCAAAAAATATATACTTCAATCTTACATTCAACTGATCAATAAAGAATAATCAAACCTGCAAATTATACTAACTTGATATTTTTTTCAAGAGTGACTGTGGCACTTGTGTTGATCTTCAAAGTGCGTTGAGTTTTGAAGAACTTTTTTGCTGGATCTGGTGGAGGACTTGACGGAGGTGTTGGTTCCATTGTATCTGAAGTCAAAGAGATACTTGACCTCTTCAGATTGCTGCCAATAGAATATGTTTGTATACAATGAGTGGAAGGTGAATGAGCATCTGTACCAACAAGGTTCTTTGTGTCTGTACTAGAGGTCTCAAACTTGTCTACATATGAATGTATTCTGTCTTCTGGTGTAATCTTGGGCTGTGCAGTGTCAACTGGATGTTTGTATGTGAACTTCTTTTTTGTATGTTTCTTAATCCTGTGATGTACACCAGCATTGATTTCACCAAGTTTACGGCGTTTTGTTCCTTGAGATTTTGAACTGGACAGAGAGAAACGCATATGCAAATGAGATTCAGCATTTAGTGATCGCTTAAGGTTCTTGCTATGGATAACTGAAGCTACGGTATTTCTGGACTTGGAGAAATGTTCAGGAAACAGTGCTGCCCTAGCACGAGAAGTATGGTAAAAGGAAGAAGTTGGCAATGAGCTCAATTTACCAACACCTGTGGAGGCATTTAAAGGTTTCAGTACTGTGCTTGAATCATTATCTGATTTGGCTTTCTGAAGCACTTTTACTGGTGCAACTGGAAAAATGTCAGGACTTTCTCTGATTACCATTTTTTGTGGTTTTAGTTTTGGAGTTTCTTCAATTTCTTTTTCTTTACCTGCAAGACATTTGAAAGGTGTCACAAGAACCATTTTCGAGGGACCCTTTGCAGGGCTTTCTTCTACTAGCTCCATGTCAGTAACTACACCTTTTATTTCGTCTTGACCATGATTGTCAACTCGTATTTTATCTGGTGGAAATTTCTGCAATGAAGATGAGCTGAAGTCACAACTGAAAAGCCTTGGAGATTTGCTAGTTTCTGTCCTTTTTTTGACTGGTCCAAAAGGCGATTGCCGGGGCCAATGTTGATCACACTTCTTTGGTGGAGTTTCTAAAAGCCATTGTGGGGAAGGTGGTGGTGAACTATACCGATCTGGAGACGATAAGCTCAGAGGCGACATGTGTCCCAAAGTACCGTCACTGCCTTCATCTTCAGGGCTTCTTGAGAATAAAATCCTCTTTCTTGCAGATTTTGGAGGAGTGATATTCACATAACCTGGCACACTTTCTACAACTGAGGACTCCATTCAGAATTTTCAGAAACTGACGATGCACAGGCTCGCCTAGACGAGTACTTAATTAATACTCACAGCAGCGCTGTAAAATATTCCACACTTCTCCAATATGGCAGATCAAACAGAAGTGTACATAAATTCAATCACCTTTGTCATTTGAAATTATACTTCCATTATGCACACAATGAACTTTCAACTAACCGGTCATTTCTTTCCCGCGTGAAGAGGTTTGTTCATTACATCACCTATTTATGTTCTGTGCTGATACACTGGTTCGAAGCTAAAAATACTGAACTCAAAATCGTGGTTTACTCTAGCAGTAACGTTGGCAGCGCCTAAAATCCGGCCAAAGAGATTCTGTATTTCTCTTAGCCTTTACTTTCTGACCAACAAATTATGTATGATCTTGTTGATCTGTGAATAACTTGGATGCTTTCCATTCCTCTCACCTGATGGTCGGCACGAAGTGTGCATTCCATAAAATAATAATAGGAATGTAATTAAGAAAGGAGTAGAGAAGATCCTGAAATACAGGGACCTTCTCATTGAAATACAGAGAATATGAAAAGTGAAAGAACAACAATCCTAATAATTATAGGAGCAACTGGAACTGTCAGCAAATCACTTACAAAATATTTGGCCAACATCCCGGGCGAACACGACATCAGGGAACTGCAGAAGACCGCCATTTTGGGATCTTCATACATCATTCGAAAGACGCTGTCATAAAATAAAATTATATAATACATGTAGCACTTGCTAAAAACAATATGGATCCCGGAAATAGCTGCTGCCTTATGTACCTTAGGGACAAAGTCTGTCTCGGGTACATGGAAGTACATACCCCATAAAGTGGTGAATAGATGGGATAATAATAATAATAATGAGATTTTCACAGTGATCATATTAATCTTCCACTCGTAGTTGGTAAATGCTATAGTCCTCTGCTTGCAACGTGCCATCTGATATCTGTTTTAATGGAGACCACACAGAAGAATGCACTTTATTTTCCTTCATAGTCAGTTTGTCTCACTAATAATGAGGTAATGGCGTCGGTGAAATCAAACTCGTTTCAAGTGTCATTGCTCTCGTTCTGTTGCTATAGTAGTAAGTCACCGTCCGTAGAACAGATCATTACCGTTGTTATTATTTGTGCCTTGGGCAGGGTATTCATAAGAATATAGGTATTATCTACGTGGTAGCTGTATTGTCTTAATTTCCAGAGGAGTTCCGGAGCCAGGCCTGAAGCAGTTAATTTTTGTCATTATTTTTGTAGTAATCTTTTATAGTATATTGATATAATCTGTTTTAGTATGCATACTCTGTTGGTTTTGTAATGAGGTTTCCGATAACAGTATAAATGGCGGGAATCAACAGGTACTTTGACTTTTGTTTTTAAATGTATTTATTGCATTTGTATATAGTGCATCAGCTATGAAATTTTTTACAGCTATTGTCGAACAGTTGAAGATGTGCAGAATGTTATTCAGCATGCAAAATTGTCTGATGATGAACTGCATCCACTGACCCAGGTGTTGAGTTTTGCTCCGAAGATTGAAGTTCAAGAAAAATACAAATTCCTAGAGTTAGACTCAACTCTACTGAATAATTTGCAGAATGGACAAAGGTATATAATTAATCTGGTTGGAAACTACTTCAGAATATGGTGATGTCTATTAATAATATTGATGCCACTGAACAGTGTCTTTGAGCCCAACAATGGTATATAACACTTATGTCAACTGTGATTTGTAAGATTTGAAACTTTTATGGAGATTGAATGTAGTAGAGTCTTCTCAGATGATCAGCAACTGAGAAGACTTCACTGAGTCAACTATGGTAAGTTGTTTTACTTTTATCCCACAGTTGTAGGTTCTTAAAGTAAAGTGTTAGGGCAGCCTGGCCCACATTTTCAGGTTGAATGAAATGGGATTGAGTTCATTGAGACTGTATAGTAGGTCTGTTGCAATTTCTCTTGTAACTTCATGATCTTCCCTCTCAGTAATAACACTGTTTTCTTTACTGATGATATTAGCGTAATAGTCAAACCTATGTTATAAAACTATTGAATTATATATTTTTTGCTGTGAACAAGTAGTTTATAGTTATTAAACTTACTAGCTATAGATATACAAGAAAACCAAATTTACTTTGAAACAAATTAACATAAAATCAATGAGATGTGCAGAAGAGCAGTGCATTTGAAAAGTAAGTTGTTCATTGGTGACAATGTATCAACTGTATGCCATCTTCCAGTGAAGAGACAGCAAGGAATGTGGTTGAGAAAACAGGTTAATCTTCACTATTCTGCTGCTCTTTCAGGAACATAAATTGAACTTTCTTTCACCCTAGTCTGAGTAACAATTTAAGATGATGTCTTCTGGGTTGTTGTGCCATGTAATCTTGGAAAATGACTGATGATTCAGAGCTGCTTACTGCTTCCATTATGAGGGCAATATTTCACTTGGGTAATAATTATCTGAAAATAATACTGATGTTTTAGCTTGCTCAGTGCAAGTTGGCAGCCTTAATAATTTTCTCACCCTCTCTTCATTGAAAGGTAGGATGATTATGAACAGGAAGAAATGGAAGGAAACAAAATAATATTCTAGAATTTGCCTTGAGAGATTGAGGAAAACTGAAGCCTTAGGTTGGCTGCTCTCTCACGTAAGATTCAACCTGGATAAAAATAAGGAATTGACCTCTATAGCATGATATAATGTGATTTGATAATAATCTTAGGGCTTACCTGATACACCAGTCTTATTATCCATTACAGATAACATATCTAAAAACATTTCAAAGTTCTGTGTGAGATTTCAGGTTCTCATAGGGAAGAGTATAATGATGACACACTTCTGGGATGTTGAATCATGTAGTCTTTTAGATAGTGACAAATGTGTATTGAGATCTTCTAAAATGTCAGTAAATATTTACCAGAGTACATGGTGGAACATCCCAGGAGACAGCTGTTTTCATTCAGGAGGTCTGTTTGTTTTTAAAAGGTTCTGTTAATTATATATGTATTGGAGTTTCATTCTCTTATTTCCTGTGGAACTTCAATTTATGTATACCTTGCAAGCACACACGTAGTTCGTGAGTGGCAAGATCTAATATAGTTTTGTGCCTTTTAGTTTGGTATTTCGTGGCACCAAAGATGAGAATGCGGTCTTATGTACAAATAAACAAACATATGACGTGAAGGAGGCAGAGACATCTAATTCATTACTTCTCTTGCCTGATCTTAGGTGGCCAGCACAACAAACTGTTGCTGAAACAGGAAGAATGTTGGAAGAGAAGCAGGTAATACATTTTTGTTATGGTCAAAGTACCCTGCATCTAACAGAATTGGAAAATGCTAGTGCTTTAGCTCTTACCACCATTAAGAGACTGTGAATTTTTATAATTACTGTTATGAAACTAAAAGTGTTGCTTTACGAGAACGCTTTAATGCAGAACTTGATGGTAGGCTTTTTAAAAATGATCTTTCAGTAATCTTGTATTTTTCTTGAGGATGTTTTTAGAGTACAGTAACCATTTGTGTTGGGTAGTTTGAAGAATTCTTCAATGACTTACTGACCCAAAATAAAATCTGAATTTATTGACTGGGTGGTGGGTTTAGGTAAGTTGGAATGATTTATGCTAGGACTGATAATTGTAAATGAAACCAGTTTCAAAGACAGGTTAACCTGGATATATTAAATTCAATTCTTTATTATTAATATGTTGCATCAACAGTAAGATGGCCAGTTGTGGATATAACACAAGGTCAAAATAATAAATGCAACTAAATAATAAAGCTATCAAGAAATTATATAACTATAACAAAGGTTAACACTCGTAGGCAACCAACTAGTGAGCATCAAGGAAAAAATTACTTAAAAACATGCTGCTGTAAAACCAAATACTTACAATTGTATCACTGCACACTTATAGGTTATATATTGTCAGATGACAGAATGTTCAGGAATGATGAGTGAATTAAGGAGGATGTAGAGGGAACCAAAATAATGAAATTTCTTTTGTCTGAAAATATTGAGGAAACCATGAAAAATATTAGGATAACCAGTGTCTGGTTTGAGATTTGAATTCATGATTTCCTGTATCTAAAGCATGTGTTCTAGGCACTGCATTACTGTCTTGGGTGTGATAGAATTGCAGCTGGGAAGATGCATAATAGTTTACGTCTTTAATTAAAGGGAGACTTATGTATCTGCATCTGTTTTAGTTGATCATAATTTTATTACTTATTAACAGGTATTGGGAGTATTTCATAAATATTATGAACTTAGAATCTGTAAACCAAAACTTCGGAAGGTGCACCAGTTGTTGGAGAAATGTCTGTATCGAGGTCCTGAGTATGAAGATGATATTGTGAAAACTGGAGTAAAGTTATATACGTTCCAGGATCTACTGGATAATGTGCAGGCTAGTAAGCTAGAACTGAAAGCAGAACTGAAAGAAAATATGGCCTTCTGTATAAATGGTTAGTCTGTTGCTTAAAAATATAACTCTGATTATTATAAAGTTGATAATATAGTAGTACAGTCCAGTGGTGGTTTCTTATGAGCACAATAATTAAATGAACTTTCAGGTTCTATGAAAAAGGCAGGTTTGACTAGCTGAGTTAGTATTAGTAGCTTCTGAAGGAGGACTCTGCTCCAAGAATTAGTTTTAATCTTTTGATTTTATTACTCATTTGTCTATGGTCCTCTGAGATAATCCCTATACATTGAAGGAAGTTGTTTTAATCACAGAACTCAGTGATGAGATAGCTATGGAGAAATTATGCAGTGGCAGAAGAACTTGTGTTGTTTCTTCCTAGAGAGTGTCAGATTTAAATAATTCTTTCCTCAGATTTGATGTTATGAATGCAAAGTGTTTTCTTGATTGTTTGTTTATTTTGTTCTTTTATGAGTTCTAGTCCTTGCATGGAGGTTACACAAATTGTGGTACAAAGTGTGACAAATTTTGTTAGTGTAAAGTAGTACTAATTGATTGATATATAAGTCTGAGGAAGATAGTGTTAGCACATCTGTAGATGATCTCATTGTGCTTATACTAAGTTGATCACAAATAGATTTTTTGTAATAGATATTGTTATTTTATGAATTGCATTTTTCTGTAGCAGTAGTCGTATAATCCTGCATGCATGATGATTTCCATTATATTAGGTGCATGGCGTTTCTTGGAGCATGAATACCATTTTCGCGTACTGTCATACATCCTAAACTTTGTGGATGAGAACTCCTGGCCTATCAACCAGGTTAACAAAACAGAAACTTTGCAATCTCTGGCTGCCTTAGTACCAATGGATATACTGGACCAGTGCTTTTCCTGGTATGCAGAGGAGACAGTGGCAGCCAGCAAAGAAGGTCAGTACTACAGTTTAAAATAGCATGAGAATTTATCAAACTCACAGTTTCTCTTCTGGTGTTTCATGTCACTTTGGTATTGTTCAAGACTGTCATTGCATAATGACAATTTTTTAAAATGAAACCTATAGTGAAGTTTATAGAGCTAAACATTTGTCCAATACATTTCCTCTTCAGAATATAGTTTTTTCCGCTTTATGAAGTTTGGTTCCTGAAGTGCAACCATAATATCCATAAACAAAACATTAAAATGTACTGTGTAGTTAGTTCTCACATTTATTCCCAGCTTAGAAGATGGAAATTTCTTATGAGCCCCCCCTACCCTATCACTTGGAGTACTTCTTAGTATGATCCCTACGCTTTGACCTGTCCGACAAGGGAGGCCCTACCAGTAGCTACGCTACTGCTGGCATAGCTCTCAGGGTCATGGGGATACGCAAACTCCACCACCCACGTTAAGGTCCCGTACTCCGTAGGTGGAGATGTTTTATATATATTTACTAAAAATTAAAACAGCATTCCAGATAGATGACATTTCATGCACTTGATATAAATCTTTACAAAAAAAAATTGAAGTTGTGAGAAAAGTGGAAGCAGATCCAATTGTTTCATGTGTTCTTCCTACCTTAGCAGTTCAAATTTAACAGGCTTTTTAAAGAAAGTCACATTCAGTAAGTTTTAAGATATACTTCTACCTGTATAGAAAATGTAGTTAGAAAAAATGAAAATGACACTCAAAATCAACTCTATTTCACACACATACATATTTGGTTACCATTATGTAACAAATTAGTTGGTAAAGCACAAAACTTCTGTGCAAGAATTGATAGTATTGGTTGATTATGATCAGTTATGGAACATTTATTTCCACCTGGCCAATTTGCATTATCCTTTGTTTCTCTGTTCTCTGTGTTAGATTGTGAATACAATATAAGAAAGAAGGAAGGTGTTAACATTCTTTGTGTTGTAGTTTTTAACATTATTTGAGTGATAAAATGAAAACTTGGCTCTATGTTAGATGAAGAGGAAAGCAATGATTTTACAAGAAAAATTAAAGTGCTAAGAAAAGTAGATGCAAATACAACTCATATATTTTAAGTAAGAGCAAAGTAATAAATAAAAGTAACTGACAGTGACTTTTTATTTTTCCTTAATAAAAATAATAGTAATGGTTATCTTTGCCAGTAATAGTCTTTATCTGTTACTGATGTTTCCTTGTTTCTTCCAGGGTCTTCAGTAATGTATAAAGTCTGTTTTTGATTTAATTTGTAATTGTGTAATTTCTTTATGACTGGAAATGGTGTCAGCTGTTGTGTCTCATGAAATGCAATTCACCTGTTATTTATGTTTCAGGTGAGCCATTGTATAGATTGCTAGAGGCAAGAGTATGTCGTTTCTTAGCTGAAGTTTTGTTGCGTCAGGCAGGGAAGTTTAATCTGGAAGAGTTTCTTTTATCATGGCAGCAAAGTGTGCCTGAAGGTTAGTAGATTAAATATTTTGATGTGGATGTTTTGGAAAATTAGTGAAGTTAAACCACATTTCTGAAAAGAAGAATCCATACTCTTATGTGTGGAAACATGATGTTTTTGCTTCCGTACAGGGGGGTTACCTTTTCTCCATAAAATGAAAAATTTTATGGGTGTTAAGACATTGGTTGAATTTCATACAGCTTCTTATACATTAATATTCTGCATTCTGATTTATAAGGGTGATAAAAATCTGTAGCACAACTTCCTTCTCAGGGGAAGAAAAGCTGTCGGTCCCATGTCATAGATTTATGGCATGTAAAAGAACCTTACGAACATGAATGAGTTGTTTTGTGAGCAGAATTTAGTGGCCATTTCTCAACCATGTCTCCTTATTCTCTACTGGATGGCTCTAGCAAACAAATCAGGACAGGGTAGAAATTGTGCAGAGGCAGTGGGCTTGTTACACACTACTCAAAAATGCATTTCAAGACTAAGGACAAGTTGCTTTGAGCAGCTGTCCCGGAATGGGCCAATGGTCCGATCCTTATAGCGGAAATGAATGAATGAATGTGAAAGAAATAATTCAGTTCTGTGTGGCTTAAAGAATTTGCCTTGTGTGTGAGTGTAATTTGTTGCAATGATTACATTTATTTTGTAGGGATGCAAACTTCAGAAAAATATCTGGAAGGGATGGCTTTAATGGACAAGAATTCTAAACCAGAAGTTATATGGTACTTCTCTGAAGCTGACTTACCTGAAGATATTAATGAAAGAATTAGAATTCTCTTCCAAACACGAGAAAAATGGACTCTGGATGAAATTCGACCTTATGTTCAGTAAGTTTTTGTCTTATTCTGAATCTCTGATAGTTCCATGCAATATAAAATACCAAAGTATTCTGCTGGAACAAAAAGCCACATATAAATTGCTTTATTCTACTGGTAATATAAAAAGTTGACTAGAGTGATGTATTTTCTTATTGTATGAATTTAGAACAAGCTTTTCCCTGACAAATATAAAACAGTCTTATCTTCGTTACAGATAAACATGGTAGTTGTGTGAAAATATTACATTTCATAGTTGTCATATCACTTCATCAAGTGAGGTGAGTGAGCTGTTTGCGTAGATCATAATTTCTAGTAATTCTGTTAAATATTTTTTCTTCAGTTTTCAATGTGTCTTGTTGCAGACGACTGGCCACTGAAAAGGTGAATGTGAACGCATTGCTGACAAAATATGCGCGGGCTTCTTCTGTTGGTGGTGTGAGATATTACAGTGCCAAGCATGCTAAATAACTGTGGTGTTCATTCTTCTGTTACATAATGTAGACAGTTCATTAGTCTTTGAAGAAAAACCATATTCCCAGATGTCACGTAAGATATGGATGACTGAAAGTACACTGTAATTATCTCCAGCTTATGGAGTAAATCTGAAACGTGTTCCAGCTTTTCATTTTTTTCCTGGTTGTCATTCTTTCTTGTTTTAATTAGATCATCTGTTCATGAATCCTCAGATCGTTCCTTTTGGAAATGTAGCCTTCTGTAGCCCTGAATTGTCTTTTTGTTATTGAAGTAGAGATGCAAACAATAAGAAATGTTTACCACTTGCACTCATGTACAAGTAATTTTATATCATTATAATTCCACTGAAAATATTTTATTGTCACATAGTTATAAACAGTATTGTCTGATATTTTAAGCTGCATAACCTAGCCTTAATTCTGACGGTGAACTGAGCCCCTTCTCTTCGTACACTCCCAGTTTTCCAAACTGAAGCTGGCTATTTCAGTCTCTAGAAAGTAAGACACTTTAAATTTTAGCTGAGAAATGCCAAACTTTATTCTTGTGGTATAATAAAATAAGAAAATGTTATACTGTCTTTATATATAAAAAAATTAAGGGTCGTCTGGTTTGTCCATTCTGTACGTTGGTTAAAGTGAAACCTACTCTCATTTCTCAAGTGTCAATTATTGATTACATGTCGTAGACGAGCAAGATGGTAGAAAACGACTTGATGTAAAACATTGAGATCTTACTGCTATGCTTCATTGGATGTGGGCTGTGGCATTACATTATGAAAAACCTAAAATGATCCTATTACAAAAAAAATTTGGTGGACAGAACAGTGGAAATAGAATATTATTTTTTTGATAGTATTTTGCCATTTCGAGATTTTTTTATTATTATTCTGTGTTGTCAATTATGTACAGGCTTATGTATCATGTCAGTATGTGTCAGCCTTGAATAAATTTTGAAATGATGGATTTTTTTGAACTTGGTATGAATGTCATACCACTAGAGGCCATGACACATTTGTACTTTTTTTAATTTTAGGCCAATATGGTAGGTAGCTGAGCAGACTTCAAAGGTAGGAGTGTCGCTTATCCTTGATCTGATCAACCTAATAATATTTGAAATTAAAAGTCATTATTGCAACCAACTTCACTGACATGTTTTTTTATGTCACAATGGAGACATTTATTGAGCTGTACAATTTAAGCTTAGTTAATATAAGGTACTAAATGATGTAGCTATCTTAATTTTGTATTACAACTTAGTATGGGCTGTCTATCGTCTAAATTACAAAGCTATAAAATTAGGACTTTTCGAAAGCTGCTACTTCCGTCATCAGGCAAAATGGGGGAAGAGGATAGGAAATCTATTTGTTGGGCCGCTGGTTGAGATAGCCTCAGACCTGGATCCAGGGTTCCAGTAACAAATTTTCTAGCCGTAATGTATCATGATTCACACAAAAGCCACAGGTCCTCGGTGGACGCCTGTTATTGGAACCCTAATAATACCCGTTAACTGCCGAAAGCTTGAGATCGTTCTGCAATCTTCTGAAAACCATTGAGTCTAAATACCCCAGAGGTAAACGAAACAAGTTCCTAATACCGCCTTTCAGGAGTCAGTTTCTCTTTTATAAAATCTAATTTCCAAAGAATTTAATACTGACTTTATGGGCCCTCTTACAGTCTTCAAACTAATGTTGCAAAGAGTTGTCAATATTTTTCGTTCTTTGGCTTGGATTTTGACCTCATTTCATCCTATTCGTTTTCTTTGTATACGTGAATACTTTCTTTCCAGATCTGAGCTTTCCGTCTTTCTTGCCGTTATTAAGCGTCTTTTTTGGGAATTATCTTCACTGAGTGTGCTGTGATTTCTCTTAGTGGTTTAGGGAAGCATTTAAAATTATTATTGATATTGAATTGTAGCACCCTCGTGTTTTTTGCGAAATATATAAGAATATATATGCGTCTTATGCACAACAAACAGTTTTATTTTTACTCGATAGATTACATAGTTAAAATACAAATTGTTATTGTTTATTTGATTTATAATATTGTTCTAGTTTCCTTTATTTCTAAATATTTCATTGTATTGGTTGTAACTGTGCAAGATGTTCAGATGTTAAAGAAACGAAACCTATGATATATTATTCTGTGAGGTATTTAAACGTTACTTGAAATGTATCTGGCAACTGTGCCGTTGTGAAGACAGCAATTGTAAAACTCTGCCACAAATATTTTATAGTCCTACATATGAATGCGAAAGCCACATTTATAAAAAAAGTTTACTCGTCACTCGTTATACACTTCCATGATAACTCTGTCATTATTTTTTGCACAAGCTGGCGCATAACAAAGCAATTCTGACAGCCAATAGTATGATATGAACGAAATTATATATATATATATATATATATATATATATATATATATATATATATATATGAGAGAATGAAACAACTCCCTACTAAAATGTTAACTCGCAGTCTCATTGTTCTCATGAATAGTTAGCACTAATAAATTTCGGTGCAGTGAATTCTCGTGAGATGACAATATTAGTTACTCGTTGCTTCTCTGGTAAATATTCCACCGTTTTTCAGTAAGTGACTTTTTTCTTACAAATATTAGTCAACCAGAGTGAGAAAATAACAGGTAAATGGGAAATGTTAATAATGATGCGTTTCACAGTTTAAATGTTTAATTTGGTATTGTTAATTTAGTTCAAGAGGAGTGATGTTGCGATCATGCAGTGCGCGGGAATTAAAGAAATTGCACGTTTAAAATGTGTTTTAAAATCCTCTTCATAACGAAGAGAGGAATAAGTTACATATTTGAACCAAACTTCTTCCACGGATTATTGGCGTGTAAGTATAAAGCAGGGGGAGTCGCTGCATAGAACTTTTATGAGTTTTTGAACGTAGAAAGTAAAATTAACTCGTAAGTCGGAGGCTACGGTTGTCCATTTGCGTGTTCCAACCCTGAAACTACGGAAATTAAGATGAAATTTGGTATTAAGCAGTTTTTCCTATACAGACCGTATGAGTCTGACACAGGGTTTTTACTTTTCACAGCTGTAATAGGCGTACGTATCAGTTGCGGTCCTTTTTTCTTTCTGTAGAGTATTTTTTAATATAACTATAATCCCACTCCACTTCCCAATTATATATTACAAATTTTTATTGGGATAGATGTAAAATTAATATAGCCTATTATTATATTGTTTTTCCGCAAGACCTGACTTCTAGACCAGGATTCGCCACTGGTTGTTACTTCATTTTAAACATTCACAACTCATTTCAGAAGCTACTGACAAATTGCTTCTAAGCTTGTCGCTATTGCTTCATTCATGCATTTCGACACAGAAAAATATGAACTGCATTACTAGCGCCTGCGAATATGAAGTCCTGGCTTTCCAGAAACGTAATTCTTCTGATTAAATGCTGTCGAAAGCGGGAAATCATATCTGGATCGTGAAAAATGTCTTGGATTTTGACTGACCAATTCCTGTTACATTGTGCGTGAATTTGTTCGTTAGTTTATTATAAACACATACATTAGTGGCAATACTAGTATTGAATTTTCTGAATCCTAAATTTCACGAAGCAAGTGGCAAGTGATTTCAATAGGTCTACTTGTTGAAATGTTTGCAATTAGTTTCTAGACACAATGAAGATATTTATCGCTTTGTATACTGGTGGAAGAGGAAATATATTGACTACTTGCGTCGCGTTTATAAAGTTTTGCTCGACATTTCATAGTATAGATTTACAATAGTATATTTTGTTCACAGAATTTATTTTAACATATGAACAGACTGGCCATTCGTTGTTGGGTTTGGTCCAGATCCGAAAAGCACACGTCCAAGCTATGTCTGAGGCCAGGAATCAGCTTAGAGGACGTCCAGTACAAAATCAGTCTTCTGTACACTTCGAACTCTGTTTAAAACATGTGGTCAGTCTGTGGCCCACCGAAAAGTGATGAACTGAGAGATATTACACAACTGGGGAGAGAGCTGTTCCCCACTCCATCAATGTCACAACGAATGACGGGACGACTACTCTCCAGTGCATAAATCAACGCTAAAAGTCGATTTACTGTGGTCCAAATAAGCAAAATTTTCGAACTGCCCCGTACACTATTTCACGATGTTCTAAGTTTATGCTTGCAAGTGTCATGCAAAGCGTATTGTGTAGAGCATCAGTTCATATGGAGTCTATTTTATCACATAACAACAAAATGCATGGGGAAAAGTGATTGAGCTATTTACGGCCGCCCAGCTAATCAAGAAATTACTCATCTTTGATGGAAACCTAAAGTACATTGTCTTCTGCACAAGAAACTGCCGACCAGTTCCTATCCTGACCTAGATGAATCCATTCCACACCCTCAAATTATATTTTTAAATCGACTTTAATACACCATGTCATCTACGTCTTGTTCCATGTGACCTCTTCCCTTCTGATGCTACTTGCCTGGATAATCCTAGTCTTCTTGATTTGATAAAAATAAACTTTATTCTCGTAAGTTTGCATTTTTCATGAAAAATAGCCTTGTACATGCGAATAATGTCCATAGAGTTCATAAATTTGTAATGAAAATTTAGAGAGAAACAATAAGAGTAAGAGAAGATATTGTGTAGAATACAAATACTGAGGTGGTTGGACACATAGATCAATGCGCGATAATATTGGTCAGAACAAGTAATTTGCTAAACCAAAAATAGGAAAAGTGAAAAAGGAAAACTGAAATCGCAATAACGATGGTGTTCTCATAGATAGATACCAACGTATAGGAGAAACACACTGTCTCCATCTTCAGGGCCATTGATAGAATGATTAGTAAAATTTAAATTGGAAAGTATATGGAAGGAAACAGTTGTGGCCTGATGTAAAATATATTTTAGTATTGGCTGGGGTGACTGAGAAGAATCACAAAACTTCTGTCACGATAGCCGGCCTCCAGATTGACATCCGAACTTGGAACCCCTGATTGCAAAGCAGGAATACTAACAACTCAGCATCTACGTTCGGTCAAGTAGGATGCACGGGTCCACATCCTGCAGTTGTATGACGTACGAACAGTTTATTATGTTTTACCACAGGTGTTCTCAGCTAATAATGTAATAGCACATTGCCATCTAATTCAATCTGATAATGGCTGCAAAATAATTAACAAAATTCTGTCGCAGAGATGATTGATTGATGTGAGGTAATTTGCAAATTAAACTGTATGCACATTAGCGAACGAAATGGTTAAAGAGGTCAAAGGGAATTTGCACAAAGTGCACGAAGTAAATTATGTCCTTGTATCTGTCTGTCCGTTTCTCTATTTGCATAGCTTATTATGATTGCGAAACTATTTAACCAGTATCTGTTAAACTTGGTGCTGGGAGTGTACATTATAAATTCCTGAGAGATTTAGTCTTGCTTTCTTTCTACCTACATACATACAATTTGTACTTCACATAAAGCTTCAATAGGTTTCTTTCGACTGTCGGAAACAAAGACGCGTGTCATAAAATAATGGTCCATAATGCAAAATATAGATCTTATCTCGAAATGCAATCTTTACTTTAAACAGATACCATGTGTCAACAGATTACATGTAATAATTCATGATTGCAGATTTTAATATTTATGTAAATTGTTGTAACTACTGTGCAGTTGTATATGGATTACTAGTGTATTTGACTATAGAAAGTTGGTATTCTTATTATGACCTGTTCCGCATCCATGGCTTGAACTGTGAAGGATTCATGGAATTATAAATTATATTTTGTTTTACTCTATTCTTATAAATCTGGTGCACAATGCACGATCGCAAAGAATGTATTTAGAAACCGTTTGCTTCATAGAGTATTCTTCTTCACACTTGTTTAGAATGTATAACTGTGTGACTATTAAACGGGTGGTTTCCAATAGCTTTACTGTAAATGTACAACAAATTGCGCCAGAGAGTAGCAGCATTACCTGTTTCATGAGCAGAAAATTGCTTCACTGAAAGTGACTGAAGACTGTTTCGTATCTGATTAGACGTCTTGATCTGTGAGACCCGCGTGGTTAGTTGTTCGTGGGAAGGTTATGGCTGATATAATAGATTAAGAATAGTGCGTTACGCGAAAATATGTAGTAACTTGACACGTGTGCATGTATACAAACGTGAATCGTGGGAGTAGTAGAGAATTGGACAACTGCATATAAAATGTTCATCGTTTAGGTTAAAACCTGGTGTACTATGACATGCAGTCCGTTTCGTTCCACTTCTTCATACAAGCAGCCAGGCATTTTGAAAAATGGAGGAAACCAATGGGCGTATAAATGATACTTGCAGTTTTAGGTAGACGTGATAAAAGCAGGTGTATGAACTTTATGTGATTGTGTTTAGCAAGAAACGGAAATGTGTTTTGAAGAACTATGGGCAAGATTTTATTTGCAGCAGTGAACGCAGTTTGAAACAACAAATACTAATCCTTTCAGTGACTTTCAATTTGTAAACCCAACTCATGGAGACCAGTCAATGGCAACTGGACCTGCGGTTTGCCAGAAAATCCTCAGAACAAGACTGGATACACCCGTAAGTGAAACTTTTAGCTGTATGCTCTCAATTAGTTTATTGACATTTTGGTTCGCAGATACCAGCTGCATTAAATTGATCTGTGTTACGGCCAATACCAGTAAGTAACCCCAGTTTCAATGACAAGTTAAGCGGGTTATATGAAGTGTAATCAACTAAATGAAGCCACCAAAATGAGCATGTGGCCATCGTAGATTAAAACGATTGTTTTTGATTGTTAGCAAGTTTATTTACTCGGTGTTAAAATATATCTACAGTAAATTTTAATAATATTGCACCTATAGTGGGTGTTTGTACCACTTCAATATAGAACATCATCAAACAGTTTTAACTATAGGTTCTATTTTAATATTGGCATGGCGTCGGGTTCTGTGTCGTCTAAGATAGTCTTTTGTGATATTGTTTTCAGTCTTTATCAATTCAAAAGTCGGGCAACAAGGAATTGGTGGTAAACTGTCTCTGGCTTCAAAATACAGAAGTATATACGTCTATTATAAATTGACGTTAAAATTGCATTATGCTTTTATTAATGTTCATCATTAGCCGCACGTTGAAGAATTATAATTCATGCTCCCGACAATTTTAATTAGTAGTCTATACAGTTTTGCGAACCCCATGGTCGAAAGACTTTCGACCATGGCGAACCCATTAGCACACTTTGCGTCTTACTTGTAATGTAGTCCTTTAAAATTACCTGTATCCATAATTACTCTCCAGAAAGATTGAGTCGTAATATGAAACGGCATGCCGACAAACATTGTGCTGAAGTACAGTGAGCCGACACACTTTTGTAGTTATACGCAATTGTCACTTGACTGCCCCCAGCAAGCGCTACATGACTTTCCCGATATGAATATCACTCCGTAAAAACAATAAAATAAACTTGTTATAAGAAGATATGAAAATGATGTTCTTGTACGTGTTATCTGAATCTTTCTCGGGCTACCAGCTGAGTAAGGTGGTTTAATGGAGAAAACATCTACGTTTCGAGAATCTTCTTCGTCCACATCCTCAGTGTACTGAAGTTGTACTCTGTGCAGTAGGTACCCTGAGGATGAGGACGAAGATTCTCGAAACGTAGATGTTTTCTCCATTAAACCACTTTACACTGCTAGTAGCCCGAGAATAATTTATTATAATAATGTTCTTGTACACCCACACACTTTCTGTGCCATTTAAATAAGTTGAAATTCACAGCTTCGTCGATTAGGCCCATCTCGTCTAATGTTTCTTCAGTAAGCACACGGCGTTCTTTTTAGAATGTTTCTTATCCAAAAGTGATCCATTAGACGTGACTTTTTTAGTTTATGGATTCCTGATGTATTTGAAATTGTGATTCCGAGAAATTTACGACGTAATTTTTTCCGACGCCTTCCACCACATTCATAAAAAACACGCTGTTCAATTGTATATGGAACGATATCCACACTCAAACACACAATAATAATCAGCACTTAACACAATGTCGGACACAGATGCGCTGGAAAGCGAATCATTTTGCGGCAACTTCTGTTAAGTGTTGGTCTGAATCTCGCACAAGTGACTGTTGCGTGTATGTCAGCAAACACACTCTATAAATTATATCCAGAAATTCAGTGTCAATAGTTTAAACAATTATTGAATAATTCTCAAAAGATCGCTCTAAGATCATTAATGCGTTAATTCATGGTACAAGGAGTATTCATATTTTATTTTCCTGCATAATAATAATCATAATACTGACACTCATTGTGACGTCTATAGTGTCATTAGCATCGCATAAACAGATTCGTATCTGCAGTAAATCAACATCAAGACTACTGAAATACGCAGCGTAGAAATTAACTTATTTATAAGTGCATGTACTCCACTCCATTCTAGTATACATTTTTAATCCTGTTTTAACATGAATCTGAAGGCGTTTCTTGCTTGTTTGGTAACTGACGTAGGTAGTGAAACTTCTCGCTCGTTAGTACTGACTTAATTAAGGTATTCAGCTTTTCTTTTACGGGAAAGGAGAAAAGTAATAAGAACAACAGAAAAAGTAATGAAATGTTGAAAAGAAAGGGACATTGTTTCGCAGACTATTCGTAATAAAAATGTGACCGAATATTCCGTGTCCGGTGATGTTTATTGGAACACATGTGAAAATTCTGTTTGAATGGTCTAATACGACGAGACAGTGATTGTGTGCCGCATCAACACACAGAAGCGAGCATTCAGCCTCCAATTACCGATTACAGTTTGTCATCCCATGAGCAATCTGTTCTTGCCACTGGCATCGTAACAAAGTTGTGCTTCATTATAAATCAGATGAATGGAGGTTAATCTATCAGCTTTTGGAATAAAACTGTGGCTGAGGAAGTTTAGTGCTCTAATGCGGATTGCGTTATGCCAGTAGCACAATGCCCTTAATATACTGTATGCAAACCGAGAGAGAGGACATTGTGTATGATAGTATATTTGGACCCATCCTACATTATTTCATCGACTCAACAGCTCTGACTGCTAAGACGTCCTTCAGCATTTCAGAACCGGAAGGCTCTTTACCATGTTAAAAAAGACCGATTTTTTATGTTCTTCTGAGTTAGTTATTTCTCAAAGGTCTGTTTTATATTACCATCCGATTCACGCCTCGAAGTGGTATCTGCTCCTAGGGATTTCCAACCAAGATTGGAATGTAGGATTTGTGGTTCTCACGGCGGTTAGCTGGAAGATGGCCGTCTTCTGGGTTATAGCGCCGTATAGTCTGGTAGAAGTTTATCGACGTTATAGATGTCCATCATCAGGGCGATGAGCAAGCCGCTCGCGTGGAATCGGTTTGAGACACAGGAACCAGTCAATCTAGGCAAGGTCAGAATTAGGCGAGTCCCAGGGAGCCATTCGGAAGGGGGGGGGGGAACCACAGCATGGCCAGCTGTGTGCTATACTAAAAATTACCGAGGCGGCACTGTGGGCTTGTCTTCGGTTGGAACTCGGTCGGGTGCACGGCATTTCTGAGGTACTTCTGTCTTCCCAAGCGAAAGCCGGGCGCGTATGTCTTTAAATAGGCAGCCTCTCTCCAAAACCGTAGGCATTTTTTTATTGCTGCGATAGGGTAATACTGTCTGTGTAACTGGGCCTCTAATGGACCAGGTGTTTACATGAATGAATATGGAATGGCGGTGGAATGATGTTGAATAGGAGAAACCTAAGATCTTGGAGAAAATCCTGCCCCAGTGGCACTTTGACTACCACAAATCCACAGATACCACCTGGATGACCTTTACGCGAACCCCGGCCTCCAGCGATTAGGCGCCTGAGCTATGGCACGGCCAAACCTTTGGCTTACCTACTCATATCGTTCAATCTTGTCTGACACTGTTAATTTCTGCAGCTGTAGCATCGTCGCCAAATAATAAAATGAAACACGTTTAAAATAAATACGTTGCATAGCCTACAACAATTTAGCGTGCAACAAAATAGTTTTGCGTCATAAGGGCCTCTTTTGTTTACTTGCACGCAAATTGCTAAAGTGGCTGCATCATTAATTTTAGATTACACTTCCAAATACAAGTTTCGCCGCTTCCTTTCTGTTACTCAATCCATCATCAATCATCGATATTGATATCCTGAATAAAAGATTGCAACAGAAACTTGAAAGCGAAGTTTTTGCATGCTTTGAAGAAGTAACTTGGGGGGGGGGGGGGGGGGGGGGTTGAGTAGCTCACACTCATTGTTCTGGAGTTCCGAATGAAACCGAATCGATAATGGGCGCGTTGTTACTTGTGTATGGAGGATAAAAGAGAAACAGAAAACTTAAAAGGAGATAAATAATTAACATAATATATGCCTGTTTAGAATAATTTGCTATATTCGGTTCATTTAAGTATGAGTAAGCTTGATTTTGAGAGAGATTTCTATGGGGCCCGTTTAACCTACATGCAGTGAGCAGTTGAATAGAATAATCGAGTCGGGTGCTGATATAAGGGACTGAATAATGCTAGGTATCACTGCCGGTGTATTAAATTTGTATTTTTTGTGTCTATAAGTACAAGTGGATTGATTTATAATTTATTGAAGTGTTGTTTTTTTCTATTCCAATGCATTGTATGGGTTTACTTCATAAGATTTTAAAGATTATGAGTATATAACCAGAAAGGGGGAAAATTAAGCGAGTAAATACGATATATGCATTCCTTTTTGATAATGTGGTAGGGCACTTAGTCATATGTTCCTAGCAACTGGACACAAGGTTGGAGAGGCAACGGGATAAGGGAGACACTGAAAACAAGTGAAAATTGAAGTTTTCATAGCTTTATTTACAAAAACTAAAGAAATCAGTACACAACTGTAAGGTCGTCTTTGTCTTTGTGACAACCAGGGTCTCACCTCAGAAGCTACCAGATGAATTTTGATAACATTTTGGTATTTTTAGCTACACTAAACGTTGATGACAGAAATTAATTTTGATTTTTGTAGTTACCAGTAATGCTGGTACTTCATTTCTACTAAAATGTGACTTTATATTTCTCAGCGAGTTAAGAAAGTGCACATGGAGCGTTTGCCAGAATTTGACCTTTGTGAACAACCGGGAAATTGCCAGATTGAGGTGGATTCCTCTCCCAGTCGCTTTGGATCACAAACACGCTTGTAGCTCTTCATATAAAGAGCGTTTTTATACCCGGTTTTGACCAAAACTGTAATGTACCGATAAGTTGTAGCAAAACTTTCCCATATCACATTTTATGCAAAATTCGTTTCAGAAGTTTTCGATTTCTTATATTCTTACAGACGGACGGACGGACAAAACAATTTAATAGGATGCGAACGTGCCTCAAATCGCTGGTCGGGCAAAACAAATTTTAAAGGAAAACGGATTACGACTTTGTGCAATGTGGTGATTATAAATACGATTACCTTCATTGGCCTGTAGTAAATTTATATGTGCAATACAACAACGAACATCAACGCCAGTAGGTATGCAAACTGGCACAGATAATGTCACTTTTGACTCATTGCTATTGATAAAAATCGGTATATTTATAGTTAGGCAGTGTCAGAATATTCAAGAAAATGAAAAATGGTTTGTACCCTACGCAACAGAGATTACTCTTCGTAAGTAAAGATGTCTTGTTTTACTTTGCAAACTTCATGTTGACAGTGAACATGTTTGCGTCACAAATTAAATACAATTGTCATGAAGAGAGAGATCAGAATTGTTTGGGAGTTATAAATCCCTAGAATATGGGGGATGATGGTAAAATGAAAAAGAAATGGACACCACTTCAATTTTTTCAGTTTAAGAAAGTCGGATACCACTCTTTCTTCATACATTTTACTTGAGTGCTGTAACTTAGTAAAATCGTGAAATTATTTCTAAATAATTTCTGATAAATTTTCTTCTTGCAGATAAAGCTGAAATAGTGGTAATGCATCTGTCTTGAGTTCGAGAGGGGGAGATGGAAGACGACAGCTGGGGTACCGTCAATTCTGAATTCTGATTAAGTATTTTGGTGGCTTTCTGCAGTCAATATTGACGAATGGCGGGAGAAATTACATCTTGATATTCGCAACCACCGTTTCCTTCTCGATCCTTTCCAGTACATTGTACTTGACCCTTTTCTTACCGCATTCGATCTTACATACCCGTTAAATTACACAGACATAAATAAATTTAAATCAATAAATATGTAAATAAATAAAGCAAACACGTATTTCTCTAGGAATAAAATTGTCAGCCCATTCGCTGATTTTCTAGCAGCTCGACTACAAACGGCGTATATGACACCGAGGTTGACGTATCAAATTACGACACTGCATTATAAAACACAGAAAAATTCTCATGTGTATTAAAAATCACGTTCCTGAGAAATTTAAATTTTTGTTTAGGAGCTTATCTTTCTCATGTCTCAGGGACGCGTATGACTATGCAGCCACTCGATTTTCTCGACTGCCCAATGATAACCATATGTCCCACCTGCTTAAAAAAATCACTGAAGCTGCATTTGTATTTATGGGTTTCTTGTTGTTTTACTGCAAACATTTCTTTAAACAGCATTGCCAACTTGATCTTTGAAATGAGTTGTGTTTTCTTTGCGGTACGGACTCAGCTCTTAATTATTATTTCGACGAGCTCCCACATCAAAGGGTTAAACTGTCGCCAGTCCTTGATCACATCGTTTAAGTTCTCGTTTAGAAAGAAGTCGATTGCATCCGATATGAGCGCTTACAGATAGCGATTGTCTGTGAGTGTCGTCGCGCGTGTTGAATTCGTCGCTCTGGTTGATGACGCATTGGTTAGACGGTGGTGGTAGTGGTGGTGGTAGTAAAGCTGTTTCTGCTCCTGCAGCAACATTTCTGGAGTTTCTCGTTCCTTGTGGTGGTAGTGCTGCTGGTTGATGGAATGAATTGTGGCTGCATGAGGCGGAGCGTGGCCGTCGCTTGTTGCTTGTGCTCTCCGCAATGTATGCAGCATGTAACACCGCCGGTGCGGACTGTGGTAAGAGTCGTAACCGCTTGATGTGGTGGCGCTTCGAGGAGGCGCTCTAATCTGCAATTATAGAGAAAATGGCGAAAACAAAACAACCGTACTGCTACGCTTTGTGAGAATTATCTGAGGCTAGGGCGTCGGCACGATGTGGCACAAACGGAAGAGACGCAACTGAAAAAAACAGCAACATTAACAACACGGTTCAAATTGGCAAATGGAACCATAGAACATAAAACAGATAGACGCCCGCATTGACCGGTGTAGATTATTCAGTTCAATTCAATTCTTTTTATTAGAGTGCTGCATCAACAGCCAGACGGCCAATTACAGATACAGCACAAAAATTAATAATGTGAACTGACAGGAATGTGATTAAGAAGGAAGCAGAGAAGATATTGAAATAAAATACCTTCTCATAGAAATACAGAGAATGTGGAAGGTTCAAGCAAAAGTAATCCCAATAGTTATAGGAGCAACTGGAACTGTCAGCAAATCACTTACAAAATATTTGGCCAACATCCCGGGCGAACACGACATCAGGGAACTACAGAAGACCGCCATTTTGGGATCTTCATACATCATTCGAAAGACGCTGTCGTAAAATAAAATTATATAATACATGTGGCACTTACTAAAAACAATATGGATCCCGGAAATAGCTGCTGCCCTATGTACCTTAGGGACAAGGTCTGTCTCGGGTACATGGAAGTACACACCCCATAAAGTGGTGAATAGATGGGATACAATAATAATACAGTTCCTAGCAAAAAATAACACGATTATTTATAGATGAAGCAATACCATCTACTTTAGGATATGCCTAAGAGTAAGTAAATGGTTACCAAAGATGTCAAAATCATTGCAAAGAGTATTCGCAGCTGATACGCATCTAGCAGATGGACAACTTTTGTATGCAGGGCCAACAGTAAAAAGAGAGTAATCTCTTAAAATTACGAAATGGGACACGCACACCAACAGTCTCGAGTAAGGAGGGACAAAATTTATATCCGCCATATACATTAATAAGAAAGTGGGCGTCTAGGTGACTCCTCCTAGTGCCAAGAGTATGAAAATGTAGGTGTTCTAAGGCATAGGCGTAATGATAACGATTGTAAGAACTTGCTCTGTATGCGTTCAAACTCACAAGTTAAAGAATTCCATGCAACTGAGGCATATTCAAGCTTAGATCTTACTAGACTAAAATGTAACATATAATAGAAGTAATAAAGTTGCAAAAATAAATTAAACGGCAGCGAAACTTATCTATTTAATTAATAAATCCGCACCACAAATATCAAGTACGCGACGTAAAAAGTTATTATAAGCTATAGTGGGTCAGCAATAATGGCAGAACAAAGAGTTATTACCAACAAAAGAGCTGTGTTGGTGTGTTTCAAAGAAAAGGTTTGTATGATTTATATGTCACTTCCATTATGAAGCAGCATTTAAATCTCTAAAATTAACAAGTATATGAATTTGGCGCATCGAATTAAGAAGGTATATGGAGGTTAGAAGAGGTTATGGTTGTCAGACAATGTATTTTGAATACGCATAATTTGGTTCTGCATCGTAAAGAATTAGAATCGGAGAAAATACGCGTAGTCATACAGAATAATCTGTTCTACTGGATACATACATTTCTTGAGATGGTAAGTCAAATAGATTAAAAGGGGAAGAAAATATGCAAAACAAACGAAGTACTGACCAGGTCATGGTCCGAGTTTTTATTAGTCTATCTCGGAATTTGGCCAAAGACACTGAAGAAGACCATAAACAATCCGTCAGGAGGATTGAACCCAGAGACCCGGAATACGAATCAGGAGTGCGAATCGCTTGGCCGCGACTTTAGATGAGACTAGGTATGAGACGCGTAAACTAAAACTGGACCAGTGAGCTGCTGCTCCACGGCTCCGTCTTCAAATACTACTAGTCACGATTGTTTGTATCTTGTGAAGGAAGACGTAAACTTTTCCCGAATTTGCTGTAGAGGATCATGTAGCGCGTGTTTGTAGTCTGAAATGTTTATTTCTAATACTACTTTCCGCGCCCAAAGGGGGCGAACGTTTATCTAGCTTTTAAACTAAACATAAGCTCTTACACTCAGAACGACGATATGTATGTATAAAATTTCTCAAAAATGGAACATATTTACGTAAAAGGTGCAAGGTCGGGTTATGGCATAGTGACTGGCTCCTATGAGCACAGTAATGATCTCTCGGGTTCCATAAGTACATTTTTTTAAATTACGGGCTGGAAGATTAATTATTTGATAATGGCTTTAATTTCATTGAATTAAAATTTGTGATATATGACAGAAGTTTAGTGAAGATATATGAATAGATTTAAATGCTCAGAGATCTACCATTGTTCTTCTGTTCTCTAAGCTAATTTAATACGACTACGGTAGTAGTCGTATTAAATCACTTCTACTGTTACAGAATCTTGCCGTTTATTAATGCTAGTACGTGATTAGTAAACCGGGGCTAATTTATTGTTCACGCATGGCTTGATTCCACTGTAACTTAACGAGTGGATGTTCCACGTGCAGTCGACTGCAAGAAAGACAGGCGTCGGATGAATTGAATTAATGTTGTATTCAAGAAGAAATCGAAGTATGGAACTTAGTGTTCAAGACTCGCCACATGATATAGGCACGATCTTCGTGAACGAATTGGAATGCTTTATGTTAGAGGCAGCTGAATCTATGAGTAAATATAAAACCAGAATTTATTTATTGGTCGTGCATATATCCTGTTAATCGATGGGTCTAAATGCGTATCATTGAGATTTCAACATACCGGAAAATGTTCTAGACATAAATTGTATAATTAAATGTATTCTGTGTATTTCACGAACAAGTTTGTAGATTTCCTGTGCGTTGTTAGCACGCTCCACGTGCCAGACTAGTTACTGGAACGTACGGTCCAAACGTTGTAAAAACCCGAATTTATGACCGCAATGAAACATGTATCAAGAAACTTGTGGTTAACAAATTTCATAGTGTCAAGTCCTTCTCGATCAACTGATCAAGACATTTCCCGCCCTTCATGAAGTACCAAGATTACTACCATGCCGTATGACACTGTCCTGAGCGAAGTACATTCAGTGCAGTCTCATACCTCGTATCTCATGATTAAAGCTATTTTAATATTATCCTCACATTTGTCTCATGCATGCTATATTTACAGCACACATTATTTGTGATTACATCTTAAATTATTTAATATGTGAAATGTTAACCAGAGAGTGGAGTAAAATACGTACGCACGTTCATAGTGTTCGCAGTGGCAGTATAATGGGTAACTGAACTGCAGCGAGATTGAATCCGACTAACCCAAAGAAACAAATTATAGAATTCTCTTTGTACGGGAATTGCATGTGATATCCAAAACACCGGGTTTAATTCGTTAGCAATCTAGGATTTGCTCGACACACAATCACATGTATTATTGGGTTACATAATTTTGCTGCTGTAGATAGAAGATCAGATTTCTCAGTATGAAAATCCAATGGGATTTGTACGGAAACAGTGAATAGGAAGGGAAAAGAAATGTCAGCGAGGAAAAGCGAAAAAATAAGTATTATTAGTTTCATTGTGAGGGGGGATTTTATTCTTGTTAGACATTCTGCACTGTAACGGAATGTCGCAAAATCACAAGCTTCTCGCAGAATTTGCATCATTGCGTGTAGTAATAATTTTCAGTAGAATAAAATATATTAATGTAGATAAACGAGGGGTAAACCTAGAACAGATACATACTTTGGACTCGAAGCAGTGGGGAAATCGGCGTTCTGAATATTCTGTATAAACGCAGAAGTTAATGTTTCTTGTAATTTAAAAGACAAATAGGTAACGAAGTTACACAGATAAATAAAGAACGAATATGCAGAATTGTAAAAAAAAGTAAATACGAATTTTGCGGGATGTACAGAATTTTAAGTATAATAGGGATACTTTCGTGTCGTTGTTAAGCCATTTATGATTTGTAACTTTATCTTGAGTTAAACAGAACGTAGTCTTTAGCTCTCTTCTTGGCATTGCTGTTCTTACCGGTTGTGACGCTGTCCCGCCGACTCTCAGGTGGAAGATACCAACTTTTCGGAGGAAAACTCTGCTTGTTTACGCATAAAATATGTTGATGTAGTATTCGACTAATTTGTGTACGCTCAGAGCTGCGTGTTTCAAAGGATATTCTGGATCTGTGTGTGTTACATGCAAGGAGTCAGTCGACGTCACTTTTAACATTTGACAAATAGAAAAAAATCCGAGCGACGCAACATTAATTCTTTTCCCACTTTCTGTGGCCGTGGGAGAAACGTTAAGATAATAAAATATTTGTGTAACGTGTGGACCAATTTCTAAAGCAAATGTTATTTTTGCTCTCTATGTGATAAGCTCTAAACCCTCTGTCATGGTAAGACAGGCCTATAATTTGTATTAAAAAAAGAAAGTTTCAAGTAACGTGATTAGCTTTCTCTGTATGTAGCCAAATTGTATTTTATGTGGGGCGTAGGATTATTAAATTGTGCGAGTATTTCATCTGTTGCTGTGCAATAACTTGCGTGTTTTAAAACGGAGATTGTATCAACAATTCCGTTATCCGTTTTGTTTTACCGTTTTCATTTGATAGCAAGGACACATTATTTTGAAGTTAATATTCTGCGAGCGTATATCTAGTGAACCGAAAACCTCTGTGTTGCGAGAACAAAACTATTGACATTCTGAAGGTTTTAATTTATATTTACGTGAGCTAGAAGTTGGAACTTTATCTAGGAACAGGGAGACAGACAGACATCGAAAACGCAGCTGGTTAATAAGTTTCCGTAGAAGGAATTATTGAAAGATAAAACTGTTTCGTAAATCTCTGTTGAATAATATTGTTAATAACATGGAACGATATTAGTTTGTAATTATGACATTCGATATTACAATTAGCACGTACAAAAAATGGAGCGGACATGTGTAAGTTTTCAAAACTAATACAGAACTGTACCGCGATAGGAAGGGACACATTGGAAGCCCTGAAATGAATCTTTTGTGGCAGGTTGGTGTAACTGTAGAGCCCCAGACTTATATCTTCGAGAGGTAGTTTGTTGAAATCTCGGTCGAGTTATGGATCACATTTTCCACGGTTTCTTCTGATCACCTTTAAACAGGCCACGACGTCATCCTTTCTGATCCCTAGCTTAAGTCTATACTTATTGTACCTACAATTCGTGATGCAGTTGCCTCATTCGATAGTAAACAGGCCTAACCTACGCAGTTGAAACAGTATCATTAGACTCGCATAACCTAAGAATCAGCCACGAATAATGTAATTATTTCATTTTATTAACAACCACTAGGCTTACATGTTTTCCCACTGACTTATTTATTGTTATTACAAGTTTATTTTAATCATTTAAATAATCTTGAGTAGAAACTGGTGCTTGGTAAACGTCACTACTTCAGTAGTTAATTAATATCGTCTAAAATATTTTAAATTTAATGCCGAAAGGTAATTATACGTACCACGTACTTTATCTTTCAGTAACTATGCATTTTCCCCCATACAGTGTATTTATGGGTTTGCTATGGTTCTCAGAATAAACAGCGATTGCTTCCCCATTTTATCTTTGTAGTGGTGAAGTGTTTTCTTTGGGGCACGGACTGAATTTTTAAATATTGTTTAGGCGCCCTTTGTATCCAGATGGTTAAACATTAATGCTTCATAAAACTGGCCGGTTTCTCGTTTTACGCAGCTCAGATATGTGCGTCACTAAGTGGCTTCATAACGTGAGTCGTAATATAAACGGAAGTATGGCATTCATAAAATGGAGGAGAAAAGTGGTTCTGGACTGAAGGCTATTCGTTGCCGTGTGTTTGCTGTTTGTGCTAATAGAACTCTAATGTAGCAAGTAAGTGTTGGCTAATGGACGTAGAGGGAATGTTATATATCTACGCAATACGCAAGGAAATATAATTTCGCCAGGTCACGTTGAATTGTGTGTATTTTCTTTGAAGTTGAAAATAACAAATGTGAGGGCATTTAGATACGAAAATATTAGTCGCTAGTGTTCCGGCAAGAATACCATCAGTATTGTGCAGGGCATTAAACTACGCTGTGAACATTAAGCGATTCGCTTCCTGCTAGCATAGTGCCTGAAATGTAACTTATTTGCTGAGAAAATAAGAACTATGGATGAAACGTTGCGTATTTTGCTTTCGTAGTCGGCAGGCGTCCGGATTAAATCTCGGCCTCGATACAGGCTGATCTGATTGAGGGTCTACGTGTTTTCTCAGCCCACCAAGGTAAATACAGTGATAGCAGCCAAACTTAAATTACGCCATGACTGTTTCCGTCCAGTTAACTTCAGCGCATTCATTAATCACTACGGATCCTGTTATCCGAAGCTGTATAGGCAGCTTAAGTACGGCCAGTGTTGTTAAATAAATAAATCAGAATTTAAATAAGTTCGACGATCATCAGGGTGATGATATTCGAGCTTTTCTTGAGTAAATACCTAAATTTCCTTGCACATGTAAACGGTTTTTTAAAGCCGGAAACTATGGTTTAATCAAAATGTCATCCATTCTCTTAAATTTGAGGTAATTGGAGTCAAACGCAGAGATTGGAACACAAAATTTCACTCCACAACGTATCTAAACCACAGCCAAATAGATCTCTGGTCTGAAGCTGATTATGTGGCGGAAACGAAAGATTTTGTGTTAGGTTCCTGACATAAGGAAGATTTTGATTTGTTTGTTTATGAGATGATAATGTTCGATTACATGTCTGATAGCCTATAACTAAATGTAAACATTTGAGACTTGAAGTGACATCATGGGAAAATCGAGCTCTTATCGTTTGTGTCATTCCCTTCTCTATGTCACAGGCAGATTTTATGAGCGAAAGGGTCGAACCCAGGAGTATATAATCTTAACTGAGGTTCTGAGTCCATTCATGCAAGTGCTAAGGCAGTTTTGAAGCTGAAGGCAAAAAATTAAAACGCAGTGTTAACTAGTTTCTGTTTTAAGTGTTAAAACGAAACCTTAAAGATACGGATTTGCAAGTAAAGCTTGTAATAAAGTTAACTTACTCCCCGGAACCTGTCGATCAAAATCGATTTGTGGTACTCTCAGACCTACACGTGAAATGAATTGTCGACTATTCCATTCCTACCTTCTTCAGGGCCGCACACTGTTCTTTATTTAACGTAATCGTGAAGATCAACACACCGACCCACGTACACACTAACGACATCAATAAGGACTGACATGGCGCTGGTAACCAATATTGGTTCAGTTGCTGTGTTTGATTTGTGCCACTGCTCCTTGAGGGATGACAATGCAGCAGCGACACCGTGCTCGCTCTGGCTTCAGAACTTCCCTTGGGATCAGTTTGTGTTCCAGACGGAGGTTGTACAGATTTTATAATTGAAGTTTCAAGTAGACTCGCGTCCACTTCCACTGCCAGTAATAGGGATTAGAACAAGAGACATTATCGCATTTAGTTTTGTTTGCAAATGCATATCGGCCTTTCTGGTAGGTTTCGGTAATTACAAATTTGAAATTGTGCATCCTGCTTCAATCACATTGGGTGTAAGAAGTGCTCTTATAATTTGTCGCCAACTCAGTAGCAGCTGTTAAGTACACTGCACTGTAGTTGTAGTGCTGAAAAAATCAGGCTAGTTCTCTCGTCTGAAGGTTACAAATCCTTGGAACAGAAATAAGATTTAATGTCGTGAATAAAATAGCAGTTTTTGTCCAAGTGTGCTGAAGTAGACTCGGTTGTGGGGGATTTGGTTTATGGCTCTGTATAGGAGTAATGTAGGGGCCATTGAACACGATATTATAAGACATATTACAGTGCTTACATTGCATCGTTGGTGCTGTCTTGCTGCGAGGGAGACCCGAGAGCAAAGAACGAGCTCGCGCACTGCTCGGCGGAAATTGCGTGTCATGAAGCAGTAGAGGACCGGGTTGATGGCGGAGTTGGCGTGGCCGAGCAACAAAGCGAACGAGAACAGTTTTATATTCTTGTTAACTCCCAGGTCGAATAGTATAGCCAGTACGTTGTAAGGTAGCCAGCAGAAGGCGAAGAGAACAGCGAGCAGCAGCAAAATGCGGGCCACGCGTCGCCTCTCCCGGACGAGCCGAGTTCCCTGCGGAAGAGAATTGCGTGAGAGTCAGAGGCCATCTACTGCCAAGCCTGGGACAAGATTGGGAACCTCAATGTGAGACATGCAGTGCTATTTGCAGCAGACCACATGTGCCATTCTCTTTAAACCTCGAGGAGTATGTAACCGAAATTGCGAATAGTCGTTAGTTTAAGATGGTTGTCTTCTGGACGTCGGTAAACTTCTATTGTCCGCCAAGCCGTTGCTTATGAGGCAGAGGGAAAATTGGTTCTGCGCATGCGCTGGTGATGTATTCCTTACCTAAGAACATTGTGCTATCAGTCAGTTAGTACATTAGATCACAACGTACGGCCTGCATAAGCTGCGGGTGTTTTTCGGACCTCCCTCAAAGATGTCAGGTTTACTGTCGTGGCAAGCGGACAGTAGAATTGGATCCATCGAATATGGCCGCTGACCTTGTAGGGAGTGCCCAGTATGCGGACTACTCAATGAAGGAAGGAAGGAGTTTTCGTCGGTCAGTACAGTCTGTGTCAGTGGAGCAGTGTAGAAGCCTAATAACAATGGTCAACACATAAAATGTTATGAAAACAAAACTAACCACGCTTTTCAAATCTTCGTCGTATTTTAACACTTATGGTGACCTCTCGTCACGCCTTTATAGCAGATTACGCCTAGTCAAGCTTTGTCACGCTTGGTCACGTTTCGCCACGCTTTGTAAATCTTAGTTATATTTCGACACATTTGGCGATCCCTTGTCACGACGTGATCGCAGGTCGCGCTAAGTCACGCTTAATCACGCTATGTCACGCTAGGCAGGCGTGGTCAGGAAGTGACGTTCAGCACGCCTAGGCTCGGTAAATATTTGCTACTGTGCAATACGTTAGATGAAGATGCGACAGGTTAGGAAAGGTTGGGTTAGGTTAGGTTAGGTTTGGCTGCGTTAGGTTAGGTTTCTTTCGAGGATTTTATTAGATTAGATTACGTTTTGTTAATTGTTGTGACGTTTCGTCTCTTATGGCCAGAATTCATAACGCCCTTACAGTTCATCAGGCCTAGTTACGCTTAGTCACGCTTGAACACGCTTTTCAAATCTTCATCGTATTTCAACACTTATGTTGACCTTTCCTCACTCCTTTATAGCAGGTCAGGCTTTGTCAAGTTTGGTCACGCTTTGTAAATCTTCGTCACGTTTCGATACATTTGGTGAACCCTTGTCACCAAGTGAACGCAGGCCACGGTTAGTCTCGCTTAGTCACCCTGACACTTTGTCACGCGTGGTCACTAAGTCACGTTTCGGCACGCTTAAGTTATGTTACGTATGCCTCGTTTTATTGTTGCTACTTTGCAATATGTTAGATGAAGTAACGACTGATTAATGTAGGTTATGATAGGTGGGTTAAGTTAGGTTTGGTTAGGTTGGGTTTGGTTAGTTTAGGTTAAGTTACTTTGGGTTAGGTTGGGTTAGGTTAAGTTTTTTTAGTGGACCTTGTTAAGTTGGGTAACTTTTTGAAATTTTTTTTGTTATCAGACTTCCCTACCTTCAATGGCCTCGACTTACCCAGTATAAATTCTGAGTACATGGATTCTTTTTCGAAAGTTGTACTTTCTGAGTCCCTCTACACGCTCCTTTAGTTTGGGCCTAACCTTTTGAATCATTCTGTATATAATTGACGATAATGTAGTGGACAGCATCAGCGGCAGCGATGAATCGAGTCAGAAAGCGATGGTCTGTGATGAGTGGAAGAATTGGAAGTAGATCGAAGAGTTGTGAAGAAGATAAAATTATCTTATACTCACTGCATTTTTAATTTTCTAGTGATGTGTAGTGTAGTGAAATCGACTTTCCTGTGTTACATACCGTGGTGATATTTTATTTGGAGTGTACTATACGCCGCCTGCTGCCATCCCGTCCAGCAAACTTCTGGTAAGTGACTCGCTCCGAGATTGCAATTCAGAAAGTTCAGAGGCCAAAAACGGTGGAACGCAGTATACCAATGGCGGTACAGCCCAGAAGACAGCCATCTTAATACTCGCCGCTGCGAGAACTTAAAATCAAATAACATTTCACATTCCACTGTCATAAAAAGCCCAAATCATGCCCATAATGCATAGTTTAAAATTTACCTGTCTTGTACTGGCCATGCCCTCGTTGCCTGGTCCGTCGAAAGGTGGACTAATGGCACAAAGACGAAGGCCCATTAGTGAATAGGCTAGTACGACCACAAATCCTGGTATTGCATACACGAAGACAAAGCAGAGCACCCCATAAACAAGCCGTTCCTGGTTGTCCGGCCACTTTTCAATACAGAACCCTGGCAGGTCCATGTTAGGCTCTCCGATGTCAATCGTTTCAACTTGACGCACCCAGATTACAGGCGCGAATATACTCAGTGCCACGATCCACAGCAGCACAATCACCTGGAACAGAATTGGTTTTTAATTCCTCTGGAGCGTGCAATGGATTTATCACCACATGTGAGGAGGTTGGAAATACTTATAAATTAGTAAAAGTTTGCAGAATGTTTCCGGCATAAAAGTTTGTCTGTTACTTTGAG
The DNA here is from genome assembly GCF_977971745.1 of Zootermopsis nevadensis. Classification (NCBI taxonomy): domain Eukaryota; kingdom Metazoa; phylum Arthropoda; class Insecta; order Blattodea; family Termopsidae; genus Zootermopsis; species Zootermopsis nevadensis. The sequence goes on from NW_028259136.1 coordinate 1,806,059, forward strand.
GAAAGAATATAAATTACAAGTGTTTGAAAAGCAGACGCTTAAGAACATTTAGTATTTGAGGTTTTCACGGCGGTGACCACGAAGATGGCTGTGTTCTGGGTTGTAGCGCATCGCTCTGATGATGGAGACAGCAAAGACCACTGAAACGTTGATTAACTATTATGATACTGCATGTCGGTACAACCCGGAAGACAGCCGTCTTCATTTAAGTAGAGTGATGGGCTGGACATGGTACAAAGAATGTACATCGATTTTTTGTGGGATAAAGTCTTGGATAATGATTATTTTACAGACCGAAAATAGATTGGAGGATGATATGAAACTTGGGAAGACGGTTTGCGGGGACGGGAGGTCGATGTAACCAGTTCAGTACCGTGATGCCTCACCCTGTCTTGTCCTTTATATGCCTTCATGGCTTGCAATTTGCTCACTAGGAAAACTTTACTTTATTATAAAGGAAACTACGACGAAGTGTAAGACCGTATGTGACCGTCAACTTTATAAAACCTCTCTTGACTTAATGGCAACATTATCTTCACGTGGTGCAGGCACCAGTGACCGAGAAATTGTGGTACAGGCCTAACTGTTACATCTGCTGTGGAGAATGGCGTTGGAAAATGAGATTAGACCTATATTGGATTGCATAATTTGCATCCGCTTTAATTTAACTTTAAATATTACGTTCTGTTGTATGTTTGCAAAATCATTAGAAGTAAACCGTACGCACAGCAATATTCTGAAATCGTTATCCACTTTGTTTACTAAAGCATCAGGGAGGCCGTGTCGTAGCTCCCTGAGGTCCACGTACGCGCCTGGGCAGTTCCTTTGGGATTTGTGGCGGGCTAAGTGGCATTAGCACAGGCTTTTCTCAGCGTCCTTCGGTTTGCTCCTGTCAGTACAACCACTGCTTCGTATTCCCTCGTACGTCATCTGGGGAGATGGACAAATGGCTCGGGAGACACAATCTCACCCCCGCAACAGTAATAATATAAGGTATCAGGGAAAGGAGGGATGGGTGAGGAAGGGGAGATAAATCTACTTTACTAATGCCATTGTCTTTGGATTTAAACGTGTTTGTCATTATATTGAGTGTTGTGGAATACAACCACGGAAAACACAAGAACACGTTTACTTTCCAAGTAAAGCAAGAAACAGGGAAGACACGTCGTTTATAGGAGTGTTCTTGATCGAAAAATACGAAAGTGATTCACTACGTCTATCTGCATGTAACGACTTGTGAACATCTGCACGGATTTTAATGAAAATTGTTACCGACAGTTTTACTAAAATATTTAAGAAAATAACAATTTGGAATTATCATTCACTGCAGGAAGATGCACGTGTAGTTACTATATAAAATAGAATAATGAAATCGACTAACTAACTAGCACGGGGGCAGTCGATAGCGGTATAGGCTAAATTCATTACATGTATGTGAAGTAAAGCTGACGTAGTAGAACTGAATTTGTTACAGGAATATGAGTAATTCCTGCCAACATGAAGTAACAAAGTTACGCGGGCTTTTAGCGCGCTGAATCAATTTCCAGTATTCCTCTATCCGTAGAAAGATTTAATACACGCACACATTCAACAATCCCACGAGCTTTAGTCGGTACGAAATTGCTGTACGCCTATGTACATGAATCTGACACGGGAATAAAAGTAATGCGGAACGGTGTATCTGGTAGCTGTGTCAGTTATTTATCCCGCCCACCCGCGCTAACCTGTGACCGAATCGGCACAAGGAAAGGTCTTCGTATATTGTAAAGCGGTGAAAGCCTGACAGCCCACTCGTCCAGTCTTACATCTGTTGTAACTGGTTTGGCAAACGCACCCACAGCCTTTGCTTCATAAAGTCGAAAATGTCGCTTACACTGTGCATATGGCGTTAGACCGATTGACAACTGATACCATGGGTTCGAATACCCCTCCTTCCTCATTGGACTTTGTATAACCTGTACAGCTGTCATTAAATGTACCAAACGATTCAAATTACGAGTAGGTAATCGGTTTTAATTTTAATCAGGGAGTGACTCAGATTCTAATGGATTACATTAACCAGTAAAAATTCTGAATTTTTAGAGAAATGAAAACTAGGACACTGATGGGCCTCCCGAAGGTATCACCACCTTGTCGAAGACAAATAAATTTTGCTGGGTGAGGAGGCTTGCGTGCTCAAATGACCCTTAGGGCTATGCCGGCCGGAGCTTTGGTTCATGGTAGGATCACCCAAGACGGACAGGTCTAAGGCGATGCACCAGACTAAGAGTGATACCCTGGTCCTCAAGGTTGGGGGTTGGGCGTAAGGGTAACAAGGTTTCGCCGTAAAAAAAGCATTGTTACGAACAAATTAACTAAGCCTAGGACCAGGACGGACTCTTTGGCACGACCATGGAAATTGAAAAGGGATATGAGATTTGGAACTTGGAACATTAAGAGTCTCTATAAGGCTGGGGCACTGAAATCAGTGAGTAGGGAATTAGACAATTATAAGTTAGACTTACGTTAGTGGCAGTGCAGGAAGTCCGACGGGAGGGGCAGGGCACGATCCCAGTGGACAATTTCACATTTTTTTAATGAAAGGGGAATGACAATCATCAATTAGGGATGGGGTTTTTTGTTTATAGCAGAATTAGGGCAGCAGTTAAGAGAGTAGAATTTGTTAGTGACAGGTTGTCTTACGTAATTTTGGAAGGACGTTGGTGCGACATCATTGTCCTTAATGTTCATGCCCCAACTGAAGACAAAAGCGATGATATCAAGGATAGCTTTTATGAAGAATTGGAATCAGTATTTGATACATTTGGCAAGTAGCACATGAAAATTCTGTTAGGAGATTTCAATGCAAAAATTTGGAGGGAGGATATCTTCAAACCCACAATAGGCAGCGAGAGTCTCCATGCACTTAGTAATGATAACGGTTAGAGCAGTAAACTTCGCTACGTCAAAAGATCTGATTGTAAAAAGTACAAAATTTCCACACTGTGATATTCATAAATATACTTGGACTTCTTCAGATGGCAGAACACACAATCAAATAGATCATGTTTTAGTAGATAATAGAAGGCAGACTAAAATCATTAGAAAAAGGCTAGCAGGGATGGGAAAAAGCAAATCAGTAGGGCCTGACAGCATTTCTGGGGAAATTCTAAAACTGAGTGGGGAAGCCATGATTCCATACCTGGCACGATTATTGGACGTAACAATTAATAATGCCACTATACCAAGGGACTGGAAAAAAGCCATAGTGGTTCCTATTTACAAAGGAGGTGATCGATCATTGGTCACAAATTACAGACCGGTCAGTTTAACATCGGTGGTCTGCAAACAAATGGAACACGTTATAGCATCGTACCTGAGGAAAAACTGGGAGGAAAAGAATTGGTTATTCGAGGGTCAACATGGGTTCAGGCCGGGATATTCATGTGAAAGTCAAGTAATCACGGTTTGTCAGGACATTGCAGACACACTGGATAACGGAGGAAGGTTAGACGCGATTATAATCGATTTTTCGAAGGCCTTCGATTTAGTTCCTCACGATCGGCTGCTTATGAAAATCGCGGCATCGGGCGTGGACTCGAGGATAGTCGTATGGATAAGAGAATTTCTTTTAGGCCGAACGCAGAGAGTTAGAGTAGGAGGGCAATTATCAGAGGAAGTCAGAGTAACATCAGGAGTACCGCAAGGGAGTGTATTGGGTCCACTTCTATTCCTCGCGTACGTAAATGATATTTGGAGGAACATTGAATCGACTATTAGACTTTTTGCAGATGACTGTATAATATATAGGAAAATTATAAATAGTAAAGATATAGAAAAGATGCAGATGGATCTAAACAGTCTGGGGGAGTGGGCGGTTGAAAATGATATGAAAATTAACCCAAGTAAAAGTAAGGCAGTTAGTTTCACGAGAAGTCGGGTGAAGGAACCACTAAACTATTCGTTACGGGACCAAATAATTCCGGAAGTGAGCAGTTGTAAATACTTGGGAATTATCTTAAGCAGCGATTTAAGCTGGGCTGATCAAGTAAATTATACGGTGAAAAAAGCCTGGAAGGCACTTCATTTTACAATGCGTGTTCTCAAAAAGGGGAATAGTAACACTAAAAGTCTAGCCTACACATCACTAGTGCGTCCGATTCTGGAATATGGGGCGGCGTGCTGGGATCCTTACAGGGAGGGGCAGATAAATGCGTTAGAACGGGTGCAAAGGAAAGCATGTAAATTTGCATATCACAGGAGCGATTCGAACTGGGAAACCCTGGCACAGCGTAGAAAGATAGCACGAATATGTGCTCTCTTCAAGGCGTACACGGGAGATCGGGCATGGAAAGCTATAGGTGACAGATTGCAAAGGCCATACTACCTGAGCAGAGTCGATCATATTCGGAAAGTTAGAAGCAGAAAACAAAGAACAGATATCGGAAAATATTCCTTTGTAAATAGGACCATCCAACTCTGGAACCAGCTACCTGCTGAGGTTTTAGGGACTCTCTCCTGTAAACCAAGTACGTTTAGGAAGAAGGTTAGGAAAGTGATAAATGAGGTGAAGTAAAGGGAATAGATGGGTGGGTGCAGTGAAGTGGGGTAAATTGGGGTGAGGATGGGAAGGCTTCATAAGTGTAGTGAAGTGAAGAGAAGGTCCTGATGAAACGTGTGATTCATTACTGTTACTGACTTATGTCTAGTTGGTATTAATTTTTAAGTTATGTACTTTAGGTTATACGGTTTTGTAATATTATGAGTTGTTTTATTTTGAGTGTGGTGTGTTGTTTTGTTGTGTCTTATTGTTCTTGTTGTGTCTTATGTTTTTTGTGTCTCATTGTTTTTGTTGTGTCATGTCTTTTTGTCTTACTGTATTGTTGTGTCTCATTGCTTTGTTGTGTCTTATTGTTCTTGTTGTGCCTTATGTTTTTTGTGTCTCATTGTTTTGTTGTCTTATTGTTTTTGTTGTGTCTTATGTCTTTTTGTCTTACTGTTTTGTTGTGTCTCATTGTTCTGTTGTTTCTTATTGTTATTGTTTGTGTTGTCTTATGTTTTTTGTGTTATTGTTTTGTTCTGTTTCATTGTTCTGTTGTTATTGTTTTTGTTGTCTTATGTTTTTTTTGTGTCTTATTGTTTTGTTCTGTCTCATTGTTCTGTTGTTTCTTATTGTTTTTGTTGTCTTATGTTTTGTTGTGTCTTATTGTAGGACCACTGCCACCGGGTAAAAACCCATTTGCAGTCAAATAAAAATAAAAAAAAATAAATAAAATGTAATTGATGTGAGGTCATTCAGAGGAGCAGATTTTGACACTGATCATTATCTGGTGGTAGCAAAAGTGAGGGAGCGGCTTTCAGTAAGTAGACGAACTAAGCAAAATTTCGACACAGAAAGATTTGATTTGAAAAAATTAAGTGAGGGAGAGGCAAAGGAACAATATCAAGTTGAAATTTCGAATAGGTTTAAAATTGTAGAGACAAATGAAGATAATGAAAGTGTGGACATCAACAGGGAGTGGGAAAATGTCAGAAACTGCATCAAAATTTCAGCCAAAGAGAAGTTAGGATACTACAAGAGAAAGCAAAATAAACCGTGGTTTGATGAAGAATGTTCAAAATTAATGGATCGAAGGAAGCAAACAAAATTTCAATGCTTACAGGACTCAAACAAAACAAATGAGGATAATCTATGTAACGTGAGACGTGAAGCTAGTAGAAACTTTAGGAATAAGAAAATGGAATACCTGAAGGGCAAAATTGTTGAACTTGAGACAAATAATAAGGAAAAAATATCAGAGACATGTACAGAGGCATCAATAAATTTAAGAAAGGATATCAACCTCATATCAATTTGGTAAAGGATTATAATGGCAATTTGCTTGCAGATCCAATAAAAATTGTGAAAAGGTGGAAAAATTTATTTCTGCCAAACGATAAATACCTGGTTGACTATACTCATGTAAAAATGAGGCAACATACAGGTCAAGGTCATATGGAAATCACAACAATATCAGCCCAATAGTTTCCAAGATACGGGTCATTAAATTTCTCAAGGTCATATTTTTTCACACTTATTTCTGCTAAACCGTAAATACCTGGTTGACCATACTCATGTCAAAATGAGGTGACGTATAGGTCAAGATCATATGGAAGTTACAACAAGATCGGCCTACTAGTTTCCTAGATACAGGTCTTTAAAATTCTCAAGGTCATATCTTTTCACGCTTATTTCTGCCAAACCGTAAATACCTGGATGACCATACTCATGTCATAATGAAGTCGCTAATAGGCCAAGGTCATATGGAAGTCACAACAAGATCGGCCCACTAGTTTCCGAGATATGGGTCTTTAAATTTATCAAGGTCATATATTTTCACGCTTATTTCTGCCAAACCGTAAATACCTGGTTGACCATACTCATGTCAAAATGAGGTGACGTATAGGTCAAGATCATATGGAAGTTACAACAAGATCGGCCCACTAGTTTCCTAGATACAGGTCTTTAAGATTCTCAAGGTCATATCTTTTCACGCTTATTTCTGCCAAACCGTAAATACCTGGTTAATCATACTCATGTCAAAATGAGGTCACGTATAGGTCAAGGTCATATGGAAGTAACAACAAGATCAGCCCAATAGTTTCCAAGATACGGGTCTTTAAAATTCTCAAGGTCATATCTTTTCACGCTTATTTCTGCCAAACGGTGAATACGTGGTTGACCATACTCATGTCAGAATGAGGCCACGTATAGTTCAAGGTCATATGGAAGTCACGACAATATCAGTCCATTTGTTTGCGAGATACAAGTCTTTAAATTTCTCAAGGTCATTTGTTCTCACGCTTATTTCTGCCAAACCATAAGTTACTTATTGGCCATACTCATGTCATAATGAGGTCTCGAATAGGCCAAGGTCATGTCAAGACCACGGCAAGATCACGCAAACCGTTTGAGACACAAGGGGCTGAAATGTTTCAAGTTCATTTTAAGTACTATTGTCTCACGCATATACTTAGAGAACTGAAGGTATCTGAGTGATCTTTTTCACGTCATTTAGAGGTCATAGATAGTAAACGTCACGTGAAGGTCACAATATAAACACAGTCTGTAAGTTAGATTGGGATAGATTACGTTACGTTATGTTGGGTTGACTTAAGTTTGGTTAGGTTGGGTAAAGTTGAGTTAGGTTAGGTTAGGTTGGGTTAGGTTAATGAACACTTGACATTTTCCTCAAAATAGGTTTTATACTTACAAAGAGAGTTGTTGTTTTGTTGAATATCTTCCTGAATGCCATCGGGTGTCTTATAGCCAAGTATCTGTCTATACTCATTGCTGTGATGGTGAACACACTGGCCCCAACGGACACCCCTGAAACCGAAATCGAATACTTTCTCACATTCGGAACTGACCGTACCATAGATGAGGATTGATACATTAAAAATAAATGTTATCTATTCAGTTATCTCAATTCAATTTTATAAAATAAGGCTTGGTATGTTTTGTTGTTCTTACGGCGGTGAAGAAAAACAGTCTAATTGTAGATGGCTGTCTTCTGGGTTGTAATGTCGTGTAGTCTGGTAGTCTAATATTCCTATCTGGTACTTCACCAGACTACACGGTGCTATAACCCAGAAGACAGCCATCTACAATTAGACTCTTTTTCTTTTTCGAAGAAGCGTCACGTTTTATTATGATGAAATTGCATATTGTGTTCTTTATTTTTTCTGGTGTAGGTTAGTGCACTTAAGAATTTTAATTTACTGCGGGAAAAAAATATTTTCTGATTTGAAACTCTCAGATCTTACATGATTATTAATTTTTTCATTAGTACATCTACTTGATGCACAAGAAAATCGGATTTCAGGTGAATGCCTGCGAAGATACGGTGTGTTTTATCTTGCTATTTTGATTAGTCTAAGGACACTGATAGTCATGGGCAATATACAAGCTTCAGATATGTGTCAGTATTTCCAGTCTGTGCACATATTACTTATTAAGTCTTTAAATATAATAAATGTATTTGCCTTTACTCTGAATGCGACGCAAAGCTCAGATTGTTAGACGCCCCGTTTCCTCGCTGTGGAAACTCGAATTCAATCTCAGGGTGGTCCACGTGGGATTTGCGATGGGTAGCGTGGCACGGAGACATATTTTCTCCGAGCATTTCATTATTTTACTGACAATGTGATTTTACGAAATTTCCATTTTATCACTATTCCGCAGGGCGTGTCATTCGCTCGAGCAGCTGGCATGTTCTCACAAACCAGGTCCTGTGTTTATACAGGGTGAGTCAGAAGTATGTTTACAAACTTTGTGTGCGTGTTCCAGGATAAAAATAAGAAAAAATGTTCCTATGAACATGGGGTCGCAAATGTTTCATTTTCAAAATAATAGCCAAAAATAAGTTTCAATGAATTGACTTTATACCAAAATGAATCAAGCTTCCAGCAAAGATTTTCAATTAACGTTTGGGCAGAAATTGTTGGCGACATACGTATTGGTCCACACATGCTTCCATCGCGTCTAAGAGGACCTTCATAATGGCGATTCTTAAGAAGACATTTGTCACGTCTCCTTGAAGTTGTACCTCTGAATACAAGAAGACAAATGTGGTTTATGCACGACAGAGCCCCAGCACACTTCTCCCATCGCGTCAGATATCATCTCAATGAACAGTACCCTCAGCGATGGATTGGGCGTGGTGGCCCAGTAGCATGGCCACTGAGGTCACCGGACCTGACTCCATTGGACTTTTATCTGTGGGATCACTTGAAGTTCGTCGTTTATGCAACACCCATAAACAATGAAGACGACCTATGGGAACGTGTTCAAAATGCATGCCACATGATTCGAGGAAACCCTGGTGTGTACGAACGAATTCGTCAGTCTTGTGTACGTCGTGCTCGTGCATGTGTGGAGAATGGAGGACAAAGCTTTGAGCATCTCTTATAGATAAACATCCTTGTCCTTATACTTGGCAATAAAGACATGCATTGAAACTTATTTTTTCTATTATTTTGAAAAAGAAATATTTGCGACCACATGTTCATAGGAACATTTTTTTCTTATTTTTGATCCTGGAACACGCACACGAAATTTGTAAACATACTTCTGACTCATCCTGTATAAACTACAGCTTTATTCCTTGTCTTAAATTCAATATGTTTTACAGTGCCAAACCTGAACTAAGTCCCGCTAAACTTCAAGAAGTCTACTTGTACTCACTACCACATTTGGGCTACATGTGAAATGTTACCTGTCCTGACATGGTCTTAATATCCTGACTTACTCTGTGGTAGAATTCAAAAATTCAAAAATTCAAAACCGCTGACATAAGCGATTGAATTATCTGACGATATTAGGTATTGGAAATCCCTAGCAAATTTTTAAAAGAGAAAATTCGGTTTCGTGATTGTTGTTTTTAGTTTCTGTGGGCTTCAGACAAGATAGACTCATTTCATATATTTTTGAATCAATTTACACAGAAAAGCAGAAACTTGTTTAAATAATGTTCACTTGTGTATACTTTTTGCAGGTCAGTTTAGTCTCAGGGTGTTTTCAGTGGGAAACAAGAAGACTTCTGTTTGACAATGCTAAAGACAACCTTTTTTCTCTGACAGTTGCATGTGACTTTTGGGTCATTTAGCCGTACACCATAATTATTTGGCGTTATATCTATTAAGTTAAATCGTTATGTTATGTAAATGTTAATAAATTAATACTGCATATCATTTTGTGTTACAATCTCATTGTTTCCATTGATAGGCCTTAGATAATCTTTGAATTTTCATCCGGCTAGGTAAGCATTAACGAATGAATCACCCAAGTTTATAAGGTTGGCTTTGTGTGGTAAAGTTAAGATGAAGTGAGAATGTTCATAAATTTTTCAATAAAATTTTAGCACTCTGTTCATAACTTTGCCGTAAAAGAGCATAATATAATAGGGTTTCCCGAACTTCAGGCTGAGAGAGAAATTATATTCCATTTATGAAAATGTTTGGCTTCTCTCTCAGGATCGAAGTTGCTGAAACGCAAACTTCTCATAACTCTTCATCGCCGTGATGTCGATTCTATAAAAATAAACTTTCTTCTAAATCTCTATCAGAAGTGTAAATTGTTGAGAGAATTTTAAGAAAATCTTAATGCACAATACATTTTTAAAACATTGGCAGCCGACAATGATTAGAATATTAATGGATTTCTATTAAACTTTTAAAACCTAGTTGTAAATATCTGTCCTACCTGCAAGATTGTCTGTATAAGTCTGCATTTCTTTATCTTTCGTATTATTATCGGTATAAACGGCGATTATTTTCTTAAACAGCGTTAACAAACTGAGTTTCGTAATGGTGATTCACTGCGTCTGTTTGTCAGAATCGTTGCAAATGGCATCCACTGGCTTCAATTGGCTTCATTTGAGTTTGGGAATCGGTGACGCTTATTCAGATCGTCATATACGCTAAATGTTGCGACGTCGTGACGACTCGCTTCGCAGCGATTGGCGTTGGTTTGCCGACATTATTTCGGATCACCTCCGTAGGCTAGTATATTCTGATTATAATGTGTAATGTCGGCGTCGTGACGCTGATTATCGGCTTTCCATCATCGTGTCATAGCGCTTACTAAAGCTTTCCTTGACTTGGTTCGGTGTAGAATCGGCGTCGCGTCGATACGTGTCGTGACGCTTGGAGTCGGCTTGCGAGGGTCGTATCTTTTGATTTTCCAGGCTGTTTGCTGCCAATGGCATCTTGATTCGGTGTTGCGATGACAGGCGTCGTGACACTCGGCGTCGATTTGCCAACTTCTTGTGCCTTCAGTAAGGTCATATACTGTATTGTTTATATGCATGTATATATGTATGCTGGTGAATATGAATGTATGCATGTATGTGCGTGTATGTGTTTACATTTACGTTTGTATGTGTGTGTGTGTGTGCGCGCGCGCGCGTATGTATGTAGCTGATAGAGCATTGTTAAATAATATGCAACATACCATAGTCATCATTACCATCGCCATCCTGAACAGATCATGAGTTTGCTCTATCAGTGTCAAGACGTTTAAGCTAACGGGAGAAAATATCTCCAGGTTCCCGTTCGCATTATCAATACATATTACAATCATTGTTTTAAGTTGTTAAGTTTGTGTTTCTGCATTTAACGCAATTTTACTGATGGAGCTGTGTCGGTGTAAAAGGAGGGAATCCTGGAGAATACATTTAATGAGTTTTAACTAATTGATTTTCTTCTCAGACAACAGTTTATAATTTTAAGTAGGCCTAATCTAGTTCACTGAGCTGTTGCAGAATTTGGTAGTTGTCTCAGTTTAGGTTGTTAACGCTGTTAACGCCGTTTGTGTAGCTTTCTTCGTCCTCACATAAAAGTGAACGCAGTCTACGTGTCGGACTGCTTGTGAGGAGTTTCACGTTCTTGGAAGCTGTTCGCTTTTACAAGTCTTCCGGCTTTATAAAGAATGAAGGCTTCACCTACTAATGCTACTAAAACGATACGATCCGAGACGTACTAAAGCTTACTTTTAAAATACAATTTAATTTGATTACACGAACCACTGTAAAGGCTGTCTCAGGATCAGTGCGTGGTTCTGGGGGCGTCCGATTAGAATCTCGGCTAGGGAACTGGCTGTAATCTCTGCTTTTTTCTTTTGTTTGTCGTAAGTTAATCTTGGCAGACGTCTGGATTGTGTCTTAAAAGAGACCAAGGTCGCTACTTTCACAAATTCTGTACAGATCTTATTCGACAAAATATCTCTGAAGTTGGTAAAATGTTGTTAAATATACGAATCAAACAGAAGTAAATCTGGCGTATTTATTACATAAACTCTGATTTCATGGCCGTACACACAGTTCCGATAGATTATTATTATTATTAGTTATATTATTTTGGTTATATTGATTCTGAGATTGTATTTAAGATTTCGGTGTTTGTATGCTGTATACATGGGTACTTTCTGATTTTCACAAATAACAAAATACTACAGCCGTAAACTACATTCTCTACAGGCAGAGTAATCTATTAGGTCGCCATAATCTTTTCCCCTGTCTCGAATGGGGTAGAGGATTTGTTGGTAAATTTTAACCAGATAATAATAATCATGATCATAAAAATAAAAACTCAATGTTAAACTTTAACTCCATTTTTTTGTCTCTTAACAATGTTGAGGATGAAGTGGATTCTTCTGATTGACTATAGGGTCCAGTGGAGGGCTCTTGTGAACATCGTAATGATGAACCCTAAGAGCTTTATAAGAGGCGGGGAATTTCTTCAGTAGCTACGCGACTCTGCTGAATGGATTTATTTAATAATCTGAGGGTCTATAAGAGAGGCTACCAGCTTTTATCTACCGCTGCAAATAGTGAGACCAAGCGAAGAATTCTGCTGCTAGAGTGACCATTAAATTGAAGCAGAAAAGGGACGTGATGATGTGCTACGAGGACTGCGAAGAGACAATTTTATTCGCTGTGGTACAAGATGAAACTTTAGAAATTTAAAATGTAGGCCTATTCTTACCTCTCGTGTTCCACCCTCATGTTATAGCAACGTTATCCGATTTATAGTTTCCAATAATAATTACATTTTTTGTAATATTATTTTACGATGTGCGTTACCCTTAAATTACCATTCAAATCAATTGCATGCTTCTAGTATCTTTTTTATGATTCTTGAAATCTTTTTCCCATGTTCTTATTTACCACCGTTATAATTCGTGCCTGAATAATTTCAAGTGCTGACCGTTATTTGTCACTATTTGTTCCTGGCGTTTCACGAGTAACTTTGAACCAACTGCTAATTCTCCTACCATAATATTAAGCCCAGTATTTTCTCTTCCTATATTGAAAACAAAATAAAGCAGTGTGGTAGCATGAGATACTCGTTTACTAAAGAGCAGCAGTTTAACTTTGTTAGCGTTAGGAAGAGAAAGTTTATTGTTTTGCTCAGCTTCGCACGTTTCCTAATAGCGTAATTCAATCAATGGCTCTCCACGTCTTAGCTTGTGCTTGTGGCTTATTAGCCAGAGAACAAGCAGTGTTTATGGGTTCCCTGCGTGGATAATATATAATGAAGACGTAACGTCGGCCCGTCCGTCCTAATATTTAGTTTACCAAAACCACTCCACGGTCTGACTCTAATTGGCGTGACTTGCACTGGAAGCTGTAGAAGGAATTTCGGTTTAGTATCGGTTCATATGTAGTTTCTTCTAATATCACCTAAACGACAATAAAAGGTAACTTGTCTGGAGAGATGCAGTCATGTATCACATTAAGACTTTCTACATATTATACATATATTGTTACATACACAAACTTATTACATTTTATTTATAATATTTTTAAGTCAAGTGTTCTTTTAACTGTTTGGAAGGGAAATTTAATTTATTCATGCTTGCATTGTTGATTTCTTTTGTCGAAATACGAACACATTACATTGACCTTATAATTAATTTATCCTTAATTTTTTTCTCATGAGAACGTCGCGACCTTGTTATCACGCCTGCTTTGTTTTTGGGAGGTCCTGGGTTTAAATCTGTGACCATAAACCGGCTGTCCGCTGAGTTTTTAATTGCTTTCCTCAATTACTCCTGGAAAATCTTTGGATTAGTATCTTCATTTAAACTATGACCACATCTTCCCACATTTTTTGTAGTTCACGATTCATAAATCAATTTACCATTCGATGGTAAGTAGTATGATTTACTGAAAGCGTCGTTAAATAAATCACAAATAAATATTTTGTTGAAAGCTTGAATCCCTGCGATTCAGTATGTATTTATTTTATTTAGTGTTCTGTCTGACGACAGGTCCATATGAACAGGATCCTTCCATCCTTTTCTTGGACTGGGACCTGTTCATATACGTTCTTGGCAGATGATCCAGAAGTGGTTTGCCATTGCCTTCTTCTGTGTGTGAGTGGAGTAATTGTTGGGATGCCACGGAGAAACCGGGGAAGCCCCCGAAGGAAAACTCCGTGTTGCCTAGACCACGGACTTTAATAATAGTGTCATGGAGTTATCGGGGAGGATGGGACAGTTCACGTCACTTATTCTCTTAGATCAGTCTTCCTTCCTACCTCTAAAGAACAGAGAAACAAGGGATAACTAGAAACAACTCCATTTTGCCTTGTAGATAAGAGATTGGATTCGTAATGAAGAGTAATTCATTCCCTCTGTTGGGAGAAGTCAGAATGTGGAACTATGCTCTCTCCGCATCTCACAGCACTGGAACGAACTGAAGACCGAAGTTACTGATTAATGTGTACGTTTTCATTGTGTTCAGGAGATAATTTTGAAGTTCTAGATACCTTTCCGGTATGCTTCACAGCTTCTGTAAATATTAATTCGACATAAAATCTACAAAGCTCAGCTCAGACAGTAGTCATATATGGAGTGACGTAGTTTCCATGCCACTTTTTTGAAAGAAGAAACGTTCATATAAAGGCATATTCGCTGTAAACGTGTATTTATTTTGTGTGCCCCCTCAAATAAATTTAAATAAATTAAGAAATCTTCGTAAAACTCGGCATGAAGATAAAGTAACATAAGATTACCCTTTTCAGTCTGTCTAGCACTGTGAGCGGTAAGGCAGCGGTCGTCGTAAATATTTGAACATGTTGGCACAATTCAGTTTCTGGTGCTGAGACTGTACTAATTAATATTAAAAAATTGTCTTATTCGCGTCGTCGACTTCACTGTCCGTCCGTCTGTTCGCATATAACTACTCGAGAACCACTGAAGAGATTTTCATTAAATTTGATACTCGGGAGTTTTACGAAAATTTGTCAACCAGTTCCAGTTCTGGTTAAAATTTGATGAAAGTAACGGGCACTTCACATGAAGGCCAACTTCCAATTTTCGAGTCCGAAAGAGACTGAGTATGGAATCCTCAGGTTGCCGTGGTTACGTTGCTTGTCAGTTATAAAATATCGACGAGACGTGAAGAAAGCTTTCCATGTGTTTCTGAGCAGAACTTAAACTGTAGTGCTATTTATAGCTGTAGGTCGTTTTCTGACGATATTCTACATCAGCTACAGAGAGTATTCACTGCCGGCGAGATGAGCGGATAATATTAACGGTGATCTGGGAAGGGAACTATTCACCCTTTGTTTCTAAGTGATACCACAGCATTCGCCTACACCTAGAGCGCCTGAGGACAGCTACACGAAACCTCAAGAGTGAAGGTCTGTGTCCCGAGCGATACTAGAGCCAGAGACCTCATGTCACCTTCTAACCTGCACTAGATTGCTTTGCATGACGTATTTACTATTATTTGTTATTAATATTTAACATTAATCCAGATAATTCTCTTATAAAAATAATTTAGTGATGATAAAAAGTCTTGGTTCTCTGTGAGGGGCTGTGACATTACTATAGTAGTTTCACAATTAAGAAGTTGGAGGAACGTGACGTGCAGGGATATGTATAATGAAAATTGGCGTGCTAACTCTCGTTAGGGAGGTATTGGTCTAGAAGTCTGTTCGACAACAAGCTGCCTTTGCTGAGACATTGTAGTTTTCCTCAGTCCTTCCAGGAGAATGTTGGATTATAACTTTAAAACAAGCACTGCCCCTTCTCCACGTTAATAACATTCCTGTCAGACGTACTGCATGACCTTGGCAGTTGATTCAGCGAATGCATCAAATGAAAAACAATGGGTTTAATGTTGATGATGATGTGGTTTTGTTTCCTACGTATAGGAATGCGTTGTTGTTCTACACGTGAAGTCCGTCTTCTCCATTTTCCGTTCCTTCTTCTTGGAAAAATGTATTCTTATAAAGAAGGAAAACATTTCAAACCGTGCAGTTTGTCAACAAAGTCCGATGTTGATTGAACCATTCCAGACTACCTTCATATTATTCACAAACTTTGCAGCGAAAATATACGAACAAATGTCTGCTTCCTCCTAGACACAAAGAAAATAAACTTACGTTACATTTTGTTGTACCGAACAGAGATTAATGTAAGTAATAACTTCTTATTCAATTATGTTAACCTTTCTGAGAGAACCTTAGATACTACGTGCCTTTCTCTGTCTTACTTGCTACGTGCTTCATTTGTCTAATTTCGTACTAAATTAATGCTTTTATATGCCACCTTCCTTAATATCACCACTGGTTTTTCTGCAGTGTACATCCCAATAGAGATGTTAATTCTATGAAGCTTATCCCTTCTTGAGAAGAATTAGGTGCTCAGTTGGTAAAGTAAATCCCCTACATTTGTGGGATCAGAAACGTTTATTTCGGTGTTCGCAAGAGCCTGTCAGTCGTAATCCGTGTTCTGAGCCACATAAATCCCGGCAATTTTCTAATACTGTACTTATTTAAAATTAATTTTATATCATACTCCCATCTATGTCTAAGTCAACTAAACTGTCAGGTTTTTCGATAAAAATGTTATAAGCATTTCCTAAAATTGTCCCTGCTTTATTTCTATTCCGTCCAGTTCACCGTTCCAGATTAAAAGTTTTGATTATAATTTAGTGTGCAGTTTCCTTTACGATGCATTTCAAGTGTCGTCAGATGTGATATTAAAAAATTTGCGTCATTGCCATGTTTGTAATTTTCGCCGTATAAAAAGTTAGAGTTTAGTATTAATTTTGTAACCACGTTTCTGATCTGTCTCTGTACAAAATTTCACATGCAAGTTTTATCAGTTGTTACTGTCAAACTGGAAAGCAAATACACTTTTCTTATGGAGGTCTTATATTTTATTTTAAAATCTACAAAAATCGAGTTAACATAGCGTTACGTACTTTTAAAAATTTAACGCCACACGAAATTTTACTACGTTCTGATAAACGACTTTTACATCGCCCATATCTTAGAAGTTTTCACGGTCGCCCTGTTTATTTTATTGGTTTTAGGGAGTTGTATCTAAGAAATATGCAGTGGAATAGCGATCGTGTCAAATTTTAAGTATATTTATAAGCCAACTTAAGATTATGTAAGGCACATCTCCGACATGTTGATAACGGATACCTTTGTTTATTGTACAGCAAGAATGAAAGGCTAAAATCTACACTGAATGAAAATTATTTAATTTTATTTCATAATTTCTTTATTTAACGGTTGAGAATTAGTTTTTCTACTCCCAGTCGAATAATTTCCAAGTACCCACTTTGTCAGTTTTACATTTTAATGTGAATTGACTTAGTTAAAAAGTGCTCTGAAGGGTGTTTATAAATTGTAGTACATTGTACGTAGCCGAAGAGAGGAATGTAGTGACGATTTCCACAGGTTTAAACTACAACCTAACATTTGGGAGAATTTTGTACGCTTTCAATGCAAATGAGTATAATTCCACTCGTAAAGTCTACCCTGAAACTTATGACTGTTTGCTAATAGGACAACATTTTACTATTCAGTGAACGGGCGGATAACTTCAGAAAATTACATGCTTTATTTCACAGTGCGCTCCTCGTAGTGCTACTTGTATTCTGGTTTGCGTAAGCCGTCCTCACAAAAGGAAAATAAGACAAGTAAGCTTTCACGAAACTCGTGTAAATGATAACCGTGAAGGATTATTTCGTGAGGAGTTAAACACGTGCGTGAGCTGAAGAGTTCAAAGTCTGTTGTGTTCTCTCTTCGTCTTTCGCACTCACATCCACTCTGACACCCGAGCATCACAGCGGGAAGTTCCTGGCCCAAATTCAATTTCCTTCACACTGTCATGCAAACCAAATTTACTAAACATACTGCTGCCTGTCTGATAATGCAGTATCATCTACAGCTCTTATTTACCGTCGAATAAGACATGAGATGATAAATAATGAGTCCTAAGATCTTGGCTTGTTTCGGTGTATGATGACGGGCGAGAGTAAATGAAGGAAAATAGCGAAATACAGAATAGATAAAGTGGGAACTCCAGTCAGGTTCGAACCTGTAACTTCACGATCGAGACTCAGTTGCGTTATCGCGGAATCTGCTAGGTTTACTCTGTTAGTTCTTTATTGTACCTAGATTACCAGAACTGGAAAAACAGCCTTTTGTCTCCCAAAACCAGAGGCATCTCTCTACAATTTCATTTGTAATTTCGCTGTTCAGTCTCATTCATATCACCTGCACGAGTTACATGCTTGATACATCAATAGTATATTTAATAACTCTGAAACCACTGAGCCACAAGTTCTCTTTAAATGAAGGTTGTTTAGGCAAGCCACGGTTTTGAAATGTTAATGGTATCTTTCACTTTCCATAAAGTTCTTTAAGTTGTAGCTTTCCAAGACAATTCTCTATTAAATTTCTGTAATGATTTTCCTTCACTCACACGAGTTACATACCCGATACATTTGTAATATATTTAATAACTCTAAAATTATAAATCCGCAAGTTGTTTTAAATGAACTTGGTGTTTCAAAGGGTTAAATTGTTGACTATAATTCTACCATTTAGCTTCTTGTAATGATAACCGTAACGTTTAAGCACATGGCACACACCCTTCTTTAATGCAGTGCCTGATGCATTTAGCTATGAGAAGTTACTGAAGGAAATTATGATAAACTCAATTCAGATAGCCCTCATTTCCCCAAAACGGTACAGTGCAGCAACATATATACTACATCACTAACTTAAAATTCTAGTTCACATTAAATATGACGTGAGCCACTTTTGATTGACGATGCAGTGCTACATATCAACTATTAACACGGGCCACTTCACGAGAAATGAAATAATATTAACAATAACGAGTAACTAATGAAGATAGAGGAGGAAACAACTGGAAAATCCGAAATAAATCTCCTGTAAAGCAGTTCAAGGCGTCAAACACTCTTTTTGTGGTCACAACCTCTAGACGCAGTCATGCACACCAACCTCGCTATTTTCCGTTCACGGATTAGAGAGTCTGACCTGTCACTCCTCGGAATTCATTCTCGGAAAAGCGCGAACAAACATGACCTAAGGGGAATATTAACATTCAGTCCAGGCATACACTACGCCTAATATAGTTTGTTCTTGAAACAGTGTGGCCACTGGTCAGTGGAATCGGCTATCTTGTTTCATACCGAATATAACTTCAGGGCTGAATTTCGGTTTTCTTTAGGTTAGGTATAAAAGTCACGTTCTTAGATATGTTTGAGTGAATGTCAGTTCACCGTACCAACGAAATGCAAACGTTGCGCTACGTTCTAGTTCCTTATTATGTTCACGAACATTGCTGAATTTATATTACATGTAATACGCATACATATATATGAAGACCAAACTTCTTTTTGTCATACTTGAATGAGAAGACTTGGCAACAGATGCAGGATTTCATAGTCTTTCTATAATTTTCTTTTCGTTATATTGATTTAGACATCGTTAAATTGTTAGCAGTGCTAAGGTTCTAAATAGACGCTTCTGTTAATACATGAAAATCTATCATAGATCTACTTTTATAATCCCTCAACTTTCTTGGACGTTCGTAATGGCGCATTCTAAAGCGAAAGTAAAAACCAATGGCGATAAAGTACCTAATTGTTCAAGCACATTTTATTAACTCGACTATTTTTATTGGTAGGCCTATACTGAGTTCTATGAGAAGGCTCTATGAAATAATACTGTCTTGCCCGAGACCTGTAAATAAAAAAAGGTGAATGATTTCCGGAACTTGCTTAGAATTTTAATAAAGAAACCCATAAACGTAGCCAAAACAGGTTTGAAATCACGGCATAGTACGTGAAAACAGCAATAACTCTCTTTGCACTCATCTCTTCGCAAGAGAATTTTGGAATCTTAACAGTACAGGGGTCATAGGTGTATTGATCGTGTGTGGTCGAGGTGTGCTGCCATTACCGAATCGCTCCAGCCTAGTAACCTCCATACGTCAAGCAGCATAATTACTGTCCATAAAATTCGTAAGTCTTAGAACCTGCACGCACGAGCGGTTTGGGCCGCAGCGGTTTCTTTGCCGCAACATGCTTCATTTTCGATGCGGTGCGGTGACCGCACAGCGGCTGGCGGTGGCAATAGAACACGAAGAACCCTACCTGTGTGCGCGCACGAGCGGTAAAACAGCCGCATCGTATTTTCTGTTGTTATTACGGGATAGTTAAGTTGTGGTCTCGTATCTGTCAATGCCATTAAAGTTCACGACAATATCAACCCTATGTTTTGCTGAAAGAAGTCATTTAAAAATTCCAAGGTCATTTTAAGACGAATTTCTCTCATACTTAATTCTAAAGAACCTCACGTATCTTTGAGGTCGCAGAGAAGTCAAGGTCATGTCACAGTCACAAAAATATGAATCCTGGAGTTTTCCGAAAAGAGGGCTTTAAAAATGTCGAGGTCATTTGAAAGTCATTTTTTCAAAAGCATATTTCTGCCGATCTGTAGGGCACTTAATGACCATACTCATGTCAGTTTTAGGTAATGGATAGGTCAACGTCACCTCAAGATCACGACAAAATCAGTCCAAGGTTTTTGTGGAATATGGGCCTTTGAAGTTTTCTAGCTCACTTTAAGAACATTGTTTTCTCACACTTTTATCTACCTAATTGTATTAATCTGTGTGACCATACTCATGTTATTTTGAAGCCACTTAAATGTTTTCTGCTGTGCGGTGTGTAGAAATATACAGTAGCCTACTGAAAGTCGCTTTTGGTTATCGAGGAAAACCCAGTAATCTGAAACATGTTAAGGTTCTTACTCTTAATTGTTTCCGTTCCTAGCGCAAAACTTAAACAGACCCGAATAAAAAGCAACAATTCTAATCTAGTCAGTGTTTGAAGGTTTCTAACAGTGTTACATTATAACGTGTAAAATTGTTCTTTTGTACTCTGTCCGGCGTCTGAATTGCAATATTGTAAAATTACGTTTTGAAAGCGTGACTCTGGTTTCGTCATTCGGTAAAAAGTGGAAAGAGAACAGAATACCTGTCCGTCGGATGTCAGGCCTCAGAGGTCTGAGGCTGTTTCGACAAAGACTATTGTAAAGCTGAGGTGTGGCCTTTGGAATGCCCAGGTGACGGTGAAGGGAATGATGTTCTTATGTTTAATAAATACCATGCAAAGAAGAACAAGGAAGATGTATGGGGAAGTGGAGGTACATCGCCATGCATCCTTGCCTAAGGTATTAGATGAAGGCGAGTAGTCACCTCATGATTCGATGTTTTTGCCCGAGGAAGGAGCATAGGTACTTTTTGCACTAGAAATTTGGCCAAGTTGCTTTGCCAGAGTGAACGCGTCGTCGAAACGGAAGGTGTGTGTTTGTGCAAGGAGTCGAATCCCGGCTGTAATGTCCATAGTCTAGTTGCGGTACTGACTGAGCTGTCCTGGGACATATCCCGGGTTTGCCAGTTTCTGCATTGTTTATTTGTAACTGAGGTCGTGCAAAGTGGTATACATTGCGGTTGGCGAACCTGATCTCATTCATTTGTGCAATCAATCGGAATCAGCTAATTATTATCGTCATCCGAAGCAGTACTAGATTATACAGTTTCATACGCAGTTTAGCTGTATGTAATGGTTTAAATAAACATGGTAGATGAATTGCAAATATTCAGAGAGCAGAAAGGTAGTTTTAGGGTTCGAGTCGAATAGATTTCCTCTTCAGTTTTTATGTTAAGCTACTGCACGTTTGGCCCCTTGACTCCTAAATAAACAAAAAATAAAGTTGCAGTTTGTACAATTTTTAGTCGTAACGCCCATACAGTTCTTGTGAATAATCTAATATTTTTAAATTTTCAATATGTCTCTTTTCATATCGTTCGCCTGTAAAATTTGCCAGTGCACGGAAACCTAATTCATGAAATTTTTGACGATGAACTGAAATACACAGCAAAAAATATTCGGATAAAATTTATATATATTTACTCTTTCTTTACGTACGAACAAATCCATAATTCACCACCCGTAATGTGGATTAAAACTAATACGACATTCATTTTAGTGCAGTGAATGAATAATTGTATGATTTATTTACGGGCTCGTAATTGCTTATACTTTTAACCAAAAAATCTGGAGCTTACTGCAATCCAATATACGTGATGCACATTTCGCCATTACTGTGACTTAAAAACATTTGAAAACTTGTTCTTTTTGCTTTACTGATTAATTTTTTTTCGGATGCTGATCATTGAGTCGAAAGGACAGTTCAACTAAATGGCCCTGACTGTGTTTCTATTAACACACACAATTTTAGAATACAGAATCTCGCAGTTTTACGAATTTCTTCATTGTTATGTTGTTATTACCGATTATAGAAAATTAAATAACGAGAGTTTGGTGTGGCCATCAATGGCACAACGTCCATACCAAATTTAACCAAAAACTCTTTAGCCGTTCTCGAGTTAACATGCGGACAGACGGATAGACACGATCAGCCCGATATTTGTTCATGTTGTGCGCACCATGCAAAGAACACACAGAAGACCGGATCACTGTGATGGACCTGACTTTTATATGGCACCCATTACGAGTGTAATGCAGTTCAGAGAACCTCAGCTCAGTTGACCTGCACATAACGACACAACATGGTGGTCATGTTAACTTATTGGTTGGGAACAGATATAGTTTTAAGGTAGTGTATAATAAGTAATAACATGTAAGATTTGAGGTTTTCACAGCGGTGAGTATGAAGATTTCTGTCTTGTGAGTTGTATGCCTCCATCATCCTGATGATGGAGGCAGTATGACCTCAGAAACGTTGGTAAACATCGACCAGACTACACAGCGCAACAACCCAGTAGACAGAAATCTTCATACTTTGATGACGGAGGCAGTATGGCCTCTGAAACGTTGGTTAACATCGACCAGACTACACAGCGCAACAACCCAGAAGACAGAAATCTTCATACTCATCGCCCTGATGATGGAGGCAGTATGACCTCTGAAACGTTGGTTAACATCGACCAGACTACACAGCGCAACAACCCAGTAGACAGAAATCTTCATACTCTGATGACGGAGGCAGTATGGCCTCTGAAACGTTGGTTAACATCGACCAGACTACACAGCGCAACAACCCAGAAGACAGAAATCTTCATACTCATCGCCCTGATGACGGAGGCAGTATGACCTCTGAAACGTTGGTTAACATCGACCAGACTACACAGTGCAACAACCCAGAAGACAGAAATCTTCATACTCATCATCGTCCTGATGACGGAGGCAGTATGACCTCTGAAACGTTGGTTAACATCGACCAGACTACACAGCGCAACAACCCAGAAGACAGAAATCTTCATACTCTGATGACGGAGGCAGTATGGCCTCTGAAACGTTGGTTAACATCGACCAGACTACACAGCGCAACAACCCAGAAGACAGAAAACTTCATACTCAATCGCCCTGATGATGGAGGCAGTATGACCTCAGAAACGTTGGTAAACATCGACCAGACTACACAGCGCAACAACCCGGAAGACAGAAAACTTCATACTCAATCGCCCTGATGATGGAGGCAGTATGACCTCAGAAACGTTGGTAAACATCGACCAGACTACACAGTGCAACAACCCAGAAGACAGAAATCTTCAAGTAATAATATATCGTCCGCACAAAATATATTTGTATAATGCTGACAATAACTAGTGTGAGAATTTTGCATATGCACTAGTAGCACAAGTGGCATACAGAAGTGCTTTGGACACTTACTACAATGGGTTTTCTCTACTAAATTTGTCTCTGTGAAATGCAATTTCCACGCTGGTATTTACTTAAAATAAGCTGTTAGAATATTTGTGTGATATCGTGGTAATGCGACATTTCTTCTGCTGAGAAGCGATCGAGAGATAATGGAACATGCATTTGTACTAAGGAAGATATTCCGTGTGTCAGTTTGTTAATATATTGTTGGCGTAGGAAATTTCATTTTTCGCTAGTTATCTAGCTTTATGAATACAAATATTATAGAGTAGATCTGCATCAGCAACGTTGTAAATCACTGTTGACTAGAGTGTCATTAGAAAGGCCGAGCGGCAATTCCCCTGCGGACATGGCTCTTTGTGGTTTTCCACATTCCATTATCGCCTCTTCCTTCAGCTGCTGCGGGCTGTTCCATTTAGCGTGCACACGTGCACACGTGCACATAGGTTACAGGGACCCGTGAACTACACGCCGTAGGAAAGGACCAACAAATAAGTAATAAATCAATAAATGAGAGAATTATGATTGGATACTTAAACGTGCAGCAAGCAACACGTTTTTAAGTAGTGCTATGGCTTGATTTTGCTGAAACCATGTTCTCGCATGTTTTCCAACCAAAATATCGTGCATGCTGTAAGTACCAATGGCCTTGTAAACCTATCCATTCTTCGCATTGTTGTGTACTACTGAACATAAAGACGTCAGTCCTCTCTGCCAGACTTTGTATACACTGAGGTCGAAGAGATATAATCAGACAGGTGAGTGGCTATCAGGTGTTATTGATCAAAACACTAAACAGGCCACGCAGACACTTATACTGCTTGAGGATGATATTAATTGGGTTATTCCGAATTGTCGTCCATACTATTAAAGCAAACGATGGTTATATTTAAATAAACCAAAAACTGACTTTGATACAGTGCATGAGGTAATTTGCATAGTAAAGCTATTATCTTAAAGCAGTTTAGGTTACACGTTCCATGCAAACATTCTATGTTTCATTGAATGTAAACTTGGCAGAGTACACAGAGTATCACAAATGGACTTCATTATTATGCGTATATATATAATAACTAACTAACTAACTAACTAACTGTTTAGGGTACCAGAAGGTTCATCACCAAAGCCCTCAGCCGGTCACTGTCCTGGGCCAACAAAATCAAGTCGCCTTCAACTCCTATTTCAAATCATTTTTATTTGCCATGTTCGTGCCAAAGAGTCCGAGGCTTGGTAAGATTCTTCGTAACACGGCAGTTTTTTACGGTGAAAGGTTGTTAGCCTCACGCCCAACCCCCAAGCTTGAGGACTTGCGTATATGTACATGAACAATTTAATATTTCACGACCACTACAACGAAATCATCATAACGTAAGAAGCTAGTGTACAGCAAGTAATATGGACAACATTATGTAATCGGTATGGGCAAACAGATGACGATTAGCCCACTAAAGGAGCATTTACTTTATGCAAGCTTGGAATATTCGTCATGACACCGACTGTCCAGCTTTATACAAAGTTGTTCCATTGAAATTTCAATCGTAAATACTACATATGGACCCCTCAACGCACAAAACGAGAAAACAGCTGGCAGTATTTGGTTTTTGCATCCGTATCCTGTTATTGCAGCTTTGAACTTCAGATGTTTATTGTTCTGATGAATGAATGCGAATGTAGCCATCCGTTCAGGTGTACCGTGGTTTATAAAATCTCTTCGGTCTCGGCTTTACAAATAATGTTCTTTTAATTCTATCGTACGCGCATACGCTCACACACGCACTGAACACAATAAAAATCAAACGAAGAATTGATGTTAAGATAAACTCATGTTTTTAAAGGTACTTACCCTGCAAGTAGTATGTTATTTTGCACATGAACTCCCCGTACAACCAGAGCTTTATGACGGCTTGGCTTATAGCCACTGGCATGCAAATGAGGGTCACCAGAAGATCAGCGACTGACAGGTTTACCAGAAAGTAATTGGTGACACTGTAACAGAAGAAAGGTTATATCACACTTATATTTTATTAATGATAAAAGATTCATGTTCAGATCTCTAGACGTTGCTGAATATAGGATGCAATAGTCGGCTGCAGGGTATGGACTTAATTTTTGATGAGAGGGTATTTATCGACCAGTTGGGAGAGAATTATCTACTCAGCGTAATTCCAGAACCATGGAGTTACAAGCATGTCATTGAGAACTGACACATCAGCAATTTCTTCATCTTGAATTATTTTTACACCAGCGTGTCATGCGTATTTATGAGTTATTCATTTAATTTAACGATACTGACAATATCTTGGGCTATATAGCGTCGGATGATAGTATTGATTATTAATGAACGCTGAATTGGAAAGGGCTTCGAAGGAAGCGGTCATGTCATAATTGCCACCTATAATTGTGTCTTTCAAATCGGCTATTTCTTCCCTTGAAGATTTACGACCAAACTTTGATACACAATTATCGCCCCTCTTATGCGTGCTACATTCACCATATATATATATATATCACTCCTTTCTTTAATTACCCTAACGTTTGATTATAAACACAACTTATGGAGCTCCTTATTACGCAAGTTTTTGGAGGATTCTGTTACTTTCTCTTCCTTACGTCCAATATTCCCAATCAGCTTTCGCTTTTAGAAAGAGATACGCAGGCCAACACGATACGCTGCCAAGTTTGGGAGATTATCGTGCCTTCTGTATAAAAAAACATATCTGTATGCCATAAATTCACTACGTATAAGGTCTAGGGGAAGATGCTCGTAATATGCCATATTTCCCAGGAGGCAGCACAGTTCCTACGAAACACTACATCCTGTCATGAAGCACCAGAGAACAAGATCGGAGGAGGGGGGGGGGGATGTTCTGTAGTCGAAAAATATTGCTATATTTCTTTTTGAGTCCGCAGCCTTCACAGTAGTTAAAGTGGCCGGAAAGAGAAACTCTCAGCTCTCTTAGCTTTCTGAGTTGGTGCGGTCTTTACTGACCTCGTTACGAGGTTCAGGTGGAAGGTTGTGGCCGATACGTACAACAGTGCAACTCAACTTCAATTTCTCACATTTTTCAGTGGAAAACCATCTGCTTTGTGAATGTGTGGATTCTATCACTTGCTCCATAATTGGTTTGTAGGTGCAATGTGCCATACGACTACGTGTTGTCTTCGGTTGTGGTGGAGTTGAAGTAGGGTTGCAGTTTCCAGTTGCCTTGGTGTTAGCTGTCAGTATAGTGACTGGACGGCCGGTGTTCGATCCTCGACAGGGGCAGATGATTTTTCCTCTAGCCTCTGCGTCCAGACCGGTTCTGGGACCCACCCAGCCTCCTATCCAATGAATATCGGGATCCTTTCCTGGGGGTAAAGAGCGGCCGGGGCGTGATGCTGACCACTCACCCCATCTAGTGCCGAGGTCAAGAATGAGTAGCAGCTATAACGTGTCTCCCCCCAAGCGCCTACTTGGCGTATAGTGGAACAGCTTTGGTTTACTTTACTTTTACTTGGTGTAAACCCGTCCTTATAGACGCAGCAGACTCAACTTTTATTATTATTATTTATTTAGTGTTCTGTCTGACGACAGGTCCATATGAACAGGACCTTCCATACTTTTCTCGGACTGGGACCTGTTCATATACGTTCTTGGCAGATGATCCAGAAGTGGTTTGCCATTGCCTTCTTCTGTGTGTGAATGGAGTAATTGTTGGGATGCCACGGAGAAACCAGCTGTCTTGTGGATTGTAACGCAGTCAGACCCTCAGATCCTACTTTTGAAAGATTTGCTAAAAAAATTTCTAGAACAGGTTCGTAAATCAGCTATGTTGTTAACGCAATTCTCGTTGTAATGATCATCAGACCTTCATTTTAAAACAAACTTAAGTCAGAAAAAAAGTTTCCTTCTTCCTCTTGTTGTCCTATACGTTCCTATGTAATCTGCGTGCGTAAACTACCGTTCTAGTTAAGCTCTTGTTACGCGAAGACGAGTTCGAAGAACGGCGGGTTCTCTGGCACAGGCTGCGAGTAGGGATAAAAAATTGTCAGGATACAACACTTGTATGAGATTCGACATTGTAGCTAAAATTTTATGCGCTTATTTATGTAAAATACAGAACAGCTTATGTGGCACTCAAGTTAATTAGCTCTTCATGATGAACTCAATGACGTCGAAAACCAGCAGTTCACTGGTCCATAAATTTACAAATTGCCACTCAATTTATCTGCTCTGTATACATTTAAAGGCGTACTTCATGATAGGATGCATTATTATGTAGAAATTGTGCTGTCTCTTGGGAAATCATGAATGTATAAATCTTTCCTGTAGACAATATACGTAGTGAATTTCTAGCACGCTCAAAAAGTGACTTCCAAATTTGGCACTTTGTTGGTGTAATCTTTTGTCTCTCCCTAAAATCGAATATTTATTCACGAGAATATTTGGACCGAAGGCAGAGAATGCAACAGGACACTGGAGATATTTGCGTAATGTGGAGGGTCATCATTTATTTTACCAAATTTAGTAAGATAATTAAATTAAGGAGAGTGGGGTCGGTGGGACGAGAAATATATATTAAATTTTAGTCAGAAATCTTGAAAGTAAGAAACAGACTATATGAGCCACAAAGTTGTACGTACGAGGTGTTATTAGAATGTCTTTTGAAAATATTATCTGAAAGTGTGGGCTAGATTAACTCAGGAGAGCGTTTAGTGATAAACGTTTATGAACACGGAACCTTCTGATTGCATGAAAGGCGGCATATATCTTGAAGATAGAGCACCAGTTTTGGAATATTTGGAAGTTTTAATTAAATCTGAAACAAGTAATTCCCCATGAGTAGAACATTATCATTATTTCCTTAATCGCAGCTTCCTTGTTGTCAAAAGGAACTTAAATCTCAAAATAATTAACCTTTGAAAACACAGTTCAATCTTGCCTTTAAATATAATCGTAGTCCGGTGAAGTGTAGTGCAAATTGTAGGAATTCGTTTCTGAAGAGATTAAGTCTTATAATATATAGCCTTGAGACTTAAAAGAAGTTGCTGTTTTTCTTGCTTTTTGAAAGACGCTTCATGAAATTGGTTTCGCTTAAAGAATTGTCAGTAGAAATGATTAAATTTTAGTACGAAAGTTCTATAGAAATTCTGTGAAAACAAAAGACTGTCGCTTAACATGACGCTTTTTGCATTAAAACCAATTGAAATGATCGTAAATTCTGCCTTTAATATTGTGTTTTGACTGTTTTCATCAAATATGTTATTCGTATAAATAAAACAACAATACGGGGCCCAACCGGTTCAACAGACTTCGTTTAGAAAATTTCATGCTACAAATATTTAACAAAACTTACTTGCAAAACCGAGAAAAAAAGCTGTGATTATAACCCTTTAACGAAGTTTAATATTTTTCAAAAACATATTGCGCTAGTTGACTTCAGGAACATTTATTGAATGACGCCAGTATTGTTATTGTATCAGAAGTTCGTAGATCACCTTGTTAAAGTTAAAATACAAGGTTACGATGTTGAAACTGATTTTCAGAAACAAAGCTGTTACATATTGCTTATAATAGCTTTAACGTCTGTAACTGAAACGTGGTACGGACTGACACAAAGCTCGTTAATACCATCAGTGGCTTATAAATTTACTTGAAAAATATTTTCTCCGTTATACTGGAAAAATTATTGCACGCATCGAAACTGATGATTTATCTGGCTACAGATAAAGAAAATATTTTTTATGTCAAAGGAACTGGTCTTTTTTCGGATCCTGTAAAGTCCTATAATTTGTTAAGTGTGCGGAATACATTTGAGGTGTAACGATTCCGAAATTAAGCCAAGGAGGTCACGCGCGGTTTTTGTACAACGTGTAATTTAGAGGAGAGCCTTTGGTCTCGAGGGGGCACCTTCATGCAGTACCTTTACGACAATATCTGTCATATAACGTTCATAGTGTTTCTGCAATGTGGACAGAATGCTCCCGTGTTTCTACAGGGGTACTTCTACTCACAAACACATGTTCTGCTACTGGTTATATTTTGGTACATTTAACTACGTGTTGTCAAGTGTAATGAATACGAGGCATTCAAAAATTATGTGAATTTAATGATGAAGTTCGGAGGATCTGTCTGATCATCATCACCTTGATAATGGAGGCAGTAGCTCCTGAAACGTCTGCCAGAAATCAGTCGTATTTATACTTTATTTTTTGTTTACACTTATAATGAGATCGTACGTTGGAGTTTATTTATATTATACACAGACATTGGCTCAATCTTTTCCCCCGACTGCTGCACCATGACATTTAATGGCTGCAGAAGAGAAGAGAATGTTACTTTTCCCTTGATATTTCTCTTCGACTGAGTAGGCAGTGCCCTTCAACTGAGCTCAGGCATACAAAAATGTTGGATTTAGATCTGCCGTTGGAGGGAGCTAGGCAACCCGCATCACTGCAATTGTCAAGGACTTGGTGGTGGCCTGGAATTAAGGTAAAAGGCCTCGGGCTTGACGTCAGCTGGATTCAGAGTAGGTTTCTCCTCTGTTGTCTCCTTCTCCTCTCACCACGAACAAAACTCAAGACTGCAACGTGGGTCGGATTCCAGGTTAGGCTCTCTGTCTGCTCCACTTCCTCTCATCGGGACAAATACCTAAACTCCTCCGTCTGGATGCTTCATCTAAAATAGGGTTTCTTCAAAACAGGCACAGGCGAGGTTGGTCAGCAACATCGTCTGTGCTCTTTGACCTATTCTTCTGACAGCACTCGAGAGGAGTGAGGTGAGGCGACGTTGGTCGATTTACTCGATACTGGAATATAAGACGCCTAGACCAACGTATGGCGTGGGCAGGTCTAAGAAAGCCAGAAACCCAAGTTAACGGCAGTGAATGAGAACACAAAACTCTTATTGGTACTAGAACAGCGTCTTGTTCTAACCCGTTTTCATGGAGATATTCTGGTTCTGTGAAAGAAGTACAAACCCATGTTTCCCCCTCCCACCCAAATTCTCTGCATAATGGATGACAATTGGCTTTTCGATATAAAATGCCTGGCTTATCGATGTTTACTCACTGATTATGTGTTGTACACGTTCTGTTCATTGAATATCGAAAGACGCTGTATCAGCATCAGAAGTTGTCGAAAAATGTGAGCAGGTTATCATAAACTGTGATCTGGAAAGGGCAAGGGAGAAACGATAGTCAGAACAGCCGTTTTGGCAGAGGTTCGAACGAATTAAATCTGGGATTCATGTCTCAGTACCATGCTGCTCGGCTGGAAATGGTGAAACTGTGGGTATCAGCCCCGCCCATTTTGGAGTTAAAATAATCAAATATCATCAGGGCTCGTAAGCCGCTCGGATGAGATCGATCGTTGGACCACACAGAACCACATTACACGGTGGATTATCAGGATTAAAATGTCACTCTGTTTCGGCTTGTAATAAACGGCAACTCACGGCCAGATTAAGCAACAGGCTACAAAGTTAACAACAGTCGCTCGTTTGTCTGCCTGAGTTACGTTTCATGGACGTGTTTCCGTATCAGGGAGGAAATATGCGGGTCCCCTTGTCGCTTTTGTCTCTCGTCTGCTAGTCGGCTTCTGCTGTGGTATACGCTTAGGAAAGCAACGCTGACAACACCTAGCTGGCAAAGATACATTTTGTTAGATCGGTTCTGCTGTGATTCTGACCCAAAAGTAAGACAGAAGCGTACGTGCCAGCCTGTAAGCGTAGTCACAATATTGACAGAGCTGCCCTCGATTCTCACAATATAAACATTATACATAGCATAGGATAGGATTTTTTTTAGTGTCTTCGCCGTGATCGCTCGGCTACTTATCTGATACTTCTGTTGAGCGGGTAGTCTGTTCAGGAGTTGGTAAGCACGGTTTGAATTTCAATCCCATCTCTCGTTCTTCAAAATTTTTTTTTGCACATTTGAATAACCATCACTTCCGGAACTCTTTGTATAATAGAGTTATATGTGGTTTTTCAGCAGTAACAGTTCCTGTGTGCTTCATACATTTTATTATAGACTGTAAATAATGATTATAATGTTTAAAGTGTTTGGTAGTTCAATGAAATATTAATATTTAGATAAGGAATGCCAAAGAGTGAGAATAATGCATACTAATACTAAAGAATGAAATGTATTTAGTAACTTTCACATAAAATACAGTGTGAGATGATCATATCATGGTGCTGGTACATTAGCTGAGTGTGTTTTGTAGGTGGTCCCACATTTTCTATAGTAAATATTCGAGAAAGCAGTGCGATTATTTAAATAGCGACGAGGTCAGGGAAAAAACGCGAAGGGTTAAGGTTGCCTTCTTTCTGTTAAGTTAATAGCCTATTATTTGCAACGTTCAGAAAGTCTTTTGTGCAGTCTGTGATCTTCTGTTTGCTTCAAAACAGATTCATCTTGCTGTTCTAAGAACCAGTCTAATGCCATGCTCAATAGGATGTTTGACTATTTCACGTTTTTCTCTGGATGATATAGTGCTTCCTCATATCTTGTTTCCTCATGCGATTGACCCTACGTTCTAGAGAACTATAATGCAGGCCCATCATAATCGACTGTCACTTCAGTAGCCAGCCGTATTTCGGAAAGCAGGAAGCTGTTAATCCAGAATTTCAACTTCACATTTTCATTTTACAGAAAGCAGAGAATAATACACGGGATTTTCAGTTCGAATCAAATTACTTTCAAAATACTGAATTATATGCGTTTATATACCTGGATTTATATTTTAAATGCAAGCCATTGTAAAATATTCTTGGCTGTTGTTCCCGCAACTGATCTCTTATTTTGTTTCAGACATCTGTCAGAATTTGATAATCCCGTCCTGCGAAGAGAACAGAAGACGTAAGTATCTGACAGGCTGTAGATAGTGAACCCTCTCTGTGTTTCTCCATTTATTGCCGTAGATACGAAAATTTTGCCAGTCACTGAATGTAATTACAACTCCAACTATCATATTTATAGCATCATATCGTACGTTTTGAAATTTAGTGAATTATTTTTTGAGAAATAAAATAATCCTTTATATTCTTCTGTTACATGGCAAAAGTTATGCCACTTTTTATAATAGCTTGAAAGCATCTATACTCTTTTCGGTCTGCAGTGAGGACATCCGCTATATTTGTATTGTATTTGCAGACAATGACACAGGCAGAAACATTTCTGAATCGTCAGTAAACTTCTACACGGCGCAACAACCCAGAAGACAAGTAATCTTCAAACTCCTCGCCATGAAATCCTAAAATCTCGCTGGTTATGAGTATGTTATTTAAGTTGCTTATAAAATAAAGGGATTATTATATGTACGTTTGCAAAATTATAGAGCGTGAATAATGTTCGGTAGTAAAGTTACGTAGTTAATGAAGCATGAGACGTGTTTATACACAGGATGATATGATTATAAAATCGACAAATAACCGGTTTGGATAAATTCGTATATCGCCAGTTGTAATCGTTCCTCGTGCAGTATTCAAAGTTAATATTTGCCACTTGGCTTGTCTTATGTTTCATTCATGAAAATTTGCTTCATGCCACCGAAGGATTTGATTTATGATCGATCATACATTTCAGGTACATCGAGATAAAGGCCCAGCAGTTCTTAATTACGTTAATTACTATATTAGCAAGGGCTTGCTGAAAGCAAATTACAAAGATTTAAAATAAAGATTTTAAAAACCCTTTGTTTTAATCCATTTCGGATGAAGATGCTTATATCGTTCCTAAAAATGTCAGAGTTGTATTGAAAGTTGTTACGTCTGAAACATGTATTTCCATCTCATCTTAGAAAAAAAAAACCCAGACTGTTTTATTAAAATATTGTATTAATGAAAACATTTATAGCATTTTTAAAGCAACTTAACCCACTCTTTTCTTGCCAATCAAATTATAAACATTGAGATATAAATACTTTACGACACGAAGTCAGCAAATAGAATATTAACATGTAGCTGTTTTTTATATTTCTGAAGAGTTCTTAAAAATGCAGTCGAAGTTGGTTAAATAAGTTTTTCCTCTATTTTATAAATCCCTCCAGGTTAGTGTTTGCTTATTAACAAAACATTATCATAACTACAATAACATCAAACATTTTTCAAATATGCCTCGCGGAAAGAGGAATCGCTACATTATTTAACATTCATTATCTTGCACTAAGTTGGTTGAAATAGTAGCAGGATAGGGATCTGTTTTGTTGACGTTTCGGGAATACTGCCTGCAGCTTTATATGATTGAGTCACACGAAATTTGGTTATTTTATCCGAGTATGTTTCAGGTGAAGAAGAAATGCACGAGGACCTGTCAATATATAAATGATGTGTTCGGGTTTTTTCCTGACAAACGTTAAGTAATGCAAACCTGAATATAAACACAGTGCCAAATTTGAGTTACTGACTGAGATGTCGTCTACGAATAGGATAGGCTCTTGGTAATGGAAAGTATTCGAACATGAGAACAGGATAAAATTAGTCTAAGGCTTTCTGGAATTGTATAAACAATATAAAGAAAAACAAATTTAAAAAACAAATATTTAGTTGCATATGAGGAAAGAAAAAAATTGGGGCATGTTAAATTCGACAAACCATTTCGCTAGTTATGAAGAGAACAACTGTAAAATAATATACTTTGAAGTAAGAACAAAATTCATCGCGCGAAATTGAGGCCTTCGGGTTAATATGTTTCACTTTCAAAATAATTGACTAGAAAAATACAGAAATAAAATTGTACAATGCATTACAGTTACAGAAACAAAAGGATACTAGTTATATGAGCAGTGATAAGGCAAACATACAGTCTCCAGTGAAAATTAAGGCTGACCTGTATCGTATTAAAGTTAAGAGATATCGTAGTAGCCTTTATAAATTACTACAGTACTTGCTATTATTTTTGCACTCTGCGTCAATATTGTGCTTAGAATGTTAGTTCGGGCTGAATTTCTCATTTGTCATGGAAGTGTGTGGCATAAATGGGAAGGTTGCTAATTACTTACATAATTTTGGTCGGAATACCTGATGGATAGTGAGCCCTTGTGAGCACAAAAATGTACCTTAGGGTTTCATAAAGGCAGGGAAATTTTAAACTAGTTGAGCGACTAGAGAAGGACTCTGGAGAGTCATTTCCCACGTCAGATGTTAGAATTATCGCTACTTCTTGCTTCTGAAGACGATAAGTAACGTTTATGATAGTGCCTTCAATTGGATTACGAACGGAGTGACTGTCGTTGAAAGGATTCAGAAATAAATAATTTTGATTAAAACACAAGCTTTTGGACACCAGCTTTAACGCGAATAGGGCTCATAACGCCTGCCTCTTACAGGATACGAATCTGTACTGTCATGTTCTACTTTTTCTTGAGTTACAGATACATCTGATCGTATGCTGTAATGAGGACTTTTGAACCCAGCTATCTTGTGCGATGTAAATAGCCTGCATTAAGCCATTCAATTCTTCAAGCGTTTTCTCCGATGAATACTGCACTTGTTTACAGATTCATGGCCATTCACTTAACAAAAGATCGTGCGTCATGGCTCCTCTTTGGTATTAGAATACAAATATGAAGTGGGTTGTTTATTATTTCTTCGTATTAGGTAAACAAAAATGAAGTGAAACGCGTAGTTGCTGTGCTACATTATTTTACAGAGCAGCTTGTCAAATCCCATCGTGTTACGTTAGAATACATTTATGTAGTAGTTAGGTTGCTATGATCTATCTTTTTTGGATTACATTGAGCGTAAACAGGCCAGGTTTCTTTGGAAGCTCATTGAAATTAATTTTCCGTGAAAGACGTCGTTAATGACATTGAACTGCGTGTAAACAGTACGCTGTATTGCAAACTCTATTGTTCCATCGTGTTATTTTTATAAACAGATACAAAAGTTGCAGAGGCCCTCACAAGCATGAAAGAAATTTGCAGTGTAAAGAAAGCAGTAAGCACTTTTCTGTAATAAAGACTCTAACTACACTGTCCTAATTTAATATCGCGTGATGCAATCAATCACAAATGCAGGTAATACATTTTTTGATACTAAAAGATTAATAGGCCGTCAATATAGTGATCCTGAGATAAAAAATCTAAATGTGCCGTATAAGGTGTTTGCAGCGAAAAATGGAAATGCCCTCGTTAAATGGCTCGGCTCAAACATATTATTCTATAATTTAAATTTGGATACAAAAATACTCGAATTTTAATCCTTAGTTCAACGGGTTATTAAAAATTAATTTGTACACGGCATCAGATGTTTTGTTATTGTTGCCCTCAGTGGTACAATGGCCCAATTTTTTGTAATGGAGCTGCTGGCATACCGTAATATAAAAATCTTAAACACTTATTCGCAGAAGCAGGAGGATTCCGAAATTGGAGAATCAAGTTTTCTTAAAGCCCATAACCATTGAATAGAATGTGGAATATTAGACAAATATAGAATTCTTCTAGTGGGATTAAAATCCACGATCCCATTTTCTCGAACTGTCCAAGGCGATGCTTACGTTAAGTAACGTGGCCACTGGAATCGGTCTTGATTGTTCAGTTCGAATAATTCAAGGTACATTTGCTTTATGTAAGTCCCCATAACGTTTTTTAATTACTGCTACGCCTTCCATACAAAATAAGTTACGACGGTAAGTTACGTGTGCAAATTGCGCCAGTTATGTCATATTTTTGTGGGGGGGGGGATTCCGTTTGCGAGGGTAGGTGCCTGTCAGCTATCTGGCTGGGTGATGACATCATACTGATTTCCCCAATTGAGGATTCCCCCACCCAGGCACTCCATGCACAAGTGCTCGTTATTTCTGTCCGAGTTAACCAAAATTGAAATCAGTCGACACATTTTAGTAATATCCCCCCTTACCAAATGAAATTGAAATCCATTCTGGAGTTGTGAGATTTCAGGTTCTCACGGCAGCGAGTTTAAATATGGCTGGCTGTCTACTGGGTTCTTGCGCTGTGTAGTCTGGTAGACACTTGCTTATCACCTTGATGGTGGAGGTAGCAGGCACTTCTTAAACGTCGGTGAACGTCTACCACACTACACGGAGCAACAACCCAGGCAAGGCAGCTATATTATTTTTCAGACAAGTTTATTTTAAAGTACGTTAGCCATGAGTTCTTCGCTTCCCTGTATCTGTACTATCAGGTTTGTTACACGTTTATTTCCCGAATAAATTAATATCAAGAATAATAAGAAGCGCCAATTTACAAAGAATGTCTTTGGTAAATGTGTAAAGTTCACTGAGAAAGCCTTTTTTCTCTTCCTACAACAGGCCTAGCCAACTGCTTTATGAAATGTCCGGAAATATAATGTTAGCTGTGATATTTCGCAGACCTTCCGTTGAGATTTAAACTCACGTCACGCTGGTATTTCTGATTGTCCACAAGCTGTCTGCTGCATCATGTGTTGATGTTCTGTTAGACACACGATATAAAGCAGCGACGATCTGAACGTTGTTCCTCGCACTCTATTCTTCTTAACTACATACTGAAAAGTTTATGAACAGAATTAATTATGTTGTCATGGTTAAGTTCTCTGACTGCAGATGACCTACTAAATTGAGTATTAAATTTAATAACGTACTTGTTCCATTTACCTGGCACGAATATTTTCAAAGTGACTGAAATTCCTAATGGAATTTTCTGAAATTGAAAAAAATGGTCCGTCGTAGAAGGAAATTCTTATATGTGAAGGTGTTTTTGCTGGTCCACTTATGTGGTAGTTCTATAAGGAGACTATCGCCCTCGGTTCTTCACTCATGAGTTCCAGCAATTTAAAGGAGGCCGGTGAAAAGAAGTTCCAGCATTGACCAAATGTTATCAAGTCTCGCTTTAAAGATTCTTTTCGACTGAAATCATTTCTAATGCATTTCACTCGCGAGGTTCCTCCTACGGTGCCTTAAAAGACGTCCCTAAAAGAGAATTGCTGCAAACATCCAAAAAGTACGTGACGAACACCGCCCGGAATATCCTATCTGTCGTAACGTCATGAAAGGACACTGCAGCCAGTTACTGAAAGCAGTAGATTCTTTGGTCTAGGTTGTAACTTTACCCTCACTTAGGATGGGCCATGTACGGAATTCAGACGAACCTCTACTTACGAACTTTCAAGAAACGAACAATTCGTATTTACGAACATTGCACAGACTAATAAATTGCGCCTCCCAATTCATTTAACGAATACAGAACCCCTCACTTTTACTATGCGCGAAGTTCAAATTTCACAGTACATCTTATGGAAAAAATAAATTCAACTTACGAACATTCAACTTACAAACACATTTCAAAGAATGCATTATGTTCGTATGTCTGGGTTCGCTTGTAGTCAAGTTCGGCAAAGTCTAAAGGGTATATATATATATATATATATATATATATATATATATATATATATATATATATAAGCGTATTCTTTTAACGAAGAAACGGATGTTTTTATTATTTTACTAAGACTGGATACCACTTTTTATGATTAATTGCTTAATATTCTGATATTCACCTCGTGAATTATTTTGGATTTCAACGGAAAACTATTCTCGAATTCTAGTAGCGACATTTGTAGTAAAATCGAACGGCTGTTCCAATATAAGTTTCTGGTGCTGGCATGTAGCCTAGTTCTCTTGTTCAAATGACATTAATGTGATGACAGGTTTGCGGTTTGGCAAACAAACGCCCAACCAATACAGTTTGTGGCCTTCGTGTTGAGTACAAAGTTGCACACATGCTTATATTGTTTTTCTGTAGCGTTAATTGATTTCATAGGCGTTTCTCTCCTGTAAACTAATACTACGAACCACATTACACTGCCCATTAAGCAGGACGGATGTCGTTCTCAGATACCTTTACTGTTTTACAACTTCCATTCGCCAG
Source organism: Zootermopsis nevadensis (assembly GCF_977971745.1). Classification (NCBI taxonomy): domain Eukaryota; kingdom Metazoa; phylum Arthropoda; class Insecta; order Blattodea; family Termopsidae; genus Zootermopsis; species Zootermopsis nevadensis. Next base: position 1,844,461 of record NW_028259136.1, read on the forward strand.
AGACGCAGTAAATCTCCAGGGTTATTTATTAATTACACGATTTGGAAGTAACATCGCTTTGAAAGAAAGTATGTTTACCCTGTACTATACGTAGTTTGCTTGGGAAGGATTTAATGCGCAACCACCATGGGGGTGTCTATAGAACGTTAGAAAAAATAATATAAATAACATAACAGATCATTAGTCATCGAGTGCTTATTCGTAGGATTAAGTAACCTCTTCCCTGAATTTCTTCCGTTATTATTTTATTCATAGTCTGTTTTTTGAAAAGTCATAAAAATCTTAAAGCCTTGAAATTCACTACGTTTTGAAGGACTGGTCTTCCGGATCCAACAGAATAGATATCTCCCCTTTTTACCGGAAAATTAAGACAGATCTCTTCTTCAAAACGTAGTGAATTTGTAAAGTTTTGAGATTTTAAAGACTTCAAAAAATAGACGAATAAAGTAGTAATTAGGTAACTCATTTTGATCAAAGACAATATGAACGTTAGTAAGGTAACAGAACATTGTTTGACAGGAATATACAGCGCCTTCTAATCTTAAGAAAAGGTGGTCAAGGGAAAAATTCATTCATAAAATTACTGACTCTGAAAGCAATTTTGTAGCGTAGTTTAGTTTACGGGTGATTTAAATTTCTTTTTTGTTAGACGGAATGTATGTACACAAGGTAGTTGTAATAAAAACCAATTACATTACTTCAGTATAGCTTATATTAAAGAAAGAAGGGCAAAGAATGGGCGGTTGCGCTAGTTAGGAACTAATAGCATTACTGCATAGTTATAGACTGAACATATAAATATTTATAGCGCTTTCCTGCTTCTATCGTATTTATTTACTGTCTGTAAATAACTGATCTGTGTATTGCTCTTACAGTGCATTCATAATCCCCAGACTGCATGTAAATTAGAAGCAGGCGCTTTCTGTTAATTTTAAGAACGTTATCTGTTGTGGTCCGTACTGCTGTAGTTTTAAGGAACTGTGTACGGTCGGGGACTGACTACACGAACGTCGCAATGCGCTTCGAACTATATATTTCGGGTTCAGATCTCGGCTGTCGTCCTTCGAGATCAAGGCGTTGGAATCAGAGCTTTATCTTACTACAGTAGATTCCGGTTAATTGTGCCATCGGTTAATCAGGGCAGCCGCTTATTTCGGACAAATCTTAAAGAACAAACTTTTTTAACTCTTTACGTGGAACTTCGCATAATTGGGGCAGACACTTAATTGGGCCAAAGTTTTCTAGTTCCGATGTGTCCCAATTAACCGGAATCCACTCTATTTGTTTTTATTTCGTTGTATCATGTCGTGGTTATATCGTCTACGTATAAACTAAATTGTGAGACATTTGACACTTTTGTTCTGCCGCAAAATATGTTCTATCACTCTGATACGCAAGCCTATAATCTGAGCAAGCAACATTTCGAGAGATCAATACTTCAGCGTTCTGTATTAAAAGACTGGAAATTATATAAGTTCATCTAAATGTTTATTGGCTAGAAATAAAACTAATACTGATCACAACTAATGAGATTTCTTACCTGTTGCCGTGTGACGTCAATAAATGACGTCAGTTATTTAGAAGAACGTCTTATTGGATTCAGTACCGCGATGTTGGTGTTAAGTACCGTGATGCCCAGTTTAGGAGTAGGAGGTACTGTTCTCTTTTATTTCGTTGAACTGCACACCGTAATTATAAATAGTGGCCTGCCCCCAACAGCTGCGTTGGTGTGGAACAGCCCATTACATAATTACATGAGCATGAGAGAAAATGAAGGTGAAATACCAGGAATGAATTTTGATACAGTGTTCGATTATCGATAACGAACCAATTGCATTGATTAAGGTGTGTGGGTTGTGCGATAATTAGATTATACACTGACACAGATATTCAGTTCGAAAAATCTCTTCCATATCTCTGACGGCTACTACGTTAGTGAGAAGAAACTTTTTTCAGGTTTATGATACATTTAAACTACTTTTCAGCATGATTAGTATTTAAGATGCAGTTATTCCCAAGATATTTATCGACCCCGAGAACATGATTTATATTTCATAGTGATCAGACATTAAATATTTAAAAATCCAGTTTCTACCTTAAAGAAAACACATCTTGTCTCTATATTGTTAAGATCAGTCAGTTTATACTGTTGAGAGAAATCTGTTTATTCTGATAATCTCACATTAACCATAAATACATTTTTTTGTCATATTGTAGTAATATTTAATATTTAAGCAGGAAGTACAGGTAATTTTACTTTATTGGCTGATTGTTTGCATAATCATGTTACAATGTTCAGAAGATATGCTAGCAGGTTGAAGAACATTTATCCTGCACTCCAGGTTTGTGGTTTTATATGTCTTGCAATTCGCACGTACTTCAGAATTTCGTATCATTTCTTCCTCTGACTGTTCTGTTGATTAATTAATGGGTTCAGAGTCGACTTGGCTATATTGGTTATTCCCGAAATAACAATAAAGCAGCCAAACTGAATATTATAATGAGGTTGTTGTTTCTGGCAGCGATGTAATTGTCGGTGTTGGTCTTCTGAATTGGAATGCTGTGTGGACGCCTAGGTAGATACCGTTTCGGAGAACCAGGCTCTCTCTATCTTTAGGACTGACTATGGATACAGTTATAATTTTCCAAAACGTTGGTATATATCGATAAGTTTACACGACATTACAACCCAGAACACTAACATTTGAATCTCGGTCAATTAAATAAAAATTACGTTGTTATTGTTGCGACGATGTGAGACTATAACCCTGTGGAATTTGACCTCATCCACCCCCAATGTGATTTGTGAGTGTATGTGTGTAGTGGTGGAATTATATATTATTATTATGATATATTTACTGCAATTGGGTTTGTACCCGGTGGCAGTTGTCCTTACACTACACAATTACAACAAAATACATATAAACACGTACACTCCATAGAACACCCTACACACATAACTAGACATCCACTCCTACAAAAACATTTCACCTTACACACATTTCAAAAACACACATCCATTAATTAATCACAATACTTAGATTAGAATATAATATATCGACAAGGGAAAACTGAAGGGCGCGTAGAGGTGTCTGTCCAGTGCAAATCTCCGCATGGACTGACCTAGACGTTAACCCGGTCCTTCGGGGTGAGAGGCCTGAGATGTCCTCACGTAGACGCTGGCAGTGGCGCTCCTCCTCCTCCTCCTAATAGTTATACGAACATGACTGTATTTGTAGGACTTAATTTTTTTATTGTGGTGATCAACATTTGTGTAAAACATGGTCACCAAGGACGGGAGTCTTTATATTGGGTTCATGACCTCTTAAACCGCTTTATATATTTGTTTTGCAGTTTGTAACACTGTAATGCCACACTTTACGCAATGTGCCACGATTTCAGAGCGTCAGTATTGAAATAAACCAAGATCCGTCATATAAATTATACATAAAGTTCGAAGAAATCGTAACGTTTGTTACAGAGTGCTTTCAGAGGTATAAAACAAGAAACTAACGTTGAGTATCATCACAGTTCACAGCTGAGTATTACTTGCCAATCTCATGCTAGCGAATCAGTGTATTCTTTTCTCTGTGTTATTAGCATGCCATTCTCTCTATATATTAGCATTATTATGAGGCTGTTATAGTATTGTCAATAAATGGGGAATGCCACCTCTAGACTTCGGAAACAGTTCCCAGTTATCAGCGCCATTGAACAACCAAGAAGAGAGACAGATGAGCCATAAAATAGCCTAAGCAAGGTTTACGACAAGCACAATAAGTAGCAGGAGAAATAAACTTTAATGAATAGTTTTGTATATAATACACATTAAGTGAGAAGTATCTGTATGTACTTAATTAAGCAGTTCAGTCACGAAGTACTTTATTAGAATTATCAAATGAAGGAAGATATAATGGGTGGGGCATGAAGCGCGCATGGGGAATGAGAAATGCATACAAAATCTTTATTCGAAAATATGAAAAACAGAGATCACTCGGAAGATGGAAGGATAATATTAAAATTGATCTTATGGAAATAGGGTATGGGTGTAGATTGGATTAATCTGAGTCATGGCATAGTCTTGTGAACACGGCAATGAACCTTTTGGTTCCATAAAAGACGTAAAATGTCTTGACTGGATGAGCATATTCTTTGCTTCTCTAGGACGAGTAGACTGTACAGTTCAAGAATAAACAAATCAAGTGAAAGGAGCACGTACGGAAGATAATGCAATAGTTTCTCATTGTTTGAGCTGTTTGTTTTGATGATGGCTGTATTTTGGGTTGTTGCGTAGTGTAGTCCCGACGGGTTCCACCGTCCTCATGTTGGAAGCAACAAGGACCTCTGAAACGTTGGTAAAAGTCTCACTACCGTGAGAACTTCGAATCGTACCTGTTGTTTTGATCTCATCTGGTATAAAAGGAATTAAAATATACGCCGGGGCTTTGTTTAGTGTGAATAACACAATAATGAATGGATATTGTAGTTCATACCTACTTATAAAATTTGTGACCTCATTTTAAATCAAATTCAGAGAGGCGGCATGACCCTTTAGTTTGTAAATCAGACAGTCATAAAGCTTCTATCCTTACAAGGAAGCATATAGAATCAACAGTAAACATTCATGTCATTGGTGGGATTCCAATCCTTAATTTCACATCCCAGGTTCGGTTTGTGCGTGTTCTGTCCTCCGTCACAGCATTATTCTTCACGCTGAGACCTTCGACAATAATTCAAGTTTTTTTCAATGTAACATCGTTAACTAGCACCCTGACTGTGCCTGAACTTAATCTCCTTTGTAACGTTTAAATTTTCCACAGCGTCCAGCTGTTTTTCTGTCCCGCTGTGCTTCTCACCCTAACAAGCAAGTTTAGCAAAGTACTGCCTACGGTAGATTTCTCACTTCAGCCCTTTGTACTACTTAAATTCCAGTTGATGTGATTTGGATTTAATTAGTGCTAAGCTTGTCAGCCTGCAGTTAATTTGTAATTTGATGAAAACGATCATGTGATAGGACCTGTAGAACTTGACGTAATGACGAGTGTTTAAACTGTTTCATTACTGTGATAGTTAACAGCGGTCATAAACTTATGCGAAAAGAAGTTTTCACTAATGGTCATTTAATCTTACGTATATCTAACGTCTATCTGACGAAGATTGAACTCCCACACAGCTTCTGCAGATTTTGATAGTCCGGAAGGGCGTATATAAGCCGTGATGACTGAGCCATTAATGTGACAGCTTGCTAATTGGATGATCAGTTCTTAGCTTGTGGAAGCGTGAAAGCATGGAATTGTTTGTCTTCGTCATTCTGTTAAGAAATGTTTTCTGCCCAATGAGTGCAAACTTTGTAAGACTATCCTGTTTCGGGGCTCTGATCGAACCCAAATCCTCCCGAATATGAAATAGAAGTGTTAATAACTCAACCGCGACTCTTGGTTTTAAAATGAGGAAAACATAGCAGCCGAAGTTTATTTGCGAAAAGATTAACTTCACTTCTTATTATTTTGTATTTTGAGAATCCAGTCATTAAGGCCACATGTCTGAAATCATGGAAAGTTTCACGAACACTTCTGAAGTGGGGAGGGGGTTGTACCATATAGTCCAGAAAGTACAAGTCACACCTGGTCAATTTTTTTTACGCTCACTTATGCCGTAGTTAGCATTTTATATTTTTGAATTACACTTAAAACCTCACTTAAACCCTTATAGGCCTATATTGATGGCGTTCAAAACTTCCAACCCACGGATGAGACAGACATTAGAGAAATTATGTTTGTCATTATGTTCCTTACACAAATGTTCACGCCGAATCATGTTACGACAAACTCGTGCTGAGCCTGTCGATATGACTGAGTGTTGAATTTCGGATTTTCATTCTGTAGCTCTTCCAATTCATATTTGATTCAATAGTGAGTCGTGTTTCTTCGTCAACGTACTGTACTTCTCTGATCATATTTTAAACGTTAAAGTTAACGAAGTAGGCGAGATACATCAAATTAGCAGCGCAACCGTAATACTTTCGTTAACGCCGTCACCAAAGACAGAGATAAATTGGAATGCGGTGTACACGTATTTGTCTTACTTGAATAACGAATAAATACAAAATTAACTCGCTCATAATCCTGTGAATTATAATAATAATTATAATTATAACATGTCACTCAAAAAATATTTGGCTAACCTCCCGGGCGATTACGACTTTAGGGAACTTCAGAAAACCGCCATTCTAGGAACATCATACATCATTTGAAAGACGCTGATGTAAAATATATAGTATATATAGCCGTGCCTCACAATAAATTTTATAATGCAAGTAACACGTATTAACAACAAAATGTATTTCAGAAATAGCTGCTGCACTGTGTACCTCAGGGGCAAGGTCTGTCTCGGGTACACAGACGTAAATACCCTATAAAGTGGTGAATAGATGGAATAATAATAATAATAATAACAACAATTTTTTAGATAATGTTATATCTAAGTACTACGGAAGACACAAGTTTGAAGATTTCATTCATTCTATGTATATATATAGACATATTTCAACATTAAAAATGATTGTCAAGAAAGTATCTAAATGCTGAATGTTCATCAGTCGTATCCTTCAACTGCAGTTAGCAGTGGCATGCTGCCTTACATTTTCTACAGCTTTCGTTCCCATTATGAAGCCACAAAGAAAATTATATTATTTTATGACGTAGGAGTGACGTATCAGTTCTGATACGTAGGATTCTACAGCTGACACGCAGATACTAATGTGGCATGCCTTTGAGGAAAATTGCATATTCTTTCAGTATGCTCAGTTCAAGCTCAAGGTGTGTTCCCCCCCCCCCCCCCCCCGTCTTATACAGTTGTCACACAATTCTGGAACCATGGGCAATAAACTACTCCTCTTTTTTGTAGTTGTGAGTGATGGCACTGAATAAAGATGAACCTATGGAAGAAATTCAGATCTGCGGAGGACGTACGTTGCATACGAGGTGCGATCGGAAAGTTTCCAGACTGCGCCTATTTAAAAAAAACCGTACACTTATCTCAGGTATTAAATTCATCCATCACCCTCGAAGTAGTTCCCCTGAGAGTGAACACAACGATCCCAGCGCCGCTGCCAAGCCTGGAAGCATCCCTGGAAATCTTTCTTTGTCAGCCTGTCAAGCACCATCTGCGATTCTGCCTGAATCTCTTCTATCGTCTCAAATCTCCTTCCCTTTAGCTGAATTTTCATCTTTTGGAAGAGGAAGAAGTCACACGTAGCTAAATCCGGCGAATAAGGAGGGTGCGGGATGACGGCCATGGTGTTTGAGGCCAAAACTGCCGAACTTTGAGGGCGGTGTGCGCTGGCGCGTTGTCATGATGCAGCAGCCAGTTGTGGTTGCGCCACTTTGCCGGCCGCTTCCGTCTCACATCTTCACGCAACCGCCTCAGGACCCCACAGTAAAATTCAGCATTGACCGTCTGACCTGCAGGAAGAAACTCCCTATGGACGATCCCCTCCTGGTCGAAAAAACAGATCAGCATTGACTTCACATTGCTCTTGACCTGTCTTGCCTTCTTCGGTCGTGGTGACGATGGGCTCTTCCATTGTGAAGATTGCTGCTTCGTTTCCGGATCGTACCCGTAAACCCAGCTTTCATCACCTGTGATAACCTTAGAAAGGAAGTTGGGGTCGATTCTTGCAAGATCTTTTAGCTAAAGGGAAGGAGATTTGAGACGATAGAAGAGATTCAGGCAGAATCGCAGATGGTGCTTGACAGGCTGACAAAGAAAGATTTCCAGGGATGCTTCCAGGCTTGGCAGCGGCGCTGGGATCGTTGTGTTCACTCCCAGGGGAACTACTTCGAGGGTGATGGATGAATTTAATACCTGAGATAAGTGTACGGTTTTTTTTTTTTTAAATAGGCGCAGTCTGGAAACTTTCCGATCGCACCTCGTATGCAACGTACGTCCTCCGCAGATCTGAATTTCTTCCATAGGTTCATCTTTATTCAGTGCCATCACTCACAACTACAAAAAAGAGGAGTAGTTTATTGCCCATGGTTCCAGAATTGTGTGACAACTGTATAAGACGGGGGGGGGGGGGGGGAACACACCTTGAGCTTGAACTGAGCATACTGAAAGAATATGCAATTTTCCTCAAAGGCATGCCACATTAGTATCTGCGTGTCAGCTGTAGAATCCTACGTATCAGAACTGATACGTCACTCCTACGTCATAAAATAATATAATTTTCTTTGTGGCTTCATAATGGGAACGAAAGCTGTAGAAAATGTAAGGCAGCATGCCACTGCTAACTGCAGTTGAAGGATACGACTGATGAACATTCAGCATTTAGATACTTTCTTGACAATCATTTTTAATGTTGAAATATGTCTATATATATACATAGAATGAATGAAATCTTCAAACTTGTGTCTTCCGTAGTACTTAGATATAACATTATCTAAAAAATTGTTGTTATTATTATTATTATTATTCCATCTATTCACCACTTTATAGGGTATTTACGTCTGTGTACCCGATCGTTGTGTTCACTCCCAGGGGAACTACTTCGAGGGTGATGGATGAATTTAATACCTGAGATAAGTGTACGGGTTTTTATAGGCGCAGTCTTGAAACTTTCCGATCGCACCTCGTATAGTAACAGTTGTGAAAGCTCTAGTGTTGACTTAGGTAACAGACTTAATGTTCATCCAGTATTTAGTGAGATTACAATTTGGCATATCAGTGTAGTGAAAATAAGTTTTTTAAAATAAGTCCCCAGGTTGTGTTTACTTTTTATAAAGGTTCTTAGATTGCATTACTATTACAAAAATTATACGTACTATTTTAGGAATTGGTTTATTCGTAGTTCTGTCTCCGGAAATATTTACACAGTACATACATTGTTTAAGTTTATCAAAGAACTCTGAAACTGTTAGTTATTAGTCATTCAAGAGGACACAACTCCCACAGACAGACGTCGTTTATAGACAGTCAGAATTTATTCAGATGATTTAAAATGTTTGTTTTCATCCAGACATTTAAATTTTCATCACTATTTGGCACAAGTTTTTATCTGAAATGAAACAGTTGTGTTGGTTAATAGATTAGGGAGTTAACTGAAAGGGAAGGAAGTAGTGAGTTGGGACTTCCAACGTCAAAAACTACATCTCGGTATGATTTGATTACGTCATCGTCCGATATTTTCATATGTCCTCCAAGATGATGACTTCTAATATTTAATTCAGGTTGTTAAAATTCGCTTCTTGTGACTCCATGTACACGCACGCATATGCTGTTCGTACTCCAGGTTAATAGGCTAACCTTTGCGTTAGCAATTAATGAGGATAAAATGAAAAAGTTTTGTCTATGAAAATCATAATAGATTACGGTGTATCATCGATACGTTTTATCATTGAAGACAGAATGGATGAATTTTAAAGAATATAAACTACGTATATGTTCGTTAGTGTCACTAATCTTGTTTGTTCAATTATTTAATAAACTGGATTTGCAGGCAAAGTGTAATGAAAGAAGCTGTACTTTTTGAAAGTTCTGTGTTGTATAGAAGTAAAAATGTTGTTACCCACGAACACTTTTCATGTCGTATTATTAATGCACGTATTTTTCTGTTCATATTCAGTAATTATAGACTTCAAAGAGTACGGTCAAAAGAAAAAAGAAGTGTGTTGAATTACACACGAAAGGTCGCATTTGTGAGTGTAGTTGTTTCTTCTATTAATATAAAACGTAATGGTTCTGTCACAGACTGATTTTTATGCCCTTTGATGTACTAGAAACTCTAAATGCAGGTATTAGTTGCCGGAAAAATGAAACCGGAACCAATTTCACAAAATACAAGGCTAATTATACAGTTTTATTGTATCTAAATTGTTTTCCCATTCCACATTTGTCTTGTTATGACAGTTGTTTAGACCAGTTTGTTAATTATACATCGTGTTCATTCTTTCTGCGTATATATTCACATCTTCAACTTTTCCATTCGTTATTATAAACTAAGCATAGAGGAGATATATATGTGGAATACTACAGCGTGTTATCAGTTATTGAAAATTATATGATTGAAGTAACAAGTTAATATTTGGCCATAAGTAGGGAAGTTCATCCTGTGAATTGGCAGTAGGCACATTTTTGTGGTCACAAATATTTTTCAGAATCTGACTTGCACAAATTTAGTCGTAGGTGACGATATTTGAGATTGTATTCACAAGGTACAAATTAAGGGGAACATCAAACTACAACATCATTGTAAGCCATATAAGATGTAATCTGCGTGTTTAGCTTCATAATTGCTGCTTTACCGCGTAGCTTTAAGAATACCTAACCTCGGCACTAGATGGGAGAGTGGTCTACTTCACGCTCTGGCCGCTTTACCCACTGTTGCTTTGGGCGAGAAGTAAGCACCAGAGCCGATCTGAAAGTGGTGGCGAAGAGAAAAATTCTTGTTCCCGCCAGCAGCTGTTGTTTGTGATATACTATATAATTTCTGGAATTTATGATGAAATAGTTCATTGAATTACGAAAATCCAAAAGATTAATGTCATTTATATTATAGGATTGGATGACATGACAACCAGAGTTATTGAGTGCTTTCCGGTAAGAAGAAAACACTACTAATAAGTCCAGTATCATTTGTTTTCATTAATCCGGTATGTATTTAACTCGTACTAATGAAACGTTTAGTGTTTCATTTTCTCTCAGTAATTTTACTACGTTCTTTCGTTCCGATGCTTATGAAGACGACAAGGTGAACTGATATTGTAAATCGTGTTTATGAGCAAAATTATTATCATTACACGCACTAATAAAAAGAATTGAATTGTTGTTATATACCTGAGAATATAGGTTTAATTGCCATACCTTTACTATTTCTCCATCCCAGATTGTCTTATAGACTTCACTACACAAAGAAGATTATCTAAACGGAATTCGAATCCATGACGTCAAACCTCAATCATTAGATCCCTTGTGGCTTCGGAAATTGGACAGCTTGTTTATTTGTTGTATATCACCAAGCTGCGGGAAGAATAAGTTCTTAAATCCTTTCTTTCTGTACAGAGATAGTTATAAATATAAATTAGGTTAGTTTAGGTTATGTTGGGTTTAGGTAAGCTAAGTTAAGTTGTGTGAGGTTATGTTGTATTGGATTGGGTGACAAAGTTTCAAGATTTTGAAAGATTACACAAATTTTCAAAATTAGTTAAAAGTGCATAAAATTAACAATTTTCGAAACAAGTAACTAATAATTTTAAAAATTGGCAAATGATCTTTAAGAACTAAAAAGTTCAATTTTTTTCAAAATTCAAAAAGATTTCAAGTTTTCTAAAGTTATCAAAAATTTCAAAATTTTCAGGTATTTCCCAAATTCCAAAATACATCTAAAATAGTTTTTTAAGTTTTTTTAAGTTTTCAAAATTTTGAGAATTTGAAAAATGTTCAAAAGTTTTCAAATATTACAAATAATTTTAAAACTGTTTTAGTTAATTTCGGTTAGGTCAGGTAATGTTGGTAGTGAAAGAATTTTAACTTGTAATATGCCTTATTCGGACCAGTGAATATTTTCATTATCCTTTGCGAAGATATCGTCAGAATCATTCATTGTTATCATTTTGTAAGTCACTAAACTGTTTGGGACACAGTATTTGGCCTCGTACTAACTAAATTAATGGAGCAATTCCTTGGTCCTTATTGATAAACTGATATTCGCTCTTATAACAAAGAAATTCTCCGACTTCTATGATACTTGCACGTTCATTATCGTGTTCACACGATGTTGTTATTGATCCTCAACCTTAGCCAGATTAGTCCAGTCCACATATTCATACCCTGTTTTAAGGTATATTTTAATGTTATCCTAGGTTTGCTATGTAATATCTTCCCTTCAGATGCCCGACTAGTAATTCCTTTGTTCACTTGAATAATATTTTTTGAATAATACAAATTATGAATCTCTCATACAAACAGGGACGTGATTAAAGAACAATATTTTGTATAGCTGTTCGTGCTGTTGCAATTAGTTGCATATGGAAGAAACATTGAGGTATATTAACCGTTCATGGAATTACATTGTGGAGTGGTCCTTGTGTTACATGGTGCTGTTGTTAAGTACGAGGGGGTCCGTAATGGGGAAGTTCAGTTTGAATGATTATAATTGTATATTGAAGATCACAGCAAGAGGCCTCCAGTGAGTGATTAATTGGATAGTAGAGTAGAGAGCTGATGGTTACAGTTACAGAACACGTTCGGGGAAACGTGACAGATGTAATTTGTAATGACGTAGTTGCTTTACCAGCGTATATATTATTTCATCGCTTCACCTTTTCTGTAGGAGGATAGTCTACATTCACCCTTGATGGAACATAATCTACAGGTCCATAATTCGTACATCCAGATGATAGTTTCCACGCTGTCCAAGGCAGTTACAGTCCTAAATCACTCGAAAATAAAAATCATAAATTTGAATTTTACTTAAATGAATGGATGTACGTATGCCCCGAAATTTTTTTCTGTGCTGTTTTGTGTATGTAGATATTTCATTCTTGGGGGTTGGGAGTGAGGGATAAAATCTCTTCTCCGAACAAAGTGTTACGTAGGACCTCTGACTTGGTGGGCTCTTGTGGACGTGGTAATGAACCTTCGGCTTCCGTAAACTGCGAGGCATGTCTTGACCAGCCCAGCGCAGAATGTTAGCTTTCAGGAACTGTTCCGTGGAGTTAGATTTTCAGAGGCCTTACAACGGACCGGTAAACACGTCCGCAGAGTCGAATCGGATCATCTCATTGTATATCCAGATCTCTTAAAACTTGTGAAGAATTTCAAATATTTTAACCGCACAAATGAACCGCGCTGCCTAAGACGCGGGTCTCCGGAACTGGGATCACAGGTTTGAATACCACTCGAGGCACGTCTATGTTGGCGTTTCTCTGAATTGTGCTGTCTTGAGTTATGAAATTAAAAATATACAAAACCAGCACATAAGTAACTGCAAATAAATTATTTAAACATGTCATTGAAGCTTTTTAGAGAACCTCTCTAATTGGTGTTGCTGAATGTCAGTTAAGATAATTGATACTCTTAGTGCTGTGACATGCAGCTATAAATACGCACTGTGTACTAACAGAAACCGAGGAACCGGAATATTTTTTTGTTTCCACTGCATGTCCGACGTGTTAATTTGATATTTACTTGTAAAACTACGGACTTCCATTCACGTTACTGTGATGTGCAAATATATTTACTCCATAAGAGATTATTTTCAGGGCTCGGTAACTCATTTCTCTACTCTGACAAGAGGGATGAACGGTCAGTAACTCCTACTGATTTATTAATCTTCGTGATTTTTACGTTTATCATTATATAGTATCAATTTTGTTCCCCTGTTGTAATTAAAATCCCTCATTAATCATTAAATTGTCGACATTAAATACAGCAAAAAGACACGCTGTGTCTTTTCCATCGTTCCTATAACAGTAGCGGTTAATATCATATTCATGCACTTGTCTGGACTTCTTGACGCTAAAATAAATCTACTATTTTGATGTAATGGTCCAAACCAAAATCCACAGAGACTTGCGGAGCAAACATCAGTTGTGGGTTTATTTTATGTAAATAATCTTTGAGAGCTTTGTGTATACGCTGCTGCATGAAATATTTTGTTGCCTTTCAACTTGCCTCATCAAAGATGCATTGATACATTGAATTGATACACGAAAATGTAAAGATGTAACTTCAGGCCACGAGTGACAGACAGGGGACAGTGTACTGCTGAACAGAAGTGTGCAGATCTCTGTAGAAAATACAATTTAATTAATAGTCATTTCTCAAAACACGTACATATTTTACTGTAATAACAGACAACAGTAGTTTTAATGCAAAAAAACGAGGATAAAAATTTAGTTTAGAATGCATTTCAGTTAGATTTGTTTTAGATGGGATTTTTCACGACAATGAGTGCGAAGATGGCTGTCTAGAAGACGTGCGACGGACCCTTGTGATGGATTCAGCAAGGACCTCTAAAACGTTGGTAAAATTCTACCAGCCTTCACGGCGCTACAGCCCGGAACACAGCCACTTCCAGATTTGTTTTCTTTTATTTTGTTCATTTCGTTTTCAGTTACAGTGCGACATTCAGAGTGTGTTAAATACTATTTTTCTAGCGTGTGTAATAACAGTGAACACTGAAATGTTAGTACTGATTGCTTATTTTCTATTTTATAGTTTTGACTTCTAGGCAATTTTTATGTGAATTTTAAATTCAGTGAACAACTCTAAGTGCTTTAATGTTTGTTTGTTTATTGAAAGGTAAGATTTCATCGCAGTCACAATTGTTCTTCACATTCGTGGATCATATCAAATGAATTATCTTTATGCACATCGTTTATAATTTCTCTTGCCGAACTGGTCCGTTAGGAGTACGTTGGTATACTGTATACGTTTACAGTCTTTTTATGTATTTACATGTATTTTTAATGTATGTACTAAAAACGCAATGATGCAAAATTAGTTCTGATACAGATGGCAGACTGCACAGTCGCATTATTTACCCTTGTAGGTTTATTTTATAAACATTCGCAAAATGGAAGAATATTTCCCGTGAGGCTTATATTTTGTCATGCACGCGTGTTTTATATGGTCCAGAGTTTTAGAAAATCTGTTAGGTAGATTTGAGCTTCGTGTTTACTAGGAATTATATTGACTGATACAGACCAACATTAAATTTTCACCAGAAACTTTAGTGTAGATCCCCAGTTGTAAACGTGCTGGAAATATGTTGTATAATTTCGGAGATTAACTTACGAACGGATTGACAGAGAGAGAGAGATAGACACTACCTTTCCACTGTGAATTCATTTTGTCAGTTTGCTGACAATGATCATAGCCGTGTCCTACAGTCTGCAATTACATTTTAGTCCCACGGCCTTTGAAGTGAGAGAGAAACTGGTGCCATTTATCACAGAATCCTGAAATTGTGAGGACCATTTTTCCTACGTTGGAATGAAAACTGCTAATGTGTAAATGTACAGTTTCTGTCTAAGCTCTGAAATCGTAGAACTACAGTTTATCTTTGGCTAAAATCCTTGTTTTATTGAGAGTGTAAAGATCTTCCCGTCATATTGATGTCATGTTGACGAAAACACCATCGTCATATATAAGGCTGTGGCAGTAATGGCTAAATCAGCGTCTCCAGAAGACATTCCACGCCAGTATTTTTCCACTACATTTCGTCACCGAGTATTGAGTGCACAGTATTTTCACCGAAGTTATTATTTACTGAGATGTTTCACCATGTAGCCTGGTAAAAGTTTACCGACGTTTCACAGGTACTTGCTGCCTCCATCATCTGGGCGATGGTTGCCTATTTACAACTTACAGTACAATCATCATAAACCCCATCATTTTTTCGAGGATGTTGTGATCTTCCGGTACTCTTATAAACACAGTAAACATGTTAACGGTATTTAACTTCGGATGAAACATTTACTTTGCTTAACTCCGGTACCAACTGAACAGGAGGATGGGTGGGCTACAGGCCCAATCTGGATGTAATTCTTTAAATGACCAAAGCAGCTGCGGATAGGTTTTATATTAATGCTAAAGACCCATTGCATTTGGTTCCAGATTTTCTGACTTTCATCTGAATTCATATTAACATGAATAGGGCCTTTTTGTGCTGTCATTAAAGAAATTAATGAATTAAATGAAGATTAATTTTGTATCCTATTCTCCTAGTGAAGTAACTGAATTATAGTCTCAAAACTATAGCTTATATAAGAATTTCCGTGCTTGTGGTAAAGGTTTAGCAGACATTACTAACTTACTGAGTTAGCAAAGTCGTTTAGCTGAAACATTTCCATGGTCTTTTACCCCCAGTTTATCTGCAGTGTTAAAACCAATGTACGTGCTGTTGATACTACATCGGTATGAAAACGGGCTGCTTATTGCGTGGAAGAAGGATACGGAACGCTAGAAACGAATTCACTATTTTACACTCCCTACAAATCACGTCAGCTGCCGAAACACTGGGCAGACGTTTTACAGGTCCTCGAAAGTAGGCCTGCCTACGTGATATTGCGTTAACTTCATCATTGCATCCTTACTCGGAACATGCAAGTCAGTATTTTACTGTACTCGATGCTTATTTAATGTTCTTCAACACCCTTCCACAGTCTATATTTATAGAATAGGCATATTAATTTCTTAACTTAAAACAGACACTTCGGTTTTCATCGGGAAGATGAAGTGTAAATGTTTTATTCCTTTCATCCTCTGATATCAACAGGGTTGCTTATTCACATTATTATTATTATTATTATTATTAGTCCTTCTTTCTTCACAGGTTTTCCTGGTACCAAAGATGAAACCTTCCACTTAACTTTCAAGTTTCTGATTGTAGCACTTTCCTTGTAATATGTTAAGTATTATTATTATTATTATTATTATGTCATGTAAATTGTGTTCATTCCCAGGCACTAAGGATCTTAGGGCTTATTCGTTTTATTACTTATAATTTTTCCTCTCTAGACAGCCTTGTTGTTTTATATAATGCTTTAATTAGGTCAAAGCTTGAGTATGCCTCGGTCGTTTGGAATAATCTTACACAGACAGATTCTAATAAATTAGAAAATATTCAAAGAAAATTTTCCAGTTTATGCAATTACCGATTTTTCCAGTTTAATATCCCCCGCAAATATGAACTGATCCTATCTACTTTAAATTTTAGAACACTTTATTCCAGACGACGACATCTCGATGCGTTATTTCTTATTAATGTATTTAAGGGCAAAATAAATTGCCATTCCATTATGGACGCTGTTGGTTTACGTGTGCCGGCGAGGCAAATAAGAGAATTTTCTACTTTTAGTGTGAGCAGTGCGCTAAGACATAGTCCTTCAGCCAGGTGCGTCATCGCTGCAAATGACGTATGTAAATCTTTGGACGTATTTAGCATAAACATTGTCTCCCTTGAGCGAACGTTCTCAACAAGCGAAATGATCTAGCTTGGTTATCTGTTTTTTTGTATTTCTTTAACGATGTACATTTATATTAGTGTTCCCTAGGTGGATTATTTGTTTTTATTTATATTTCTTCATTTTTTGCTCTGTGTTAATATTGTTTCTATTTTGGGTTTGCCTGTACTTGGCAGTTATATTTAATACTGTACATGTATAAGTTTAGTTAATCCGTTTGTGTAATATTACCCATTATTATTTCACTATTATTGTATATATTATCAGTTTTTGCCTGTTATTGGCTTCTTGCTGTTGGCAAACACGTAAATAAATTAATTGAATTGAATTGAATTATTGTTGTTGTTCTTGTTGTTGTTATTGGTGGTGGTGGTTAATTCGAGTATGAGGATGGCTGGAAGATACGTTATTTCTAAAGCGTCAGACTCAACCTGCACTGGTGAATTTTGTGCAAACATATAAATAGCAAATAAACCCACTAAGGCATGGTTGTAAATAAGTACCACGTGCGTTACCATCAATTTACACTGTATATTGGGATTTTGTTTTCTCAAAATAATCGGCTGTTATTTTCAAAAAAGAACATTAACAAAATGACCTGTATAATGGACGCGCGTTGTTTCTTCTCTAAATTTGGAATATAATTTTATCACTTACTTGACATAGGATTACTTACGTAACGTGTTACTGTGCGCCGTGAAGTATTACGATTTAAATATTAATGTCATAAACTACGTAGCTGTATGATATCAAATTCTTGTCTGTGAAGAAGTGACACAGAGACTGGTGAATTTATGTTCAGCAAATTATTAAACACAGAGGTAATTATGCGAAAGAAACGTAATTGAATTTCGCATACACACAGAGTAAAATGCGTAGATTACGCCAAGTGTATTAAGTCATTAGTGTACTTGCTTTCCTGCGGCATTATGAGTCGCTGTTTCGGAAGTAACAAGCTGCTCGTTTAGAAGGCTGGATTTGATTGACAGTTGCTTTGACTCTGAGGAAATTGTGGTTTTAATCAGTTCTTTTATATAAGGATTGTAAAGATATGCTTTGGTTCGAAGTACGCAGTAATTCCAATTTTTTGCATCCGCTTTTGGTCGCCATGTTCGTGTATTGCAGAGTCTTATGCATTTCTAGCAAAGCACACGCTATCGGTGTATCGATAATTTATATGCATTATTGTAAAATATAATTAATTATACAGTTAATTCACGACGAGACATACGGAGTTAATTTGAATTCAGATTTTATATAGTTGAATTTAAAAAATATTATTACTTATATCTTCGTTAGATTTCGATAGATAACACTATATAGAAGACATGTTTTTATACAGCCAAAAGAATAAAGAAAGCCGACAAGGGGTGGTCCTCCAAGTTAGGATTTGGAGGTGAGGTTTACACCACCTCACCGACCGAAAATTGAGTTACACAATCTCACGAAAACCCTCGAACTCGGACAGACTTTACTGCGCGAGATCGTCATGATTGGAAAAAATTGCTGCAACAATTTGATTTGAAAACTGTAGGGAATAAACCACTTGGAAGACATGGGAATTGGTGGCTAATACGTTAAAAGACGTGCACCAAATTGAATTGCACATATTTTATGAATGCGTTCTTTGTTATATACATTTTCACTGATGAGATACGCAAAGTCGTGAAGAACATATTTGGAAAACTTGAGAATACTTCTCTACTCTTGTTTCAACACTGTGTATGTAAGTGTTAGAGTATAATTGTTTTTATTTAATATCCCTGATCCTTACGTTGGAATGTGTTCTTCAGGAAGACTCAGATCAGACATATTTTCGAACTCGTAGCATGCCATCGTAGTGAAAATATACAAATGTTTCTTCCTTCGTCTCTCGTGCTTTCACGTGAAACTGTAGAACATTAAATTTACGCATCTCGTGAATTATAAGAGGAATGAAATGGGAACATGTATTTTGACGTAGGAGAAATATTGATTCTAATCTTCATATTGCCTTGTGATGTCCTAGTGTGCCTCATAATGAAGACAGATTGTTCCAGATCATCTGACATCAGTTGTATGACTACTAACCGATGCGCCATGAAAGGAGCCCACATCATATCAGTTTTCGTCTTGAGATGTCGTAGGACCTGCAATTTATTTATTAAATTGGATATAACTCGGACTTGTTATTAATTAATCTGTTTCTAGAATTCAGAATGACGAATGGGAAATGCTTATCAATGATGTACTGTGTGGACAAATTAGGAGCGAAAGAGACACTAGCAGAGATCAAAACGCTACACCAGAAATGAATGTGTCAATATTGTGTTCACACTGATATGATAATTAATTTACTACAATACTTTTTATTTTCCAGATCAGTGGTTTATCCCTACAGTAATTGCTGACAGATCACCACTAGAAGAAAGAAGAGTGATTGCGTGTTTAATGGAGGTGTTTCGTTCACCAACGATAATTCTAAAAATGTCTGCTGAACAATTCTGACGTTGCCATAATTTTTTCACAGCCTGTATAGTTTATTTAACGAGGAAGAAAAGAGACTTGTACACTCGAAATTCATTGGTATTGAAACCCGTAAACATTCATATTCGAGCGTTTTACTCACATCTGGCTACAGCGCCCGTTCTTTGCCCGAATTATTTTCTTAACATGGAGTACTAAAACAATGATATTCCGTGTTTATTGTGACAATCTCTCACAAATATTTTATTTCATTTGACCAAAAGAAAAGTTTTTGTAAGTGCGTGGGTGCCGTCACATATCTTTCCTGCATTGCGATTGTTTCATTATTAAACGGTTTTCAATCAACTGTTGCGTGCATATATCACTTTATCCAGTCTTTAAGTGTCGGCCATGGCCGCCTAGCAATTAGACCAGTGACCGAGAGAACTGGAGAGACAAGGGAATGTTTTTTTTTTTTTTTTTGCAAGTTATTTGAAGTCAGCGTCACGTATTACATTTGCAAGTTGATCACCATTGTCCTAAAGATTATATATATTTCCATTTAATTTCACGCTGACGATCCATGTACAAGACTTTAAATACTCATAATCGGTAACGGCTGAGTGTCGGACGCATCATAATAAACCATTTTGGTATCACAAATTACTTGATTAAGAACCTCCTGAAGTTCTCTGAATATTTTCTGAGACAGTCTGTAGGACTCTCAAGAAGATAGATACTTTAGGGATCATTCTCTGTGAACTAGTGTTAAAGTACCATGGACGTACGTGATTAATGGAAGTCTGTAGGAAGCAAAGGCATGTTTAAGCATAAATCACAAGCTAGGAGGTTCGGAGGATTGGACATATTTTTTGGACAGAAGACAAAAGAACTTTAGAAAGCTTCTCAGCACACCACTACGAGATCAAAGCCGACTAAAAACCTTAAGTTCCAGTGTAATGTGCAGGACACTAAAAATGGAATCCATAGAAATGAATTGAGATTTGGCTTACAATGGAATATAATGCCAAATTACAAATTCATTTGGTATTTACTCACGATAAGCTTTGAAGTGGACATAAGAAGTAACAGAACGTCTTGGTCTAATGTAAAGGTATTATGATGACAATTTACCCTCTCATGCACATAGTAGCAAAAGTTATTATTTTCGTAGCACAAACTAATCTCAGTGTAAGGAAATTGAGAATTGTTTCAGTGTTAGCGTGAATGAAAATAATTTGCTAAAGTGTAAAAATTGTAACCCAAAAGGGGCGGAAAATGTATATGGAGTTTATGTCTGTGCACCTTATAAAATCACGGCTCTTGATAACGGTAATAAAGTGTCATCCCTTCACAAGAATCATCATTAGCTATATTTGATTTCAGATTAAATTAACTGTACTTAACGTCAACTTTAAGTGAATGTTGTCCTTTAAGGTGGGACGTAAAATTGTCGCTGTTCTTAATTAAACTCCACGCCATGAAGACGTTTGATGGTGTAGTGTTGGGGCCTGTAGCTTCACACAGTTTTACTCTCTGCACAGGGTATGAGTGCTCAGGTTCACGCTTTCTCCGCTTTATCCCTTCTGAGTGGGTCCCAGAGTCGGTCTGGATATGATTGCGAAGACAAGCATCTCTGTCAGAACTTGAATAACCATCATCCAGGCCATGTTCAGTCACTGACGTGGCTGAGATCTCCCAGCGCATAATTGCTGTCTTCTGATTTTTAAATCTAAACTTATTTATTTACGATTTTACACATATTTTAAATGTTAAAGCAGTCGGGTAATACTTGTGTGATGGTGAGGAATGCAGTCAACTAACATCTCATAATATTAAATCTCAAAAACAAAGCTTTGAATTCGTTTTAAATGCGAAATATTTAAAGAAATCCATATGTTGAAACTCTCCGACTTCTCTATCATCGACCACTGAAATCGATAATGGATATTCCCAACGGTTTCAAGTTGACTTCCTTTTATGTCCTGAATAAACAATTCATTCATGGGCACCAGAAATTGGCTTGATGTCTTGTGTATTTGGGCAAGAATTTTGCGAAATTAAACTGTAGTTGGAAGAAAAAGATATTTAAATTTTGTAGGAATGTCTCCTTTTGAGACAAGACTTTAGATCTGATGCAAGCTGATAGTCATGTAATTACAGCATTGTACACACTGGGAAATGTTTAATCAAATAAGGTTACTAGATTTCAAAAAATAATTGGGTGCTTGTATGAAAGTTGCGCAACAGGCTTCGATTAAATTTATTACGCAAGAACCACTCGGAGCTTTGAAAAGGCCTTGTATGCGGTATGTCTACGAAATCGATATGTAATGTCTTTTTGTATTTTGTTAGCATGTTTGATCTTCCACTCAAAATTCGATTAATATGGATCATATTTAATAATTGATTTCGATAGTGAAACTTATCTGGTGAATTTAATTTTGTAGATAGCTGTCTTCTGGGTTGTAGTGCCGTGTAGTGTGGTAGAAGGTTACCGACGTTTCAGAGGTCCTTCCTGCCTCTATCATCATGGCGATGAGTCATCTTCTACCAGACTACGCAGCGCTGCAACCCAGAAGACAGCACTTGTTTGCACTTTCTTGTTCCTTTTCAGCATCAAGTGTATAGTAAATCTACAAACTGAATTAACTAAAATAATTAATTTACAGTTTAAAAATGTTCACGTTTTATCCATAATGAAGCAACAAATTATCTTAGAAATTAGAGATTATTGAATATTACATGGTTGTGATCCGCATGCCTGAAGGAAATATATTCGCACGGATGACGACAATTAGCCCACACAGGAAAGAGATGAGCCAACATTTACGTGTGGGTGCAATTGTTATCGTTTAATTAAAGAAAATCATATCAGAAAGCAAAGTTATTCGGCCCCCGGCCACCGTTTGTTTTGTAAAAGTTAGAAACTACTGGAGCAGACAGTCGAGACACTGAGCTGCTACGGTAATATCATGGCTTGATATGAACGTGGTAGATTTCTCCTTCTGTAGGTGGTGACGTCTCCTATTTAATTAGCAGCTTTTGCAGTAAAATAAAGAAGTTTTGAAGAGGAGTGTTAGTGGAACGGAAAGAAGGAATTAGGAAGTTTAAAAAGAAATGGATCCTCGTTTTCCTTTAATTTGCCAAACTAATGAGAGGATTGTACTTCTTAATTTAATAAAACCTAGTAAAGAATGGTGTGAAAACTGCACATTACAGAGTTCCAGCTTGCCTTCCAAGTCTATTTAAGACATTCAGTAGTCAATTACATACCTAAAAGTTCATGAATGCTCCAGATTGTATAAAAACATTTTTCTGTGTGTATTTCTGTGTCCAGAATTTAACGGGTGTTGAGTCATAGTAACGTGATGCAAAATTCGGGTGCTTTTTCGCAAAAACACTTTAAGGTAAATGAAATAATGATTTTCAATCCAGGAACAAAAGCAGAAATATAAATACAGGTTTTCACTAATGTTTATGCTCTTGCAGTATTCAGCGAGATTTGAGAAATATTACTTTTGTTTTTAAATTATTACAGAAAATGTTTATTGTAATATCTCAAACGAAAGAATGCATTTGCTAGATCTAGTTTAGAAGGATAGTGCTACAATCCATTAGTCTTACATTAACATCGTGCCTAAATGTTGTTGTACAAGCCTATTCAAACTATGTTTGTAACTAATTTCATATAACGATATATTCCTAGTTCTTGTCATTCAAAATTGCACTTGTAACTGTTACAAATTAAGTCATATTGTGTGACAGAAACGGAGTTCGTAGAAGTAAATTGAAGTATAATTCAAGTAAAGAAATACAGTATAGTCACGCCAAAATAAAAAAAAACTATTTTTATTTACTTTAACATCTTAAAATGCGAGAGTTGAATATTAGACATGTTCTTTTGATGTTTTCGATTGACAAGTCTTACGACGCAACGATAGTGGGAATGCCTAATCCAGTTCAGAGTGAACATTTTTCGTATACGTTCTCTGTGATTTCTCATACCCATTTCATACGGTGTATATTTATGTTACAAACGCAAGTGTGTTGTTGATAGAACTAATAAACATCCCTGGAATCGTCGCATTTTAAATATAATTTTGCATCAAATACTTGTTGTATCTGTACTCTCAGTAGTAACGATTTTCTGTTCACAATGAAGTTATCATAAATACTGTTAGACGGAAATATGGATTCCTAGAATGTATACCGTGTGTCCTCAATGCATTGATGTGATTATAACAAATATAGATCGCAAACTTTTGAAGTTGCTGTAAGACTACTTTAGCCGACAACTGCGAGTAGGTTTGTAACGTAGCTGGAATTTATACCGTGTAAATCATAGACAGAAATAGATCACTTCCTCGTGTAACTAATAGTTACTATTTCCTGATAACCTCCGTGAAAAGAGAAAAGTACCATGGATTATTTTCAAAACGTGTGTGCTGTGCAGTAATTATAAGGTATTTATCTAGTTAACAGTCAAGTACTAACTACAGTAGAACGACGCGAATGAAAATGAAATTCTCTCGACAAATCCTAATTTAGTCATTTCTGTTATATAATTATATTCCCGTGTGAGTTTCTTTCAAGACCTACATTCCTTTTTCTTCAGCTGTTACAGATTAGGTCCCCTAGCCTATTTCAATTCAGAAATAACATTGAATGTTTCAAGAAATTTGGTAGGAATTTTTAGACGGGGTTCGGCCAGTCGCAAAACCTTTTACATATACAAAGTAGCACAACACAGAAAACGTGGACAGACATTAATGTCTCTAGTGGGATTCGATCCCACTCTTCCATTCTTGTGAGAAACCCTGTTAATGACGTTCGTGTATATTTGCGTCCAATGCTGTTATTTTAGTTACTAGGTGATCAATTTTCGTGCAACTCTGTGTCATCATAACATTGTGGACTAGGTCAATTTGATACTCTGTAATCACTGTACTCTGACGCCGACATGCAAGCATGTGACGTGAGATCAAAAGTGCTGTAATTCAATGTACAAGACAAACCCCATTCATTAACTGTAGACTGCGAAATTTTATGTGTTCTAGAAAATCTATTAATTGTAAAATGTTCCATTTTTCTAGTTTACAAGCTTTCTTTTGTGAAAGATAAATTGTTGGGGAAAATACGTAATATTAGACAACTTTCAAAAAAGGAGTTCGTAGAAGAGTTGCAGCATGAAAATCTTATCATGCCTGATTATCTCACAATTTGTTAACTGGATACCGGGTACTGGGAACGACCCGTTCTTCAAGTGCCTGGGTACTGATTTGTTATACTGTTCGTATAATAATCACGTCCATATTTCGTCTCCCCGTTCTGGAAGAGTGGGCTATTTATACTTTCCAGGCTCCCCTTTTGCGAAAATATATCGATTTTTGGTTCAGAAATTGCAATGGATAATGTGTGTTACTGAAAACGAAAAGAATCACAGGGACAAACGTTCCATTTATGGCTCTAAAATTTTAAACAATTATCTGTCTTCGAGTTAATGACAGAGTCTACATTGAATGTGGCCTCAGTGTTGATATACGGAAAGTGTTACTCCGTTGAATGGTATCCCACTTGCTAGCCTACAAATAGGTTTCTTGCTTGGAATTCTGCGGCTCACATTTACACATTTGAATGTTTGGGAAGTCTCATGAACGCGTCTATAAATTTGCAAATATATACAGAGTGGCTTCATGACAGCTGCTGGAAGTTTGTATAGCGTTAAATTTGAGGCAAATAGCCTTGTGTTTCAATGGAAGATTCCAAGAATATGAAGCGATTCTATCTTCTAGTGGTAAATGTGCATTTCGTAGAATTCAGTATAGCTTTTCGAAGCCCTCTAAAACTGTTTTTCACTGATTCTATAATCTTTCCTTTAAATATGGCAGTAGATGTATCGAATATTTTTTTATATTTGATGACGTCATCTTAACTGCAGAGATTATACGAATGGTATGATGATTACGAAGGCGAGTTTGTTAGATTGGGGGATACAATAATGTTCGAATTTGATGCATTGTCCCATTATTAGCATAGAGATCTGGTCCAGGACACAATAAAAATTTAACATAAAACGAGCTAGAAAAAATTCTGTTATTTAACCTGAAATGCATAGATTGAGTTTAATTAAGGAAAAAGAGAGTAACGTAATGGGCGAGTATGGTCTGTAGGCTAAATAAAATTTTGAACGACAATTGGGACTTCTCTTCAGAATCAGGTGTACGCTCTGTAGCACTGTTGCTACAGTAACAACATAGATTATGCAATTTATATTTTTTTCGTGGACGTGTCTATCACTATCCTACCAGATGTCATGAAAATAGTTATAGTGCTCTGTCACAGTACAATAGTTGCGTTTGTGGCATATGCTGTCATTTTTAATAGATCATTTGAATGCAAGTTACATTGTTAATAATTCTAAGTTTTTGAGCGTGATGCTGCATACTTTATTGTGCCAGAAAGATACGTTTGTGTAACGAACCTGCAACCATCCATATGATCTTTTTTGTTGCCTCCGGTTGTGTGTAGTATCATATGTTCTTGTTTATTTTATTCCTCATATTATTATTATTATTATTATTACAGTCAGTAAAATAACACGTAATGGGTTTGTGACCAGGGATGGGACTTTGCTTGTCGTCACTACTTCATGCCAGCTTTGGAGTCCACCCATCCACATATCTAATTGATGCTAGAAGATTATTCCCAGGATGCAGAATTACCGAAGCGTGAAATTGACTACTCACGTCCATCCAATAACTGGGTTTAGAATATGCAGAACTTTATCTCTACTTATAACTCCTGTCTGTCTTCATAACACAGAAGCAGAGACAGTTTTACGTTTACCTATTATTATTGTTACCATCATTATCTCCGTCATAATTATCATCGTCAACGTGTATATACAGGCTACATAATTTCTTTCACCATCATTGTTTATAACAGCTTGTGACTACGCAGTATACAAATGAATTATATGACCATTGCATTATCTTTTATTCATCCTTAGTTTCCCTGTAACACTAACACAAAAGGAACAGTCCAGGAATATTCCGATAATCCAAGTTCATGTTTAAAAATTATTCTAACATGTCACATTGGCACTGCTCAATCTGAGACGTAAACAAGCAACCAAACCTCGGTGTTGTATACTTTTCCACTTGAAGAGGGATGTTTTGACCATCCTTCTGTCAACGTGAAGAGCGTGATGGAGCTTTCCGTGTGCAAAACGCATATTTGTTTAACCCCATCGCTTAAAAATATCAGAGCGTCAATTACAACGTTGTCTGAGAGAACTTAATGGTGTACCAGTCGAAAGATAACGTGAATTAGTGTGTAAACTTTGGTTAGTTCTGTTACGAGATTCATCAAACATGGTCAGAAAAAGAATTAAAGAGTCTGCTGTTGCATTGACTGAAATATTACACTCCCCACCGTTTTAGAATTACTTCCCTTTCGCATCTATTACATTCCTCTATCTTGTTCCCGATTTGAACCATTCGATTTGTGAATGACTACTGAAGTAAAATTACGATGGAGAATATTTCATAGCGAGGCTTTATAGTTTGTACTCCTGATGTTAATTTTATGAAATAAAATAGGGTTGGATGGGTTTGAAATGTAGCACAAATATAGGCGGTGAGGAATGGTTACAATATTTTAGTCGGAAATCTGAGGAAGACACTACTTTTCAAACCAGGGCTTCGATGGAAAGATAGAATTCGTTCTAAAGAAGCAGGATGTGAAGGTGTTGATTGGATAAGGCTGGCTCAGGATAAAGTATTGTAAACACGGTAATGAACATTAGGTTTCCAAAGAAGCAAAAAATATCTTTCCTGGATGAGCGACTGTCAGCTTCTCAAGAGGAACTTTCATCCATGTATTTATTGTTAATGAAAAAGATATTAAAATGGTGCTAATAACAGAAAATGTAATTTTTTAATTGTTCTCTCGAACGGACGCTAGTGATGATTAAAAAATAACGTACTTCATGGGAAATTAACCCAAGGACGAGCCAGTTTATGGGAACAGGAATAATTCCGATGTTTTACTAAGGTCTGTGTCGTATTTTTATATTCCCAAATGGAACGCTCTTGAAAAGAGTTTAGGTGTTTCTTTTTATCATGGCAGCTAAAGCTGACCTAAAAGCAGGTAAAAGAGTACTCTTGAGTACAGCAGCTGCCACAAACTGGACACAGTTGATGTGAAATTAAATTTGCCGATTACCATGACCTGTTGATAATAATCCTTTCATCAAGTGTATTGGTGCAGGTATAACGCGTCTGACTCGCGTTTAGGAAGTACACAGACGTAAATCAGCTGATGCATTTTATTGTTTTCCTCAGTCCCTTCAGGAAAATCCCGGAATTGCACATTAAAACAGGTCACTGTCGGTTCTTTCCGTCGCTTTGTCTTTCCAACTGAATCTTGTCCTCCCGTCTGTTATCATGTAAATATTGAAATATACGAATTTATCTCACATCAAGAGAATAACTCAGATATAATATCTTATTATGGGTTTTGGTGCCATATAGACTCATCGATAGATATCATAGTTTCAGCCCTGATGATGGAGACAGCGTTTCTCCAAAGAACTTCATAAGTATCCTTACCACAACAAAAATCTATTTATTTCACAGATTGAGTATCTATGAGAACAGGATACTGAAAAGAATAATCTGACGTAGTAGAAATGAGGTGACAGGAAGTTGGAGAAAATGTCGTTATGAGGAGCTTCAACATTTTTACTCTTCAGCGGTATTCTGAGGATGAGATGGACAAGTTATACGAGGAAGTCCGAAGCGTTGA
Organism: Zootermopsis nevadensis; assembly: GCF_977971745.1. Classification (NCBI taxonomy): domain Eukaryota; kingdom Metazoa; phylum Arthropoda; class Insecta; order Blattodea; family Termopsidae; genus Zootermopsis; species Zootermopsis nevadensis. Next base: position 1,872,687 of record NW_028259136.1, read on the forward strand.
AGGCAGACGCTACCTTTCCTCCTTCTTCCTTCACCCCACTTCCTCACCCCGCAAGTATCAAGATTACAGTCTTTCACTGTATGTAATTTTGGTCGAAATATGGAAAGGCATGTGTTCAGGTGGCAAGAAATTTTAAAATTTATCTTAAGAAATTTGGTTGGAGGATTGTGGAATAGGGCCCAGTGGCGGGCTGTTGTGAACACGGTAATAAACCTTTGGATGCCATAATGAATTAAGATTATTTTTGTAAAAGCTGAGCTACAATTAGCTTCTCAGGAAGGGTTGTGCACTTTATAACTAGTTAATGGAAAATTGAAGGCTGTGATTGATGACTTTGCAAAGGCACGTAGGCCTAAACAATACCCTTAACTGATAATCGTTACCCGGCTCTTGTCAGCACTTCTACAGCTTCGTGGCTTTATAGGCGTCTGTAGAGAAACGTCCGATAGCAAAACCGACAGACTTATCAATAACATAATGATTCACACAGCATAGCGAGAAATAACTTTGTGCCCACGCTTTGCTATTTATCACAAAAGAATGTTTCTCTTGTCCATAACTGTAGAAGCCATGCTGACAGCGTTTGTGTAGCCAGTCTGAGAGCTCCTGGAAGGCATCTGTTTCTTCTAAATTCCTTCTTTCGGACCATTGTGGTCATGAGTGAATGAACGTGTTTAATCCCGTTTCCACACTTTTTTATAGAACTGCAAATTGTCTGTCAGCGGATTATAAATAGGCCCACAGACAGCTTTTGGTGCCTCGGTTCATACATAACTTCAAAAGGAATTCAGTGGTATAGTGTTTCGCAATGAGTGAAGTCAAAACATTGTTAAAGCATCTGCTTCAACAATAATTGATGACTTTGGCTTCGGGTTTTGTAGTCTCAACGATCACTTGAAGACGGAAGTATAAGAACGGAATTCCGAAACGTCGTGATTTTAATTACAAACAGACGACGGATAAAGTCCAATAGAATGTATAAGACCAGACAGTTAGAATGAGTGAATGGAACAATTTAATAGGTTTCGAAAGAGCATATGGAGTTCGGCGAATCTAAATTTAGCACGATGAAGTTAGCAGTACAATGAAACGTAGTCTAATTTTGCCAAATCGTTTAATAATACGCTGTTTGAAAACATTCAGCTCAATTTTCAGTAATAATGCATTACAGACATTCTGTATAAATGGATTTTGCATTGATTGGTAGGATGGAACATCTAATTTAATTGAAAATGTAAAAGCGCTGGGTTTTTTCCTCAAGGACCAAAGAGTCTCTTAAGTTTAATATGTTTAAGAGTACTGGTATATATATATAAGACTTTTTCTTTTTAATGTTTTACATTCAAATAAGGTCCATGAACTTGATGAAAGAAGAGCGTGATTTTAGAGTTCGTAAAAACGCGTCCTTCGAACAGGCCTATAACTTAATCCGCCTGTCATACCCTGCGTCTGTGATATGCGGAGGTAAAATTAATTAGAACAGAAATGTTTATAAACGGGAGTGAAATAAAAATACTGACTACATTTCCTAGTTTATACAATACTGTGTCGACTCGATCACATTTCACATTTTATGATCATGTACTGAAATAAACAAAGCAATGAAAAATGGGCTATAATATCTATAGTATAGTACCTATTTCTCTTTATATTTCAGAATTTCGCTGTCGAATCTTATAGTTACATTTTCTCTAAATCAAATTGTCTGAAAACTATATGTTTAATAAAATAATATTTCTATGTGTGTACTGTTCTAAGTCTATAATACTGCGTTATACTTTGAAGTTTCTCCGTCTAGTTCGGAATTTTTCTTCCTGTAGACGATCTCGGTACACAGCGCATTGTGTGAACTAAGATATTTGTCTGAGAAAGTGTGAAATAGAGGACAGAATAGGTTTTCTGCAAGCAGATTACCACTGCTTTTACTTTTGAGCAGGGTATTCTTATTTTTCGAAGTTCCTGGAAATTTAGTTTCACCACAGGCAGATGCAAGAGTGATTTTATTCCTTTACATGTTCTCATGTCTTTCAAACGCCCATGAAGTTGAGATCTGGACGGATGTACAAAGTGGCACTTGAATCAAAGAGAAGAATGGTCGGATATTAAAATAGGAATGTGAATGTAACCATCTTTCTGAGCAACTTTCTTCAAACCACAAAGATGGTCGTCGCTAGAACTTATGCAAATTTCTAATAAGGCTGTCTTCTGGGTGGTTGTGATCTAACAACCCCTCCATCTACATACTCGCCACCGTGAAAGCCTGAAATCTCTATTTATAAATTCCATTTATAACTCATAATTATGATTAATTGTATGACAGCAGAAGTTCGATACCGCTGATAACAGAATCAGCCGTTGGGCATAAGCCTCCCGATTCCATTTCATCCACTACTCATGGTTACAACGTCTGCCCCTAATATCTGTCTGGAAATGCACGAATAAGCATGCAAGATCAGTGTCTACATATCTCGCATTGTACACACCTTATTGTAAGCTTTATTTTAACCTAGTAACGAATTGGAAAATAAACTTGAAAGGAAAACAATCTGTTGGTCTGCGAACAGTTAAAATAAATCGCAAGTGATTTGCTGCACGCCTCTGTCCTAAGATATGTGACTCAGGGTGTTATGCGTCACACAGATTCCCTAGTGACCTGTGGAAATCCACTTGAATTAGTGTACCGGGGTGGTCCATCTGTTATTTCCCTCAGGACAGGAATAGATTTCCTGTTGGACGCAAGAGCTAAGAAATTAGAAGTCACCACAGTAAATGCTCAGATATAAATATTATTGAACTGTGCACGGACCGCTATAAAGTTACATATGATTCCAAAATTGCTTCTTTAATAGCTTGTGTCTGACACACTTTTATCCGAAAACTTGAATTTGACTTTAGGAATTTAGAGTCAATAGAATTTGTAACACTTTTAAGTAAAGCAGCAGACGAGAATTTTTTCAGATCCTTCGAAGTCAAGAAAGTAGATGAGCTTGAAGTAACTACTAACAAATTAAGAATAGTTCAGTAGCCCGGTTACAAGTGGTCTTGGGCCGGATGTGGCCCGTGGGCCGCTAGTTTGCCCACTCTGGTGTGTACAGAAAAATAACTTTATTGGTTAAACTTGAAGACGTGTAAGAATGCGTTTTCTATTGTCGCTTTATTTATTCAGTTACCCTTGTGGGATTTCAAAAATATACAAGCCATGAAATCATCACTCTTCATCGCGTTAAAACTAAATACATTCTTAGAATACGCTGTGTAAAGAAGTTATTTTTGTCTTGGTTTTCTCCATTACCACATCCCTTCCCGGTTAAATACTACATTTAAGCTTCAGTTTAGGATAAAACATTCCAGCCATCGAGCGGACTAGCGTGTGATTCGTGTTGAAGAAGTAGCCGGTTCAAGTACTGGCCACAGACCAGCTGTAATGATTGTGGTTTGCCAAGTTTCTTCCATGAGAATTCCTCCCAGTGCTTGTAAGCGATTTTTGTGTTTTGTCTTGAGACGCAGAGTGCACCAAGGCTCAAATTCATCTAAAGAACTGTGCCGCCTGCCTGAATGCGATTAGAGAACCCAATGATTAGGATTACGGCCTGCAGAGAAGTGCCTGAAAAACTAATTGAAAGTTTCTTCCCTGGAAGTCTTTAACGATGGCGGGAAATGCAGCCTGGGAAAAATGAGAAATTTTCACATAATTTTAATCTGAGAAACTGACAGGAATAAACCACTTGGGAGATTAAGTCGGTAGATAATATTAATGAGCATCTTAAAGGAATAGTATGTGAGGATTTGGACTTGATTTACCTGGCTCAGGTTAACGGCCAGTGGTGAGCTATTTTGAATACAGTAATGAGCCCTCGGATTCTATAAAAGGCCGGGTATTTCCGAAGAGGTGTGAACCGGATTATCGCCTTAAGGCCAAGCATTAGCTTCCACTTACCTTCTCATGTAATGGTATTTGATGACGACAACTATGACAAGTATGTTGGCAGTGGCGGCCAGGACGAGCAGTGGCAGGTACAGAGTTATGAGCATGATGTTCTCCTGTAACACCCACTGAGAGTCCAAGAAGCCCTTCACAATCGGATACGTGTCTAAATGAGTGCTGTAGTTAGGGGTAGGAGCTTCACTGTACCACACCTCCGTCGAGTTGTCCTCCATGGTGCCCGTCTGTTATTTGCAAACAGTTTCAACGCAAGATCAGGCCTTATCTGCCGTCACACGAAGTCCTAATTCCTAGCTTTAGTAACAGATTCATCAGCTACAGAGTATAAGTTATACAGAGATTAAATATTCGTTCGCGGGTACGGGTTTCGTCGACTCTACTTGCTATTCCCGACGGGGAGAAATCTCTGTTCAGATTTCACTGTTAAGAATTTTGAATTCGAAAAATCGGAAATTTAATAAACGAAAATTCAGGTTCATATGTAGCGTTCCACACTTATTTGTATTTTATTTCTCTAGGGTTTCGGTTCGGACTTTCTATTACGCTTATTTCCTGCGGATACGGGAAAAAGTTAATTTTATGCCGTAAATTACAAATACGTTTTCTTCGGAATCAAATGTTTTCCAAGTAAAGAACGTGTATTTGAAATGGCCGTTTCTCTAGTGTCGATTACCAAGAAAAACCTTAAAACCATTAACTGTTTAAAGTATGCTCACCTGTATTGATTACTCGCGATTGTTAATAAATTAAACAAAAATCATGTGCTTATTGCTTTCGTTTCTGTGTGGTTAGTAATATTACGTTTATTTAACTCTCTTCATGCGTATATTATGCATTTCCAAAATATTATCTCACCACATTTTTAGTTTGCGTGTCACACAGTAAATTATTTTTTTGAAAGGGTAGCGATGTAATGCCAAACTTATTTATGAAAAAAGTCTGTCTCTCAAAAGAGCAAAGATTATATAGGAGGGCCCTATTGTATTGAAACTAAATAGAGCCACAAAAATTAATTTCAGCTCCAACCAGCTATTGCAAACTGGAAAAATGTCTAAGAATTAGTAAATTGGAAGTCCAAGAGTTTTAATGGTCAGTGATAATAGCAAATTTCTTGGAAAATTTTAGTCAGAGTTTGATATAGGTTTAGTGTGATGTGGTGTGGAATGGAATGTAGCAATACGTCTGCATCATGAAAACTTATTATTCAAATATTAAATTTTGTAAATATTTTTAAATACATCGCTTTGTATCCTAAGTTCAATGTGTGAATATCGTCTAGTATCATATAGGCCTAATTCGTTTCATTAATTATATTAATCTTTATAAATATATAGTATGATAAGCTAACAAACAATTTTGTATGTGTATCATAAAATGTATCGAATCAATTACAACGATCATGAGTGACAGTTACGTTTAAATTAAATTATTGTTTATGTAATGTTAAATTGCAAGACAATTCGTAGATAATAATTACGGAACCTGACAGCGGTATCGACACTTCCGAACCAAATACCTTTGATTACGAGAACTACTAAACACTCATTTATATTGTGCCTTGTTGTTCACCTGTGCAGGTGGGATTGATTTGGATATTACAGTCCGTTTTATGGGTCTTGCTTGCGAACATTATTAAAAACAAGTAACTAACTAACTCCGAACTTAAAAATGAATTAAACAGTATCATAAAAGAAAACTGATAACAGAAATTTACTAAAATGTGAATTCCTGTATAATTTTGATATCGCTCCTGTGTCGCACCTAGAATTTAATTTAAATATTCATTGAATTACTTGACGAAAGTCAAAGTTTAGTGCACATATTCACAATCAGACTGGTTGTAAACAAAGTTTGACCACTGCAACACCGCGTTTTACTATTTTGCCTATATTTTTTCAGGAAATTATCTTTAGCATGTGCTCAGATAATTCAAGGTGAGTAAGGATTTGAACCAGTAGATCTTCCTGTAATTACGGTCACTTCTAAGAATCAATCCGAGAAAAATGTCGCGCAATAAATAAAAGCCCGATTAATTTTGCGTGGCTTTTGTTTTATGCTTTTAATTATTGTACTTTAATCTCTCCACATTGAAATTAAAATTCACCAGACACGTACAAGTAAATCCTCTTTACGCTTTACAGCTGACGAATCTATTTCATCTGTAAAACCCGGATTTTACGGTTTTCAAACTTCGAAATGAGGCAGCTTTTCCGCGGTCGCTGGCTGGGAGTTGAGTATTGTTCGGGAACACTTCACACCCATAACCGAGTGACCATCATGCACCGCGAGACGGTCGACACTGAGATCGTGCCCCTTGGTTCACCGCGACGCACCGGCTGCCTGGCGCAGGCAGGAGGGGTGAACCCTGTGACGCATGTGTGCGTCTCTGCCTGTAACTAACTTTTGCGGAGACAATTTTTCGAAATCCGATATGAAAGCGAAAACGTGTGTTCCCGATTCTGTACACACAATTCCACGCATTTGTCATGAGACTTATGGTTATGGTACGCGATGTTCATGATGGTCTTCCAGGTTGTGACGACGTGTAATCTTGTAGATGGTTACCAACGCTGCTCGAGAACATATCACCTCCATATTTAGGGTTTAACTTTCAGACGGCGTTAGGATTGAAATGTAACACTGAAGCTGAAGGCGATACGTTCCTTAGAAAAGTTGGTAACGAAATGAAAAATTCAGTCTTGTCCGTATCGATCCATTGTAACTTCTGGTTAACATGAGACGAAATCGAACTTACCAAGATCCCAAAAAAAACAGCTCATAAAACGAAAATTAGTACATGAGATGGAATAAGGACTCGTTATGATTAATATTCAGCGTTAGTTGCGGCTGTTAGAGTGATCTGTAGGCTGATTGCTCAATTTGTGGATTCCAATCGCATGAAGTGCCATCAAACTGAGCAAGAAATTTAACTATATTATGTTAACCGTGTTGCTGTAGACCGTGTTATTCTCTCACTCTTGGTAACAAACTATAGGTGCATCTACAGAAGACTAAAGCCCGGTCTACACGTAACGTCTTATCGTACGTTTTGTTTCATCAGTTAAGATGGTCAGGTAAAACTGACCAAAATCCCATGTCCACACTATTTACGTTTTAGCTACGGTTTTCTGTGTAAGACTCAGTTTCATAGATACCATGGATGAAGTATTACTTGTAGCGATTGTTTCATTGTGTCTCGTGAAATTGAAAAGAAAGAAAGTTGTTCGTCGCTCACGGTGGTCTAGACGATGGTTGCTAAAGAGGGGCAGATTCTCTCATGTAAATTTGCTTCGGGAATTACGACATAAACCTGGAGATTGGCGTAATTATTTACGAATGGATACGGACACTTATTTGAAATTACTATCGTTAGTAACTCCAGAAATACAAAAAAAGGACACTACCATGAGAAGGGCTATCACACCCCATGAGAGACTGACTGCTACTCTAAGATTTCTAGCGACAGGTAGAAGCTACAAAGACTGACGTTTTACCGGAAAACAATGCTCTAACCGATCCGTTTTCTGAGAGACGTTCGTCTTCATTCAGTTCAGGCAAAACGTCCGTTTCTCTGTCCATACGTAACATTTTGACTGATACGACTTAACTGATCAAACAAAACGTACGATAAGACGTTACGTGTAGACCGGGCTTAAGCCATCTCTAGTACCTACCGTCCATCGGTGTTTCGAAAAGCAGAACCAAGTCGGGAACGAAACGTTGTATTTGGAGAAGGAGATGACGGAATCTGTTACTGTCAGTTTTACATGTGATGTGTCTTTAAGTTGAGTAACTTTGTGTTTTGTTATGATTACATGATTGTAAATTTCATATTCATCGCCTCAAGTGACTAAGGAAATGCTACAGTACATCATATGTGCAATCAACATGGTCGCTGGTTACATCTGATGTTGAAATTTCAAGGAAATTCTCCAAACATTTGATTGTCAAGTGTGAGATTCGGCTGGATTTTATTTTATCCTTTAAGAACTTTGAAGATATTTTGATATAAAATAACTTAGATGTGTTGAATAAGAATTTGTTTGGCTTAATGAGGCATTATGTCATTGCTTTTCATTCTGTATACAGGATGTGGAAAACAAATACAAAACGTGGCGCTTCGGAACCTCATTTGCGGTGACAGAGATAGAGACATGAGGTAAGCAGTTAATATTATTTAGTGCATTAGTGTTATATTTTCTTTAAAGTGTTGGATTCCTTCAAGCCGTAGGTATGTGATTGTCAGGCACAACGCAATCTGGGTTCAAACCCATGAACTTTTGGACATTTTTTGCTCCAACTTAGCATATCTCAATATAATAGTGTGACACTGTAGATGTTTGTTATGAACAAGACTGAGGGCCTTCTGGTACTTATTTTATATGAAGGAATTATATCTGCCACGTAAGGACTGATTGTGAGCCCCTGTCTGGCTGGGACATTGATAGTACAGAGGTTATCCTAGCCGAGGATTTTCGTAAGTTTCTCCAGTCTTTCTAAATGAAAGTCAGGATAGGACTTGGGGAAATGAACCGCTTCCTTTAAAATATTTTCTTACCATGTGTAATCACATTCCTGCCTCGTTCGATACTAATCTCGCCTATTGAAACAACACACCTGAAAAGTTATATCCTTTATTTAGAACAATAAAGATTGTCGGTTTGTATCCGCGTGCACACTTCATATCATGGAGTCTTGCATTATCCTGAAAGTTTTGATGATGAGCGAACAATTGTCTTAGCAAGCCATATTAAAATATTTGTCGTAAATTATGTGCATGAGTATGAAGATAAAATACTCCTTCTTCACCGACACATTATGACCGGCATTCGATATGGGCGAGGTGTACGAGGTGATGTGATGTGAGGTGAGGTCCTGTGGCAGAGTGAGAGCCAGTTGTAAACAAACCTCTTTACAGCATGAATCTCGTTATGGGAATTCCTTTTTCTTTAACGGGCCTACCGCAGAAGAAGGAGAGCAGTTGAAGATTTCTGTCTTCTTAGTTGTTGCGCTGTGTAGTCTGGTCGATGTTTACCAACGTTTCAGAGGTCATACTGCCTCCATCATCAGGGCGATGACGGAGGCAGTATGACCTCAGAAACGTCGGTAAACATCGACCAGACTACACAGCGCAACAACCAAGAAGACAGAAAGCTTCATACTCATCGCCCTGATGATGGAGGCAGTATGACCTCAGAAACGTTGGTTAACATCGACCAGACTACACAGCGCAACAACCAAGAAGACAGAAAGCTTCATACTCATCGCCCTGATGATGGAGTTAGTATGACCTCTGAAACGTTGGTAAACATCGACCAGACTACACAGCGCAACAACCCAGAAGACAGAACTCTTCATACTCATCGCCCTGATGATGGAGGCAGTATGACCTCTGAAACGTTGGTAAACATCGACCAGACTACACAGCGCAACAACCCAGAAGACAGAAATCTTCATACTCATCGCCCTGATGATGGAGGTAGTATGACCTCAGAAACGTTGGTTAACATCGACCAGACTACACAGCGCAACAACCCAGAAGACAGAAATCTTCATACTCATCGCCCTGATGATGGAGGTAGTATGACCTCAGAAACGTTGGTAAACATCGACCAGACTACACAGCGCAACAACCCAGAAGACAGAAATCTTCATACTCATCGCCCTGATGATGGAGGCAGTATGACCTCAGAAACGTTGGTTAACATCGACCAGACTACACAGCGCAACAACCCAGAAGACAGAAATCTTCATACTCATCGCCCTGATGATGGAGGCAGTATGACCTCTGAAACGTTGGTAAACATCGACCAGACTACACAGCGCAACAACCCAGAAGACAGAAATCTTCATACTCATCGCCCTAATGATGGAGGTAGTATGACCTCAGAAACGTTGGTTAACATCAACCAGACTACACAGCGCAACAACCCAGAAGACAGAAATCTTCATACTCATCGCCCTGATGATGGAGGCAGTATGACCTCTGAAACGTTGGTAAACATCGACCAGACTACACAGCGCAACAACCCAGAAGACAGAAATCTTCATACTCACCGCTGTGAAAACCTCAAATCTTACAAGGAAAGCAGTTCTTATTCGCTGTTCTAGTGAGAGAGATGCTAGCAGAAATAAATCAATAGAGAGTCGGATGAAGAGTCGGTTCGTTTTCGTTTCGCCTCCAGTTCTGAAGCTCTTTCCTTTTATTACAGTAGGAAATATTGAAGAATCGTCACTATCTTGAATGCAGTCGTGCAGAAATTGTTCTGTACAGTCTGATCATATTTATCATTTTTACTTTTGGGACGTATTTCCTCTATGAAATGACTGCTGTTCTGACATCTTGAGTTGTAACAAAGGTTCCAAGAATACTAGCTGCTAAGACATTTTCCATTCAATACCCCGCTAAGTCTATCGTCCTTTTTCCCTCTCGGTGGGATGAGATTGTGACTCTGTGAAACCACGACTTGTTCTTTTGCAGGGAGCCAATAGGCTTGTATGACGGAAACATTTTTATATCGAACAGGACGAAACGTGTTGATGCAGCAGTAACTTGTGTGACTTATATCCACGAAGTAGTACCCAGTTCAAATTCCGACTGGAATCGGCAAACCGTCTGTCAAGTTGAATGCTGGGATATCCTTTCAGAATAAGCCACTACGTCTTTCTTGCACATTTGTCCTTATTAGTAACTAGATGCTATATAATTTCAGAAGCTGTTGCAATGTCGATAAGTAATCGAATAAACACATGATACCGAAAGTGTGATTCGTTATAATGCAACATCATCCGCGTGGCTCTTCCCAGTATTTGGCTCCAGTTCATCTGCAACGCTTTTTAAAGCAATCTTTTCATTTTATTTTATACTTTCCCTAAGTGCCTTGTCATTTGACAATGCAATTTAGTTCGTCAGAGCTAATTTTATCAGCGTGTTTCTTGCTGTTACGTCAGCAGTGTCGTCTAATGTCTGTTCTTTAATAAGATTTTAATTTTTTCATTATTTCCTGATTTCGTTCGTATTAAAAGGAGCGTTCCAACTGACATTAATTCTCCCCCATTCGCGATGCTTTACTCCGTGATTAAATCAATAATATTTCTTGTTTGGAAGACATTTGTCAATATTCATTTCTTGCATATGTATTCTGATGTCCAGAAAGAGTAATTTTAAAATACGTGCCTATATGACTAGCGTTTCCATTAAAAATAATGCATTGTATTGTTATGTTTATTGTTAGTGCTTGGCTGTTATTGGCCTCTTTTGGCTGTTGCCAAGCTCTCTATTAAATGAATTGAATTGAATTAAATTAGGACTAATGTACTGTTTTGTAAAATCGCCCTGATGACTGAGGCAGTATGACCTCTGTAACGTTGGTAAACATCGACCATACTACACGGCGCAACAACCCAGAAGACGGAAATCTTCTAATTGTAACCATTTGTGCTGTCTTTCAAATTATCTCTTCAGCAGGTTTCCCCATGAAAATACTTTGTTTCTTCTTGTTTCCGTTTATTCGGGCCACATTTAGTATTTTATTTGCGTAAACGTCTTTGTTCAATTTGTTGAAGTCAGACAAGCATGACGTCATTAATTGATTTTAGTATACCACGTTTTCGATCTTCAGAACTATAAAATTCTTGAGACAGGCTCTCGGTTCTACGTACATCTATTCAAGGAGGAGCATTACGTGAGTCCAAGAATTTTATGCTTCATAAATTTGAATCTAGATGTAAATTAAACAGATGAAACACTAAATTAAATTCCACAGCACAATGAGCTCTTCCGTTATGGGGGGGAAAAATAACCTTATTGCAAAGTAGGACATAGTGGTGATAAGAATTTGACTCTAAATACTATTTTTATACTATTTTCTTTATGGGCAGTTTCAAGTTTTATGTAACAATGACATCATAAACTTTCCACGCTTAGGACCAGTGTCCTGTTATGGTTACATGCCACGAATTGCAGAATCCCCCAAGAATCTTGGTCCATTTGGCTCGTGAAGGAGACTTCGGAATGGAATTCTTCAGTGGGGTATTCGAAGAACGTGGTTTTTTCAGAGAGCTCTGGAACTTTATGTGAATTCCATTTTTTAAAAATCCTTTATTATGTAAAAATTTCTTTCATAATTTAAATGAGTATTACATGAATTACATTTCTGTTGCCGTGATCTGCTTTCATCTCGTTTGCATGCAGCCTAGTCCAAGCGTCGCTGTCGTGAATCAGCATGGGTCGTGCGTGCTAAGTCTTGTATATTGTAATTCTTGTGTTTATGTAATAAGATGTGAAGAGAAATTCTCCTACTCACTATGTGCGTCATCCTTCTTATATAAAAAGTGTTGTATTCTTTCTTCGTTTACCTTTGAAATCTAGAGTTGAACAAATCTGTATTCCATAGAACTCAGCAGAAGTAGTATTGATTTGTTATTAAATGTAGCTTCTTTTGTTACAGGTTTACTGTTCTTGATTGCTTAGGTAATGCGTATCTTTCCGAAAGCTTGCGTTGCGTGTTGCCAATCTTGCGTGATATGTATCCATTCACTCTCACGGTGGGAGGCGACAAAGAATCCAGAGCTTAATTAAAATGAATTAAGTTGATTGCATGATCCTTGTTCAAAGACTTGCCTTGTGAATGTGTTTGTATTCATAAATTCAGAGTTTTACTTTTTTTGCCACAGGAGTAATATTTTAATAAAAATTGAAGCAATTACTCTTCTCCGGTTGTTGCAGTGGCGGATGAGCATCATCTTCGACATTACGGTCAGCATAACTAATGTTGGAATGATCAATCGTATTAGAACCGGAACAACCAGTAGGAATAATCAGTGGTACAGGAATTGTGTTAAATCTGAGCTTTGGGGTTCTCATGGTAACGTAGATGGAGATCCGGTTTTGACGTAAATACGTCTATATGGAAGGGTCATTCCGCAAAAAAGCGTAACGAAGATGTGTAAGATCCATATCAAAAATGTGTAAATATGGACCGACAACAATTGCCAGCTTTTATATGAACTCCTGCGTGCGTTATGTTACCTAAGAGACTAATTGTTGTGTCATCTGTTTACTCGGCATTGTTGTGTTACATTACTGCCGTCAACAATCCGCTTTCGTTATTGCGGAGAGAGCTGAGCTGTAAATCGCTTGTAGAAGAAGTGCGTCGTAGAGTAGATAATTTTGTGCTAGTAAAAACGTCTTAGAATATCACAAGTACTTATCTTATATAAGAATTATTACATTACATTACAGAGACGTATTTACGTCAGATTCTCCGGAACCGTGGTTCCACTGTAACTTTTTTGGTGCAGTTTCACATATTAAGTGCGCTGTATTGCTGAAATTTTAGAGCACCGTTCTGTTGTCATCTTCAAGACAAAATGACTACCCTCTGGCCTTGAATATGATAGTAATAATGATCTCCGAAACGTAAGTAATATAACCTACACATAAATTGTGCCATCGCCTAAAAATATGGACTCACATTAGCAATAAACACCGTGAAAGCACTAAAATGACAAAACATGAAATTATTATTGGAACAGTAATTAGTAAAACACATTACGGTAAATTAGAGCTGCCTAATATAAAACAACGAAAAAACAGTTGTGGGCGATATTCACTTGCAAAAACTCTGTTTACAAAGGAAAATAACTCACGAGCAACAAATATGTTTCAAAACTAGATTAACACCAGTAAGTGTAATGACTGAATATGAGCATCTTCTGGACTCTTGCGTCGTGTAATATGGCAGAAACTGGATGCCGTTCCAGCAGTACTCACTACCTCCATCATCACCTCTGATGTCTGTCAGTCACTGCACCCCCGCGCGCCCTGATATTACATACAGCAAGCATCTCTGAAATTCCGGCCAATTTCTACCAGACTACACGACGCAACATCCCAGAAGAAAGCAATTTCCATACTCGTCGCCGTGAGAATCAGAAATCTCACCAAGTTTGACAGGCTATGGGGTGGACATCCGAGGTTCGATTCCTAGATAGCGTAAGAGATGCGCAGATCTGTTTTGGAGTTAACCACATATCTGGTCCAGTAGGTGTCGGGCTGACTTTTCCCTGCGTTAAAGAGGCCAAGGCGTGAAGTTGGTCATCGCCTTTATCTACTTCCGGCCTCCACTCCCCCCATACGCCTTCATGGTTGCGGTTAATCAAGCACAGGAATACCTTTACGTTAAAGCTATATTTAATAGCAGTCGGTACTGAAAACCGGGCAACAAAATAAAATGAAAATCGTTACTTCCTTTTTTGTGTTCATTCTACATCATAACTTGCTGCAGTTCTATCAACAAAGTATGTATACCCGATAAATTAAAAATATCAGGTCGTCACTCTTGGAAGAGTCCGAAGTTACCATTTTTCTCCATGTTTTAATCAGTAATTTCATTACTTAGTCAATACATTGCAGAGCACGGTCTTTCTTTCACATCGTGCCGATAATAATGAAGTTTTGAAGCTGTTTTGTACAGCGTGCATAGGGCCCATTACTCCGTTGTAGCTTCAAAATTAAATTTGAATAATAATCAAAATGAGAAAAGTTTATCTTGCAGACACGGTTGCAGTGAAAAAACTTGGTAATAATGTACTTACATTACAGACACTGTCCTGTCAAGAAACAGCAGCTCACCATAAAAACTACTCTTAAAATTATTCATTGTCAGGACTTTTTCCATCGTCTGTTCTTTAAAATCACGACGTTTCGGAGGCTGGTTATGCATCCGTCTTCAGGTGAGAGGTACATATTCTGTTGGGTCCCTTAGATAGAGCCAGTCTCTGTCAATGGACAGAACCAGCCTCCGACCGGTTCTGATGTGTTACAGCTTATTCAGTACCACTGAACCACGAAAGTAAGGCAGAAGACTTTTATTTACTTTTATCCTTCGAGTTTCACTTTCTGGTATCAGTAAAGCGAGAGGAATCATATCGGAATATGATTTAATTATATGGATGGCTTGTCGGGAAATAAAAATTGTCCATCATTGAACATCTGGGATTCAGCTACGTAGTTCATATTCCATCACTGGGTTGGGATGGTGACAGAATAATGCGTTCATATTTTCGTCTCTCGCCGCCGGACCCCACTGAATGACGTGAACACGAACCTGTTAACCACGCACAGGAAGTGTTGTGTTTTGTGGTTAGGTTTTGCCTGAAGCTGGGGAAGCGGATTGCTTTCACAAAATGTGTAAAACGCATGTACAGACGAACAGATTGAGAGTTAAAGCTAATAAAAATTGTGAAGTATGTTAGTACCATTGTTACTGAGGGGAAAGCAAAACCTGTTACGTGGTTGGGATATCCACTGTTTTCAGACGCGTTTCGAGAACAGTAGGCCTGTGCCCATAAGAAAAGCTCCTGTTTCTTCTTCACAGTTTAATATCAGTCTGTCCGTAAGTAACAATACCCATACTTGAGATTTATTTCGGCTAAATTCTGCATAGGGCGAAAGGATAAGCAGAACTTTACCATATAATGGTGACCTGCAATAAGAGGTTTTGTTAGCGGCGAGCGTAGCCTCGACTAGCTGGCTAGAAACGCTTAGCTAGCTGGAGCTGGCTAACGATGCGTTTAATTTCATCGGTTCTGCTGTGTTCCAGTGTATGGAATACCATTGAACCACGAAAATAGGTCAAGAGAGCTTTAATGTTTCGTTTTCCAGTGTTAGCCGGGCTAACACGACTGACACTGGTTGCATAAACGCTGCCCCCTGATTACCACTAATAAGTTTTCTTCATAATTTCCAACCATATAATTGTTTTGTAAATATTTTATTCATATGTCCTTGTTCCTCTTGTCTACCATTCAACACCGAAATATTATATCGTGCATTTACCGAGTTTAGTTTGCTTCTAATGTCATCATTAGCAGCAACAAAAAATATTCGTGACTGTCATTTTAATGGAGACCGACTGGTAGTAGAACTGGATCCACCGATTACGGCCGCTGACCTTGTAGGGAGTGCCCAGTATGCGGACCACTCAATGAAGGAAGGAAGGAAGGAAGGAAGGAATTTCTGTCGGTCAGTACAGTTGTGTCAGTGCAGCAGTGTGGAAGCCTGACAATTGTTGTCTTGTGACTGTTCTGTGTTAACAACATGACACCTGTTCGTTGCAATCTCCTTTCTGGTCATTGATAACGCCTC
This sequence comes from Zootermopsis nevadensis, assembly GCF_977971745.1. NCBI lineage: Eukaryota > Metazoa > Arthropoda > Insecta > Blattodea > Termopsidae > Zootermopsis > Zootermopsis nevadensis. The sequence continues at coordinate 1,888,781 of NW_028259136.1, forward strand.
GTATCACAGACAAACCACCGACGTCTTAATCAAAGAAGGACGAAATGAAAGCCTGGATATTGGAAAGAAACATCCCATTTTGTGACAACGTGTTGAAAGCTCGACTGTACGATTTAATCAAATTAAATAAGTTAAAGCACAAATATTATGTGATTGATCGGATTTTAGCAGACAAAGAACGTACTGTGCTGAGACTTCCGCCGTACTATCCCGATTTAAACCCCATTGAACATATTTGGGCAGATGTAAAACATTGGGTTGCAAGCAAGAACACAGCATTTGAAAATAAGGACGTCGAGCACCTGAGACGCCAGAAATTCGAAGAAATTGGGCAAGAGGAATGGGATAATGTACACATGTCAGCATGTGGAAAAACCATAATAATCTATTATGAACAAGAAAGCACAATCGAAGACGCTATTTAACGTATTATAATTGAAGATAATGGATGAACTGCAGCAGCGGTAGTGATGAATCGAGTGATGCCAGAAAGCGATGGTCTATGAGGAGTGGAAGAATTGAAAGAGGACCGAAGATTTGTGAAGAAGATAAAAGTATCTAATACTCAATGCAGTGTTAATTTTCTAGTGATGTGTACTGTAGTGAAATCGACTTTCTTGTGTTACATACCGTGGTGATATTTTATTTGGAGTGTACTGTACGCGGACTGCTGCCATCCCGCCCAGCAAACTTCTGGTAAGTGACTCGCTCCGGGGTTCCAATTCACAAAGTTCAGCGGCCAATAACGCTGGAACTCAGTATACTTAGCTCTCACATTTCGTTTTCGGAAAGGTCTGCAGGTCATGATCCATAAAGCGGCTAGCGTAACTGAGCGTTTTCGAGGTTTCCCTAATATCCTTTGGTAGATACTGGAATAGTGATTTACAATTTGTGACGACAGCTTTCTTCCACGTGAACACGTGCCTTATCTAGCAGATAAGCGCGAATACTCGTAGCAGCTGATACGCCTGTAAACCCAGTATTACTGATACTTCTGTTTCCTTCCAATCCCTCCCCAATTTGTCACCAGTAGTCATCCTGCCAAGAGATGATATGTGTAAAGAAGCTGTTACAGTGACTGAGTGAAGTAAAATCTTGTAAGGCTGAGAATGCCAAAGTGTGATCCGAGTAACACCAGTGGTCCTTGAGCTTCATTCGAACAACTGTGTAACACAACAAACACACCATTCCAATTAAATAGATGGGGAAGTAATTATTGTATTAATTTCATTATTTTTATATATTATCTGCAGCACATCACATTGCAGTTTTGAAACAGAAATCACAAGAATAATTACGTGGTCTGCCAGGACCCTCAGCAGTTTTGAAGTAGTCGAGTAATGAAGGAAGTTCGGGAACCACTGTTCTAATGGAATTTGGTCGTACACGAGTCACTCCATTGCGCTGACAGGGCATTGCCATACTGAAACGTGCGTGACGTTACTGAGAGGGCTGAAAGATTCTCTTAAAATTAATTTCAACTGCAAGTTTCGAAAAGCTAGCAGAGCTAATTTTTAGGAATCCGGAACTTTTGACAAGGGCTTGTTACATTGACTAGCACATGTATACACATGATAGGTCCAACTTTCAGGCTGTTCAAGGTTATGATGGCTTAAAAGGGAAGAGGTTGCTGAGAACAGTGTGTAAATGAGAGAAAATAATAGGCTAGAGAACACTGCATAATGAGAAGTTTCATAACTTGTACTCTTCCTAAAATATTATTAGGATGATGAAATCTAGAAAGATGAAATGAGCAGGAGATGTTGTACACATGGAGGCGATGAGAAATCCGCTTAAATTTTGGTCAGAAAACCTGAAATGATAATCGCCTAGATGATGGAGGCAGCAAGGATCTCCGAATCGTTAATAAACTTCTATCAGACTACACGGCTCAACAACCCAGAAGACAGCCAACTTAACACTCACCGACGTGAAAAGTCAAATCATATTTCGCATCTCTATGTTCATGTGATTTAAATAGATAAATGCTTGCAGGGATGACAACCCGAAAGGAGAAATAATTTTCAGTACAAGTAACACCATAGTTTTACCCTATCCAACACGACGTATATAAGTATTATTATTCTGTGTTCATTATCTTGGAAGTTCTAAATTCCCGGCATATTAGTGGACTGCTCGCCATGAAGTGTATAATGGTGCAATATGGGGAATTTTATTTTAAAGATATTCTGTGGAGTCCGCTTTCTTTAGTGGATAGTCGAATGTTTATGTTGGCTACATCATCAGTTAAAGTTTGTTTTTATTTTACTAACCTGCTATATACCATAGGTAGCCGAATTACATTAATTAGAAGGTTTCGGATTTGTGTCAGAAGTGAAGTCGAAATTTGTTAAAATTCTTTCTTTTATATATGATTCTGGGCTTTTTGATGTTTACAGTTTCAGAGGTTATGTAGGTTTTAGTGCATGTCGTTCATTGCATTCGTTTTCAAAAACGGCAGAGACCCTGAACTTCGAACCCATTCTTGTGATATTGTTATCACTGATAGTATGCCTGAGTAAAACTCCAAACTCCAGTGCTGTACCACCTTTCACTCGTTCCATCCTATCGATGACGGCCTATCCTGCCGAGGCAATATTCGTGTCTACGCATACAAATGTAAGTAATAATTTGCGTGTGTTCTCTGTTGTTGTTTTTTTTTCGGATAAATACGGTGACTAAATTAAGGCGATTTACCAGAGCATACATTTACAAATTTCCGAATTAGTTGACGGTTCCATTTTATGGTCCCCATCTCTAGAGATGGGATGGAAGCTGGTGGAGTAGCGTAGAACTGAAAGCAGATACTGGTGCAAGAAAGTTCCCAGTTCAGTTAGGTTTACTTGGAACGTTATTCAACATTTCAGTGCATCTTTCAATTTGAAAGGAAATAATGTTGATGCTGAAATGTTATGAACCCATGTGGGGTCACAGACCAAAATGTGACAGACTGTGAAAAGGATTTTAAGTAATATTGCTATTTTACTGAAAGTGCTTTTATTATTGTAGCATTCAATTAATTTACAGTAATGATTTATTTGTAAGAGTATATTCTCAAGAAACTACAGTATAGGAGTCCAGTTTGGCTGACCGTTACAGACAAAGTTGAGCACAAAACTGTAATGTAAGAACCTGGAATTTAGGAGTGCCCTTCCTGAAACACTTTACATTCCTACATTTAAATCAAACCTGTTACAGAAACCCACCCTCATTCAACAAGTGAAATTCTCATCAAAGTTTGCTATAGAAGTGAAATAGCACAGTATTAATGAAGACCACAATTGATATATTCCCAAGAACCTCGAATCACATGAACAGGAAAGCAGACATGTTCTGAAACCCATGGGTATTCTAGGATCATGAATGGTGTTGGAATATTTAATGAGAAATATATCTTAACAGTATGGTTTCCATATGTTATTTTTACACTTCCATTGTTTATTGATAAGTAAATAAGTTTTTAACTTACATGCAGACAAACGTTTTGATCAGATGAATAACTAGAAACTTCTATTCAAGATCATGTACCTGCAACCTGTGTACAACTGTAAAGTTTGTATTACTATTCGATGAAGCCTGTTAACCCTTTAAATCTGAATGGTAACAATTTGTAATTATTGGTTTCACGTGATTCTCAGTGCAGAGAGTGATTATTTATTAAAACAGCATAAACCAGATTATCTTTGTGGTACAGACTGAATTTTAATCATTATTTAGATGGGCTTTGGATTCAGAGGATTAAACCTTGAATTTTTTCCCCCAGATTCATTTCATGCAAACAGTATGGAGGAAGTACCTTTGAGAATCAACTCAGATGAACGTGACTTTGAAATGGATGAAAGTGATTTCCTTCTTCAGCCTCCAGATCATGAGATTCATTCGAGTGCCTTGCGTTATCATAGTAGCTCTAAGAATTGTTTCAGATGTCTTTCTTTACTTCATTGTGGGTATGTTTCTTCACTTCACTTTCATTATGAACAAAAAAAAATTCTAAGGAGGTAATGACTTCAAAAATGAAATAAATTATCATTTGAGTTATGGTCTGTGTTCATGGTCATATATTATTGGGTGAAAACATAAGTATCATAAAGAAAAAAACAGAATATCTGTTAAATATTAGTAAGGAAGTTAATCTACAAATAAATTCAGATAAAACTAAATATATTTTCATGTCATGTTCACCAAACTATAGAGGATGAAGTTATATAAAGGTAGGTAATAAATCCCTTGGAGATATTGCATGTTCAAATATTTGGGATCTATGGTACAAGATCAGAATTGCATTTACAAAGAAATTAGGAGCAGATTAAATTTGGGGAATATTTACTACTTTCATACAATCATTTCTTCTCATCTGTCAGAAAACAAAGATTAAAATATATGAAACTGATTTTACCTGTTGCTTTGTATGGGCATTAAACTTGGTCTCTCACAGTAATTGTGTTTAATTTTATTTGTATTTCATTTTTATTTAATGATTTGGTTAGAATTATGTAAATTTATATCTTCATTGGGAGGTTTTTTATGTAAGTTGTAACAGTATTAAGATATGCACATGTCTATGTATGTATGTATTCAAAATTCATTCTGGGCTCTGTAATGTCATTCTGTAGGTCAAATGCTTAGACTAGGAGTTAATTTTCTGTGTTATATAATATAACTTGTATGGGACTAATGTTGATATTTTGTGCTTGGCTTAGTGCCAAAATTCCTATTTTGTCACCAGGTTTTAACATGTCCTATAGATAGTGATAGCATGCCTAGATGACATAACTTTTATTTTGCTTCACATAAAAAAATTCTAAAAGAATTAATTTATGAAAAATAAGAAATACACAGAATTAAATGTAATTTTTCAGAATTGTTTTTTCCCTAGAGCATGCCCTTTTTGCTTTTCTTGTGTGTTTACAATAGTCTTACATTTCAGATTTTTACAGCAGTGACTATGACATTGTTGGTCTTTTGAATTGTGATGTCATATAGACTTGTAAGTTGATACCATTGTTTTGGAGGAAGGAAATGGAGGCAGTATGTTTCTGTGAAAAATTGGTATCTACCAAGAAGTCCACATAGCATCACAACCCAGATAACCATCATCATTGTCTTTACACTGATAAAAAAATAGGATTGAAAAAATATTATGCTGGTTAGAGGAGTTGGTGGAAATAATCCAAGTAAGGTGGCACACCAAACAAATTAATATCATCCCAGATTAACATAACCCTACAATTTTCAAATTAACTTCAGTTCTTTTCCTCTTCACAAATCCATTTACATGAATCTTGTAAATTGCACCAACATTTTGCTTCTTTCCTTGGACACTTTAATGATTGTTTAAATTTTATGAGCTGGGTGTACATGTGTGTTGGAGGACAGTTAAAACACGTATAGGAAATGCCATGTGTGTGTGTACTATAGTTTATTTCATAGTGAATTTAAGAAAATGTAACAATACTAATAGCGTCTCTTCTTGTGTGCTGTTTTACCTGTGCTTATAGAGGTGAACTTTACATACTTACATTAGGAAGTGCCATGCATGTGGTAAGAAGTATGTTATGCAGTCCTTTGAGCAAAGTTAACAACCAGTCAGCTGCTTTATTGATTAGATAAGACAGAGAGGAAATGTCATATGTGGTATGCATTTATGTTTGTGAGTCATATACAAAACATATTCAGGGCTTAGTGAATTAAGGTCGGGAAGTTTGAGTGTCTATATTATCATAGATTGTAACCCAGATAACTTTATATAATTTAATAATGATGTAAGAAACAAATTTAATGGAAGCAATTCTGGAGTGAGAATTTTATCAAGCAGAAATAGTGCTGCAATGTCATTTTATTCAGTTGAATGTGCGCCTCAATCAACAACTCAGTTCACAGAAGATACAGAATTGATATTATATTCAAAGAATACAAGAAGAGATACATGGTAAGACATTTCATACCAATCTGAGTAGCATGTCCAAAAATATGTTTGTCTGGTTTGGAGGATAAATCCATGGCTGTAGTTTGTAAATAATATCTCAGATGACATGTTATATTATTGTTTCCCTTTCCTGTGCTAGCCCATTTCATATTTGCCAGTGTAGATGGCCCTCCTTAGTGTCACCAAGTAGATTGCTGCAGAATCTTATAAGGTTCAGGTAATCAATTTAAACATAGTATCTGTAAATGTAGATAAATGCTGCTTAAATAAGTAGATTGTGAAGATTTGTTAACTAAATTTTGAGTATCCTACATAACATACAATGTTTTGACAAAATACAGTTTAAGTGATGATAATACATCGTTTTCTTTTTAGGGGTTTAGTTTGCCAGCTACTGTACACATGAAATATTTTATGATCTGATATGGTATCATTTTTTAAAAAAAATGGATTCAATGATGCTCTGAGTAAATATCAAAGATTTGTAAGTTTCCCGCCCTGCAGTGATCGATGACGAAAGGGTGGATGATGCTCGCCATGTTTTGATTTGTGTTGTGACGTGAAGGAAATTACACGTAAAATTTTTATTCAGGAAGGGCAGTTTTTCAGCTGTTTACGTGGGCTTAACATAAAATAATGGAGTCATCAAGAATTGGTGTGGCGGAATCTGCATCAACAAATACACTCGTGAAAGAAGACATTCCTTTAATTCCCAAACATACAGATGACTTTTGTTCAAGGTTAGATCTGAATAACTGATAGAATGCCCTGTTTTAGATTTAGTGTTCATTGAATGGGTAGATGAAACTGGTACATTGTCGTAATATGGAAATCATAGCATTAATGCAAAAGTGTCTACAAAACAAGTTTTTGTGATTTTAACTAATGTCGGCAGGATAGTCAACACGCCCACTTACGTTTTGTCTGTAAGAAAATGTTAGACCTTGCTGTATCACCAGTACAGGTGAAATTCATTTAAGGAATAGAGTTAACCATCAATTTCATTGAAGTTTTGGTGCTACTGGTGTTTATTTCGTAAATGAATGCAATGCGTAAGGCAGTTTGTTTACATCGTACAATCCTGTAAGTTCTTCGTCACAATGGCAGCAAGATAACAGAAAATAGAAGAACGATTTGGTATTATGATGGTTGAAAGTTTGTTATTGAACTGTGACACTTTCGTTAGTTCTTTGTAACGCCTTCAGTGGGTAATGCATCCCAAGATATAAGCCGATGACATCTTGGCATAACCATGCAAAATGAAAGTTCAGAACATTTTAATTTGCCTTGTTGGGTATGCTGTTTAAAGGTGTTTGATTTAAAAATTCATGAAACATGTCCCTTTCATCCATCCTTTTATGGACATGGTGCAATACCATAAGTAATCTAAATGCTTTTGAAAACATCATGTCCTAAGTTTCTTTTCCATGTAATTTTCAAAATTATGTTTAAATGTGTTTCATTTTTCTTATTTAGGTGTTGTTCATGGCTGTGGAGGAGATGTTGTCAAGAAAGAGAACTAAAGTCACGAACAATTGTTATTGGTCATCCAAGTTCAGAGAAGTTCCCAGCAAATGTAATACGAAATCAGAAATATAATCTTATAACATTTTTACCATTGGTAAGTATGACAGTTCCATTTATGATTAGGCAGTGCATTAACAGATGTTTACTGTACAGACTTTACTATAGGTGTTGTTTAAACATTTTAATGAGCATAACTAGTTTATCAGTGTGTTATACATCTTGTTAAAAAACCATGTCAGCAAAAAAATATCTTTATTGTGCAAACATTTTATCAGTGAAGTCCTACAACAAAATTCATAGCCTGCCTGTTTTAAAATAGATTGTCAATATTTAGAGCAATATCCACTGCATATGGTATCAGTGTTAAGGAGATGTGTCGCTGTTTGGATTTTTTGGATTTTATTTATTGTTTCAGGTACTATTTCAGCAGTTCAAGTTTTTCTTGAACTTGTATTTTCTTGTGATGGCAACAAGTCAGTTCATACCAGATATCAGGATTGGATATTTGTACACATATTGGGGTCCTTTGGTAATATTTGTGCACTAAAGTTGGAATGTTGTTGTGTTTAATATGTAAAACAGTCACTCTAATAGCTGTTTGGAATGTAACTTTTTTTGCTTGTACTTTTCTCTGCAGACTTTTGTATTAACAGTAACAATATTTCGTGAGGCTGTTGATGATATCCGTCGACATCAAAGAGACAAGGAAGTAAACAGTCAGAAATACAGACGTGTGGTGAGGGGAAGAGATACACCTGAACTTATACCATCTTCAAAGCTTCGTGTTGGGGATTTGGTTAGTATTTATGAGCTTTGAATTTTCTGTGAACTGTAGAATATAAATGTATACAGGTATTGGGATTGTCTCCACTAATATATGTGGTCTTTTGAGAAGTTTATTTAAAATCATCTGAGTTACACTGATTCTCTATGACTGTCAACAATTTAATTGACAAAAAAAATATTTAATTTTGTGTGTAGGACCTGGATGTTTAAAATCGTTTCTTCTTCTGAAAAGTGATGTTTATTGATTTACCCTTTATTCTGTAACACCATAGTTTTGTGGTGACATTTCTATGAAGATTGTAACTCTTGTGGTATATTATCCATTCCAATATTGCAGGTGGTAGTGGAGAAGGATCAGCGTGTTCCAGCAGATTTAGTCCTCTTGAGGACAACAGAGCGATCAGGAGCATGCTTTGTTAGGACAGATCAGTTAGATGGTGAAACAGATTGGAAGCTTCGACTTGCTGTTCCAGCGACACAGAAACTGGAGTCAGATCTGCAGCTTTTTGACATCAAAGCATCTCTCTTTGTTGAGAAACCACAACGAGACATACACAGTTTCATAGGGACGTTTACTAGGGTATGTAAGGTCTCATAGCCAGTCTGGACACAGAAAAATTCTGCTCTGCCATTTCCAATGATCACTTAATTCCATTCCTATGCAAGAAGCTTAAACTCACCACTCATTGGAAATAGTATAATATTTAACAGTTTCAGAATCAACATATTGAGATGAGAGTTTCATCTTAAAGGTGTTGGGCCATTGTTAATATTTCTTCTATCCCAGACATTTTAAATTATTTTTTGCCAAGAGGTCCTTATCATGCTCATCTGAAGCACTTCATTGGTGTGGATCTCAGCCATAAGACTGGCTTTCCTCATTGACATAGTTTGAATGAAGGGATTCTTTTTTGGATTTTGGTCTTCTAGGTTATGAAAGAAGGTTCCTCAAAATCATTGATACCCTCTTATAACTTAGACTTGACAGCCTCATAACCTAAAAGCCAGAATTCAAGTTTTCACCACTGTGAAAACCTCAAGTTTCATAGAGCCAGAAGTTATGTTTTCCTTGGTGCCTTCAGGCAGGTGTGGGCGTAGTAAGTGACAATTTTTGAAACTCATTTACAATAATGTTATTTCTGATTCAGTTCTGTATACATTAATATGGTTGTGAATGGGTCATTCACAAGCTGTGTTCACTTTCACATTGCTAACATTGTATTCATTTCTTATTCTTCTATGGCTCTCCAGTCCATATTCGGTCCATGGCCTCCTCAATTCTCCTCTTCCATTCGGTCCTATTGTTAGGTCCATTCTGTCCGAGGCTTTGATTGAGGTTTCAAAACATCTTCCTTTTTACGTTGCAAGGTTGTTAGCCTTGCGACCAACCCCCAACCTGGAGGACCAGGGTACCTGTCTTAGTCTGACCTCTCCCCCTCGACCAATCTGGCTAGGGAGGCCCTACAAGTAGCTATGCTACCGCCAGCATAGCTCTTGGGATTACTGAGGTACTCAAGCCCCACCACTACGACAAGGTGCAGGTACCATTAAGTGGGGCATTTCTTATTAGATATTATAACTAACACCCTCTTTATGTTGATAAGTGAACGAGTTGGTTCATTTGCTGTTCACCCAATTTATTTTTACCATATTAGATTTCCATCGTACGAGATTAGAAATTGTTCATTTCTCATCCTGTGTCCTTCAGAACAGTCCAGGTTCTCATCCAGTAACATCCTTTGAACCAGATGATTGACCCGCATTAAACAACGAATGTGTTCATACATAGCCTCTATAACCTCTAAAAATTGATGGTTCATGTCATACAAACTTCATATTTTATCTACTTGTATAATAACATTCATTCTTTTTCTTTCATGCATGCATTCCTAATTTGAGGTTGTAATGCTTTGCAGCATGATGGATATGGAAGTGAAGATAGTTTGGATGTTGAGAACACACTTTGGGCAAATTGTGTTGTTGCATCTGGGGCAGCATTGGGTGTGGTGGTATATACTGGCTCTGAGACAAGGAGCGTAATGAACAATTCACAGCCGCGCAGTAAAGTGGGACTGCTTGACATGGAAATAAATCAGCTGACTAAGGTATGGAAATTCAAGTGCTTTAAGATGTACCAGTGATGTGTGAATACTTTTAGAATTTTTTATGCTGGAGTTGCAGCTACTTATTTCAAATGTTTCAGCCTTTAAGAATGAAAAAAAAAAATTCCATTGATATTTGAAGTATGTGTTACCTTCAAGATGATACTTTGTGTGAAGGAAGAAGAAGGATTATGTATGTTTGAGATTTAAGTGTCAGAAAGAATATTTGGGACTGAAAAAAATATATAATAAAGGATTTCAGTCTCTTTCCATGAGTACTATCTGAATTGATGTTTACTGATGTGTGAAACCACATTGTTTAACAAAACTTCCTAATATTTGCGCATTTCCTTCAAAAGGTATTATTTGGTGCTGTTCTGGGATTGGCCATGGTTATGATGTGCCTCAAAGGATTTAATGGTCCGTGGTACAGATACATGTTTCGATTTGTGCTGCTATTCTCTTACATTATACCTATCAGGTAATTATCTACCATTCACTGTGTGAATTATAATTTAGTTTTTATAACCTCGTTACTTTATCAGTCTTAATTACATATGATTTAAATGATTTGTAGACCAAAGTTACATCCAGGTCCCAGAGTGGTTTTCACGTTATTAATCCGCAACAGTAAGCCATTTAACTGTAATGTAGCAAAATTTGCATATGCTGCAAGGGGTTGTACTAACTACCGGCAATTACATAACCAGAGCATGGTAAACACTAATTCCCACTTTGTTAACAAACCGTTGCGGATCGGACTCATGTTAATTAGAACTTTTCTACTCAGAATGATCCCAGGATCACGTAGTTAAGCTGTGGACATCCTATTGCTGGACAGCCTGTATAGACAATATATATTTGCCTTGCTTGGGTTTAAGGAAGTAACACTTCATATAATACTCTTCCGCCCTTCTTAAGTGTAAATATGCTGGCGCATTGTTAAACTAAAATTTTTTCCACAGTTTACGGGTGAACTTAGATATGGGGAAAGCATTTTACTCATGGTCTATTCAGCGTGATGAAGATATTTCTGGAACTGTTGTACGTTCTACAACAATTCCTGAAGAATTGGGCCGCATTTCATACCTTTTAAGTGATAAAACAGGCACTCTAACTCAGAATGAGATGGTGTTTAAGAAGCTACATCTTGGGACTGTTTCATATGGAACGGAGACATTTGATGAGGTAAAAAGTATAACTAAATATGTTAAAAATGAAAAACTGTTATATAAAACATGGAAAAACACCTTCATTGTGAAAATTATTTTATAATTCTGTTACATTTGGCCATAGGCTAGGTAATTTGTTTATTATTCAGTCCTTTATGTGTAGTGCACATGGAATCATCAACATTGTGTGCTCAAATGTTATTTTGTTGGAAATAAAAAATATTGTCTTTTTTCAACTGTCAGTTGATTGACAAAACAATTTTTTAGTGGGTTTTCATTTATTTAATAATTCTGCAAATAGCTCAGACTGTATACCACATCAAATGATAGGATGATTAATGAATAATGAATTGGAAGAGATATGAAATGAAGTAGTTGTGGCTTAATTTAAGGTACTATAACCATCATTTGTTTGAAGGAACTGAGGAAAGTTACAGAAATCTCAGTCAGGATAGCTGGTCTGTAGGCCAGAGTTTGTGTTTGGGACTTTACAAATATGAGATGAGTGCTAGCCATTTGGCCACAGTATTGAGCATATGCTCTTAGAAAATATCACAGATCTTGTGGGCTGTTACTACCTTACTACAGCTACTCCTGCCAACAGAAAACATACATGTTCTTCCCTTGCTATACTACAAGAACTTTTCATTATGTATTTGTGTGACTTACAAATTTTATTTTAAATTACTGGACATAAAATATAATTTTGTTGCCAATGAAAATTTTTTGGCATGATGTCATGGCCAGGCTGGTTTTGTCCATGATTATTAATTATTGTTATTTTGTTACTTTTGCACTTTTCAGGTTTCTTCCCATTTAAGCACAGCATATGCCCAGCTCACCAAGCAGTTAAGCTTGGATGGTGGTGGAAGTTCTTCCCCAGTTCCTCGTCATGTTGTTGCGCTGCCATCAAGTAGTGGATCCAAAGTATTGTACCCTTTTTGACATACCTTAACTGACTTACTAATTCCATGGTGTAGAGTCCTTTTTGAAAAGCGTACAGTTACTCAGCTAAGTCCTTGCCTTTTATGGAACACAAAGGTTCATCACCATGTTCACAAGAATCTGCCAGAGATCTCTTTCATGAGCCAGATGAATTAGGTCTACATCCTTCCACTCTGTTTCCTTAAGATCCATTTTCTTATGCTCCTCTCATCTTCTCTTAGGTCTTGCAAATTGTCTTCCTGCCAGGCTTTTCAACTAAACTTCTGTGTGCATTTCTCATCTCCCTTATGCATGCTACATGGCCTCCCTTGACTTGATTATCCTGTTAATATTAGGGGAACAGTACAAATTATGAAGCTTCTCGTTACACACTTTTCTCTCCAGCCTCATGTCATTTCATCCCTCTTATCTCCAAAAGTTCTCAGATACTCTCGTGTTTTCTTTCTATAATGTGAAATACCAAGTTTCACAACTATTCAAAACAACAGGTAAAATTATAGTTTTGTATAGTTTAATCTTTACTTTTTTCAGTCAAAGACTGGAAGATGTAAGATATGGAACTGCAAAATAGCAAGCATTCCCCAATTTTAATTCTCTTAACTTCTTCATGAATGCAATTTTAATTTGTTACCATCATTCTCCTTGCAAGGTGATGCACCTTTTCCAGCAATTCTACCATTGCTGATAATAGTGCTGCAGAAAGAAAGTAGGTGTCTCTAGGAACATTTAGGGTGTGTTATTGAACTGCTGAGCTGTGTGTGGGTAGTCACTAAACACTTAGAGTTGCATAGCTGATTTTCGGGTTGTGGATTGTTTATTACAGATATAAAAATTGTGTTTTGCAAAGGTTCGACGATCTGAGGTAACACGCGTTCAGGAGGCTGTGAAGGCAATTGCATTATGTCACAATGTAACACCAGTGTATGAAGAATCTAGTCACCAAGAATCCAGAGAGGAGGGCCAAGTACGTGGTGACTGTGATGAAAGCCCTGTATCAATAGAAAGCCGAACAGAAGCAGATCAACATTACTGGAAGCCTAGAAAGGAAACATGTGTTTACCAAGCATCTAGTCCAGATGAAGTGAGTAAAACTTACAATATATAAACTGCATTATGGTTCAGTAGTAGGTTAAAACTTTTAAGTTTCTCCCCAGTTTTGTAGCTTGCTTTCTGCTTGGTCATTTTTAATAACATTTTCATGCCCCTCCAGTTGTTGCTGAATTGTATCTGAGGATAACTTTTGAGTAAAATCATGGTGCGTAGGGGAAGGAGCTGGAATCAAAGCTCTGGCATTTGAGTTAAAAGGAAAATTAGCTAACTTATACAGGACACTGAATTATTTTCTGAATGTAATTTTCCAATCTTAAGTTGGGAATTAGTGTTTTATCTCTCCTGACAGGTGGCTTTGGTAAAGTGGACAGAAGAAGTTGGTTTAGCTTTGGTGAGACGAGATCTATCCAGTATGCAGCTACGAACACCAAATGGTATGACTCACTCGTACACCATCATGCAAGTCTTCCCATTCACTTCAGAGACCAAACGTATGGGCATTATACTCAAGGTACGAACTTTGGGAAACTAAACCAATACAGCAGAATATATAGTTTAATATTAATTATTGGAAATGTTCTGATTTTAAATTACTCTGTCATTTCCTTAATATATTTAGGAGTTATTTTAACTAACTATATGGAGTAGGATCCTTCAAAGTGGCCGTCTTCAGCTTAGATACACATTCTGACTTCTTTCACTACCACAAACTTGAAGGTAGTTTATGCATCTTACAGCATCTGTATATTGAAAAAGCAGTACAGCTCTTTTTTATGATTTTTGTTTTATGTGATGGCTTTCATGTGAGAAATGGGTCGAGTGTTCGGTGACCTTGGTGGCCAAGTCTGTGGAATCCATGGCCAATCCATCAGTCAGGATATTTTACTTAAATTAGTTTCAGAATCTTCATTGAACTTTAAATTATTTATGTAGTATAATTTTTAATTACACAATATAATTCCAAACTCTTTACAGTCTTCCAGAGACAGTGTTCCTGACTGAATTTTTTCCTTAGTCCATCTAGACAAATGCCAGGATAGCACCTTAAATCGATGTATGACTCCTTCCCTCTATATCATTTAAAATTAATTATTCATTAATCACCACATCACTTGAAAATATATAGTCTGACCTTTCATAACAGTGTCTGTGGACATTTACTTCTACTCTTGACTGCTTTCCTTTACATCTTATCTTCCTGCATAAAAAGAGATTTTAGAAGTTATAATACTGTTTTGTTACAGGAAGAGCATACGGGTGAAATTGTCTTCTACCTCAAGGGTGCTGATGTAGTCATGTCTGGTATTGTTCAGTACAATGATTGGTTAGAAGAAGAGTGTGGTAATATGGCAAGAGAAGGTCTCAGAACTCTTGTTGTTGCAAAGAAGACCCTTACTGAAGATCAATACATGGATTTTGAGGTCTCTGTCCTTTTTGCACCATATTACAAATTACAGTATTAATTAATAGTGTATTTTGTTATGTATATTAGAGAATAATACCCAGCTTTGTACCAGTTGATACTTGACACAGTTCTTTTGCAAGTAAAAGCAGGAAATTGTGCTAACAGAAGTCCTCTCCATTCATAATCTTAAACAGTAACTTGATGAGACAATCTTACATTACCATTGCTTATGCCTTATAACAAGTTTTCTAGTCTAAAACTGTAATTGGATAATCAGTTCAGAAGTCATCATTGATTACCTCCCTTCTCCACTTGAACCATTTGCTCCAGAATTTTATTTGCTTGTAAATAGGCAGATAATGTTGGATGTATTCTCACAGATATTCTTGGGAATTCTGGTCACCTACGTAAGTGTGATTTAGTTAGCTGGTAGGAAAGTGGTTAAACACTATGAAACTACACCATTATATTGTTAAAGGTTATCTAGTATGAAGAATAAATATTCGGTATCAGAGAGGGTTAGATGACTGTCATGTTGAATTTCGGTGTTAACCACCTAGTCATTGAAATACAATTGTTTGCCAACTTTGTTCCATAAAGGATGCTAAAGATGCACTTTTCACAAAATAATATTCTAATATTTAGTCTGATATTCCTGTATAGACACGATACAATGCTGCAAGGATGTCAGTGTCAGACCGTGTTGCATGTGTTGCTGCTGTTGTTGAGAGTTTGGAGCGAGAAATGGAGCTCTTGTGTGTGACTGGAGTAGAAGATAGATTACAAGACAGAGTACGTCCCACCTTAGAATTACTGCGTAATGCTGGAATCAAGGTTTGGTGCATTTGTTATTTTGAAATAATAGTTTTATTGATAAGAATTGTTAAAAGTTATGAGACATTGGTGCACCTGAATGGGTGTAAAGTAAATATGTATTCTGTTTGCTTTATTATATGTGGTAAAAGAACAGAATAAAACTAATAATTTCTTCCCATTAATTCAATATATTGATGCATCACAGCATTAACAAATCTATGTTTCAGGTGGGTTGAGAGAATTTTAGATGGAATTTGTTTCAAGATACACAAGAAAGCATTTTTTGAGCAGAAATACAACAGAGTTATCATAAGTAGACATACTGTCATTCATCATTCATTTTCAGTTTGCACTCTGTAATTTCATGAATGTTAAAAGTTTAAAATTACATGTTGATTGTATGTTGCAGATTTGGATGTTAACAGGCGATAAACTTGAGACAGCAACTTGCATTGCCAAGAGCTCTCGCCTAGTGTCTAGGACACAGGGTCTTCATGTGTTCAAATCTGTGGTCACACGTACTGATGCCCATCTAGAACTAAATACATTCCGTAAGAAACAGGACTGTGCACTTGTCATTAATGGAGATTCATTAGAGGTGAGTGAGTGTAAGCAAGATTAAACAAGCCCTTCATTATCTGTAGAGATTTAAAAGTAAGTTTGTTTCACATCACAGATTACTTGCATGAGTGTTGTCTTCAGTTTTATGCTCATAAATATGGCAGTAGCGCTGTATGTCATGGGAGAAAGTACATTTCAAAACAGGAAACTTCTTGATTTTGTTCTTGCATATTTTTCTGACGTCAATGTTAAAAATGCTTTTGTTAGGTTCCTCATATTTTTGTCATAATCCTGTGATGACAGTCAGCATCATACTTGCAGGTGTGTCTTCAGTATTACCAACATGAATTTTTGGAGCTAGCCTGTGGTTGTCCAGCAGTAGTATGTTGTCGCTGTTCACCCACACAGAAAGCCGAGGTGGTGCGTCTTATTCAGACACACACTGGTAGACGCACAGCTGCAGTAGGGGATGGAGGCAATGATGTCAGCATGATCCAGGCTGCTGATGCAGGTACTGCTTATAATTTCTGTTGAAAAGCATAAGTGATTGTTTCTTGGTTTATTTACCAGCACTGTTACTTCGATTATGTACCTTCAAATGGCAAGAAGATGCTGAAAGTTTAACTGTGAAGAATTTGGAAGCATTCAATGTCTATTTGATTATACTGTCCTAGCACGACTTGATAAACTTAAGAAAGCCATGATGTAATTCAGTAAACATGGCATAGGCATCTCTAGATAAAAATGTGAAAGTGAGACGTCTGAAATACAAAGCAGGAGTGCTTAACACTGGAGCATAGGGTTCAGTTACGTTGCCTCAGTAACGTCCACTTTCTTTCCTGTTAGATTTTGAGTATAAAAATAAAACAAACAAAGAGTGTGATTAACGTGTTGGATCTTTTTTCATTCTTTCTTACCCACTTCCAGGTATTGGCATTGCAGGACGAGAAGGTCTGCAGGCGTCATTAGCTGCAGATTTCTCTATCCCACAATTCAGTCATCTTGCCAGACTCCTTTTGGTCCATGGACGTAGGAGTTACAAACGATCAGCATCTCTTAGTCAATTTGTGATTCATCGTGGCCTCATCATCTCAACAATGCAGGCCGTCTTTTCATCTGTATTTTATTTCTCATCTGTTGCACTTTATCAAGGATTTCTTATGGTTGGGTGAGTTTTATATATTGAGAAAGGCAAGAAGTAATTTGCTTAGATTGTTCAATTTACAGTTCGTAATTCCAATGCTACATCAAATTCTCACACATGTATGAAACATAAAGAAGTATTCACATTTTTAAGAAAACACAAGATGAGGAAATGTATTGCCTATTCACTTCTCAGCTTTGTGCATTATAGTATTTCTCCGTTGTACCTTTCAAATTTGTGTACAAATATGAAAATATTAACAAAGGTTGAAATCAGCATTAGTTCATGAACTGAACTTCTGAATTTTCTTAATAATTTAATTCTTTGTGATCAGTTTTGTATGGGAGATTACTGTTCTCTCTGGTCCAAAATATTTTAACGCAAAAGTGCATAATGGCAATTTGACATTTATAATTGAAACATTATTAACATACAGCATAATAATATATTTTAAAGGCATCACATTCACCAAGTTCCAGTTTGCAGCAGGAGTTCTCAGAGTTGTCTGTCAATTTCTATCCCTTGTACCTTACTATTGCTGTATTTTAACACTATAATTTTTCCATCAGATACATGGAATGTTTCTGCTTGTTCAGGTATTCCCTGCCAATAGGACACTGGATGGACATATCTTCTTCTTCTTCTTGTAGCATTATAACCGTATGTTGGTCTTAGCTTGTTCGACGAGTTTTTTTCCATTCTGTCCTGTCATTCACAATTCTTCTCCATCCCCTCATTCCCATCATCCTCACATCCTCCTCGTCATCTATCCATCACATTCCGTGGTCTCCCTCTCATCCTTCTTCCCATCGGTTTCCATTCCATCACTCTTCTAGTTACCATTTCCTTCCATTCTTGCAACGTGGCCAAGCCAGGCTAACCTTTTGCTTTTCATCAGCCTCACGATATCTGCTCTCTGTATGATACAATCTAGTTTGGATGGACATCTCTATGTTTACATATTTAATTATTAATATAGTTTTTTATGTTTAATAGGTATGCAACTCTCTACACAATGTTCCCAGTATTTTCACTTGTTCTTGATAAGGATGTGTCAGGTAAAATTGCTCTTACCTACCCTGAACTCTACAAGGAGTTGAGCAAAGGACGCTCTCTCTCCTTCAAGACATTTTTCATATGGGTTCTAATCAGCATTTATCAAGGTTAGTGGAGCATTTTAGAGTATTGAATTTTAACCTTTGAGTGAATCTACCATGCTCTCCGAGTTACTAAATAATTAATTCAAACATTTTAGTATGAAGTATAAAACATATTTCACTGAATTTTATGAACTCAGTAAAGGAAAGTTGTGAATACCTTTTTAGTATATATAATACCCAGTTACTGCTGCAGGTGGTGTGATCATGTATGGAGCTCTGGTAATGTTTGAAGATGAATTCATTCACATTGTGGCTATCAGCTTCACATCTCTAGTCCTGACGGAACTAATAATGGTAGCACTCACGGTTCGAACATGGCACTATATAATGGTTTTAGCTGAACTGCTCAGCCTTGGTCTGTACATCCTTTCACTTGTTGTGCTGAAGGACTACTTTGGTGAGTAAAGGACAATACAGTGAAATGTTTGATGAGTCAAATGAAATTTGTATTATCAGCATCAATGGTTTTATCTGTTTTTAAGTTATCGCTGTGCAGAGCCACATAACTGTTTTTGTTACTTGTCCCACAACCTTTCTTTGTGCTTTGCCTCCAGATTATATTTTTTCTTGTGGGTTGTGTTGTTATATGGATGTAAAACTTGATCTCATGTCGTAAGGAAGGAACATAGGTATGGGGTGTCTAAAGCGGCCCATCCATGTACGAGTCTGGCTTGCGAGTCCGGCTCAGCTCGGGGTTCCATTGAGCCAAACTCGTTTGTGAGTGGGGTGTCTCGAGCCAAGTCTGCTATGCATGGGTGGTGAAATATATCCGAGCTCGGCTCATGAGTCAAGCTCGCCGAGCCAGACTCGTACGTGGATGGGCCGCTTAAGAGATGCATACAGATCTTTAGTCCAAAAACCTGAAGGAAAGAAACCACTTGGCAAATGTAAAGTATAGGGAAGATGATAATATTAACATTCTTAAAGAAATGAGAATGAGGGTTTGGGCTGGATTTATATCGCTCAGACTAGGAACCTGTGGCACTCTTGATAAATGGTAAACTGAAACTTCTGTTTCTGTAAAGGCCAGTAATTTCTTTACTAGCAGAGCAACTATTAGATTCTCAAGAAGGGCTGTGCTCTATGGACTTAGTTCAGCTTTCATGGGTAAGCAAAGAGGTGTTGGGACACAGTTAACAACCTTTCCCTGTAAAATATTCTGTTGTTTAATAGTTGTAAAGGCATAAGAATTTGCTGGATGTGGGTGCTAACATTCTATCTCTAAAAGGTTTACATTTGTAAGGGCATAAGAACTGTACAAATGTGGTGGTAGACAAATACTAATGGGACTTCCCTTCTTTTTCAGATGCTGAATTTATTCAGACCACAGATTTTCTGTGGAAGGTTCTTGTGATAACTCTAGTCAGCTGTCTACCACTTTATATTCTGAAATTTTTGAGGAAGAAATTCTCACCACCAAGCTACTCAAAACTTTCGTGAACATATTACCAGAAAAAATGTTCTTCAATGCATTCAAGAAAAATTATTATTTGTAAATTTTCTATAAAGAAGAGGAACTCTTTTAATTTTAACAGTGTGAATTTGTGTTCACAATCTTGTGTGTGTGTGTGTGAACACATATTTTGTAAGTCATTGAGAAATTACAAAATTCCCATGTACTTTGGTTTTATAATAACTGCTTACTAGTTTTACAATCTGCAAGACAGATACAGTTTCCATAACTCAGAATAGTAGACTGGACATGTTAAAAAATCCAGTCATTGTAATATACAATTAGCAGAACCCTTTAGAGCTGATACAAAAGTTTTGTTCCAAGTAAGACATAACAACTTCCACATTTTTGGGGCACAAGGCTGAACTGTTGTTACTGGTTGCAAGACAGTTTCCTAGAAGTGCTTCATAATTTGGACATTAAATTTAGTCATAACCCAATAGGTTTTTAATTAATTGGCATATGGATAATAAATGGGACATCTAACATTCCAACATTTTTATTTGCAGTTTATTGTAGCTTTTTATCAGTTTCACATCTCAACTTAAAAATACAAATTGTACATACTTAATTTGCCATTTTGCACCCTTAATCAAAGTATTTGATCTGTATATAATCTCAAAGACTGAAATAAAATGCAAGCTCTTTATCATTTAAGTATTTGAGTCAGTCAAATGATACCGATTTGCAGCATTGCTAGTGAATGTGGCCAGACATAGGTCATCACATGGCTGTGGACATGACACCCCAGCAGTTGACCATGATCTGTGCAACATCTGAGACCTTTGTACAGCTGTCGAGTAGGAACGTACATGTATGCTCACAAGGGATATCATGTTCTGCAAGAACAGCCATCTCATGTGGTTCCTGTCAAGGACATGTTGCACTCCATGTGATGAAAGGTGTTTGACAATCCACCATACAGCCAAGATGTCACAGTGTGACTTTCATGTATTCATCCCTATCAATAGAGTGCTGAAGGGTCATAAATTCAGAGTGGAGGAAGACATAGGCCACCCTGGTGCAGTGGTTCCACAAGTGGCCAAGGGAGTTCTTTATGGAGAAGATCCATAAACTGGTACGTTAATGGAATGTTTGTCTCAGAACAAGTTTCATTTGAACATACATATATATCCTACCTTTGTAAGGGTTTGGTAACGCTCAGAATACTCAGTAGTTTTCATTCCCCACTTACTTCATTTTATAAATAAATTATGTAGCAGCCCAATAATTTTATCACAGAATTGAAATAGAAAAGTCTGTTTAATAATCAGAAATTTGCTTTATTTATATTTTTATGTCAGTGTAATCAAGTAATACTTTTTGAAATGTATTGACATTAAAATTCTGAAAGTGGACTGTACAAAACATTTGCATCATGCCTCTCTTTCCTCCCCATAACATATAATGGAAACAGTGTAAATCAAACGATCAATTGTAAATTCATTTAAAGGGACTGTGGAATGATTTCATTGTTTCTGGGAATGTTCATGAACTTTCAGGAAATTCCTAAGATAATATTTTCCTTACTGATGCAGGTGTAAGTTACATGACAGTGATCAGATACTTAATCATTATTTCACATGAGATATGGTATCATCAGTATGTTCTCTATGCAGGTGATTCATTCATTATACAAAGGATCACATCCCTGTGAATCATAGGAAACAACAACAATCACCATTTTGACGTTAAACTGGTGCCAGAATTCTTTGATGCCAAGCTTCTCATCTGTACCACATACCCTGATAAGCCTGGAGAAGGTTCAACACAGGTAATACACCTTAAAATTTGGCCATGGATAAGATACTGATGCTTCTTGTGATAATGAAAACTGGGTGTAAAAATGCAAATGGGCATCACCTGTACGGATTGCATTTTCTAAATATGAGGTGAAAATTTTAAACTGATAAACATTGTCTCTGAAAGGCATAATTTATTATGACTGATTACTTATTATAAACATACATATCATCACTGGAGTCACCTGATACTAACATTGAACTTAAGAGCTACTGCTTTTTCAATCTGTTTGTGAATTGTGTTCACCTCTTCCTGGGTTAGAGTCTTCTCCATGTGGCGGTAAACAATACGGTAACAGTGACTTGTATGTTGTTTCTTTGGATGAAAATACTTGTCAACCAAAGATATCTGAAAGCATAAAAGGTGTAATCTGATTTATGCTATGTGGGCACACTTTCACAGATATGAGATGCCTGTTGGCTATTTTTTAATAGATTTGTAAAGTCACTGATTGAATGTCAATACTGGACAGCAATGTATACTAATACAAGAATAATGTCATTAGAAACAGTTATTTTGAGTAGAAACAGTTTGCCAGATTTTCTGATTTAGTGAGTTAATCTCCTGCAATATAACATGATTTGACCCAACAGTGAACACAGGATGAGTGATACTAGTTCAGGCTTGTGCTACAGGCAGATTATGCCTGTTAACACTGTGCCATCTATATATTTTACTGGAACACCATGTCACTGCAAGTGAATTCATACTGTCCCAGAAATTCTCCAATATTACTCACTGTGCATTATCTTCCTTTCCACTTTTTTATACTCCAAGCAAACCAATATAATGTATATTTCATTTGTTTTCCTTGTTACTGCATGTTACTGTAACTTCGGCAGTTGTGCTAATGAAACTATACTGCCTCAAGATTGTAAGTTTCCTATATAAACTATATAGGTAATCAAGAAATTTTGTACTGTGTATTGCATGAATACAGGAAATAATCATGAAGATTCATGACTATTTTAACGTGACCGTGAACTATATACCTTCACAGTTTCAATTTTATTGACATCTAAGCTTATAGTAATGAGATACTACCACTTCAAACAAAAGGATTGTCCTGGAAGTTTTTGTATATCTAGTCACCTTACAGCAAAGAGTAAGCCTTCATCCCCCATGCTTTCAAGAATCCCCCCCCCTCTCAACAGATTTAGCAGTCATTACACTGGTGGCATAATTGTAAATGACTGTATAATAAGCATATTACGAGGCGCGTCCACAAAGTAAGTTTCCCACTCGTCCCACAGCTAGCAAACCTTATATTGCGTGAAGCGACTGTGCGCACGTGATAGAGCAATGACGTAGCATGGCGCATGCACTAACGGTACTTCCCGCGTTCTCACAGTAGCATCATTGCAGCTGTTGAAGATGGAGGTTCTTATTCCAGCTCCCGCCGACTGTGAAGTGCGGTCAGTGATAAAGTTTTTGAATGCACAGAGCATAGCGCCGATCGAAATTCATCGTCAGCTGTGCCGGGTCTATGGGCCTAACGTCATGAGCAAGCAGATGGTGCGTCGCTGGTGCAGACAATTTTCAGCAGGTCGACAAAGTGTGCATGATGAGAAGCGCAGTGGGAGGCCATCCATCATTAAAGACGACCTTGTGGAGCTTGTGCGGGAACGCATTATGGATAATCGTCGCTTCACAATTACGGAACTCAGCAGTCATTTCCCGCTCCTTGTTGCACGAAATTGTCACGGAGCACCTGTTGTTCAGGAAATTGTGCGCCAGGTGGGTGCCGAAGCAACTGACACCAGAACACAAAACAAAGCGCATGGAGTCAGCATTGACATTTCTGCAGCGGTACCATGATGACGGCGACGAGTTTCTGGACCGGATCATCACAGGTGATGAAACGTGGATTGCACACATTACCCCAGAAACCAAGCAGCAGTCAATGCATTGGCGTCACAGTGGATCTCCCTGTAAGACGAAATTCAAGCAGACGTTGTCGGTGCGGAAAGTGATGTGCACGGTGTTCTGGGACAGACAGGGCATTCTCCACGTCGACTTCCTGACCAGAGGTGAGACGGTGAATGCTGAGCGTTACTGCGAAACACTGCAGAAATTGCTACGGGCCATTCAGAACAAGCGGCGCGGGATGCTTAGTGCCGGTATTGTCTTCCTGCACGATAACGCTAGGCCGCACACGGCTCGACGGACAGCAAGTCTCCTGCAGGAGTTCAGCTGGGAGGTGTTTAATCATTCACCCTACAGCCCGGACCTCGCTCCCAGTGATTTCCATCTTTTCCTACACCTCAACAAATTCCTGTCCGGTCAGCGACAGCGTTTTGAGAATGACAGAGAGGCGGAGATGGTTGTCACACAGTGGTTCCAATCCCAGGCGGCAGACTTCTGCGACACAGGTATTCAAAAGTTGACAAATGTCTCAATTCCGGTGGCGAATATGTTGAAAAATAGCTGGACACTTGCTGTATCTGTTGCAGTAAACGGCCCCAGGGAAACTTACTTTGTGGACGAGCCTCGTATATAAAATTTATTATTTTAATGAAGTAATAACTTTAAAAACTATAAAAAATGTTGCATTCCTATAAAGTCTGATGATTTCAATTTGTCAAAAGTCAGCTGAAGATATTCAATATTAATGTTGATGACATCTGATGCATATAAATTAAATGTTGCAAAACAACTGACAGTCATGTGTTTGTATGTGCCTCACTTTTCCTGTTTACTTCTGTAATTTCTAAATACTGCTGCAGATTACAAATGTATACTAGATAGTCAAAGTATGTTGAATGTAGTATTCTGATTATGTTTTGTCAGTAACACACTAGAGCTGACCTGTTCCACAATATCTCCTCCTATTTCACGAACAAGATCATAAAAATCATTTGATGTATAATCTCCATCATTTGGTAACCAAAAGCTGATGTCATTGATGCATTGTGGATATATGCTGACTGGCTGTAAAATAAAATTAGCATATGAATGTCTTAAGGAGGTTCTCATAAGGCATGAATAGACTACCTTTACATGTTAGAATTTGTACCAGATGTTCACAATGGATGTAGAACATTCACACCCAAACACACACACACAATTTGTGTAGCTGTTTGTACTTCCATAAACCAGTTTTAAAACAATGTCAATATCAGGAAGACAAATTTTATTTTATAGATTATATACCACTAATATAGCAATACATTACCCCAATGGGCATATTCTTTAAGTGATATATGCAGATGATATTTCTGGAGGAATTAACCAGGATGTTGAAGTTGGTCTTCTCAGTTGTAATGCCAAGTGGACTTGTAAGTATGAATACGAGGGATATGGATGTGGTGTGGGCCAATAGGAAAGAGCACTACTCAGGGAACCAGAGCAGAACACCTTTCTCTTATGTGTGGTGTATTCCCCATTCTAGACAAGTTTTATTATTTGAGATTCACAATGAATTCCACTAGGTCTTGAATCAGACTGTTTGAAACAGAGTTGAATTTAACTTATATGTCATAACCAAAATGAAACAAGTCCTTTACTTTTGACCATCAAGTGGGATCTTAAAAATCTCAGCCATGTGTTCATAAGAGTCTGCAGAGACAGGCATGTTTTTAACCTTCTATTTTTCAAAGGCAACTTAAACATTGCTTTTCATTCTGCCAGCAGTAATAAGATTGGAATATCATCCATTACCTTGTATTTGATGCAGTCATGGGGATCCCTGTTTTCAAACTGTGACAGAAATCCTGAATCTGTGCTCCAGAAAAGCCTGATGTCAGGGATATCGTACAGGCACATGGCAAGACGTTCCAAACCCAGTCCAAGTGCCCAGCCAATCCGATCTTGTGCACCAGCTAAAATATGTAAACAAAATGTATTTAATGTTGCTGTAGAAAAGGTAGCTTTGTATTCTGTATCCCAAATACAGAGACAAATGGATGTATCATGCTCTTATAAAACAATATATATATTTCCCCTTCTTTAAGAAGAGTAATTCAAAGTTAGCCTAAATGGTAGATGAGGTTCTGCGTTTTGTTTTGTGATGCTAAAATTTACCTGAATCAATCATTTTTAAAAGGACCTCACTTCAAAAGCCTGCATGTTCTGGAGCTAAGGAAACTGCTTTTTACTACATTTATCAAGCCCACTGTTATTGAAACGATAATTTTTTTAAAATTTCTGGAATAAAGCCATTTAAGAAAGATATCTACTATGTAACTCCTTTAAAGGAATTAGTTTGTTTAATTTTTTAAATGTATCCATAATTAAACTTCATTTACCAAAATATATATCTTACAGTAAACCCTTAATTATGTCAGCAGTATTTGGAACACTTGTTAAAGAGCAATTATAATATTCTGAATCACAAACATCATTCACAGAAATGTAAATTGTATAAACTCCTGCATTTTATACATTCTAGGCAGTTTTCTATTGTCAGCTTATATTACCTTGTTGAACTTGTGACAATTCAGAAAATACATTAGACTTCAAAATTTTCATGTCTGTGACCAGGAAGTGAGGAGTTTCATTATAATCATACATTACAATTAAACTGATTAAACTAGAAAGTGGTTCAAGAAAGATGTAAATTAGAATTATATTAAACTTTTGGTAGAAATTAATTATAATTATGTGTTTAAATTCATAAATGCAAGAAAGTGTGAATCTGCTACATATATTTCAAATAAAAGTTGAATATCTTAATGAGATCTATATCTTACAACTGACATTAATTCTTTTGTATACTTTGTTGTTCTTTAGAAATTTGATAATGTTCAGTTTGGGCTTTATGTAAAGTAGAGGTTTTAATTAACAGTAAACAATAAAACTGAATTTGGGTAAATGAATTAAATTTAGAACTTTCAATAATTTGTTTGCAAATGATGCAGTTTAATTCAATGTTACATTTAATGTTTACAAGCAGTAACTAAACAGTCTTAATGTGCAGGGAACTCCACATATAATTTTACAATGTTCCTGTTTGCAGTATTTAAAGGGAAATAATCACCATTCTGAAGTATTCTTTGCTCCATAATACCACAACCTAGAAGCTCCATCCATTTATCCTGATGATGGACTTCCAGTTCCCATGAAGGATGAGTAAAGGGAAAGTAAGCATCCACCCAACGATACTTCACCTCTAACAAACAGAGATTATTGTTTTGCTAACATGGTAAATGTTCTATAATGCCTCAAATTCCATAATGTCACACAACCTCCAACAATTAGTTTATATACAGCAATGACACTAACAGCATAAAAATATGTATAATTAAAGTCAAACTACTTAAAAATGACATATATTATTTAACTTCATTCTACAGTCTTCCTTCAGCAGTTTACAGCCATACAACCAGTCTAGAATTTACATGCTTTTATGGAACCAAAAATTCTGCAAAGTATTAAAAATGCTTGCCATTACACTATTCCCACATCCACATTTTCACACTTTTAGTTCTCCCCACACACCTAACATGTATCATTCTTGATTTTATCATCCTTCCCATATCAGATGAGTCAGATCATGATGCTTCTCATTATATTTTATCTTCATGTAACATTATTCTTTTTGGGTATCCTCAGTGAAGAATCTGGTTCAAAGAGCTATATTTTTAGAAAATGTGTTAAGATTAGATTCAAAACTATAGTCAATAGCAGAGTAGAATTTGTGAACATAACTACATTTTCCATCCAAAATAAAAGACTGAATTTCATAGAATCATTCACCTGCACAGATAAATGATATAAAATAATCATCAATAATTTGGTGTAAGGCAGAAAAGGGGGAATATTAGATTATTTAAACTTCCATAGATATATATATTAGTGTTCAGTATGCTATGCATAAATAAAACAAATCTGGAAACAAGTCTTTGTGGTAAGTAATGTAGAAGCTCAAATGAATGGTCATAATCTTATATAAATGACTGTTAAAAATAATGATACAAAAGTTCCACACCTTGCCCAAACAAATCCTGAGCCAACACAATAAGAGTAGACTTCAACTCATCTTCCATTATTTTACTTGCTTCCAGTGTATGTGCCTCTTGTTTCTGAGCTGTTCTCTCACCTTCATTTTCAAATACAGCCATTTTATCACCATTTTCAATGGACCTAAAAACCTACAATAAATGTAAAAATGGAAAAACTAAAATGATGAGAGCAGTGAAAAATAGCAGTTATATTGCATAACTTGGAAACTCACTTCATGTTTACCGCAAAGTCTGACTGCATCAACTTGATGGAAGACAGGATAATGAGTTGAATCAATTTCATCTCTTCTATACACATCGCCAATAACAAGAAAATTATTAAGTCCCATTCCTATAAGTTCTGACTGATGAGCTGTAGTATGAGCTCGCAGAAGATAATCACAATTTATGTAATAACAATCACTTTTCTTTCTACTTTGATGGTATGGAGGGATTAACAAACTATCAAAATTTTGTTTTATTGAGACTATAGGCTCTAAGTCGTCATATACTGAGAAAATAGGATTTCCTGTACGACCAACAAATCTCTTGTAGAATAAGTTTACAATCCTTTGTTTAATTAGTGATAGGGGGTGATATTTTTGTAAATGTAGTTTTTTACCCAAATGGGACAGAATTTTTGATGACACGTTGCTCCATGTATCACGTTGAAACTCTCGACCATTGACCGAAAGATGAACAGGTCCTTCCCTTCTTGCGTTTGTTGAGCAGCACCTTGGCTTGATCTTCATTTGAATAGTTAACCTGCTAAGAAGCATTCTGAATGCAGATTCCACTTTAATAAGATTTAATAATACGATACAGAACACCTGCATAGATAAACAAACTTCGGAACACGAGAAAACTTTCGACATATCAGTCACGTTTTCGACTTAGCTCGAATCCATAGTTTCGATTCCATTCATCAAACAAGTCTCTGGGTTAAGCGCGCAAAACCAATGATTCCGAGTTGTTTATTGTTCGCAGTGAAGGTGAATTCTTCTTTTACAAGGTAAAGGTTAGTTTTCCCGTGAAATTAAAATCACGACATCGAATTTCACGATATATGCCACCGTGAAAACTGTATGTCGCTATGCTATGACATCAAGATTATCGTCGTGACTTTTATGTCTTGGAATCAAACCGAGTTCGATTTTTGGTTTCCGTATCTGACTGCGTATTTTCTGTCATTCCTGTCTTTTAAAATAGTCATTTCACGTGGAACACGAACTGCCGCAAGCACCACCTCGCTTGAGGACATATTTTCTATTGACATGTCACGATATAATTACACTTGAAAACGCTCGCTAAGTCACTATGGTGACCGCAAATGTCGCAAATTTGTCGCATGAAAATGAGCCTTAACATATACAGTAGCTGGTGCACTTTTTAGCACGTATTTAGTTTTCTGGCTTCATTTTACCACAGACTGCTTGCATCGACAATAGAGAGTAGTAGTTGTAGAGGATATTGCCAGAAAAATAATTATGCACAAAAGGAAGCACCTCCACGGGGATATTGCGCTTTGATCTGCTCATCTGAATAATTAATATTAGGGCCACTAACGATATATCATTCGGCAACAAATGCTTGATAACATTCCACAAAAACGTAATTTACACTTATTACGAACAAGCTTTCTCCTACTTAGGGTAAAAACTGAGAGTATGTTAATCGGTTTTATCGGTCTCACTTCACATGTATCCACGTGATAATACTTCAGCAGGCAGTAAGTACATTAAACATATTTAATCAACAGTAAAATAAAATTCCCCATGTGAAACATGCTTGATCAGTTTGAACACAAAAGCTTTTGAGAGAAGAATAGACTTAAAAGTAAGATTTACTGCTACAAATCACTTTCAAGGTACATTCATCCAACTTTAAAACAATGGAACAACTACGACATTATATTCAGCATACTGTTGTCTCTCCATGTTATTTGCATGAAATGAACTTACTCATTGTATTTCTGATCTTCTTTTAAGCACTGTATGTTCATACTTAATTTTGATGTTACAATGCATACTTCAGTACACTAAACTGACTGGGAAAGACTACTAGCATGTTTAGTAAAGTGTAAAAGCAATATTTCATAGCTGGTATAAAACATTCCCTCCATGTAGAGCTATTTTTGAAAACCTTTCAAGCAATACATAGAGACCTTATGTTATGTTGATGAAAAATACCATAATGTTACTGAGCCATCAGAGTTTCACGTGCAATGCACAATATTTTGCAGGCCAAAGGCATGATCATGAGGGTACACATGTTACTCTGCAACAGGTGCATGATTACATTGTAAATGTTAAAAGCTTTTAAACAATCTTGAAAAATTACTGTATTTTATTTGTGGTTTACTTAGTGATGACTGAGGTGAAAAACAAGTGGTATTGTATTGGTTTAATTTAAGGTAATATCCAAGCATTTACTTGAAGAGACTGAGAAAAACCACAGGAAGCCTGTCAGGATATCCAGTCTCTGGGCTGGGATTTGAACTTAAGACCTGAATACAAAACAGGAGTGCTAACCAGTAGTCTTAATGGACATGAAATGATTTTACCAGGTATGTTGTGTAATTTTTCTTATATTAATCCATCAGTATCAAATTATAAATTTGGCATCTTACATTACCATGTTCCTTCAGCAATATGGCATCTAAAGATTAATATTCTATTCTGATTCGTTTATCACAAAGTTCAGTAGTCGAAAAATCCTGCGTTATTCCATCACGATCAGAAGTCATATCTCTTCAACCTTAATGTAAGTTTATGAAAATAATTAACCCAACAGAAAAAATAAACAATGGACAACTTCTTTGCAATATGCTCCTCTTACTATAACCAAAATACCAGAAACAAAACTTTGTTTTCACATTGATTTGATCAACAAACTACACAGAAATGTTTAAACTGTAAAACTAAAAAAATTAAGCCCAAGTATTTAGAATGTGTTAATATCATGAAATGTACTGAGCAAAGTATAACTTCCTGTGATACCTGAATAGACTTCTTGAAGCTATTAATTAATACTGAAATATAAAAATGTCTCAAATTTCAAGTTCAAATGGCAGAACAGCTTTCTATTATGTAACAAAATGTTACAGAAATGCCGATCCTGTTCATTCCAGTGCATCCAAAGAACTCATGTTGAATATGGGGAAGTGTTAACAATTCATACTGCAGTGAATGAAATATACTTATCTGTTAACAGGTTTAATTCAGATAAAAGTTTGATCATATGAAAGTGTTTTTATTTTTACCCTTATTCATTACAACATGTATTCAAAGTAACCTTATAAATTAAAAAAAATTCTAATTTCCATAAAAACATGTTTGTACATCCCTCACCTCCTTGACATGTAATCAAAATAGTTGCAGCAAAATGCCATACTTTCATCAAATACTGTCCTTACTGCAATTCCCTACCCTCACCCATCTTTCTCTAAATGGTAACAAGTTACATCTCATAATATTGATTGAAAATTTATTTTTGCATGCATGAAATGGAAGTATTATCAGGAAAATTAAATTTTATAAATTACAATACAAATTATAACAGTAATTCAAAGTCTGAATCTAAACTACAGTACTAATACATCAATGAACTCTCAAATGAGACTTTTTTCCTTTAATGAATAAATACAATCACACAGTTTTCATTTGCTGTTTTAGTATTATGACATTTCAACACAGACAGCTCCAAACAGTAGTGCCACTTGCTACAGGCTTTCCATTGAATTCAAAAGGCACAACAGACAACACTCTGATACATTTGTGTACATGAAGGAGTTTCTGTAATGTTTACTTATCTTCAATGGAACTAACAGCATATCATCTCTGTAGTACACCAAATAATCCAATAACAAATGTGTTTGGCCATTCATACAAACATGCACTCATTAAAACAAAGCACAACTCACTGACACCAAACAAATTTAAAAGTAGTATGGAGATCTTTCATTGCTAAGGTACACATTTGAAAATAACAAGTATCATTCATAGGCAATTAAACAGAGCAGTGCTGATCATTCATACATATCTTTAAAACTTGTTAAACTAATGCATATGAACAGCAATCTTGTGAGCTATTCCTATACCTTAGGTGCTAAGACATGCAATGCACACAGTTAAGGAGAAAACATTTACAATCCAGCATGAAATTAACAATCGAGGAAGTTGGCTGCCATCAGTAGTTCTAGAGCAATTTCTGGAGCAATGGGAAATTCTGGAATCTCAGTAGAACTGTTAGTGTAACGCACTTTGTACGTGAAATACATGCACACCTTCTGCAACACATGTGACCTGAAAGGATAAAAATGTTTTTGATAATTTCATCTTGCTAAATTTGTGAACCAAACTGAATCCATGTGTGCTCTGAACTCTGTTCATACTTACGGAATTTCACGGAAGTTTACTTCATTGGTTTCATTTTCAGAAAACTGGCCAGGACCACTCAGCATGGCCTTGATTGTTCCAGATGTTATTGCATGTTCACGTTTTACAATAAATTCATGAGCATCAGATGAAATAAGTTTAACATACATAGCTTCAGGTCCTTCACATCCTCCATATACCTTTTCCTCATCCTAAACACGAAACGGCGTAATTAAATCATTATCCCTGGAAAATACTATATGATCATGACTGTCATACTCTTTAAAGTAACCTTACCTTCTTGTCTTCCGTCATATCACCTGACATTTCTTATGAATGTAGCCTAGAATAAATAGAACGCAATTTCAGAATAAATACTTCTACTGCAGTCGCACAGCAACTCAGTTTGAGAGTTTAACGAATAGTTCAGCGTACTAAGACATCACCACAATACTTGTTACATTTGCATAATATTAAACAACTACAAAGCCGAGTCCTTACCTCTAAATTCTAGTGCACCGTTGAAGAGCTCGTTTCGGTTTGAGATCACACTAATTGATCTCTCACTATATAGGTATCTATTGCCTCCACGTCTCTTTGTTCCAAAGATTAGAAAACAAAATGTTAGTCAAAAGAACAACCAACTTTCCAATGAATTTCATGGGCTTCACGGCAGATTTGACTGTTTTTTATGATTACACGGCACAATTAACTAGAAGTTGGATCATTCCAAGTATCGAAGACCAACATAAACCATAAGTAACCAAGAGCAAAAATAGAACATTACTGAATATAAAGTAATGAGAATAAATGTGCAGGGTATTAATACTTATTATAAAATGTGTACCATCAGGGCACATTAATAAAGTATCCTCTGTGGCATATAGCGCGCAGGTGTTTACTGCAGTATCTACCGTAATCCACCCAACCCCCCCATGTTAAAGCCACGTGTAAATACAATGGTTACGTAAAGAGACTGGGTAGGAGATAAGAAACGGGTTCGTATTCCTAAGACATACCTAAGAAAATTAAATGTTTTAGTTATTATATGCTATAGAGTGCTCGTTTTTGTAAAGAAAAGGTCGTGTAATAAACAGTTGCCTAGTTTGTACAGGTAAGAAGGTTAGGAATTTAAATCACACTAGAATTTTCATGCGCGAAGGGTACACCTTAGTGTACTTTTTTCTTTTTCCACGTATAAGCATCACTGTTCATTATTTGGAAACGTAATTGGTAACATATCGTTGTATCCGGTTTGCAGTCGTTTTTTTTACATTTAATTTCAGACTTTCTTACTCCTTTCAAAGTATCAAATGAATGAACTTGAAGTATGCTGGATCAAATTTGTATGGTGTGAAAATTCTTGGTAATTACTTCAGTAACTTTTTTCCCATTCTAGATAGGTAAAATACATTTCTTTTGCTCTTGTCTCTGCTCTTCCTTATTCCTAGTATCAGAACAGTGAAAGATAAGTCAAAAAGGAAAGACAGCTATTTCATCTTTTGCTTATTGACTTGCACATAGATTCTGTGGTGCCTGGAAACATTACTGGAAATAACTGTTCAGAAGTCCTTTTCATGCTCTAATCATTTACTTGTGCCAGGGTAAACTGGTTATAAATCATAAAAGTTTAGGAAATGGAAGACAATTTCTGTGAAGTTCTCACAAGTTATGTTTACTTATTTAAAAACATGTATATAAATATGGATGCCACGGTGGTCTAGCGGTTAGAACGCTGGCCTTGTAATCCTGGGGTCTCGGGTTCGATTCCCGGCGGTGCCCGAATTTATAACTTGTGTTGGGCAAGGCCGTGGTCTAGGCAACACGGAGTTTTCCTCCGTGGCATCCCAACAATTACTCCATTCACACACAGAAGAAGGCAATGGCAAACCACTTCTGGATCATCTGCCAAGAACGTATATGAACAGGTCCCAGTCCGAGAAAAGGATGGAAGGATCCTGTTCTTATGAAACTGTCGTCAGACAGAACACTAAATAATAATAATAATATAAATATGATTATACATTTTACACATGAACTAAAGGGTAAAGTGGTAATTTTGTCAGATAATATTAAATATAGGCTATAAAGTAGCATTCATTTTGCTTTTGTAGTTTTTTTACTCATATCCCTTTAACCTGGCACATACATCCATCTTTAATACATTCAGAGGATCCATGAGTTAGATGACAATAGTACAGTGGACATTCCATTTCTTGATGTCTATAAGCAGTTGATGTATTGTCCCATTATACTTCCATTTTCCTTACTGTCTGACACATATTATCTGAATATTATTTTATATATTATGTTGAAGTCCACACAAATTCTGCATAATGCCTGCATGCTATTGTAACTTGATTGTATATTTTAAGTTTGGTGCTTGTATACACATGTAGAATTTAAGTATATCTTTATTTATTATAGTTCTGTTTACTGTTTTCCAGGAATATGATTATGAATATTAATATTTTTCCAAAAAGTTCTCCTTCTTCACAAGAAGATCAAGATTTCTAAGTGGAATTTATATATTTCTTTCTTATATTTAGAAATGTCTGGTGCAACAGTTCTGGTGACGGGTGGTGCAGGTTATGTGGGTTCTCATTCAGTCGTGCAACTACTCAATCAGGGTTTCAAGGTGGTGGTTGTTGATAACCTAGTAAATGCATCCCCAGGTGAGGTGTAGTTAGTAGTGTTGCATGCAGATCAAGTTGGTTATTGTATTTAGAAAAAGCCACTCTTACTGTGGTGTACTTCTCCCTATCAACTTACCGATCATTCAGTAGTATGAGAAGTGATACAGTTAGGTGTTAGTGTTTGTACTATAAGAACACTTTACACTGCTTTTGCTGTTTTATTGCAGTTGCTTGGTACTGCTACTAAGTGTCTGAAACAAATATTTACAGAACACATGAAGTATCACTTGACTAAAGGGTGCATGTACGTTTGTGCAGTATCACCAGTTCTTGTCCTTTGGTTTTGTGGCTGGAGTTCAATGTAAAAGTCTGGCTGTTGGGGATGAGCTGTGTCAGATGTTGAACGTTAGTCAACATTTTAGCAAACATTGCTGTTGTCATCTTTAGCATGTAATGGTTGAGCATTTTTGGCACCCTCAGGGCAGGCAGGATAGTTGCATTTAATGGTTCTGATTGGTGGAGTGGAAGAGTAGGCTGCCGTCCAATAACACATTTGCCCATGGCTCCTCAGCTGAAATGTTGGATAATTTTCAACTGTCAATATGTCTCATCCCTGAAAGCTAAGGTTGTATAGTATTGCCACATTATAATTACAGTGTACTTGTTTGAGGCTAACAAGGAGTAGGGGATGCATGAATAATGAAACAGCTAATCCAGAATAACCTTCTCGCATGCATGTTGCATTACAAACTGCATATTCTAGTATCATGATTATTATATTAGGAATATTAATTGCAGTTCTGGCACATTATAGTGTCATAGGTGGTGGGAAATTCAGTCTTTATCTCCCCTTCTTGCACACAATGTCCACTACTTCCCATCTCATTTGATGCAACATTACTTTGCCGTTGAAACACCATCATTAAATGATGAAAGAACATATATCCCATTACCATGATGAAATAGTATAACTTTAAAAGTTAAGGCATCTGAAAAAAATTGTTGGGTACTTCTCCAAAATTCTATTTCTTAATTTTATGATAAAATATACAAATAAGGTTATATATACAGTTTATATATGGACTTAAAGTTGAATTGTATTCAGGTACAGGTAGTATGAAATATAAGCCATAAAACAAAAATTGTATTTTTGTTATAATGTTTGTTTAACCTGGCACAGACAAATCATTCCCCAACTTTAATACAATTTGATATGAAAAGAGATGTGCCTTTTAAGTGCTACAGGAAAGGGGGAATGCATGAATTACAGTTATTTTGAAAAAAGTATATGATTACAAATTTTTTCTGTCGTTGTGTCTGAGTTTTGATTTCAGAGATGACTTGAATTGTTGTAGAATGTCTGAAAAGAGTTGAGGAAATAACAGGAAAGAAAGTTATAAGTGTTTTAGTGGATCTATGTAACAAGGATGAAGTGGATAAAGTATTCAGTAAAGTAAGTAAATTTGAGTAACTATCTTTGTTTTGGTAATTGTAGCAATTGGTTATTATATGTTATTATATTGGCTATAGCCTATCCAGTATGAAGAATAGATTATTGCTCATGGACACAGCTTCGAGTATTATTATAATCTATCACTTACTGATAAAACAACTTTGAGAACAGCAATTAGACAGAATTCTATGCATAAAAAGAACAAATTTAACAGCTGTTTACCACCAAGTGTGTATGATGCATGCAATATCAGTAGCTATAAATGTCCACTTGAGATTTATATTATAATTTTGTGTTGTAGTCGGCTTATTTATTTTAAAACCAGCCTCAGAGCCTCTCCTCCACCACAGATCTTATTTGGACTCTCTCAACATGAAACCCAGCTCTTTGTACTGAAGATCTGGCATCTTAGCTGCCATAGCTGAGGCACTAGTATGGGAAATGGCAGTGCTGGATTTGTGGTTATAACAATTATTGGTGCTGGATGTGGTTTACCAGAATGGAATGTTTGGGCTGAAGGAGTCTTTTATTTTGAAATATTTTAAGAGAGTTAATAAATATTTATATTGGTTTTATCTCACTGTTTTATTCTGCAGTACAAAATCGACTGTGTGATACATTTTGCAGCACTGAAAGCTGTTGGAGAATCTGTTTCTATGCCTCTGACTTACTACAGAAATAATGTTGGTGGATCAGTTACGTTGTTAGAGGTAGAGTATAACACTGTGTCCTGCATTGCAGTTACATTTAGTTTTCAGGTGTTTCAGAATATGGAGGTACAAACATGGGCACAAAGAAATATTTTTTGTATTTTCCCACATTAGTTTTGGTAACACCCTGCTTCATGTGCTCATCCCTTTCAGCTCCCATACAAACATTTTTACATGTATTTTGTATTAGGTTAGATTTGGGTAAGTTTAAATGGTTTGTATTGTTTGCCACTGTGCCTAAACACCATGCTGTGATGACATACAGGGGACATGAAGGTAAAGCTTCACACATTCCACACCTTAGTGGTAGGTGCAGGATGGTAGTATTTTATTATGAATATTGTTTCCCTCATTTCTGACAGGTAATGAAAGCACACAATGTGAAAAAGATTGTTTATTCTTCATCTGCTACTGTTTATGGAACACCTCAGGAACTACCCCTGACTGAGGATCACCCAACAGGTTTAGGTTGCACTAATCCTTATGGCAAGTCCAAGTACTTTGTTGAAGAAATGCTCAAGGATTTAGTTAAATCAGATGAAACATGGTCAGTAATATCATTACGCTATTTCAATCCTGTTGGAGCTCATGAATCAGGGAAGATTGGAGAGGATCCAAAGGGAGTTCCTAATAACATCATGCCTTATATTGCACAAGTGGCTGTTGGTAGAAGAAAGGATCTCAGAGTGTTTGGCAATGACTATAACACACTTGATGGGACAGGTGGGTCTATGTTCCAGAGGAACCATTCTTGAGTCTAGTATCACTGGTCTGAAGACAATGGGTGAGACACATGACAAGTGACATGTATTTATCTGCTGTACATTGCAAATTTAGAATTATCATCAGCAGATAAGTAATACTGTACAATAAATAAAATAACTTTACAATTCTCAAGAAGTATATCTGATATTATGAATATGTGCTTCTAATGAGCATTGATAGTTTCAGTTTTCCTTTCCTTATTCTTTGACTGCCAACTATGTCTGCAGCGTACTCAGTCTTGTATCCTGAATTTTTTTATAAAGTTCTTCACATTGTGATATTGTGTCTTTTGCTTTACATGTTAATAAGATTTGGGTATTCTGTGATTCAGTTACAGCACCATTTTGGTACTGTGGCAGTGATGGGTGTCATCAATGAACTGCATGCTGTCAATAACAAAGGCCCTTTCTTCTTTTAGGATCATTTCTGTTTTATATGGGTTGATGGAGCAAGTACTATACTGTATAAATGTACAAATAGTTCACTGTGGTTAAGATATGGCAGACTTTGTACCATCTGTTGCTGGTTATGTAGGTGTCATAAAAATTCCCGAAGTATATAGAGCGTCTTTTACAATGATATACTGTCTGATAACTCTTGGACCAGTATCTGTTGAAACACGGAATTATTAACTTGACGATGTACTGTAAAAGACTGTCCTGTTCTGTTTCACACCCCTTTTAGGCTTCTATTTTTGCTTAAGTGTTCCAGCAGTATTTTTTCATGGCCAAATGAGTTCTGCAGACATAAAGGGAAGTGAAACTGTATTAGGCTTTTTTCTAATTTTGTAGAGAAAATACATTTGTAAAGTTTACAACAAGTGGTGCACGATCATTCTTTTAGGGGTTCGAGACTATGTTCATATTCAAGATCTAGCTGTGGGTCATATAGCAGCAACAAACAAGATTTTGAACCCAAACTTCTGTGGGTGGAAAGTATACAACTTGGGCACAGGCAGTGGTTTGTCTGTTCTGCAGCTGGTTAAGGCATTTGAAGAGGCATCAGGACAGAAAATACCCTGTGAGGTGGTAGGGAGGCGTGCTGGAGATATTGATGCTTCTTATGCAGACGTCTCACTGGCAAAGAAGGAACTTCATTGGGAAGCTACAAGAGGGGTCCTTGACATGTGTATGTAATATCTTGCATACATGTTCAATATTCAGAGCTACACAAATTGTCTGTGGCTAGCACATAATAGATCTCTTGTAAGCAGATGTCAGTTTGAAAGCTAGCAAGGCTGTGTGTAACATCACAATTATATTGGGCATTTTTTCATTGTCTTAGATATTAAGTACACGTAATATTCTAGGAATTTGCTCTACTACCATCTCCAGGTGATTGATTGCCACTTTGATGATAGTGGTCTGGTGATTTGCACACAAGTTTAGTATTTGTAAGTTTCCTGGTTTTTTCATTCCCACTTTTAGTATACATAAATGAAGAAACTAAAAATCTTTCATTGTAATAACCAGTCGCCTGAAGATGGGTATAGAGCAAACTCTCATAATGTTGTATATATTAATATATATATTTCAGATATTAAATAAGGTCCAATGTAATTTGGCATAAATAATTAGCCATTGTCAGACTCCTTTGTAGTATCAGATCTGTATGTTGTATGTGGTAGACATTAATGCATGTCTTCTCTACCATTCATGTTCCTTCACTTATTTTTACCAGTACTGATACTAAATAAATTGAGTACCTCAGCTGTTGATAATGGATCAGTCAATCAGTATGTCATTAAATTATATATGTGGTTGAAATATTTATTTATTTCTGTAAGAGTTTGTATGGCCATTTTAGTAAGTGCAGGTTTGAAATGAAACTAGAGCAGAATTTTATAAAGCAATTTTCCTAGAATTCTCTGTGACAGCACAGTGCATCAGTAAGGATGAGGCATCAGCAGGACTGACTGATGCATATATTTTGGGTCATTCCTCACATTGACCCCGATGTCAGAGACAGAGCCATTCTCTGAAACATTGGTTTTAAACTCTGCATTGATACAGTTGTTCACTTGAGGGGATTTTATAGCATACATATACCAACTAGAAATTCTTCACCACTTATTTTTATTTCATGTTTTGACATCTGTGCTTTGTTTCCACTATATAAAGTTGTTAGAACTCGGGCACAAAAGAATTTTTCAAAGTGACTGCCTGTCTTTCAGATTTCACTGTCCTTGAACATCTGTTGATAAACTGAAGATAGAAGAGGTCTTTCCAAATTGCACCACAATCTATTGTATTGCAAGGTGTGCACCAGATGATCCTTAAGCATCTGACTAACAACCAACAAGAACAGAATGAGATTTTGAGGCTATCATTGCAGTGATAACATCAGTGTTGGTCTTCAGGGTTGTAATGCTATGTGGGCTTGTAAATACCAGCATTTCAAAGGAACTTACTGCTTAATCTTCTGGGCTGAAGAGGGAAGCTATATGTACCTCTGAAATAAAGGTAGATACCTACAGATCCATTTGACCTTATAACCCAGATTAACATTGACAGAACAAGAACAGTGTTTGTGCAGTATTTGCCAAGTGTTTTAAAATTACAGTAATGAAGATGTGTTTCTGAAGCATATTGTTTCTGCAGATGAAACATGGGTACATCACATTGCCTTAGATATTTTGTTAACTGAGCTTTTCCTGAAACATTCAGTTATACTCCTTGAAATATGAAATCACATTTTTGTTGGTCTGCATAGTGCTTCCATTTAGTTTTAAAAATTCAAAGTCAGTAATGTTACAGGGTTGCCATGCTGTTGCAAATGTCATGTTCTGAATGTGATGTGGACAGTTGTTGCATCGTTTCTCAATTTTAATCACATATATGATTGTAAAGAAGCTTGTTGTAAATATAATGCTGAGTATGTGATTGGTGGGTTAATAATTTTTATTTGTATCATTCATAACAACCTGGCCCTTATGGGTTCATATTACCTTAACTGCATTTATTTAGTAGAGTAAAAAAAGTAATGTGCAGGAAAAGGGTTAATGAATTTTTATACTTTCATTTCAGGTAGAGATACATGGAGATGGCAATCTTTGAATCCAAATGGATATGGAGAATCTGAATGAAAGGTTGTCTGCAGTTCTAAGTATAACAGTACAAGTAAAATACCTTAATTGATCATCCGGTGATTGTGAGTGTTTTCAAACTCTGTACCTCTGAAACAAATGCTGGCAACTTAAGTTGAGCATAATTACAGTTAAGTTATAATTGTTTGACATGAAACATGTCTATCCTGGATGTACTGCACTATAATGATATGTTCTTATCATGGCCATGGGCCTATATATTACATTTCAAATTATTACCAGAAACATAAAACACTTTATATTTTACACATCAAATATTAATTAATATGTTTATTAGATTGTGAAATTTTGTACGGGTTGGATAAAAAGTGACAGTGCCTGCATCAACCCTATGCCAGATTGATGCCTTCATTGGCTCATACAAGAGAAATGGTAGTTTCTTTAATATCTTCCTGCAGTCAAGGAGTAATTCAAATCAAGCTCAAACTGTAAAGCCAAAGTTAATGATTCTTGTCAAATTTATTTAGATTAAAACTGCAATCAAGTACAAAGCATTTAGTCATTGTTATTTTATGCTTTTATGTAACTTAGTATAAAATAATATATTATCAGTTAAATATAGGGGTTATTGTTTATGGCTGTATTTTGTGGTTTTAGCAAAGTTTGTTTTGTTTAAGTTCTGTTTTAATTTTCATTACATTTGTTCCATTGCCAAGTTTTAAACGTACTGAATTTAGTTCCTGTGTCTTCAGTTCCTTGAAAAATTGTGTTTTGTTGGTTAAGGAGTCTGTAGTTTTAGGTATGGGCTTTGTATTTATATAAAGTTGTGTTAAATGTGCACATAACTAACTTGTACTTTGATATATTAGATTGGATCAAAGAGTAAGTTTCAGTTCCCATTTGTTAATAAGACCCTTTATGAAGGCACTGAATTCTGTTTATTATATTATTCAAATGTGCTGTTGCACAGTGTTATATGGATGGTTTGCCATCTGAAATATTTAATAAAATATTTTTATACTTATTTCTTCAAATTTTAGTTTGAAGATTGCTTTAATTAGGTATGCCTCCATCTGAAGTAATATTGTAAAATCAGAGTTATTGTAAGGAAACAAGTTACTAATTTAGAATGTTCACATTTAGTCCTAGGTCTTGGAAAGGTACAATTTTAGTATGATCCTTTAGTAACTGGTGTGTAGTTTTATAAACAATCTACATTTTAAGAATGGTGTATATTGTTCTTGAAGTATTAAAAATCTAAGCATTTATATAATATTACTAATGTTACTCCCTTAGTTAATTTGTTTTGTTTAAGAAAAATGTAATTACTTGATTTTCTCTGTAATTTATTATGCATGGAATCTACATAGTTCATCTATATATTTGATAAGCAAACAACCATACCATTAATTTTCAAATGAAAATAGGTTTGTGTGTTCTTTTTCAATTTTCATCAAAGATGTTGGGATCAGTACAAGACCATCTCATTTCATTCATAAGAAAGCATTTATATGTACTTTCAATATGACAGGTTTTAACCAGATTAAAATTGTCACAGCAGCATTTTGAAGTGTGATTGTAGAATCCTTTTAGTCTTGACTATATTGACAACACTGGACATAAGCTTTCTTTCTTACCTTCGCCTTAAGTGTAGTGATATGAATAGCTAATTAGCTAGTGCAGTTTACATTTGTAACAATAAAAAATTCTGCTTTCATCTGAAATTTCTTGTCAATTTTACAAGTCTGTTCATACCATGCATAAATTTATCTTCAATGTGTTTGCATAAAAAACATTTTGTGATAATGCAGATGGTCACTGTTCCGATAATTATAATAAACTTTAGGGGTGTGAATTAAATTCACAGTGTTTATAGTATTGAAAACTATGACAAAAGATTGTAAAACTCAAGTAGTGTCATGTTGTGTAGGAACATAATGTTTTAATACCTCAAGATGGGTTATGCCTAGAGGAGTACCAAAATCAAAGCAAGGTGCTTTATTTTTATAATGAAGTGATATGATTATGAACTCTGAAATATGATAAATGCAACGTAGTAAATACTTGCTACATTTGCATTCTGAAAAATGGATAATCATTTTAAAAATTTTTATTACTGATAAGAGACTCAGGTTACAAGCCTGGATCCTGAGAGCAGAGATTGCTCTCGAAACGTTTGCAGAAAATATGGTTTATTCTTTATTCAGTCACCTGACACGGCTTGTAACCCGAGAGTCTTTCATCAACTCCAGTCGCCGCGAAAGCTTCACTTTATACAAGTTTATTGCTGTTGTGTGTAGGAAAGGGATTTAAAGTATTTCAAATCTGGGGGGCAATACATACTCGGAGAGCACTGTATGATCCGTGCTTTCGATGACCCTGAGGACAATTGTATTTAAATACAAGGATTAATAAATCTGCTTGGCCAACAATATACGCAAAACCATGATGTACCGTCGGTATTTTCATGACAAGATTATGTCATTTTGAAACCATTTTTGCTTTAGTACGATACCTAGCGGCAATAAATACATTTAATGCGGAAGAGTATACCAATAAAGTTAATGCTAAAAATAGTGCACGATATTATAACAGATACACGAATTATATACGTACTTACACGTGGAGTTTACTCGTTTAGAGATTCTAAATACATATGTTAATAACTTTATAATAAATTTCATTAAATATTGCTATTTTTAAAAGATATACTCATTCTGGATTATGGTTAGTATTTCAATGGCGATCGAACTACTTTCGTATGCGTCAGTGCGTCTGTTGTTTGTGCCAAGCCCATTGCAGGAGAAATTGTGTTCGTTGTTTTGTGTTGTAGGTACTTTCATGGATATTCTGACAGTTTTGTAAGGTAATAATGATGTACTTTTTTAATCTATTACAAGTTTAAGAAATTTCGCTGCCGTTCATTTAAGACACTTGATCACTGAAATGAAAACATGATACACTTGCTGTGACACATTTATTATGAGATAACTAACCTATTACAAAATTCATATGAACTACACTTGTTATGTTTAAGTAATTAAATCAGAATTGTTTAGAGCGTCGTATATGGGACCTGAAGAGGATTTTTTTTCCATATATTGTGAAGGAGAGTAACATACGTTAACATATTCATGAAAAGTGGGTTGAAGTTTTGAAATTGCCATCACGATTTACCTTCCGTTACTTTTTTTAGTAGTTTGCAATGATTTGTAACGAAGGCAGCGATAGTATTACAGACCTAAGAATTCAAACAGGTGATTTGGTAATGAAGTGATTAATTTTCTACTACAAGTGTCAATTTTACCGGGATGCTCCCATCGGTTTCTTTGTCCTGTGCTTTTTGCGAGACTGTTATTGGTATTCCAAACTAAGCGTATGATGGGTGTGATAAGTATGTGG
This sequence comes from Zootermopsis nevadensis, assembly GCF_977971745.1. Lineage (NCBI taxonomy): Eukaryota > Metazoa > Arthropoda > Insecta > Blattodea > Termopsidae > Zootermopsis > Zootermopsis nevadensis. Next base: position 1,932,961 of record NW_028259136.1, read on the forward strand.
AAAGTTTTGCAACTACCTGTTCGAGTACATTAATAGGTATGGACTGGAAAACAACAACTCAAAAAAACTGTTCTTGAGACTTGCAGGGTTGAAGAATTTATATTTACAAGGTTGTGTTTGAATTCAGATATTCACCTGATGTGTTTCGTATGCCATCCTATAATAATGTCATTATTTTAGATATCATCAGGGGTAAAGCACATAATCAGAATTCTTTGGTGGTAGTTGTCTGTAACATGGGTTTTTGTTTTGCTGTTTCTGTTACCCAGAAAGTGGATGCAGTATCATGTGTTGTTTATTATATAATTTTAAACTTTTTATTTTGAAATAAGAATGTGTGTACTATAATTTACATGTACTTTTTCGGTTATTAATACTTCCTTTTTTGGAAAGCCCCAAATTTTTAAGCAATTACATCTGAAGTAATCAGCCATGTCAGGGTAGATGTCAGACCTTCCCTGATGATGGATACAGATGCAGTCACACAACTGATTGCCTGAGAAGTCTTACTTGCATTGGATTGCATTGAAAGCTTCAAATTGTGTCTACTCCCACTGTCAGATGCATCACAACATGATCCTAATTAAGTGCATTAATTAATTATTTATTTTTAAAAAGTAAAGCTGTCCCACTATATGCCATGTAGGTGCTTGGAGGGAGAGGTGGTATAGTTCCTACTCTTTCTTGCCCTTGGCACTAGATGGGGGTGAGTGGTCGACATCATGCCCCAGCTGCTCTTTACCCCCAGGAAAGGATCCCGGTACCTATTGAATAGGAGGCTGGGTGGACTCCAGAACCAGTCTGGATGCAGAGGCCAGAGGAAAAATCCTCTGTCCCTATCAGAGATCGAACCCCAGTCGTCCAGTCCATAGCCAGTCATTATACAGACTGAGCTACGCTGGCTCAATTGCTGCTTTTTGTGACTGAAATAGCTGTGCTCAAATAGCCTTAATGTTCCTTCATACTGTGTAGTAGCATGTAACCATAACACAACTTACCTACCAATTTTATGACTTAGTAACATTTGTTTAGAATTTATTGTGCCATACACATTTTAGCCCTCAGATCTTCTTAAATAGTAAAGCAAAATTTGTACCAGAGAAGTGTTGGGCATTTAATGTTAGGGTTTACTTGTATATGCTTATGCAGATGTGAAATTCATACTTCTGAATTATCTGTTGATATTACATATCATGACTTTTTGAAGTACTCCTGTTTGGTTTTGTAATCAGATGAATGAGTTATATCATTCTGTAAATTGTAATTGGAAAAGTAATGTTATTACATTTTAGAGTTCTGTTTGTTGAAAGTACTAACTAACTAACTAACTAGATGGCTTACCAAACCTGAAGGTTCATCACCGAATTAACCAAAGCCCTCCACTGGACCCTGTCCTGGGCCAACAAAATCCAGTCTCCTTCAACTCCTATCTCCCATAGATCCCGCCTGACATTATCCTCCCATCTACGTCTAGGTCTTCCCAGCGGTCTCTTCCCCTCAGGCTTCCCAACCAGTACCCGGTGCACACCTCTTGTCCCAACCATGCGCGCTACATGCCCTGCCCATCTCATTCTTCTCGACTTAATCACCCTGACAATATTTGGGGTGGAGTTCAGAGTTTTAAGGTCATCATTATGCCTGAAGTATAAATTGTCTAAGATTTAATTATAATTAAGTCTTGAACTGCTTCAGTTTATGAAGTAAAAATTGTGAATGTGGATAGGATGTCTAATTTTCTTATATTCGTTGTTGTTTCCATTGTCATTAAGACAATGTTATGAAGTAGGAGAGGGAGGGTACTATTTTTTCCCACAGATATGAACTATTAGTGCAGTTTGGAAAGAAAAATTAGACTTGTAGATAAGGATGTTCACTTCACATTATAAAGATGTTGGTTATGTACCATATTTTGCTAAAACGTGTTGCTAAGGAAAGATCAAACTTGTTGAAACATTTTTGACACATCAGATTTATGATCAGTTTTTTTTTCTTCTTCATGCAATTAAAGTCGTGTATTTAGGAAGACAGATGGTTCTTAGAGGGGTTGCCAGTTGTCTTGAAAAGTAGGTTACCATATCACACTGAAGTCTTGGTAGTCATTTTAAGTAGCTAGTAAGTAATCATCAATTGAAAGAGCAGAGGTCTTCATACTGTGATTGTGATATGAAAAAAGGATGCTGGAAAGGAAGGCTAACATTGAAATATGACATCATTTGCTTACTTCACATAATTTGTCTTAAATTTATAGTGGCTGGCTAGAATGTTTTTGGAGTGGAGTAGAAAGATAGGCACGCTTTATTTGAGCACATGTGAATTGATGCAGGCTCCATTTAACAACTGGTTTTGTTAGGTCAAGGGAAGTGACAGTAAAAAGTGTTCTGCAACCTGAAAGTCTGATTTTATCAGAATGCTGGGTTAAGCAGAATGTTCTGTCAGATGGTTGCATCTGTGCTCAGGTTATCAGTTCTTGTTGCAGGCTAGTTTAAACAAATCTAGCAACACTTTATTTTAAGAAATGTAAGAAATTGGAACTTTGGTACATCGGGTTTACCAGTCCCAATTTTGATAATGTACAAAATGTTTTATAAGAATGTATTTATCAAAATGGCTCTTCATATACTCATTACAGATATTGAATTACTAGTTTGTTATATAAAATATTAAAGTTGCCTGATTATATTTTGAGCGAATTGTAGGAATCTGTGCTGGTGTTTTAAAGCTAGTAACATGCCCGAGGGTAGTTAGATAACAGAAGTGGTTAATGTTGCCAGTAGCAGATGGATTTCGGTTCGTAGTTAAGTTTATCCAATTTCAGTCGTTGCCACAGGTGTTAAATTGAAATATTATGTTCTGTATTTTTTGCCATTAACGATGTATATTGACAAAAGTTGCATTTCTGATTTGTGTTTTGGATATCCAAAGAATTAATTTGCTTTGTTGTGGACTTGACATTGTAAATATATTTAGAACTGAATTGTATGTATAACATTTCCATACACACACACACAGTTACTGTCTGTAAAGCTGTGTAACCAGAGTTCTGTGAACCAATAGTAGGATTATTGTAACGTCATTGAATTTCGTTGTTAATATTTGGGAAACAGACATAGAAGATTCAGCTACAGCAAAGATGTCTTAGATGACAGTGGGTCTTTGGTGTCAGAAATTATTGTGTTATATAAGGAATTCCCTTTAAAACTTTCTATTGCAGTACAATGATGTTCTCTTTCCCATCCTTAGCAAGGTCACACATAGTTGGGTCACAGGCAGGGAAAATAATCCTATTTCTTTACCTAATCATTCACAGACAAATTGTGTAGTTAGTACTTCATGATTTTTCCAAATTCACTCAACTCAAATTAATGGGGTTTTTTAAATTTTCAGTTTATTTGTAAACATGATTTTAATTTTCCATCAAATTTCATGTCAGTAGTAGAGTGTAGAGCTTTCCAAATTGTATTACAATACAAAAGGAATGGCATCCTTTAAGAACAGCGTTTGTAAGTAATTTGTTTCATGAAACTATGTGCATTATTTTTCGATGACCGTCGAAGTTGTTCAAGCAAATTAATGGTCACATAATGCTGCTATGTTAGTGAAATCAAGAAATAACTTTAGGTTGAGCATGCCCCTCGAGTGGGAGGATTGGAGGAAAAATAAAGATTTCTGGTGGGGAAACCGCTAGGAAGATAGAAGACGTGGGAGGAAACCATTAGGATGGATCCTCTTGAAATACGAGTGGGTTGTGATACCGATGGAACTGAAATTGTAGTCGCAGGAGATATTTTGTGTGTGACGAAGTCACTTAAGTTCACACTTCACGTGCGTTTAATCGGTAATTTTCCAACACGTGAAGATATTTGGATTCCCAAGTATCGAAACTCTTGCCCGCCCTTGTCTTCAACTTGCGGAAGCCAGCAGTTTATTCTTCCATACGCACACGAGTGCCCCAACTGGCGTGAAGCCAATCACAGTGAATCCATCAGATTTTTATTCATTTAATTGCTCTCCGCTTTATTATAAACATCCGGTTTTATTATTGACAACTGTTACAGGTATAGAGTCTGACAGTCGGGGAAAAGACACCCAGCCAGAGATGTGTTCCATAAAATGAGACTCGTGCTGCTTTTACTTTAATTTGTGATTATTTACGCAAAACTCTGCAGATAGTATCAGCTGAAAAGGTACAGTGTGGAAAGTGGTACGATTTTCCTGTCTTTCTCCACGCCTTTGTTGTCCACCAGAACCAATTCAAAGCAGTGTAGGATCAGTCGTGGGTTCTTGACATGGAAAGTAGCTATAATCCCTTGAAAGACGACTGCACGAGATGATTTTCGAATATTTATTAGAGGCCCACTATTTTCGTTTAATTACAGTTTTGGTGCCAAGTTGGATAATATGTAGAGGCAGTTCCGAAGATATTCTGAGATCAAAAGATCAGATCCTGTTCTGTGGCTTGTTGACTTCTGTAACTTATGCATATATACTGTCTGTGAGCAGATGCGAAGCTGTTATTTTCAAGTAAACTAAGTAAATGAAAATGTACTGTGGGGAATAAGGATTTATTATATCACGATACCAATTCGGCACACCTGTGTCACAGCGAGCCACCAACGGCCGCTTCACGGCTGAACACCCCGAATTCACATTAAATTTTTGTTGATGAATGTCGAATTTAATATGATTGTGGTTCACGAATTAAGAAGACTGAAAAAAAGTAAACCTGGCAATTTCCTGGGTCGACGGAGAAACCCCCTTGGGTCGCCAGTCTTCCGGCTGAGATCCAAATCACGGACCTCCCGAATAGGATATAGGAGTACCAACTACTCCACATCGACGTTCAGTAAACTTTTTTGTTTTGTTTTGGTTGATTTGTTTCCACATTCATTGTGTATAATTGGTGCTTGTTTATTTGAACGTTTTTCTATCCGGAGTAGGGTATTTAAACTCCCGTGCTGCAGGGATTTCAATTCGAGAACCGACACAGACCAGCTGAACCGCTCAGAAGCCGTGATACATAGCCGGTTATACTCGTATTATATTATTCGTATAGATGAAACGTTGATGCGAGGCGAATACATTTACCTTCGCCGATGCATTTAAATGGAGTTCCAGAAGTCTTGCGTATTCGCTGCAGTGTTTGATCTATATGAGAAACCAGTGTGATCGTCCAGCCACACTGCAAGCTCTGTAATATTCTGACTGTGAGTTCAGTTTCGAAAGAACGTTAAGTACATACTCGATAACTCTTTGCTAGTAGAACTGTGGTGTTGAACGCCGCCAATACAGAAGCCTTCCATTGGACACAGTCCTGGGCTAGTTCCAACCAGCTACCATCCTCACAACTTACGTATTGCGTTGTTGCCCTTTCATATAAAGTGGTCGCTGCTTCACCAAAGCCGACCCGACAGGTGGGTCACAGAGCATTGACCTCACGCGAACCAGCTAGCATTCTGCGACACTCGTCCCAAGCTATTGGATTAATTGCTTGTCAGTGGTGAACTTTTTTCTCGTCTGTAGTGGTGATCGCGGAGTTCCAACAGCACCACCAAATTCGGGTTTAAAATGCGTCATTTGTGCAGTATTTGGCCGGTAGCTTGAATAACACACCATTCCGGTATGTTTCATCGCATATGGGCGTGCCCATACATTTTAGTCGTAATTTGTTAATTACTATTTGTAAGTAAATATGCAAGTGATTCTTCGTATGGGAAATTGTATTTGAATCTTTGAGATTCCAGAGTTTGAAGATGGACTGTCCTCTGGGATGTTGCGCCGTAGTCGTTTAGTCTCGTAGAAGTTGAACGAAGTTACATGATCAGGGTTTTCTGATGATGGTGCAGTAAGCACCTTTTGATAAGTCGGTAAGCTTCTATCAGACTACAGGGCGCTACAACCAAGAAGCCGACAGTCTTCATTACATATCTTTCACAGGATAAGGTGCAGAAAGACTTTGAATAGAATTTTCACAGGACTGTACAGCAGAGTAATTGCATGTGAATATCTGATATGAGAAAAACAAAGTAGAAACTTGTCACAGTTTTGTGACCACAGAAAAATTGAGGTTTTTATATAAAGAATACATGTTCCGCTGTTGTGTCTTTAAATAATAATCTGAAAGACGGAACGCGTAGAAAATATGTGTCGAAAGTAATCTGTTCTGTCCATTTAATAATGTTCCGGATTGTATACGGGGGAGATTGTGCAAGCATTTTGATCTTAAATCAGGATGAAGCAAAACTGATTGAACGGCGCAAATTATTGTTGAAATTAAGAATTGCAACTAAGTTTTTTTATGTGGGCAAACAACTTGGCGTATGGGTGACGTCTCAATTCTGAGAAATTATAGCGATTCTACTACTTTCACTTCAAGAAGTGAATCGCTTGAATAACAAATGTACTGTTTTGAATACTACGAAGTCTCAAAACAGAACGCTCATGTAAATTACAGTATGGGCTCGACTACACGATTTGAACTTTTCCAAAACTGGAACCTGAGAGAAATGTTTTCAGTGTGGCGTGTCTGGGACCGTTACGAGCCGCTAACGCGCCATGTAGTTTGCCCATGTCTAGACTTGTACTGTCAGTTTTCTTCTTTCAATAGTTGACAGCCGCGTGGGAACTTTTGAGTTTATGATGTGTGTTTTGCTGCAGGATCTCTTATGTTCATGACAGGGCGAATGAGAGAGATTGATTTCTGGGTTTAGAGACTTTACTGACGTCTGAAAGTCTGGACCTCTGACATTCCACGCCAAAATAGCCGGACAGCACGCTATTCCGGTTGTGGCGTCACGTTATGGCGCGTACCCTGCGCGTTTGGTGTGTGATCTGTATCACGACGTTTGTTGGGGGCAGACTGGTCGCCACTTCATCCGTTGTTCCCGGAAGGTAACCCATAACATTGATTCATGTCGTCATAAACAGTCGGGCTTCGGTAAGTGGGCGTTTTTGTCATTCTGACTGGTCACATGACGGTGAAATGTCAAGTCTTTTGAGTTCAGCTGCTTAGTAACAGTTACAATATTAATACAATTAAAGTATATACATACCACTAAAACAATGCTTTCTGCACTTAGGCTCTCGATGGAAGCGAATGGTAAGCCTGGTCGCAATTTTGGGCGTTGTGACAGAAAAAATCAAATCCCGGTATAAGAGACTTTATCTTCTTTAACAGTAAACTGGATATCCTTTTAGCTCAGAAAGCGATCATAGACGAGTATAGTTTCGTTTTTCTTTTGTCAGGAGAGAGGAGGGGCTTAGCGTCGGACTTAAGTTCGAAGACCTGAAGAGGAGCGTTTAATTAAGTTGAGCTGATGTTGGCTATGAAAACACAATGAGGACGGTATTGTTTCGCCGTAGTTGGAACAGATGTCAAATAAAACAACTCAGTTGCAAGTTAAGGTCTGCTTTTGAAACGTAATGAACAAATATCACCTGCAGAATGCACGGCTTCACTCTCTTCACAGTTTTTGAAGCAAAGTTGTGCTATTTGTATTTATCCACACAAAGTCCTATTATGTATTTTGCCAGTCATTCAATATAGTGGTCAATCTAGAACATACCCAGATGGGCGTTTCAGGTTCGAGTACGTATAACACTTGAGCACAGTCCTTCAGAAGGTTTTTTTTTTTTTTTTGCTAGCGTAGTAAAAAAATGTCAACCATTCATAGACCGGGATATTCATTGCCGTGTTCTACTGTGTGCGGAGACAAATAATCTTGTCCTCATCGTCACACCCTATTTCGTTTAGATCCGTTTCAATGTAATCCTCCGATATACGGACTGGCATTCTGACTTTTATTTTACCTTTGTGGTTTCTGGCTAAAATTGTGTATTTCTCGCAAACGTGCTGAATGCCCCCATCTTATCCTACATTTTCTCCAGCCACCTGTTACTTCCTGCCTTACATGCGTTATTATTTTAAATGTATTGAACACCAGACCTAAAAGTCGTTTTATAATCGCTTGGACTGTAAGTCATCTGATCGTGTTTTAAGAAGACATTGGTGGTGGCACATGTATGTCCTATATTTTCCTCCTGTGAATTGTTATGCCAAATTACCCCCGGTAGGAAGTACGCGATGAAGCATAAATTTGAGTCTGGGTTCGTTATCATATGCACTGAACAAGTTTGATATATTTTCTGTTTTGTTGTGTAAGTTGATTTGTGTATTCGGCATTGGTTGCCGATCCGAATGACGATGTTTTGTGAGAAGTCTGTAGAGTGCGTGCTCCTTTGTACCGTAACCCCGTCTGTTAACGGCGCGCATGGGCTAAAGTTGTTCCGAGTTGAAATTGCGAAACCAGTTCCTGAAATTTAAACGTCGCGGAGTGTCTGACCGACTTTGTGTGTATGAATTAATTTGTATCTGTTGATATGAAAACAGTGCCCGAAGATGCTGTTGCTATTTAGTGAGAAATGTTCTTTGTGCTAAAAGGAAATTACTTTTTTGGGTACGTATATTAATTACCTCTCATGCAGTTTTGTCATTATTTCTTCGGAAGGAAGGTTCTTAATTTTGGCAGGCAGTTAAATTCAACTTGTGTGTATGTAAAGTTCCATTTAGGTGGAGGTGATTATTATCGCATAGGCCGTCCTACGTTAAAAATAAAGTACTTTAGTTTAGAATCTAAAATCGTATAAGTATACCTACGCACTTAATATAATACCATTTTCTAGTTAATTATTTTTCACCGTTTAAAGTGTTCTGAAATCCATTTCGAAGCGATTCCATATTTTGCACAATGTTAGAAAAAGCATTAGAATTGTGTAGAATGACACGTGAAAGAAGGAACTGTAACTAAGGGATTCTAATGTCGTTTCGTACGGAACGTGCTTTGTTTCATGCGTCAAAGGATATCATTAAACACTTGGTAGATTAATTTGGTCACTTGGAATCATGTAGGTCTGTGTAATCTGACGTAAGTATAAGCATGTTGCGATATGTCGTAATTTTAGATTTGAAAACCTTTGCTATCCGCTGCTCTTGAAACTTGGTCCATTGCCCACTGCGGGCTAAATAATTTTTGGTTATGACTCATGATGTGAGAGTACGTTGTACTGGAGCGAATGCGCGTCAGAAGGACCTGCTGGACAAATGCTGCCAACTCTCCAACTATGAACAGTTTTGAGCCACAAGTTCATGATTTGATCAGCTGGACACGAAGCCGCTTCGTATGTTGTGTGTCTGGAACATTCTTTTCTGGTGACATCATGCAGTGAGTCCCCCCCCCCCCCCCCCCGGCCTTTTACAGTTCATGAAGGACTTTGGCCTCCTCACATACGGGAGGTTTATCTCCTTGGACGAGTGACAAGCCTGTCACAGGGCCCCTACCCGTACAGCACGGACGCCGGCAAAAATCTGCCTTGGCTGGGATTAGATCCCACGGCTCTGGTGTCCGAGATAGGATTTTTTTTGAACGTTACAAATATCATCTTCCACAGATTTCGGATATAAAAAGTAGACCCTGTTAGCTGAAAGGTAGCGTAAAGGCAGCTTCGTTTAACTTGTAAGATCAAATGAGGAGAATGTGGTGGAGTTTTCCCAGGATGCCGTGTATCTAAGAAGCACGTGTTGGTTGGAAGTGCTACGAAATATTTATATTCAGACCTAAGAAGGATGAAGGCATCTTAAGTTGTTACTTAACAAGAAAGTTCGCGGGTTACACGGTGTAGTGAAGTCTGGGGATTTACGATGACGAGCTGAGGGAAGGTGGATCATACAAGATATTCATAATAATTTTGGTTTGGAAATCGTGTGGGAGACGGTCACTTTGATGACCGAAAAGGAGACGGAAGGATATTAAGATTGATCGGAAGAAGGTAGGTTTTTGTGGATGCGAATCTGGCTCTGAATTGTCCCCATTGACGGGCTTTTGTATAGCGGCGTTGAACCTTCTGGTTCTGCTATCAAAGATTTTGCGGCCGGTTTTTTTTTTCTGTTATTCTTAATTGTATGCGATATCCATGTAACTTACGATTTAGAGGTGAAACTCCGAACACAGAACGCACGCATTTCGAAACCGTGCTTTTGCAGTAGAATCAAGTGTACGAGTAGAAAGTACATTCAGCCGCGATCCAGTTTTGGGTTCACTTGACCGGTTTTCTACGAATACTTAATGAGTTCTCGACACCATGTAGCACGCTGCAATACCACACAGCTGTACTAGAATTTCGAATTGCCAGTACGCCCACAGTCGTCACGGCATGAAGTATTCACTAAATGTACTCTTTTCTAAGACTGTAAGACATTTTTCTACAAAGTATACCTGAAGGCAAATAGTTTGTGGAGAAGCAAATGTTGCGTGCGTACCAGTGGCACATTATTCAAGGTATGTAGTTCGGTAATATGCGAGTATAGTATTGCCGATTTCCATACATTCTAAGACCACAGCCGGTGTTAAGTATACGAACCCTAATTCGGGGAAAGTGGGATAAATGCTGTAGCTGTTAGGTGTGACATTTCGGAATGTTGACGGGAGTCATTAAGACGGTTTCACGGGTTTAAAAGAAATGTAGGCCTCCTAAGTAAAAGCAAAACTGCCCCGCTGCACGCTGTGTGGGAGTTTATAGCTCCTACTCCGGCACCCATTGGACAGGAGGCTGGGTGGAACCCCAGAGCTAGAGAGAAAAGAATCCTATGCCTCTGTCGGGATCGAACCCCGGTCGTCCAGTCTGTAGTCTGCCACTGTATAGTGACTGAACTACGCCTATACGTCTACTGATGATGCTAATAGTCTGTAAATGTTTTTTTGTCTTCTACCGCGACAGTATTTTGTTACACTTTATGCCATCCAGTCCATTTCGCGGAAAATATTGTGGTTAAAATTCACAGACGTCCGGAAAAACGACATTGAATGCAAGTTGCCACTAGTACGGGTCTAATTTATTGTTTCGCGTGTAGGCATACATTTCCGTAGCTCCGTGTGTTAGATGTTTTATAACGTTGTTATGTTCAGCCGTCTTTTAGTCGGATGGATTTAGAAAATTACAGAAATGAAGTACCGTTAAAGTCGCATGAGACATCTTTGTCTTTTGTAAAGACTAGAATGTCGCACTGAAACATTCAGATCACAGAGCACGTCCTGCTTTATCGACTGTTAAAACATTACCGTCCTCATGACATAAATTTCGTTATTTCCTTGATGAATAGCCAATTGTTTGCCAAATTTAACTGTGCACGTATGTTTTTACGTGCATTTGTGAAGTAAGAATCAATACGGCGTGTATCAAAACTTCGCGTTCGTTCTTAAAACTTGTAATCAGAACGATGTTCCTCACGCCATTCAAAATGAGTAGACCCTGTGGCCTGTTTAAATTCAGAATAATTCTGAAATATGAATCCTAGACATTTGGTAGGATGTCGCAAGGCCTCTGACAACTCTGGATAGCGCAACACGAAAACGCGGACACACACATCTATGCCTCGAGTGGAATTATAACCCACGATCGTAGTGTTGGAGTAGTTAAGACCCACGCATTTACCCAATTAAACTTCACTCGATATTTCCGCTTGTACTGACAGTGTAACTGAAACAAATGACAGAAGTCATTCCTGGAAACATGTTGGCCATTCAGTACACTTTGCTTTATTATTTATTGTGATTTTGGGGGGAGTAAAAGTAAACTTTGTCCCACTATACGCCATGTAGGCGCTTGGGGGGAGTGGAGGTATAGCTCCTCTCTTCCTTGACCTCGGCACTAGATGGAGGTACCCATTATAGAGGAGGCTTGGTGGGCTCCAGAGCCGGTCTGGACGCAGAGGCTAGAGGAAAAATCCTCTGCCCCCATCGGGGATCGAACCGCGGTCGTCCAGCCCGTAGCTAGTCACTATACTGACTGAGCTATGAATTGGGGGGGAGTAGGGTCCGCAAATATTTCTTATTTAGGCATTTTCAGCTTTAGTTGTTCATTTAAGGTGATTGATTATACGCCACAGAGAGTAAAAACGACGACAAAAAATTGTGCAAAGTATCACTTTTTTGTTTGTAATCCTATTATTACGATAATTATAAAAGCGTGTGCTTGGTGAGGGATTTGAAAAATAAACGAAAACTACAGGTTCATTAGCTCTGTGCAAGAATAATTTTACCGGGTAACTCTCAAATTGTGATTCATATTTGCAGTGTAGTGCTAATGAAACAACTTTGAGTTTGACCGACTTCATAAACACCTGGTAATGATAGATAATTAACTTCACGCTTTGAGTTCATTGATCCGTCGTTATATTCAGGCTCGAGATGGCATCAGGTAAGTTTTACTATACGTTATAAACCAGAAGATGACGTGAAATTATGTTCTTGAGATAAGTTTTAACGATTTACATTATCAGCGACGTGCAAACTTTAATGATACAGCAGCCATTATAATCGTGGTACATGGGAATAATACGAAAAAGCATTTTTGTCGGATTTTACATTTGAGATTGGGCACGTACTTTGAGTTTTGGAACTTGGATTTAGCGTGGACGTTTTGCCGTTTTGAAGACATCAAAGTTGGCTTCTGCATATGCGATGACCCGTGGCCTATAAACTCATGGTCTGTGCAACATTCTCAAAATAACCTTCCGTCCGTCTCGTACCAGAGCGCGGTGATAAGTCTATGGCTTTCCAGGCCGTTTCAAATTGGTAGAGCAAATTTTGTGTTAAAGGCCTCTTTGATTAAGGTTAGTTCGTTCGTGTTCAGTTTTGGTTGTCAGTGTTTGGAATGTAAATCGGGATGTGGCAGCTGAGAACCTTGAGCGTTCGTAACTTGAATTACGTGGTGCTTGCTGTGTTTAATATTGCATTGAATTCCGACAGAATTGTAATTTTGTTGGCGCGTGTCTTCTCTGTTTGGCCATATTTAGTGGGTTTTGAATTGTAACGTATACATTTCATAAATATTTGAACAGTCACTATTTAAAACTGAATGCGTGAATATGTTTCGTTAAAAGCTATTTATATTTAAAATATTTAAAAAATTAAATACTCGCGCCTTTAATTACTGTCAAATACTGCTGTTGAATCGTGTTTACAAAAAAAACAGCCTGTTCATAAAATTGTTACTGTGTGTTTTCTTTAATGTGGTGCAATAATAAGCCTTCTTTGAAGATGAAGGACGTAAAAAGTATTGTTTTACAGATTTAAAACATAATAGACTAGAATGTGTACGTATATTGGAAAATACGCTGTAGATAGCTCAGCAGAGCCGAAACTTATCTGATCGTCCCGTGATCATTGTTAAATCTTTCGAATTTATTGCATTGTTGTAGACAGACATGCATGTAGTTCGTAACCTTAATCAAAATCGACGACGTAATAGGGGATCTTGATGTGTCTTTTATATAAAAAAACATGAACCAATGAAGTATCGTTGTTAGATTTTCACGGCATTGCATTTAAACTGTGGGATTGGAAGACGTTACCCTGGCTGTTACGAACACGGTAATATTCCTACGGAATCCATAAAATGCGCGGATTTCCCGCACTAGCTTCACGACTTTCGCCGTCACAAGAAGGAACTTGCTTCTTATGGTCACATGTTGGCCTACAACAGGAGATGTTTGTGGATTGGTTCATGAATGTGTCTTTTGTTCTATTCTGTGATTTTCGTATGAAAAACTGTAATTTGCCAATGGGTTAACCGTTAATTACTCCTTGTTTGTAGGTACTAGGGGGCCACTATGCCGGAAGAAACCAAGGTGTCCACTGTTGCGGACCCTGAAGGGGTGGAAAATGGTCCTGCTAGTTCTCCATCACCTTCCAAGAAGAAGACGCCAGTCAGCAAAGGAAAGTTGGTCCTTGCCAGAGTGACTCTGCTAGACGGTTCATTACTTGATGTTAATATAGAGGTAAAATGGTGTAATTCAATTTAAAATTGGTGCGTTGTGATCCATTCTTTCTAGGATAAGTTTGTCATTACGAGTTTTTAAGAAAGCGTGAAAGTGGCCCAATGTCTGTAAAGGTAAAGCGGTCGGAACTTGAAGCTGACAACTCATTTGTACAGAATGCTGAGGTTTCGTATTGTCCTTTACATTGAAAGTGCTTTTATGTGGAGAAGCATCTTTGTTTGTATATACAGGTCCTTGTGTCGTTTGTAGTCTGGGCATGTTGTGAAGTTTACATTTTCGTTATTGGGCATTGGGATTTGAAAATAGAAGAAAGCTTGAGCGATTGTTTCCAACTATGCCCAACAAGCGAATTGATATAAATGAAACCATATGAGTGCAATGGAGGTTACTAAGAGCGAACTTAAGGCTTCTTTACGTCTGAATACGATGTTTGACGACCTCGAGGGCAAACATGGCGTCGTGCAATAAACCCTTTGTGTTCTTATAGGCAGTGTTTATATGTTTGTTCTTTGGTTATTTAGCGACGCTATTGCAACGTCACAAATTGTCTGAAGTCAGTTGATACAAAAGGATGATAAATTTGAAAGGTCCATTATGAAGCTGTTACATATTTTGGGTACAATGAAGTGTTCAGGGCTTTCATTGGGGCTTTAGCGCCACTGATAAGTTTTAACTGCATATTTTAATCTTATTTTCCTTTATTTCTTTAATTGCGTATTAGTATAAACGCAGTGATGAATAAAAGAAGCTTACAACTTGTAGTCAATTTCACGGCAACTTACCTGGTGTAACGTATTTTAAATTATGGCCTGAGTTTCATTTTTCTCGGGTTGTTGCTAACATGGACTGAGTTACCACGAAGTAATAGTTCTCAACATTGAATGATTCCGTTAGCTATTTTATAATCATTACAAAGTAAGATTTTATTATTTTCCTGAATGTGAACCTTCAGTGGAAAGCACGTGTTCCGGAATTTTTATTTTAAAAATGCTGAAGGATTATAAATATGGTTGATAGGTAGCGTACAGACTTCGCTGAACAGCTTGTGAAATGAATCCAGTAGCTTCGAAATGAAAACAGGATTATTGCCGTTATAACAAGGCTTGAGCCGGACTTTGTGTGCATGTTTTGCAGCTTGTAGGACGAAAGTTTGTCTAATCGGAAACCGGTATTTCAACTGGGCGGATAAAGAACACTGGAACCGTTGTTTAGTTTCTGCTCGTCACGCCGACGTCGGCATGCGGTCGCATCACCCGAACTAACTTACCTCCTTCAGTGTTTGTTTTGAACACTTGTGACTGTTTTGTATCTTCAGAGATTACGTAGCGTGTAACGATAAAAATGGTAAATGGGTGTGGGTGAGCCAAGTTGACTATTCTTTCGACGTCTGGAAGGAAAAAAGAAACCATGCAGTAATTATTAGGATGGATCTTGAAGATTTCTGTCTTCTGGGTTGTTGCGCCGTGTAGTCTGGTCGATGTTTACCAACGTTTCAGAGGTCATACTGCCTCCGTCATCAGGCCCAACGACCCAAAAGACGGCCATCTTCAAACTCACCGCCGTGAAAACCTCAAATCCTATACAAAATAGATCTTTAAAAATGAGACAGATTGGCTGGTTGCATCAGAAGTTGTCAGGGAAATTTGTTTTCGCTAAAATATATATAATATCCTGTTTATCTGAAACTCAAATTGAAATGTATCAGTTTTTGCAGAGGCAGTTCATCGCCAAAAAATAACCATAGATATTACAGCTTTATTTTGAAACATTCTGTATTTATATTAATACGGTATGCAATTGTTGTTACCCATCAGTGTGCGATGTGCGCAAAATATATCTGAATATATTAACAGTTTTTAGCTTTTATTTCTGCCACGAAAGTGCAACACAGAATAAATACGAAAACGAATGATAAGTGTTAATATCATATTCATATTAAAAACCATTTATCTTTAAAAATGTTCTGACTCGCGTGTTTTAGCGTGAAATTTTTAATGAAATACAAGTGAAATGCAATTATGTTTTATGAACAGCGTAATTTTGTATGCTGCCGCGTGTTACAAATGCCTGGTGCTCATTTTTTGCCCCAAGAATTCAGCACAAGTTGGTTGAGATGTAAGACCACAAAGGAATGAAAAATTTTCTAAGAACGTGCTTGGAAAATGTGTTTCCACTCCTCGTAACATTATATAGGTAGTAGCTTGCCTGGGCTGGAACTTGGTCTAGCCAACACGTGGCCTATCGCAACCTGCACGCTTCATATCGATTTCTGTAGCCTCGATGCGAGACTGCACGTAGGCGTACGTTCAGATTACATCCCGAAGGGCGTGTAAAATATATTTCGTGATTATTTATAATTACTGCACATTGAATTTACGTTTGTATTTTAGAGAGAATTTGGACTGTAGTCTCTGACTCCATTATGCCATTAAAGTTAGTTGTGAACTTTTAGGATGAATCTGTAGCTTTCATATTCAGAAGTTGGGGGGGGGGGGGTTTCAATCACGGCGTCGAAAACTTTAAAACTCCTCCGTCAGCTTGAAGTCTGAGAATGTTTGGAATGGGTTGGTGGGAAGACATTCTAATTAGTATCATCAGCCAGACGTGACGGACTTAATTCAATTACGTCTATTATTTTAGCCAACTTCACCCGTTTTGTTTTGAAATCCATGACGGCCATAGTGAAAGGGCATTTTAGACGTACAAGAGGAAAAATACGAACTGTACGTCTAGTTTCGCCCGAGGAACCTACAGGAACCGTAGACAGAAAATGTTTTGCTTTCGTGGGTGTTCTCTGCTCCGTCATATGGAACGTACATATTTTCTGTTCCGATGACAAATTATAAAATAAATTGGGGTCATTCCGTTTGTAGTGAAGGTCTCGTTCTCTGTTGATATCGTGCCTGGGGCATAAACATTTTCACTGAATTTATCGTCCTTTTTTAAGTAAAATTACACCAGAACAGTTAGATAGTATTTATAAATGTATAGATGAGTGGAACATGTAGCACAAAGGGAGGTGGAAAATGCATATAAATTTTTGTTAGGAAAACCTGAAATGAAGATGCTGCTTTAGAGGCCTAGGCGTAGCTGGGAGGATAATATTAAAACGTAATCTATATTAAATAGGACAAGAAGGTATGGGGCGGATTCAACTGGCCTTTGTTAAACGTGGCAAATAGTAGTAATATATTTTCAAGAGGTCGTTAGCAGACACCGAGTTCGACGTGCCTCCTGTAGACTGTTGGCCGACCAGTTGCTAAGGACCTGAGATGATTAATTACGGCAATTAATTTATTGAAAAGTTGAGAGATGTGGTAAGGTCAGCCACAAGACCCGTCAGCGAAACACTCATGAACTTAAAACTCTGTCAACATACTGCAATTTATGATCATTGATTTTGTGATTGTTGTATTTGCCACCAACGTTGGATTTGGATCTTTGGAACGAGCCTACGAAACATTGTGTATTTACCTTAATCTGTAAAGAGATAAAATTGTACACGGGCGCTACCTGTGTATGACACTTACGGTGCATTTATCAGAAGCTGTAAAGATCACGTGGTATAGTATGAATTAAGTGACTTCAGGGCCTCAAGATACAGTCTTTCGAAACAAGTCCACACAGCGTTACAGCCCAGAAGACCAACATTGACATCCTGACCGCTGTGATAATCTCATATCAAAATATCCTGAATAGTTTTTAATTGTAGCAACCATGCCACACAAGGAGACCATTTTCTTTGACGTCTGAAGTAGATCAGCAAAGACTGAGGCAGGTGCCACGCTTATGAAGATTGTGGGTGGAACGATTATGGATCACGACTGATCGAATGCTGTTGAAATAATCAAACGGCAAATTTACCGAAACAGCAGTCGAAATGAATAACGATTATTTCCGCTCGGGATCGTAAATATGTGGTGTGCAGAACTTGTTTTCGTGCTGATATTTTTTACATGATGCAGAACCTGTTTCAATGTGATTGAAACAATATTTAGCCAGCGTCCCTTTATAACGATGACGTGAGGTGACGTCATAATGACGGTAACTTTGCAAGTTGCGTGACGCCCACTCGGAACTGGGCCGACTTATGCCGGTGAAGATGAACTTCGTAGCAACTGCCATTTTGGACTTTAATTTTTCGTCATTTGTTGGAAAGGTCCGGGGGTTCACATCTCTGAGGGCTGTTTTTATTGTTTTTCCACAGTCCCTCCAGATAAATTCCATCGTAGTAGGCCAGTCTTAAATTAGGCCACGGTCGCTTCCTTTCATATCCTTTCAAATTCATTAATTGCCCTATCATTCGACACAGAATAGGCTAAGCTGGTGACAGCTTCTTTACATAAACTGCGTTTTGTTAGCCATTATCGTCGAACTACTGAGAGTTGATTCGAACGATTGTTTGGTGTTTTGTAAATGTCATTACGCTAATGTGGTGTAAGTAATTCACTTTTATGCGCTTTCGATCGGATACCGACTGCGTGGAACTGGATCTGCATCGGGCTCTTACGCCATGTGCGTACTGTGGTACTGAAGGCTGCGTGTGTTTAGGTCCGTAGGCAACGTTGCCCTTGAAATGAATTAAAGTTGATGACACGTATACATGGTACCTGAATGCTTTTTCACGTAAGTCCCATGTTTGAATTTGATAAATATTTGTATGTTGCTTAGTTTGGTTAGCAATTATTTTTTTTTAACTGAGTAGTTTAGCGCCACGTAGCGACTTGGTTGTAAATGATGGGTGGGAAAGATACGGGAAATGTACCAAGAGGCATCAGTGACTTTTCTTAAGTAGTGTCCCAGTATTTGCCTTCAGGGAAACCGGGAAAATCCATACTCTCGAAACAAAGTAGAGAAACTAAATGAGGTTCTTTCCGTGTATGGAGTAATTGCATTTTTAGTGCGGATGCCATTGGTACTGGGCTCCATTTTATGGCGTAAAGGCAGCAAAAGATTTACGATGGCCACCCACTTCCATCCAATGCCGAGGATAAAAATTTCTTGCACAGAAATTCTTTCACGTTCAGCTTTTCAAGATTGTCGTAGCTAATGACGAGTCAGTTCCGTGGGATCGCACGCATCAGTTAATATTCGAGCACGAAGTGTATTTGCTACAGCGTGTAGGCTGTAGAATATTGTCTGACGTTACGCGTTCGTCGTACATGTAACAGGCGAGTTCCGTGCCCCAGCTCCTCTTCGCATTACTAATTTCTGCGGTTCTCGTTACATCACATTCTTCGGCCATGATTAATCATGACTTCAGCCATTCTCAACACTTGTGTCGTCCTTCGTCGGAGAACCTTTTGACTGTGGGCTGAAGCTTGAACCAGCACAGGCCATAACAGTATGGACATTGCGATATGATATTTTTTGTTTCAGAAGTAATGATAATTATTAATAAACGCTAGACAGTAAATTGTTCTGCAAAAAAAAAACATTTGCAAATCGGGAACGCCTTTGTAGTCGTCGAAGATAATTTTAATAGCATTTTATTTTTCGGTGAGCACTTAAAGCTCGTTTGAGTTCTGAAGTTTCAGGTCGGCCGTTGACCGTGGATGTTTCCCACCTCCCCTTCTCCTGTCATATGATTTTAAACACAAGTTTGTCCTTCGTTGGAAATCTAGGAAAGCTCGCTAAAAGGGGAATTTGTCTTAAAGTGTTTGCATGTTGAATTCAGCGTTGTAACTGTAAGTACACACCATGTATATCGCAAGTGCCTGTGGTCATAAAACCACAATTTTTTCAGCATAAATGATCGATAATGCATTTTGTGATACATGTATTATTGAGGACAGAAATGCATCGGCGAAAGAAATTTCGTAACTGCCGACGAATAAGTCTTTCATGCAGATGTTGAACTTTATTTGAACCGTTTTCTGGAATGTGGTCATCTGCAGCATTGTCTCTCAGCCCCTCCCCAAAATTATTTCATACACTTCGATTAAATAGAATGTAGACAAAGTTATATATAGAAGGAGAGTTTTTTAAACACCAGTGCTGGCCTCTTTGGCACAAGTTGCGGACTCCCGGTTGAGAAAACACTTTATTTACGGATCACTCAGTTCTACAGGTTGATGGGGAAAAAACCACGTATCATAGTTCCCAATGCGTACTGAAGTTTTAGTCTGCAATTTTATGAACTTTGTTGTTTATTGTGGGGCGAAGGTTTTCAGAGTGCGCGCTGTATTATATAGTCCTTTGAAGTTATGTGTGTGAGAGAGGCCAGAAGGCGGGGTAGCTCAGTCAGTTTTGTGTTTGGCCACGGATTGGACTGGGGTTCGAGCCCCAACAGGGACAAAGGACATTTCTACTAGTCTTTGAGGCCAAACCGTCTGTGGCCCAACCAGACTCCCATGCAGTGAGTTCCAGGACTACTCACCTCCATATCTCTTGTCGAGACTGAGGAGCTGTACCCCTATTCCACACCCGCACAGCGTGTAGCAGGAGAGCTTCCCTTGTCACAAACGTTTCGGAGACTGTCTCTGCTTCCGTCGTCAGGGTTGGATTAGAGCTCCGTTCTCACACGGCTGATCGCCCTAGAAGACTTCATTGCAAATCTATCTAGGCAAGCCGCGAAGTGAATTATCTGGATGAAAAGTGCCTTTATGTTGAACTTCCTTTCACAAACGTGCTACTACTGTTCTTCCATTCTCTTGTTGATTTTGTGGGCTTGTCTTGCCTTCTCTGCTTGCTAAAGGCTGATTGAACTTTGCCTGATCTTGTACTTGGTAATGGGGAGAGGAATTAATTTGACCTCTTGCACACGTATGAGGTTGCTTGTGTGAATTATAGCAGCTGAATTTGATCGCCATAGTTCATATTACATGGCTATTTCTTCCTTCAGTTCGAATTCGGTGTTTAGTTGGTAGGAGAAATGGATAACTTGGGGATTCTCAATTTTTCCCTGACCTAGGGCCGAATTTGTTCCTTCTTATGGACTGGCGGGAGGAGAGTTTATTAAAACGCTGTTACAGTGAATTGTAATGCTCCTAAATGTTGCAGACAGGTTCACATATTGCCGAGTAATGTTCTCGAACGTAATCAGTTCATTGTGAAATATTTGACATTGCTTTTGCTTGGGTAATCTTTCAATGACAGGTATAATGTCTGTTGTTGCGTTGATTTGCACGCGTCCTTCCAGGTATTCCTCAGTAAGGCGCGGCCTATTTAGTTATTTCACTATATTTAAGCCAAACATTTATTCACAGCCGCGTACAGCCACATTCTGGCGACGGTAATAAAGCGTGTTTTCTGATATCCGGTAAACGTTTTTAATCATATAGTGCAACATGATATTACAAAAGTGCACGCGGGCCGCAGAAAACGTGACGAGTCACATGCGGCTTGCGGACCGCAGGTTGATAACCCCTGGGATAACTGAAGCAGTTTGAAAACCGAAAGACTTTCTTAATTACGTAGTATTCAGGCAAACGTCGCTCTGACACAGCAGAATTAATGAGGTAAAGAAGTGGGTAAGCAGTGTGCTCTCAGCCGGCAAACAGAAGAGCATCGTCTGTTTAGAATTTGTATGTCGAAACTTTACCAGGTTTTACAATTGTGTGTATTCACCGTCAATCTCACTTTGTCATGTTAGTCAAAATAGGATAATTTCAGTACTTGAGAAAACTTTTAGAAATATTGTAGTGTATGTATAACGAAATAAAAGTAAAATATATTAATGTCCCTGCATTGCGAACACTCTGCTGTTGATTAGCTTTGTTAGCTGTTAAATTTGTCTCTTGATTCGTTCTGACAGTTCTTGTGTCATTGAATGTTGGTATATGATGTGTATGACGAGCTTCGTATTTGGTAGATCCCGCAGGCTAATATGGTAGGTTTTCGTGGGCTCTCGTTGTCTCTGCTGGTATATTCTGGAATTGCTACTTTAAGGACGGCATGGCTACTTACACGTCTTTTTCACGTTCCACGACCGTCCTCCCATTCCATGTGTGCCAATCGTGGTGTTAGTAAAGTGTAAAATTGTTTAATAATTCCTATATTTGTGGCTACGATAAAGGAAGATCAAGACAAATGAAGAATGAAAAATGAAAAATTAGTAAGAAAGCGTGGAAAGATACTGCTCTGTTTTTCTCATATACGTCATGGAAATACTATGTTGCTGGGTGTGTTATTTAAAAGGTAACACAGAATCAGTCACATACTATACGATACAAAAGTGAAATCAGAAGCATGTCCATCCCCGTGTAACATTCTCTGGTAGCCTCATCCGTGGCGCTAGAGTCAAGGTCACCTATGTTGTACTGCTACATTCTGATGGACTTTACACCTTTCCTTTCCACTCTAGTTGTGTTTGACGTATATAACTCCTGCCTGTCTTTGCTTCTAAAGTTTTCGTGAGTATTTGGCAACACGTGGAAGAAAATTTGACAAACCTTTTATGTCGGGATTTTTAAGAGTTTTGTAAAAGAAACTAGTTTGAAATGAGATTGCATTACGTGTACAACGTATCGAGAGACCGTGCCATTAACAGCGTTGGGACACCATTGTCGATGGGTAATCGGGAAAGTGGCTTCGGTTTCGTCTTCATGTCTGGAACGACTGAGCGTATGCGAGGGTTGGCGTGAATAGACCCTGAAATGTGTGATCGAGTTCCCACTAACAAACGTTTACTTAACATGAGTACATTAATCCAGAGAAGGCATGCGCATAACACTAAAATACGTTGCACACTATTTATATAGCGATTACGCCTAAATTTAGGCGAGTCTTGACGATAAATGTTCGCCACCGCCCCTCGTAATGATTTCCGTATTATTAGCTCTGGCCTGCAATATACGGTTGTAGTGTCTGCTTACTCCTGACGGCTTTTGTCTTCCCGAGGGTAACAACCTGTGCGTTTATCATTGAATATTGAATGACGGCGGGGCGGAACAAGGAGAGTGTTCCCCATTCAACAGTTAGCTTGTCTTGTCTCGGAATTAGGATCGATCTTGGACGGCCGGCAACCTGTTCGCTCCCGGGTGAACAGACTGTAAAGCCATTCAGACGTAGGATCTGCCCCGGGCACATTTTATTGTCACGCGTAGGCCCTCTCAGGCCGTCCTATAGCACGGAAGCCATGATATGAACGTTCGCTTTTCTTTTCGAAGTCTGTGATGGTAGTTTCGATTTATGTAATAATACTTTATTTAAATACTATTGTAACGGCTTAAAATTATGTTTAAATCTTAACTGAATATTTTTTCGTTATGTAGGTCAGTATACATTGACATCATATATGCCTAAAGAAAAATATAGATTGTACAGGTCTGATATATAATACAAATGAAAAAGGCAGTAAAACATTACACTGTATACATAATTATGTATAAAGTTTTGGTAAAGTTACCTTCAGAAGCCCCATACTGTATAGACTAGATGGTATTAAGGTTTTTAGAATGCTATGTGATAGGAGAAAAAAAACATTTTTAATTACTAAAGTATTGTCCTTAATTGACTGTCTTTGAAATAAAATGAAAAAGTGTTATGAAGAACCCCCTCCCCCAATTTGCAGATATAATTTACTGAACATGAAACTAGTTTCATAATTCGTCTTCATGTGACTTTTGTAATAAGTTTCGTGATGGATATGCATAGATGGAAATATCGTTACAGAAAAATAACATACATTTCTGTAAATACTGTTTGTAATTTTTTTTGTTCATGGCATATTATTCTTGTTAAGTTTGATACAATATTCCATTCAAAATGGGGATAATGTGCTAGACCTTCATTTCAGAGCTTTGCGTAGTTTTATTATTCACTGTAATTCTCTCATTTGACACTGCATAGTCTGAGCTATTGAAAAAATATTGTTATATAAAGTTTAAATAAATAAATTGCAGATAGGCACAGTCGTGACAAATTCATCACACGTACACTATATCTTGATCAGAAGATTGTCATTATAATCATTTATATACAATAGAGAATAATTTTCCCACTCGTGTTTTAAACTACCTTCATTATAAGTGAAAATGTCTAATTTTGGGTTTTTATTCCTTGTACTTGCACACTTACACCAAAGAATAAGGGCATGCAGTCTTACTGCAGTGAATATGGCAGTGCAGTCTTATAAATAAGATAAAACATCTTTTGTACCAATTTCTATGAAATGAAACATGTCTTGGTTGATATGATCATCCCATGGTATATCCTGTTAATGCAGGTTGGAAATATCACAAAGAACTAAATGTTTACTGATGGCAGAATACTTTGAGAGGCGAAAGTACATGCCATTATAAAAAGTCTACTAAATTCTGATATTGTTAGTAATGTATTTTAATTATGTTTGTTTTTAGCGCAAGTCAAAAGGCCAGGAACTGCTAGATAAAATCTGCGAGCATTTGAATTTACTGGAAAGGGATTACTTTGGTCTTACATATGAAGACCGACACGACCCTCGCAACTGGCTCGAGATGGACAAACGTATTGCCAAGTTTGTCAAAAGTAAGTCTGTTTTCATTGTCCTGCAGTTTTATTAATATATCAAGGTTTTGCTGTTAGTAATAATTTATTTTCATTTCTACACTTTTTATTTATATTAATGATAGTGCCCTAAAAGTTTGTGGTCCTAGAATATGATCGTCGGAGCTTTGAACCTGTCTTTGTGTAACTGAAGACCTTAACAGCTTGCTTGTAATGCTGACCATATTCTAAGCTTAAGTGAAAGGTGGTAATGTAAAATAAATTCCATTTGATGTGAATCATGGTGAAGTGGCCCAAGACTGGCTGCTCCTGAATAGTTATTCCCTGGCATAAACATTTCTTGCGTTGCTCTTACATTTTGATCAATTGTACTCCTTACTGTGTCCTGTAATCCAGCTGCTGTCTCGATACAGCATTCCTAAGAATAAAAAAGATACCTTATCAAATTACATAAAAACTCTACTTGTGTTCAAAATATATTTTATTAAAGTTTATGAGTGTAGTTGATGTTTAGAGTAATTTGTACTATTTAAAACATATTTTTACTTTTAATTTATTTATTATTGTTCATTTATCTTTCACAGATGAACCATGGAAGTTCAATTTTGAAGTTAAGTTTTATCCACCAGATCCTGCTCAGCTTCAAGAAGATATTACTAGGTTTGTAAGAACTGAAATAAACTACATTTGTTTAATTATCAGAACAGTTTCTCGACAGAAATGTACTAGTTCAGGAGGTAATTGATAAAGGGCTGTGTTTATTCTTAATATATTATTATTCTTAATATATTAATATATTATAATTTGTACTTGTGGTGTAGCAAATAACAGCAGTGAGATTCTGCATGTTACTTACATGATGTTGTGGCCATGCAGCTGGCAGTTATCAGTTGTGTTACTTACAAAGCTCTTGTTCTCAGTATGTGGTGATGTGTAATGAAAATTAAAATATGTAAGATTTGAGGTTTTCACAGCGGTGAGTATGAAGATTTCTGTCTTCTGGGTTGTTACGCTGTGTATTCTGGTTGATGTTTACCAACATTTCAGAGGTCATACTGCGATGAATCACTCTGATGACGGAGGCAGTATGACCTCTGAAACGTTGGTTAACATCGACCAGACCACACAGCGCAACAACCCAGAACACGGAAATCTTCATACTCACCGCCCTGATGACGGAGGCAGTATGACCTCTGAAACGTTGGTAAACATTGACCAGACTACACAGCGCAACAACCCAGAAGACGGAAATCTTCATACTCACCGCCCTGATGACGGAGGCAGTATGACCTCTGAAACGTTGGTAAACATCGACCAGACTACACAGCGCAACAAACCAAAAGACAGAAATCTTCATACTCATCGCCCTGATGACGGAGGTAGTATGACCTCTGAAACGTTGGTAAACATCGACCAGACTACACAGCGCAACAACTCAGAAGACAGAAATCTTCAAAATTAATATAGTTGTGAAACTATAAATTCTCCACTTTTAGGAAACTTCTCATGACATGATAAGCAAATACTTCTGGAGTATTTTATTATGATTATATTTTATACTTTGGTGGTATTGCCTTTGATGAAAGTGATTTGATATGCATCAATATTCTCTGTCCAATATGAAAATGCATACAAAAGTAAGGTAAACATGGTTGTTGATTAGTTGCTGCAAGAGCAGTCGTGGAGACACCAACATAACTTTCTTGCATTGATATTTCTCCTTCCATTGTGTGGAAGAGTTGCATTGCCAGTCATAATTTGTCATCTTGTTTCAGGTACCAACTGTGTTTGCAGATTAGAAATGATATTTTAATGGGAAAGTAAGTATTTCTATGTAAATATGCAACATACCATATGATTATTGAAATCTCAGAAGTAGGCTTTGATAAGGAAATTAAATACAAATATTTGTTTTCAAATGCACACACATCTGCATTAAAATAATTTTGAGATTTCATGTCAGCTCCTCTTCACTACTTTCCTGTCCATGTTCAGTTCAGTTGTCTGTTTCATTACTGATCGTTTAATATGTGGGGTACAAAAATTGGCATCTCAGTTTTGAGTGTACAGGATTGTTTAGAGTACTTTATTGGTGATCTCATGTTTTAGTTGATGTCTATGAAATTGAACATGAAATATTTATTTCAGCTGCAACTTGTTTGCTGGGTCGGCCCTGTGTGTGCGCCATATGCCTATTGTTCAGAAGTATTTGATGTCATATATGTACACCTGCATCTTAAAGAAGGGGAAGGGGTTTGGATAAAGCTTCTTTTCCCTGTCATAAAATGCACATCATAAGAAAGAGATCCGTCTTGTGTGACATTCGTATTTCAAAGAAAATATATGATTTCTGTGTGACAGAATAAACAGGACTGAACCTGTCTCTCTAAAGTTAGGCCAGATATTGCTTTTGCAGAAGTTGTAAATAACTAATTTCTTCTTGTCTCATATGTTCTCTCTTGTGGTGGGTTGTTTTCATCAAATATTTTTGCCAGTCCCATTCCTTCCTGGCCATACTCTTCATAAATGTTCATTAATTAATTTTCAGAATAGTACATTCGAAATATTAATACTCCCACTGTGTAATGATTTCCACTTTACAAATGACTCCGAAGAAATGCAACCTTTAGATTGAGGAATTAGTGCGTATGTTAATTGCTCATTTGAAATGTTAAGGTATTTAAAATTAGTAGAGTGAGGTTTTGGAGTGGGAGGAGCAAACCCTGATGTTTGGCATTAGGTTACATGTAACACATATTGCTGAGTAGGGTGTCATATAGTTTGTTACACATTTTGTTTCAGTCTGTAGGTATTTAATTTATTTAGTACAGACCATGTTGCAAGATTCAAATTTTATAGGTATACATATGTTTACATTGAAAGTGAAGAATTTTAGCTTATGAGCTGTGTTGTATTGCAGACTTCCCTGTTCATTCGTGACACATGCACTGCTTGGCTCATACCTTGTTCAGTCAGAAATTGGTGACTATGATGCGGAAGAGCATGGCCGCACTTACCTCAAAGACTTCCGGTTTGCTCCTAATCAAACATCGGAGCTGGAAGAAAAGGTCATGGACCTTCACAGGACTCACAAGTGAGTTAAATTGATTGTCATTGTAAATAAAGAATTAACGAATGAGAATGAGGAACATAAGATTACTGTTATAGGATTTGAGACTTTCGCGGCGAGGATCCAGTCACATCAGAACCCTGAAAATGGGGAAAGAGTTTGTTCCTGAAACGTCAGTTTACTACGATGACCAGTTAACGCGGCTGATTGCCCGAGAAGATTCTATTGATAAGATTACTGTGTTCCACTAACGAGCTTTGGTTATTTGCTCCATCAGTATAACTTTACATTCCTGCTGTGGTGTGTTTCAGGGCTCTTACATTTTTGATTAAACAATACAGACAAAATGAACAAAGGTATTTTGTTAAAGAGCATGTGGGAAAATGAGAACTGTACATGAAAACCTGAAGGAAAGTGACCTCTTGGGGGACCTAGATACAAATGGATGTATAATATTAAGATAAATCTTAAAGAAGTTGAGTGTGAGGGTGTGTACTTGATTTTGTTGGCTTAATGTGGTCTAGTGGCATTCTGCTGTAACTGTGATATTGAAGTGTAAGGTTCCCCATAGGACATGGAATTTTTATACCAACTGTCTCCTTCACAGGGACTCAGCTCCATGGATTAACTATTCATGGGTATGCTTTGTGAAGAAGGTAATTTTTGTTTTATTTTCAGGGGTCAAACACCAGCAGAAGCAGAACTTCATTACCTTGAAAATGCCAAGAAATTGGCAATGTATGGTGTTGACTTACATCCAGCAAAAGACTCTGAAGGTGTTGATATCAAATTGGGTGTGTGTGCCTCTGGTTTACTTGTATATAGGGACAGGTTAGTTTCATGGAGTATGATAATCTATACTGACGATACTAAAACTGTGTTCTGTAAAATGCAAAGGAAAAAGAGAGTTTGCAGAGCAGTTATTTTTCATATATCTTAGTGCAATTTATTTTTTGAATAATTATAGTGTAAGAAGCACAAATACAGCTTTGGAGGCCCAGAAAGTTCATAGTTTTTCTGTGTATTAAATGGATTTGGAGGTGGAGGGGGGGGATGAAGCTCAAATGATGATGATGATGATGATAATTCATAATATTTAAAGTTGTCTGTTTCTTCTTAGGTTACGTATTAATAGGTTTGCATGGCCAAAGATATTAAAGATTTCATATAAGCGACATAACTTCTATATCAAAATTCGTCCTGGCGAATTCGAGCAATATGAGTCTACAATTGGCTTCAAGCTGGCAAACCACAGAGCAGCAAAGAAACTGTGGAAAGTTTCCGTGGAACATCACACATTCTTCAGGTTTGTTGAAATCAAAATATTGTGTGTGAAAAAGTCACTACCGTAGTAAGTGTGTGTATATAGAATTCAACAAGTTATACTCTCTTGAAGTTTATTACATTTGGGTTCAAGAATTTATATTCCTTACGTTGTTAAATTTGTAGGTTAATGACACCTGAACCAACGCAGAAAACAGGACTCTTTCCTCGGTTTGGCTCAAAGTTTAGATACTCGGGACGAACCCACTACGAGACAAAGAAGTCACTCATCGAGCGACCTGCACCTCGCTTTGAACGTAGTCTGAGTGGGAGAGGTCTCACTTCACGAAGTATGGATGGTGAGTTACTGCATTGTAAGACCTATCTTGTGTGAAAGGAGAAAAGGAAATGAGTTCTGAGTTGATCTTAAGGTTTATTATCATGCCTACAAGTACCTGCCACTGGTCACTGTCATGTGCGACATGAATCCAGTCCAGACCTTCTAACCCTGCTTCCATAAGATCTGTCTTAATATTATCTTCCTATGTCTTATGAGGGGGACTATTCTTTTCAGGCTTTCCATCCAAAATTTTGTGTGTATTTCACAACCCCACAAGCTTGTTATATCCTCTTATCTTATCCTTCATGATTTGATAATCCTAATAATACTTAATGAAGAGTACAAATTATGAAGCTCCACATATGCAATTTTCTATACCCTCCTATCACTTCATCTACACCTATACAGAACACAGGCAAAATTATAGTGTAAACTTTATGTGAATTTTTAAAAGATCAGCCTTTATATACCCATAACTGTTATAAACTACATACAGACATTTTTAATGAAAGCAGGCTGTCAGTTCCATATGTGCAGAATTTATAGTTGGTTCAATCAGGTATTTCTTTTTCTCAATCCTTAGAGGATATAGTATATTATCTTTAGATATTGTTATTTATGCCATCTAATACCATAAGGAGAACTAGGTAACTGAACATCTTCTTTCAAGAACCATAATTGATGGTGAAACCAAGGCCTTCACAAAATCAGTTGTCTGTGTACAGCTGCAAAATCTGCAGTAATAACAATATCAACAGTATGAGTCAAGTCCTGGAATAAGATTTGATATCAAGAATTATATAAAATAATCTTGAATTTACAGATTATTTGCTTTCAGTTAGGAAGGACATGAAGTGTCTTGGATGAACCTTGGTAAGTAGTACATGTTGATTTAATTGCAGCTTTGGCTGGCCCCAGACAGACAGAAGAAGACTTCAACAAGAGGCATACCATGTCACATCCTCCAGAACACATTCCAGATATGGAACACATTGATGAGAAACCAAAACCAGTCAAAGACCTGAAGAAGAAAGAAGAAAAGCTCAAGGAGAAGGTAAAGAAATACATTTATGTTCAGTGCCATTTGAAGAGATTAATTTCCTTTGTGCTGTTTTGTTTCCACATACAGGCTGTCTATGTGCTTTCTGCGGTTACAAGTGAGTGCAGTCTGTATGCAGTAACCATTCTGTTTTACTAAGTCTATCAAGCATAGTCCTTGATTCTGTTTTGCTCAAGACTTTATTCAGTTGTTGAAAACAGTACTTTGAGGTCTCCATAATGCATCCAATCAAGCAGTTGCAGTTTTCATCCTTTGTACATGTCTTGTTACCGCCAGAATTTTTGGTAATGACACAACTATTGCAAAACTCTTCCACGTGTCAAGATATTAAGGGTATTCAATAACTAGCATCTAAGGGTGTGTTGACACACTTCTTATATCCTGTTTGTTATTAGGACTAACTTTAGTTGTAGCTGATCTTCATATTTTTGGAGATGTATGAACACTTGGTGTTGTTTCTTGGTTTGTTGGTGCAGTGTTCAAAGAAAAACGGATATAAAGGATAAATATGAAAGGAAGATTTTGAAGTTTAAATTCAGTTTGATGTTCATACATCTCTTGTTATTTGCTTGCATGTACTAAGAATTTTATATTCAGAAAAGCTAAGAATTTTGCTGTTCATGGGCTTTTGTCACTCTTGTTTTAACTAACAAACTAACAACGATAGATACATGAGACAATATGCAGAAATAGAAAACAGATGAGAGGTTTATCTGAAAGCATGTTTTCATGCTATTCAGTTAAATTTGGATGTTAATTTAAAAGTTGTAGTGTAATATATAAAATTATATGTTTAAACCTAACTTTGGAGATGTTACTTTTTGTTTTGAAATTTGGTATTAATTTGATCATATTGTCGATGCAGTGTTGGGCATGGAACGTACGTGTTGCACTGAGCTTTTGTGAGTTAGAGCTGGAATATTGTTCTTAATATTAATAATGACTGGTTTTTCTCTGTAGGTCATAACTACTTTAAAATACTGTAACTTAGGTTTTTTTTGGTTTATTTGCATCATACTTTGGGAGTGTGCTGACATCTTGGTAAACATTGCAGTTGCCTTCTTCAGGGTTAATGTCTATAAGCGAAAGGCGAGGCATCGTGCAGGTCTGGCAGTGGGAGTTTAGTGACATGGTTGGGAAGGAGAGGAGCAAGGTGTGATATCCAGTGGAGAAGGTTGGGGAGAGGGAAATCACTTTCTTGGAACAGAAAATTATTTAGTCTGTTTCCAGCTAATTGTGAGCAGCTGCTGTATAACCAGCCAATCTCCCCAGTAGCTGTGTGACTGTGGCATGTTTATGGGCATTTTTGATGGTAGTGTTCTTTTGGGTGTTTTTCTTTCTTAATTGTTACATTGTAAGTGAAAAAAAGGTTTTGTTAGGTTATTCCTCTAAGAACATTTTTATCTGAAAGTTATACCAGTTACTATGAGTGCAATATCAAATATGTTATTAAAAATAGAGAATCATTATTTTAAGTTTTATTTTCAAGTATTGTGTTTCACCAAAATTAATAGTGTTCTTGTTATGTCTAGATTTGTCATTGAAAAAATTGCTTTATGCTTCCAGTTGTCTTGCCATTGCTTATGACATTGGATAGCCAAAGGTATCACATAGTTACCATTAGAGTTTCAGAACTTTTAACGTATTTAAAATCATTGTGACTAAGTATCAGCAAGTTAGAAGTACCAACATAACCAAACTTTTGTGTTGTTTGTAAGTGCAGTTCAGTGGGGATATGCAACAGTGTATACAGTGTTAGAAAAGGTAATTTTGTTTTAAATTTTGCATTGGAAAATGTAAAGATTATGTTACACTTCAAACAGTCTGTTTCCTACACGTGTGTTGTCTCATGTTAACTTGGTCACAATGGTGTGTGCTGGCCTCAGTTGGTGCGCAAATCAAGTACGGGCACAACATCAGCCAGTTCATCGAGCTCTATGGAAGGGGAATATGAGGCACAGGGACAGGAAGAGGCTCAGCAGCAGGCAGATGGCAGTGAATCGGAAGGCCCGGGAGGCGAACCAAAACCAAAGGTAGTCCATACATGTGGCCCATGTGTGGATATTGCATCATACTGCAGCATCAGCTTGGTGGTTTCTGTTTGTGTTGTCTTCAGTTTTCCTTGAAATGTGTAGACTAGTCCATGTGTCCAGCACTGCAGGTACCTGTAAATGAGTTCTACACATTAGGCATCTTCGATTTCGTCTATATTGCAGTTTGGAAGCTTCCAGTACGATTCATTAATATAAATGTGAAGAAATTTGTTACCTGGTGAGAATGAAGAAGTTACAAATCAGAGTTCATATTATGTTCGGAATTTTCTAAAAAAAAATGTGAATTAGCATTCCTCCTGTAGTTCTTATAAAGTTTTATTGTAAATTATTATAAATTTTATTTCATTATAAACTGATTGCATCATATCCATCATCTCATCTCATCTTGAATTGTAACTTTATTAGTTAGAATGGGAATGACTGCTTCTGGAATAAGGTATTTACGAATCAGGGGAGTTGTTAGAATAATGGTTTTCTGAAGTGCACATACAAGACTAAACAAGATCTGTTCTATTTGTTTATGTATGTTCTGATGGGTCCTTCCTGTGGTGAGTCTCTTCCACATTAACAATTACTCAGTACTCGCCTGTGTATGATGTCTGTTGAGGTTTTTGTTTTGCATACAAATAAGTTAAAAGCTTAATGTAGTTTTGTTTACAGTGTTCAACATATGGGCTAGCAGGGCACATTACATTTTTATTGCATTACTGTGTCTTCTGTAACTTGTTTCCTATATTTATAATATATTATTTTTATTTCACTTTTGGAGAGAAACACCATTTTGTTGGCAGCTTGTCGCTATACTTCTCCTTAGCAGTGTTTATATAGTTTATTTTGTGTTTTGTGACATGTAATTTGTTATTCATTTCTGTTTCATTTTAGCTTACCAACATTTTTTACAGGTTAGGTAGAAATGTGATGAATTGTGTACTATTTCTCTTCCAGGATATAGATTAATTGTATGAGGTTGACTGGAAAATACCAGAATAAGGGTTTATTATGATGTTCTTGGTAGATTTCTGTCTTCTGGGTTCTTGTGCTGTGTAGACTGGTCGATGTTAACCAACGTTTCAGAGGTCATACTGCCTCCATCATCGCCCTGATGACGGAGACAGTATGACCTCTGAAACGTTGGTTAACATCGACCAGTCTACACAGCGCAACAACCCAGAAGACAGAAATCTTCATACTCACCACTGTGAAAACCTCAAATCTTACATGTTCTTGGTAGTTTGAGATTTGTCTTTGTAGAATTGTAATTGAACTTCTCTACACTTTGTAATAGCTGAAAAAGTATGGAAAATGTAGCATTCTGCCACAGATGGTCAAGTAGGTACTCAGATATGAGGAATGTTCATTTGATGTTGCTGTGGAGTTGACAGGATTCACATGCAGATGTTTAAGGAATGTTTCTAAATGAACACTCAGATATGTGACACAGTTGCATGCCACTGTATTAATGTGGAAAAAATATAAAGGTAACTGGGTGTGTAGAGGTTTTCAGAGTATTTTAATATGAAGCAGGACTGCAGTGGGATCTGTTGGTCTAGATGTCAGCAACATTCACATGTTTAGTTTTGTTACGTAACTTCAGCCAAGATGTTTGCCTGGGGGGATCTGTTAATAAGGTATAACCAGTAGTTGCTATGATGCAGAGCGGTAGCTATGTCAGTACTGCAGTAAGGCAGTTTATCCCATGAGCCTGCATTGGTCATTTCTGTAACTTTTTTGGCTTTCCAACAGAAACCTGTGGGTGGAGTAGCAGTACTACCACCTGGAGCATTAAATTTTGGAAAATCCAAAAAGAAAGACAAAGAAAAGGATAAAGATGCTGAAAAGGATCTTCAGGAGGAGAAGGAAAATCGAAACGAGTTGAATAATGAAAATGAAGCTGACTTGATTAATGATGACTCTGTAATCAATACTTCAGCAGAGGAGAAGTCACCACTGGGGAAGAAGGACAAGAAGGATAAGAAGGACAAAGACAAAAAAGAGAAGAAAGAAAAGAAGGATAAAGATAAAGATAAGAAGGAAAAAGATAAGGAAAATGAGAAAAAAGATAAGAATAAGGAAAAGGAAAAGGATAAAGAGAAAGAAAAGGACAAAGATAATAAGGAAAAGGATAAAGCTAGAGATATAGATACAGATATAGATAAGGAGAAGGAGAAGGAAAAGAAGGAGAAGTCCAAAGTCAAGGTAGGAAGTACTTCAATTAATTTTAGTACTTTTTACACATACACATGATTTTTAGATACACATGCTTCATCTCATGTTACTTTAATTTATTTTATAAATTATGTTACTATACTTGCATATTCCAAGAGGACCACATGTAAAAGTTTCTTATATACTTCTGTGTAAATATAAAGTGCATTAATCTTTAAGATGTGTTTTATGTTTGGTAACAGAACTCTCATTCACCATGTTGGGAACATGAAAAGGTCTGTTATTTCATTGCAGCTTGTACCTGCTGTGAGGCTTCCTATCATAAATGAATATATAATTTGCAGGTGTCTGTTCTCCAACCCCAGTTTTCGGGGAACTTGCTGTTGGAAATTACATCTGAAAACCAATATATGTATAACAGACATGTTATTTCTCAGAAATTCTTAATCTAAAAATAAACATGTTTTAGTTTAGTTTATTTAGCAGTTTTATCAACTTGTACAATTCACATCTCGTGTACCAAAGATGGTAGAAAATGGAGAAGAACAAACGTGTTTTGTTTTCAATTGCCTTGAAAGGTTGAAGTCATTATTTTTTAATTATACAATATAGCCATATGGTACTGGAAAATATATACAATAAATTATGTGTTCTAAACTAGAAGGTGGAAATTAAAACAGAAAAGACTGAAGATTTGTATTTTATCCACCTTTCCCAGAAAAATAAAAAAAATGTTATTGGAATAGTTATTGAGCACATCATAAATATGTTCACAAGAAACTTGGATTATATCATTATCTCCGTGTAGGCCTGATGGGGAATGTAATGCCACAACCATGTAGATCACAAGGTGTAAAAGGTTGCAACATGTTTAAAAAATCATGCACATGTATGCCTGTTTAGATTTTCATATTAAGGTAGCATGATCCAACTAGTAGTCTACAGACCTTGTCTGGTTTAAGACCACTTGTATGCAGGCCTGCAAAATTATTTGATTTGTTACTGGCTACTACAAGCTCATCTATTTTCTTTATTCTGAAGGATTAAAATAAAGCACATGAACATAGTATAACAGGCTGCATTTTTATTGTGATTACATTGATGTTACTGTACTGGAAACAAAACTATATGTGAATTCTCTTGGAATATATGTATAGACTTGGTATACAGTAGAGTATATGTGTATAGATGTCATATGCCTTTAATGCATGACTGCTCTTTCACCATGTTCTGAATGCATCTGTTTGTCTTATGTCATATGACATAAATCAATGACATTGTCTGTCAGGTGTCCCCCCCCCCCCCCCCAGTATCAGATTATAATTGTTGATAGAAAATATGCTGTTGCATTGATCATGTCTACGTATTACATTAAAACTCCACCTATCCTGATTCTGGTGTATATGTTGCTCACTGCTCTTGCATTCCAGCACATAATACACATATGCTAACCATCTATGCCAAATAAGAGTTTTATATTATTTTTTGAACTGGTTAGCACAACATTAACACACATGACTTGCTTATAGAAAGTACCCAGTTTAAATCCTGGTCAGGGACTGGCTGTCTTGATTGTGGTAAAACAGGGTTTTTCATTTCTTTCAGGAGATTGCTGTGATAGTATCTTACATAGTTTACAAACTTTCATCACTTACAGTCGTACTATAATCATTTGGTACTGCAGAACCTCAGAGGCTCTGGTTACTCCAAATTCAGTCAGCATTAGTACTTGAAAATGCACACAGTATGAGTTAATTTTTCATAATTAAGATATTTTGTCTTCATAAGCTGAGACAAAGTGGCAGAACATTGAAGCAGAATACAAAAAAATTGCATGTAATTATATTATTGTTAATATTTTGTCCTTGGCGCACCCAGTTCTGATTGTGAAATGTGGCCAGAGTAGCATTATTTTTAATAGTTCAAATATTTGTAGTCATTTATTTTGTTTATAGTAATGCCTCATGCATCTCTGTATATGACATGATAAAACTGAAGGTACGGAAGCATTTAACTTTGTTGTGAAGTATACTGTTGCATGAAGTACATATTTGCTTCCAATAGTGACACTCAATACACAATTTTGTTATGTTGTGTGTAGTAGAGAGTATTAACTTTTTAAGCATGTTATGTTT
Source organism: Zootermopsis nevadensis (assembly GCF_977971745.1). Classification (NCBI taxonomy): domain Eukaryota; kingdom Metazoa; phylum Arthropoda; class Insecta; order Blattodea; family Termopsidae; genus Zootermopsis; species Zootermopsis nevadensis. The sequence continues at coordinate 1,969,308 of NW_028259136.1, forward strand.
TATTTCTGCATGTTTATTTTTTTCTGAAATTCAGAGCCCTGGTTTCCTGTTTAGCAAGAGTCCAAAGGATAAAGATAAGGACAAGTCGAAGGATAAAGATAAGGACAAATCTAAGGATAAAGATAAGGACAAATCAAAGGATAAAGATAAGGACAAATCAAAGGATAAAGATAAGGACAAGTCAAAGGATAAAGACACATCTAAGGATAGTAAAGCTTCTGGTAAAGATAAGAAAGATAAGAAAAGTAAAAAGAAAGGAAAGGATGGTGAAGAAAGTGAAAATGATATATCATCAACTCAGACCTCTCCCGAGAAGGAAAATGACAAGGAAAGGAGTCCCACAGGAGCTCAAATGTCTCCACTTGGAGGAGGGCCACCTCAGGGTTCCCCACAACTTCCAGGTTACACCCGAGAGTATGACTATGATGCTGATGATAAAACTCCAGCGGGAAAAAAATTTGTACCTCAAGGTCATGGATTTACATATGAAGAACGTGATAGACAGGATCAACTTCTTGCTGGCACAGGAGAGGAAATCTCAGAACTACAACGATCTCCCACATCCAACAAACGGGCTACTGGCTTGGCTTTTAATTATGCCCCAGGTGAGGATAGAAAAGTGGTGGAAACTGCTGAAAAACGAAAGCTTGTAAGTGAAAAGAACGCTGCTATTAACAAAGATGGTGTGACTCCAGTTGGTATCAGAACTCCTGGTTTAGACTATGTTGAATCTGCTGCCAGAAAGGAACAAGCCAAGGCAGGTCCAAATGCTCCAAATGCTGGTCAAGACTCAGGTCCATTTTATGATACTGAAGGCAACATCTCCCCTGGTGCAAGGAGAGCCCTGGATATGCGTTCAGGTGGTGGTTTCATGCCACATCAGCAGCAAAAGAATGCACAAGCAGGTTATAATCAGGACAGTTATAAGTCTGGTCAGTTAGGACAGTATCCAGGTCACAATGTTGCTAGTTACGATGAAGGTTTAGGTGGTGGTAAATTCCCATATGGAGCAGGTGGCAAAGATGATACTCCATTGTCAGGTTTCCCATATGGGACTGGAAATGATCAGTATGAAGGTTCAAGAACATTACCTTCTAGTGCAGCATTCATTGCTCATGAATCAGGGCGATATCCAGCTAATGGTGCAGAGGAGGAAAACCTGAGAAATCAGCGTGGTGGTTACTTCACTCCTGGACAGGCTGGTGAGTCCTTTGGTGGTCATGGTGATAAAGATGGGGAAAGACCAGCTAATGCAGCAGCCATGGGTGGAGTCGCAGTTGTGTCTGGAGCACAGTTCAAGAAGCCGAAGAAACACGGAAGTGGTGCTGGAGGTGACAGCTCTGCAGAAAGTTACGGAGAAGAAGGGTCTAGCAGTGATGATCTTTCAGATTATGCAGAAGGAAAAGGAGAAAATGTCCGTGATCTTCAAGGTGTAGCTAAGCTAAAGTTCCCCAAAACATCAAAGAAGTCTGGAAAAGGAAAGGATTCATCTAAGGATTTGAGTTCACCTGCTTCTTTAACAGCTCCTAAAATTGTTAAAACAACAACAAAACAGATGGTAGTGAAAGATAAAGAAGGCTTAACACAAAACATTGAAGAGAAAGTGGAAGATCTCACGCCTGGAGGTACTGGAGCCATTACAGTTTCCACACATGTCAATAAGGTGACGTATGGTAAACTTTTTATATACATACTATATATATATATTAATACATTATATGTCATAAGAAGTTGTATAAGGAAGGGATCAACATTTTTAGCATTGTGCCTTGCATAATTTAATTTGCACATGCTTTGTTAAATCAGTACTAATAAAATTATTGTTGAAAATTAAAAGTTTAGGTTAGCTAGCTTGTAGAACTTGAAGTGTGCTGACTTTTGCATGTGCTTTATTCATATTTTCTTCATTGTTGTGTAAATATTTCGTAGCATATTTTAACATGGATTCAGACCTTGTGACTTTCCACTACCAGGTAGTCAATCAGTACTGATATCAGTGTTGTAAAGCAAATGCATTACATTGGCATGTTAACAGCATAATTGTGAATTGATCATATTATTTTGCACTTGTGTTAGCTGATAACTGTTTAATAATTTTGTACATCATCTTGTAGCTGTTTATTTTGAACATTGATTTATTTATTTAAAAGCCAGCAGAAATAAATTTTTTTATAAATTTTCAAGCCATATTCTGATCACCATCAGTGACTATAGTGGCTTGTAAATATAGGCCTATGTATTCATATAGACCAACATATGCAATTTGTTGGATATAATTTTTACATAATTATAGCCATTACTTTGAGAAAGAAATGTTTATATTTTAACGTGAATTTTTTTTTGTAAGTTTAGGTTTGAATTCGGAGTCTAATTATTGTGCCAGTCTTCTTGTTTGTCCATTTCTAGCACAGAGCTGAGAATTATATCACAAAGCAGGCATCATAACTCTGTCATAATTAGATATAAGCAGTGTTACATTTAAAGGTAGTTTGTAAATTCGGAAATGTGATGTTTTCTTACCATCTTAGGCAGAAGGTATGGATGATGGTCGTTCTCCATATGTAACAGCCACTGCGGTAACAACCAGGACAGCTACAACACATGAAGACAAAGAGAAGAATGCAAAGACTAGCCAGGTACTTTGTATTATAATAGTTGTTCTAGCAGTAAAGTTCAATTTTCCTTAAATACATTCTAAATAACAAAACTTCTTTATTAATGAAGAATGTGATGTAACATAGGACATTTCTCTTATTTCAGCATTTGAAATTTGTCATGAAATTCAAAGTTATTAGTATCTTCTGTGTACAGTTTTAGTAACTTAGCTTATGGGGTCAGGCTGTGTCATATGTTATCGATAGCTCAACTTTTCGGTTGCCATCGTCATCCAAATATATAGGGGCAGGGCATTTTTGGAAGCCTTATGTAGAGCAGGCAGCAGGTAGTGAGTATTTCATGATGCTTATTGGTGGAGCAGAGGAGCATTGATGGTGCTGATTGGTGGAGTGGAGGAGCAGAGGATCACAGATGGTGCTGATTGGTGGAGTGGAGGAGCATTGATGGTGCTGATCAGTAGATCATAGGAGCTTCATCAAATCATCCTCACCTGCCCTATATAAGGCTTCCAAAAGTGTCCATCCTGTACAGTCGCCCTGAACATGGCAACTGCAGTGTTTTCCAAAACATTTGACAGCTATCATCATTTAATGTGGTCTAGCCCTAAAAGCTGAGGTTACACATTGAATTCCAGCCACAGAAACTTATGGACCAGAATGTATACAATTTATTTTAACATGTATCATATATATCTCATAACATATGAATTTGCTATGTACTGTACCACTGCTTTACCAGTAATGGTAATTGTGAAGCTGTGACACTTGCTGTTTCAAATCACTGACAACTAACTATGTAATGTTATGAATTGTAATAGATGTTGTGTGGTATGGGACATAGGTTGAAGAGAAGACTGTGGCAACAACGATGACAACTAGTGCCACTCGGCAGGAGCAGCGAGTGGTAACTCAAGAAGTTCGTGCCACCTCTACTGTGCTTGCCAATGACTCTCAGGTAAAGTACACATTTTAGTCGGTAGGTAATGAAACAACAAACAAATTTCTAGTTGGAGAATCCTCATCACAGTCAAGGTACTTCTGCTTTGGACATCAGAAATGAACTTTGCATAGAATGGAAGCAAGAAATAAAAAAAGTTCAAGCATAACTCACAGTCTACTTTCCTGTTACACAGATGTCTTCCTCGCCCTATAAATTGTGTGTTGTTAATGTCAATTTTAGGTATTGTAAGTTTATAATCATAATGAACAACAATTTAGCTTGGAGGATAGCACGCTGGACTCATGCACAGATGATTGTACAGTTGAATCCTGGTTTAGTCTGAATTATTTTATTGCTTACAGCCATAAATATGTTACTAAAAAAATTATAGATATGTTTATCATTTATCTCCATATGAAATGCCAAGGTATCTACTCTTGTGGAACATAAAATTCATTTCTGATATCCAAAAACAACTTAATACACCCTTTTTCTCACACTGTAACACTGCATGAGATATTGCTGCATTTACATGGTGATTGATGTTGTAATATTCCACATGTAATTTGAAGTTTGAATTTTTGCAGTTGTTGAATATGTTTCCATGAGTTGAGCTTGACCTGTTCCTACAATAGAAGTACAAGTAGTACATTTCATTTGCTCTGTTTGGAAATAATAAATTAAGAAGTTGCATCACAATAAATTTTTAATTATATGTAATTCTGAATATTTATTTTACATTGATTATAAGTTATTTTTAATTCTTTATTATTCTTAAACACCCATTTTGCTAAGGCTGAGCTTTCTCTTCTATGGTAATGTTCCTATATGATGCTTGATAATTGTTATCTCCAGCCCTTTACACAGTGCTGCTTGAAATACAACAGCAAAGTGTTTATAATTTACTATAATATAATCAGTAATTGTACATTTAAATTTCTTTTAATTGTACACAGTCTGTAAGGTATGTAAAGCTTGGACAGGTTGTGGTCTAGCTTACTGGCTGTTTTCTTTGGCTTGCAGGTGGTGGTGCAGGAACCACTATGTGTCTTGGTTACAGTGTTCATGCCATTTTATCTTCATGGAGCTGTGATTTGTTATGGAAACATTTTTCAGTAGTTAGTCCACTGTGAAGCCATAAAATATATTTAGGTGACACTAATGTATTTGTAGAAGGGGTACAGTATCATCTAGAAACATTATTTTGAGATGCTGGTTCCATGAATAATAATAAACCTGGTGCGAAGCAGGGAAAGGTTTTTACTTTCATAAACATGGAGTATATGTGACGAGCAGTACTGGCCACTCCATAGCTCATTTTCATGCAATAGCACCTTGACATTTTTGACAAAAACAGTAAGCTGATTGCCATGCCAAGTCTTAATTTTCATCCATATGAAATTCATATTATTAGCAGTTAAACATTGAAATTCCAATAATATAGTGGTCTTGCTATTAATTTTTGGACTTTTTGAATGATAAACCAGAATATTATGAACACATTATGTTCAGATGAAACTCATTTAAATTTGTTGAACTACCTGAAGCAAACCATGACAGTGGTCACATCAGAATTTATGCCAGTAAACTAGGCTGCACCCTGTGCCGTCAGAATGTTATAAATAATGTGTATCAGTAACTGAACAGCAAGATATATTATTTCTGTGTGGAAATATTTTGCAGTGCTTGTCTCTCAAGTAGCACTTTGCACTACTCACCTCTGATGGTATCTGGGTGGGCAATTATAATTTTTTATGGTTGTGTGGCTTTATTCCTACACTGATTGGCCGCTAAGTGAGCTAACTGTTGGCTTGTGCTGGCATGTGGTGCTGCTGCTTTGTTTATCAGGTGTTTTCTAGACGCTCAAGTACTTCGAGCACAAGCTCAAACGACTCGGGAACTCCAATTGACCTCCTTGATGAGCCATCCCTACCCCCTGGCGGTAGTGCTGGCCTGTTTTATGCAAATGGTGCAGTGGGTTACCAGGTAAAACTAGAGACTGATATTTGAAGTCGATGTGTATAGTAAACCATTGTTGTATCTTGTTTCTTCCTTATTGATCTCCATTTGTATACTGAACATTAAGTGCAATATAAAAACTTCATTGTAGCCTCCTGTTGATAAGATGTAAATGTTAATATAGTGTTGGCATCTTCTTCCTTGAGGCAGGTGCATGATTCTGCAAGATATATAGTAAGGGGCATGCATGAGACAATTTCATGGAATATCTGGTTTCATTCAAACTACTACTGGAGCCAGATACAAAATGTTATAATGATAATGTTGTTTGTAAGATACTGTGCAGTTATATTCAGCTGCCCAGGTACTTTAGATATCCATTCTATTAATTGTTCCATCAACAATAAGTAAGAAGCATTGTTTTATTTATTTCTAACCATGTCAAGTTGCAGTTAGTTCCAACCAAGTAAGGTACTTAAAGACTGTTAGAGACTGCAGAGTTTTGTTGCTGTGACACAATACTGTTTACACACAAATAACTTTGCTGTTATAATTGCAATCAAGATTTGAAATGCAAAGTTTGGCACATTCTTAAATTAGATTAAATACACCTTCATAGTTTAAATATTTTAATTCTGCAGACTGTAGTTTTCCTTTGAAAGGGAATTGCATATTTTAACAGGAACTGTAGGTGCAGAAAGACCTCATGGGACTTTCACTGCTGTGAAAGACTCAGCAAGGAGAGGCCATAATTAATCTTGTATGTTCTTTGCCATAAATCCTTAGTTTAATTGTAAATATAGTTGGGATTTAACCTGCTACAACTCAGAATAATACAAAGAAAATTGTTTATGTCATTCAATTTTGAAACATTTACCAAAATACAGAAAGTGCTAATAAATTATCTAAAAAGATATGTGGCCTGCTTACAGTACAAATCCACTGCAACACAGTTCTTCCATGACATTTTTGACAGTACAAGTGATGATTTAAAGTGGGAAAGTATATAAGCTTCTTATATTCTTTGCTGTGTAAAACTTAGTTCACATTAAAGCTCCCTCCAGATGCATTTCCCATTCATAGAAGGGCTATATTCATGCCCAGATTTAAGTATTATAGAATGTTAGAGGGAAACTGTTTATCATGAGGGAAGATCAGAATTAATTTTGGGAACTTCATTACCAGTTCAGGAATTATTGTGATTCCTTTCCAGATTTCTGAAGGTATAATTTTTCTACAAACAATTTTATACAATCAGAAAATTTGATGCCATACACTAATAGAATGGCAGAAATTGAAAGTACTACGTAAATGCTAAGAATGATAGCTAGATATAAAACTTGAGTCACTGGGAATGGAGTATATTCAGTTATTTAAATTCTTTATTTGTTATTGTTAGGAAGTTTTCATTTCTGGGACTTGTAGCACATATGGGATAACATAACCTTACAAAACTCTGAAAAAGAGGTCACTTGGAAAATTACATATGTTGGAATTATGTAGGGAAGAGTGTAACATTCTTTTGTTACAAACTCACAAACAGCCTGGCAATGGTGGACCACAGCCTATTGTGCAGACAGAGAGCATGGTATATAGTGACCCTTCAACTCTTGGGGACCCTGACCTACACAGCACAACACAGGTTCCATTGGTTGCAACAGAGACCCGTAAGGTAGCACTGGAATCAGAGGATGGAGCATATAGTGCCACAGGAGAGATTGTCAGTTCTCAAACCATCAGCAGCAAGACACGTACTGTCGAGACAATCACGGTATGTAGTACCTCATCTGTAATACAAGCATTAGCTTTTAAATACACTCTGTATTCTTTTTCCACGTAATATTATATATGGAAAGGTGCATACATAGTGAATACAACTTCAAATTCTTTAACTGTATCTGAAGCCATGACACATTTCATAATTCTTCAGCAATGCTTGACATCCATGGAACATCCTAAAATGTGCATGCATTAGTTGAAAAACTGTTCCATAATTTGGATATTTTGTTTATGGGTTGAAACATATTAGAAGAGTTGGTAGTCTGAGCTAATACACATTGGCTGGAAGTTATTTGTGTTTAAACTCTAAAATAGTGTTTGTTGGAATTTTTATGATGTGATCAATATCTGTCATACATGCACTTGTTTATGTTGTGACATAAAGTTGTCACACAACACTAGAACTTTTTTTTGCCAAGTTTTGTCAGAAAATTTGAGACTTTCATTTGCATAGTAGACTGCATAAAATGCACACACACATATATATATCCCCTACTATTATTCAGATGACAAAATACTATTCATTCTTCACTTCCCTTCTGGCTCATAACAAGAAATAGAACTACACGTGTAGAAGAAGTCTGCTTTTGTTAGAACTCTGATATATTCAGAATCCAACTGGTGGTAATTACAAGAATTATTCTTTTGTATTTGCTTTGTGTCAGTTATAGTTATGATCTGAATGTATTGGGAAGCTGGACCCATTTTCTGTTTAGTACAAGACGGAGCGTGATGGTGTGGTTGAAACTCGAGTGGAGCAAAAAATTACAATTCAGTCAGATGGTGATCCAATTGACCATGACAGGGCATTAGCTGAAGCAATCCAAGAGGCCACAGCCATGAATCCTGACATGACAGTGGAGAAAATTGAGATCCAGCAGCAAACAGCACCTCAGTGAAACCACTAGTGAGTACAATAGAGCTCTCTTGTCTGCTAAAGCAACTTTTTGCATGATCTAATGACAAGTTTTCAGATTTGTTATATGAACTTGTTCATATAAACAGGCAATTGAACTGTGTTGAGACATGTTTTCCTATTTCCTCATTCTTAAACATGCATGCATGTATAGTATAGTATATTAGGACTTAGTAATTTATATAAATTGCATTGCTTATGTTCAAGACTTTTTTCATTCAGATTTGATACAGTTAAACCTGTTAATACAGTGAATACGTATTGCCTGTAGTACTTTCGAGGATTAGTGCTACGTACATATGTACCTGAGTTTCAGTAATAACATTGAAATGCCTTATGATATGTAAAATTGAATCAAGTGCCATTGTTTAAACATGTATTGCAGTTTAATTTTTGTATGTAACTGCAAGAAGTAAGGAATAAGTTTTAAGGAAACAGTACAGGGTTTTGAGAGCAAATATTTTGAACTTTGATTAGTACATGTGTGTTTACTTGTGCAATAGCATTTTCCTTTCTCTGCCCATTTTGTTTGTATTTACTTGAAGAAAGTAATGTGTTTGTTAATTTAGTATTTGTTTTCTAGCATTCTATTTTTCTTACTTAGTCTTAGATATTAACATTTATTTGAAGAAAATGTTTGAACATGTGGCTGTGTGGTGTTGTATATGCGTGTAACATGACTTAGCATACATACGTAGCTTTAATGCAGTTGCAAGTATTTACTTACTTTACTTAAGCCATCCTCTTGAACCTGTCAGTGTCAAGGGTGCAAGTATTTACTAAGTCCTAACATCATAAAGAAACTTGCCTTAATAAGGTAACTCATTTTTGCAGGTGGTTGGAAGTTCATCATTCTCATAATCACAATAATGGTGTGATATGGTAAGTGACAAATGTGTGTTTCAGAATGAAACATACTACAGAAGTGATATCAGAGTATAATACTGCTTCTGTTTATAACAAAGCAAGACAGTAATTTCAGTTTGCACATTTCTTTAAAAGGAACAAGGCAACATGGAGTTGAATCAGTCATCTATGGCTGTTACTCTTCTGCTTGCAATTTTATGTTATGTGCATTTAAAAATGCATATTTGTAAATTATGTTGTCAGGGTGGTAGCACATGCACATTTACAAGACAGAGGATGGAAATTGATTACACTTTCAATATCGATGTTGAAAATAAAATATATTTATTTTATTGCTGGTGTATATTATAGCTACTAATTGTAGGAAAGAGTTTATTTTAATACTTGTGAAATTTTTGTGAATGTGAATTTCATAAAGAGTACAAGTACTAGTAATAAATAGCTGGCAAGAATGTGAAGAAATTATGGTGAAACCTGTTGTAACTGCTTCTCTACCTATCCACAAATGTTACTAAACAGCAATGTTATGTAGCATTTTGCAAAATGTAGTGTCTTAGCTCTTTCAGTTTTTAAGAAATTTCCTTTTTTCAGTTTGTAAAATTGCTTTCTGTGCATTGTCTCTGCATGTAAACCATAGTTATGTAAAGTGAATGTTAAACTGGTAGTGGTTGTCCTATATGCTATGTGTCTATACAGGTTTCATTATAATGCCACATTAGATATATTTTTCGTGTTACTGTTTAAATTTTATCATGAGGACTTGTCTTCAAACAATGCTGTTTGATTTTTGTATTCGGGTACAAATTAATTTGCCTGTGTTGTAATTAGAATACCTGTATAAATATTTTGCAACTCAGAAAAGTAGGAAACATCGGTATTTAAACCTAATCATTTTCTTTCCTGATTTAATATTCCTGCTATATGTGTAGAGAGGCAGCTTGATATTTTTTTGTGTATAGACTTAAAAGTAAGTGAATTTTTAAGTCAATAAGGTACATATATTATGGTTGAAGGATGAAAATAATAATAATATATATAAATATAAAATATTTTTGTCTTTAAGAGAGTACACAAGCCAAAAAAATTGGCTAAAAGGGGCATTTATTAATATAAAAATGAAGGCTAGATTTTTATCAGAATTCATGATATGGTTAACAGTTGCTCAGTCATTTCCATCATGAATTTAGATACAGAATTTGGTGCTTTATTTTCATATGCCTTAGATACAAAGCTCTTTGAAGCCAATATCAGTTTGTGGGTGATGTGAATGATGCAAACCAGAAAAACTAAGTTTCTTTTATTTTATGCATACTGGGATATTTGCAAGCCTTGTGCTTTCATTTACATTTAAGGTAATCTAATAGTGGTTCATGTCTGGTAAACAGTCTCTCACTCAAGTCATTCACATGGAGAGCACCTTCTTAAGATTTCCCCTTGCACATTTAATGTGCATTAAGGTCTGTTAATGCTCGGAAGGAGGTTAGAATTCCTAGATTTATGATGAGAGCAGAAAGAATGTTGGTGAAAGGTTCAAATCAGGAAAGGGGTGAATCACGCTAAAGCATAACTGATCAGATCTTTAACATGGACATTGAGTTATGTTGCTTTTTATGGGCAAAGATTTGACTGACAGTAGTCAACATTTTGTGGCAGCTTGTTTATATTGTACTGATAGCTAAATAACCAAGTTTCAGGCATTATGTTGTCACTATTCCGCTTTAAACCGGCAAATGAAAAGCAGATCAGAAATGCGATTAAATACTTCATATATCTTACTGATAAAACACTAAAATTTATAGCAGACTATCTATACAGATCACAAGTATGTGTTCACATTCCATTGTTTTTGGATATTTTTTTTTCTGTTTGTGGTAGCCTTCATTACCTGTAAAGAGGGAATGGAATTCAAGAACTTATACTTTGTAGGTATATGAGTCAGGAAATATATGACCAACCTCATTTCATTCATGTCAATTCAAAGGGTACCAACTGCTTATATGAACAGCTAATTCTTTCATTCATTTCATAATATAAGTTTAGTCTTGCTGTGTTGTGGCTATAGATGAATATTGGTATGAAAGTTACCGTACATAAAATAAATTCTGAGTCTTCATGTTTCAGAAGGATCAGACTAAGGCACTTTTATTGTCTGAATATGCCATTTCTTCTATTACCATCATTCAGATCATCATGAGTATTTAAGGAGAAATGCTTGCTTTACATCTGGCTGTAGTAGTACTTCATCGTTTAGTAAAGAAGAAGAAAAGGCAAATGGTACAGTAGTTGAGTTGTATTTTTTTAAATAATCTTTATACTGTAAATGTTTTATCTGTATCTGAGATACTTTTACTTCCTTTCGTATTATTACTCTTATTAATATTAGTTTTTATATATAAATATAACAGTATGACATTTAGTTTAGGGAAAAAAAGTCTGTGCATTGTGTTCTGTCTTATTTTTAATGTTGCACAAAAGCCTTGATACATGATCCAAATATTGATGTATGTACAAGATGACCGTTACCTATGTAATTTTATGCAGTCTCGAGGTGTAAAGCTTTCTTCTAATTAGTAATTACAATTTATTTAGCTTCAAGTCAATGATATATGGAAGCTTCTAATTTAAACTGGGCAGAAATGACAGTAATTTTTACATAATTAATGTGTTCTAGACCGTTAATAAAATGAATTTCAATTTGGCTCACATACAGTCATATAAAATCAAACAATTTATTATCTTCAGAGTTTCATGTTCAGCCAAAATGAAATCTGCCTGATACATTTCTCCGTGCTATAAAGTACTGCTTGACTTTGCTCTGTAAACCACCCAGCATACTATTTTATACTGACTTCCAGCACTAATGTAAATGCATTTAATAGTTCATTTAGATAAATTTATTTTATATATTAGCTGAACAAATAGATTTACTTATTGTTTTACTATTAAGTGTGTGCGGGTAACAAATTTGTGCTTGGCTGTAAAAGGAATACATGAGGTGGTTGATTACATTATTGTGTATTATAATGACATTAATTGTATTCAGACAGCTGCCTTTTGGTTTCTGCCTTTCATTACATATGAAGTTTGTAAAATTTGTTAGTTTACCCAAACAAGGTTTAAGCTGATATGTGGGTGTGACAATAAAATGGGGCTTACATATGATGGCAGCTATGGATCAGTCAGGATATTTTTTGGCTGTTAAGTACGCTAATATGAGTTTCTTCTTGCATGTTCTGCCCATTCACCAGGAAAAAGCATTAAGGTGGCTTTCGTTTTGAATACACGCTGGTTTTTGTTTGTAAGTAGGAAATATTGAAAATAATGTTTACCCCCTCTCTCCACCTCTTTTTTGCTTATTGTAAAGAAAGATCAGATGTAAATCTGATTATTTTTATGTTTAAAAACAGAGCATACACAATGCACATAAGGGAAGAAATAAAAAACTAAAAATGCTAGTGTGTTGTAAGTGCTTAGTGATAAATAAAAATTCACTTTTTATATAATGAAGTTCATTAGTTAAACAGTGGATGCTTCTACAACATACCTTCATGTACTGGAACCTAATGCAGTTTAACTAAATATTCATTATGTACAGAAATCTTTTATTGTAATCCCAGTTCAATTATCAGAATGTTCTGAGTTGTATTAATTTCTGCATGTCATCAAATTGCCATATTACATGAGTCCTTTGTTATTGTTTCAAGGCATGTTATCAGGTTGTAGTGATTTCGTTCAATAAGTTATCATGGACTTGTGGACAGCCAACAGGAGGTGAATATCCAGCTTGAAATACAGGACAACACTATAAATATGTACATCATGATGACCCAATGAGGATTTGAGTCTGTACTGACTTCCTGGCCCTTGTTTGTTTTTACATCACTATTTCCTTGCTGCCACAAGTGTTGAGGAACAAGTGAACTTGATGTTGGAAAATTGTCCACCTCCAAACCTGCCAAAAGTTGGTAAATGATTATTCAAGGGACAACAGGCAGTGTATTACATCCATATCCATCTTTGAGTTTGGTCCAATCCTTTGCTATATGAAACACAGTAGAAAATATTCATGACTGCTGTCATACTTATAAAATTTGTGGTATTACAAAATTTTTAATTAAATGATGTTTAATGTTGGGATACACTTCACAATTAACAAGAAGCATTTTCTCCTCTGAATTACATGACTTCTAATTTGCATGCTCTCAATCTGAGTTCTTTATTATTGTATTCTAATTATGTTTATTTTGTGTTTATAACATACATGCCTTTCAAGTTTGGAACATTAAACTGTTGCATCGTTTGCTTGCATAATCACTTGAGGTTGCTTTGAGTTCAGCATCATGTAAGATAGAATGTGTTATTGATTTCATTACTCCAGGAGTAAAATTCTTGGTTAGGTCTGAAAAGCAAGACAGTGTGAAGTATGAAATACTTGCTTGATATGAAGACTTTTTAAATGAGTAGCACAAGTTCCACAGAGTGGTAGCAGAACTCACTTGCGATGTCTGCAGGTAATGTAGGGTTACTATGGTTTATAGGTGAAGCCATTTTGTGTCCTTTGATGATTTCCAGTCTCTTGAGGAAATCCCTACTGGTGTCATGGATCTGTTTCCCATCCAATAATACTAAGTAGAAAGAAAAAGAAGAATGAAAACAGTGCAAGTGTATATTGTCCTACATATTTTTATTTTTGGGGTATATGTTTGGCAGTGTCAGAACGTCACCTTTTTTCAGCTACATGTTTTATAATAAAAATATACTTATGTATGTGTTGCAGGCATGTTATGTGTCCCTTGGTAACTTTTGAATTAGTGGGTATTTTCATGAAACTTGGAACAAATGTCATGCCATTGGATGCCAACATTTTAATTCCCTATCAGTGCACTTTTTTCCCAGGGAAAAATCCCTGGTACCCACTGGATGGATAGGAGGTTGGGTAGACCTCAGAACTGGTGGGGATGTAAAGGCTAGAAAAATAAATTCTTTAGAAAGTACAGTGTAGTGTAACAGAACTGTTCTCATCTGTTACTTTGTGCAGTCATGTTGCATATATGTAAATAATTACCCACCTAAATTGTTGCTGGAAAATATTATGAGTCTCTCTCTATACTTTTGTTGTGAACAGACAGGATTTCCTATTAACTCCAGACTGGTAAGGCGGTACCACTGGGACACAGCCTGTATTAGATCTATGGTATCACTAAGACAGTTATATTGAGCTGTCAGTGATTTCAGGTTATGTAGGCACTGTAAGTCAGCAACTGATGTCAGACCATTACTAGTAACATCCAAAACATGCAGGGATTTCTGAAATGGAGAGTGCAGTATAGTTTGTTTTATGTGAAGTACAGTGGTTTTCTGTTCTCAAGATTTATAAAAATGATGACTACCTGAAATTATCAGATTTTTGTATTTAGAATTGAGCTCTCAACTTATGTCCCCCCCCAGCATAGTTTCCATTACCAAAAATTTTTTACACAAATTTATGTTATGCTTTCTGCTAGTAAGCTTACAGCAAGTCCTTTCATAGTTCTTGGATCAAATTGTAGAGTTTCTCCTTGTGGCAGCTGCTGATTCTGTATGTGCAGTTCTTCCAAATTGCAGAGCTTGTCTAAACCCTCAATCACAGTTATGCAGTTGTATCCTAAGTATCTGCAGACACATTGTACATCAGAATTTGGGTTAGTATTTATGAACTGTTTTGATACATTTGGCAAGTATCACATGAAAATTCTGCTAGGAGATTTCAATGCAAAAATTGGGAGGGAGGATGTCTTCAAACCCACAATAGGCAGCGAGAGTCTCCATGCACTTAGTAATGATAATGGCGTCAGAGCAGTGACCTTCGCTACGTCAAAAGATTTAATTGTAAAAAGTACAAAATTTCCACACCGTGATGTTCATAAATACACTTGGACTTCTCCAGATGGCAGAACACACAATCAAATAGATCATGTTTTAGTAGATAAGAGAAGGCAGACAAATGTAATTGATGTGAGATCATTCAGAGGAGCAGATTGCGACACTGATCATTATCGGGTGGTAGCAAAAGTGAGGGAGCGGCTTTCAGTAAGTAGACGAACTAAACAAAATTTTGACACAGAAAGATTTGATTTGAAAAAATTAAGTGAGGGAGAGGCAAAGGAACAATATCAAGTTGAAATTTCGAATAGGTTTCAAATTTTAGAGACAAATGAGGATAATGAAAGTGTGGACATCAACAGGGAGTGGGAAAATGTCAGAAACTGCATCAAAATTTCAGCAAAAGAGAAACTAGGATACTACAGGAGAAAGCAAAATAAACCGTGGTTTGATGAAGAATGTTCAAAATTAATAGATCGAAGGAAGCAAACAAAATTTCAATGGTTGCAGAACCCAAACAAAACAAATGCGGATAATCTATGTAACGTGAGACGTGAGGCTAGTAGAACCTTTAGGACTAAGAAAAGGGAATACCTGAAGGGCAAAATTGCTGAACTTGAGACAAATAATAAGGAAAAAAACATCAGAGACCTGTACAGAGGCATTAATAACTTTAAGAAAGGATATCAACCCCAGACTAATTTGGTAAAGGATGATAGTGGCAATTTGCTTGCAGATCCAATAAAAATTGTGAATAGGTGGAAAAATTTCTTTAGCGAGCTCTTAAATGTTCATAATACTGGTGATATTAGACAGATTAAAATGCATACAGCTGAACTGTTGGTGCCAGAACCTAGCTTAGATGAAGTGGAACTAGCCATTGGGAAGTTGAAAAGTTATAAATCTCCAGGAATTGATCAGATTCCGGCCGAATTAATTAAAGCAGGTGGCAAAGGGTTGCATATGAGGATCCATAAGCTTATTCAGTTAATTTGGGATAAGGAAGAGATGCCACATCAATGGAAGGAATCCATAATTATTCCTATTTATAAGAAGGGGGACAAGACTGAGTGTGGTAATTACCGAGGAATATCGCTGCTATCAACCTCATACAAAATTCTATCCAACATTCTTTTGGCAAGATTAACCCCATATGCGAATGAAACTATTGGGGATCATCAGTGTGGGTTCAGACGAAACAGATCAACGATTGATCAGATCTTTTGCATTCGTCAGATACTAGAGAAAAAATGGGAGTTCGGTGGGACTGTACATCAGTTATTTATAGATTTCAAAAAAGCCTATGACTCTGTGAAGAGAGAAGTGCTATATAATATTCTTATTGAATTTGGTATACCAAAGAAGCTAGTGGGTCTAATAAAAATGTGCTTAAATGAAACCTGCAGCAAAATTCGAGTAGGTAAATATGTATCTGAGACATTCCTCATCAAGAACGGTCTAAAACAAGGAGATGCTTTGTCTCCCTTGCTCTTTAACTTTGCGCTAGAATACGCCATCAGGAAGGTCCAAGGTAGGCAGGAGGGTTTGCAATTGAACGGGACACATCAGCTATTGGCATATGCTGATGATGTTAATTTATTGGGGGACGATATAAATACAATAAAGAGGAACGCAGAAGTTTTACTAGAGGCTGGTAGACAAGTGGGGCTGGAAGTAAATTCAGAAAAAACTAAGTACATGTTAGTATCTCGTCATCAGAAGACAGGCGGGCAAAATTATCTTAGGGTAGCTAATAAATCCTTTGAAAGGGTTACAAAGTTCAAATATTTGGGAACAACAATAACAAATCAAAATGATACTTGTGAGGAAGTTAGGAGGAGACTAAATTCCGGAAATGCTTGCTACTTCTCAGTCCAAAATATTTTGTCTTCCCGTCTGATTTCTAAGAACCTGAAAATTAAAGTATACAAAACAATAATCTTGCCTGTTGTTTTGTATGGGTGCGAAACATGGTCTCTCACTCAGAGGGAGGAACACAGATTGCAGGTGTTTGAGAATCGGGTGTTGAGGAGGATATTTGGGCCTAAGAGGGAAGACGATGGGGCGTGGAGAAAACTGCACAATGACGAGCTTAAAAATCTGTACTGCTCCCCCAGTATTGTGAGGGTGATTAAGTCGAGAAGAGTGAGATGGGCGGGACATGTAGCGCGCATGGATGGGACAAGAGGTGTGCACCGGGTACTGGTTGGGAAACCTGAAGGGAAGAGACCGCTGGGGAGACCTAGACGTAGATGGGAGGATAATCTCAGGCGGGATCTATGGGAGATAGGAGTTGAAGGAAACTGGATTTTGTTGGCCCAGGACAGGGTCCGGTGGAGGGCTTTGGTTAATTCGGTGATGAACCTTCGGGTTCGGTAAGCCATCTAGTTAGTTAGTTAGTTTTGAGAACAGAAATAAATGTAATTATATTTAGACAGCATGTAAGTTTTATATACAGCACAGTAGTTATATTCAAAATTAGCACATACAGTATTTTGCAAAATATGTATTGGTAGTTTGTCCCTTGGCTGCTGCTTTGCCCAAAACTACATAAAGATAAGTTTTTACCAGTATATTTAAACATGCCCTAGATCAGCGTTTGTCAACCTATAGTACGAGAACTAAGTAAGAAAATCAAAAGATAATATTAACATAACTTGGGTAGTGGTGCATTTAATGTGTTAAATTGGAATTAGTGGTATGCCAGTGAAAAAGGGTGAGAACCCCTGCACTAGATGATATTAAGATAATGTCTATTTTTATTAGCAGACAGTAAACATTATTCATTTTAATTGTTCTGTGCCTGAGACTTAGAAGATAAGCTTCAGTGAACATTTTGCAACACCTTGTCCCTAATAATATGAGTTTAGTTAGTTCTTTTGTGCCCGGGTTCGAACTCTGATCGCCCAGCCCAAACCTACCCACTACTAATCATGTCTGTTAAATCGTGTCGTAGCATCTCAATGTGAGCTCCAGATTTTGTATTTTAGGCGCTTTCACAACGAAGTTGCAAAAATGCGCCTAGTATCTTCGTCATTTCGGTCTATCCTAATGTAATAACTCGAGAAATTTGATTTTCATTAATTTGGTATTGAGCGAGGTTACTGAGATTTGTTGGCAAATTAATTTTGGTTAACAGTAACTGGTATTTGAAGATCTGCACGTGTAACAGCTTAAAGAATCTGGTTACTATGTACTCGTCCATTACTCATGTTGACGGAAAATCGTGTCATAGATAACCATAGATTGGGATGGTCTCTGCTATTGTCTGTGCGTGTGATGGAAGTGGTTCGATCGCAGGAGTTTCTTTCCGTTCTGAAGTGCTGTATATGACTTTCGGCATGTAGTGTATGTGAGGGGAAATTACAGTTCAGTTGATACAATTTCTGTTCAGGCGGTTTTATGCATGCAAGATAGTATTGTACGACTTCGTGTTTAACAAGGTTCGCAGGCATGCTGTTCCGTTGGACATTGTTCTAAGAGGATTTGGCTCCTGCAAACAGTGAGTAATAAAGTTTCATTAAGGAAAATCTTTGCATGGTGATAATATGTATACAATCCTTTAATAGACCGTATATTGTAGTGAACATTTTAGTACTTTTAGGGACTTCAGTGATCTTGTTTAGTTGGTATTGGTACTTCTCAGTTGTTTTTATTGAATTAATAATGGCCAAATATTCAGTTAGAATCAGGCTTAAACCACCTTACCAAAGTTAGGGTGAATGTCCATCAGGAGTATTTAATTCTTCATCAAGTTTGGACATTGAATTTCATGCTATAGTAGCAGCTTCATTTTTTACAGAACTTAGCTAAGAATAAAATATACTTTAATATTATCCTTCCAACAAATTACTGGTACTGCTTAATCTAAAAAGTATGGAAGGAAGAGAATAAGACAAAGCCAAATTAAAAGAGAAGCCAGTTTTGTCCATGTAATAAGTTTGATGTGATTCTTTTAATTTATCTCTCAGTTGTACACACAGATTTTTGTAATGTGTGGTTCCTGCAGTCGGACAATCCCAGTTTTATTATGTCACCAGCACAATTGAAAAGCCATGATCAAAAGGTATAGTTTAGTTAAAATCTGCAATAGAGTTAATTTATTATTGCCAGTGTTTGGATTAAATACCACAGTTATTATTTTTATTTAAAAACTTTACATTTTAAAAATGTGCTCTGTGTAGTTTCTGCCTTTATTACCAGACTGCCTACAAAGTTAAATTTTTAAATGTAGGGTTCCATTACTCTGCATCCTGTTTTTGCACTTGACATCAAAAATTTATATCTTTCATCGCAGAGTGCTGTACATATTGTCACCGGAATTTAAAAAAAATTGCACATTTTTAATCTATGAATATACCACAGCATGAAAAAGGTTTTAGTATTGTGAATTGTATTCTAGTGGCTTATGATCAGGATGAGTGGTGGATTATCATGTTAGGGATATTGACCATTTGGATTCTGTTAGTAATAGGAACTTTTTTTTTTTAATTTGTGGTTTGTGTAAGTAGCTCAGTAGTTCCAACTGTATAGCATCGGATGATATGATTACTAATGGATAATTAATTATAACCGTTCTTTGGAATCTACACAATATTATTTTTATCTCTATGTAGAAGCCATCAGTCAACAGAGCTATGCTAAAGAGTTAAAGACAGTGTTAATGAAATAATTCAACTGTTTGTGAATGTTGGAAGTTGGAGGCATATTCTACTAAATTTAATGGTTCTAAGGTCTTCAACTGTATGGTTATTATACTCACAATTTCTTCAGCTTTCTTAGGCCATTTAAACTTTCAATTTTGCTGATTTTATTTCTCTGGAGGTATATATGAGTCAGTTGACAGGCATGCTCCAAATTGTCAATTTTTGTCAAACAGTTATTTTGTAAATATAAAACTGTTAAATTCTTTAATTGTGAGATATCACCCTGGAAAAGCAATTCATAAATATATTCATGAGAATACAACATTACTTTGGATATAAAGGTAAACAATAATGGATTGTACTTACTATTGTATCTATGAAATTATCTTGTAAATGAAGATGGGTCAATTTTCTGACACTGTCTTTGTTAGCATCAGTCCTCTGACTGGACTTATTTTTCACTTTGCGTACCACTAGTGCTTCTGTAAGTTTCACCATGTTCTTGCAACAGGAGCAAAATTAACTGAAACGTTCAACTTTTACTTTGCAATTTTATTACTGTGTTAGGTGATATAATTCCATCATTCCTTTTGAATACTAATGTAACACAAAAATAAAATATTTTCTCTGATGAAACTATGGCTTATTTACTCAATAGCTTTTTGGTAACCATGGTAACTCCCTGTATTGGTAAACTAAATGCTGAAACCATTACTGTCCCAAGGTTTCTCTTTCTGGTGTATTATGCAGTCTTGTTGTTAACATTACATTCTGCAGACTGATACATCATACATTTCTGCAGTCTAAAAAGAGGAATGTCACTTGAGGTTACCTGCAGATCAGTACTAAGAAAGGGAAACTGGGAAAAGAGGTAATCTACTTCAAGAGCCAAGAGAACAGTACTGTAACTATTGATTTAATGTCAGAGATTTAAAAAAGTACTGTAATGAACCACACATTCCCTTTATGATTTGCTGGAAGTTTTAAAAAAAGATAGATGCATAATAGTAAGGTTGCATGCGGTATATTTCATGTCAGAAACAACTACTTGGTTTTCAGTGAAATTTGATATTAGGGTCTGCACTAGAATTTGTCACATGTTAATTTTATTTTGTCTGTATTAGTCCATACTTTACATGTTATAGAAATAGCTTTTATTTTAAATACTTGCTATGATTTATATACCAAATAAAAGGAAAACTTTGATCTCTCTGCACTGTCATACATCTAATGATATTAACTTTCGATTGTTAAGTATGTGACTGAGTATTGTGGTGTCTGTACTGTTGATTCCCTCTAACAATAGATACTTATCTGCAGTACATGTTTCCACAGGGGTAAAGTAGCTAGACTGATCACCTCCACCTGTACCTCTCCTCCCCTGTATGTCTTCATGGCTTAGTGCTTAATTAAGCATGGGTACAACTTAACCTTTACTTTTTTTGAAAACTGCAGTGAATGTGTTTAGATGAACCCATATATCACTGTGAATCAGTATTTATATACCCTGTTGTGGTTGGTGTATCAAATGTAATTTGGTATTGTGAGAAATATGGACTTATTTAACTCACTATTGTTACAAACACTTATTTTCTTGTTGGCAGTTCTCTGCAATTATGAATCACAAATCTTGATTGTTCAGTCTTGCCTAGCTCTCGCACTGGTATTAAGTGTTCTCTTCACAATCCTGTTATGCTGCTTCTTAGGTGCTGTTACACTGCACACTTCTGCATCACTCTGAATACACTTAATACTCTGCTCTGGACTTGTGAGTGCTCAGCTGAACTGCTTGTCACAGTGCACTGCCCTATGTAATTTTAGTATCTGTTCACAGATTACATAGATGATTCCAAATGCTTTTCGGTTCTTCCAGTTCACTTGACAAGAAATTTGTAGTCCAAAATTGAGGTCTGTTTTCAGTAATGGAATAGTGCTTCAAGAGTAAAGTAGTCATTTTGCCTGACCACATATGTGAAGGGTACATATAGTTTTATCCCATAATATAATGCTTTGTCTGCAAAGATTACTTACCTTGCTTTAAATATCTGGTATTATTTTGAATGATGAATTTGAGAATAATGTTGAAGGGTAAATTCCTGTTCTAAGAGAGTACAGTATCCTGCTACTTGTCTCAAGAGACTGAGGAAAACTTCAATCAGGATAGGTGGTCTCTCGGTCCAGACTGGACCTTTAAAATATGAAGCAGGAGTGCTAATCACTGTTCTGTGGTAGTTGAGTCATAACAAAAAGTAGACTTTCTGAATACATAGAACTTATTGTAAATAACCATTTTTATTATTTTATAGCATTTTAAAAAAGGAACATACAAAAACAAGCTGAAAATCAATAACAATTTTGCTTTTAAAATACAAAATGTAAACTTCAGTCTGAAAATACCACACTGATAAAGTTTATAAAATCATCCCAGTGATCTGCTTTTTAACCTAGTATGTACACTGTCTCGGAAAAAACGCCTTTCAGAATTAAAAATAATTCTATCATGTTATATCTAAATATGAGCCAGCGTAGCTGTCAGCATAGTGACTAGCTACATGGATGACCAGGGTTCGATCCCTGACAGGGACAGGATTTTTCTTTTAGCCTCTGCGTCCAGACTGGTTCTGGGGCCCACCCAGCCTCCTATTCAATGAGTACCGGGGTCCTTTCCCAGGGGTAAAGCACGGCCAGGGCATGATGCTGACCACTCGGCCCCTTCTAGTGCCAAGGTCAAGAATGAGTAGGAGCTATACCTCCTCTCCCCCCCCCCCCCCCCCAAATGACCTACATGGTATATAATGGGTCAGATTTACTTTACTTATATCTAAATAGACTAGATTATACTCGGTGTTTGACCGGTTTTCATGTTGTGGTAGTTCATATTACTATAAAATTACTTTGAAATATTCGGTCCTGTTGTGACAGTTGATAAACTTCATAAATTTAGTTTCACAACATTCACAAACTTTTATGCATTACTTTGGTATAGTTAAGATGTGTTTTGATCAGTTAAAACGTTATTTCTTGTAAGGATCCCCATGTTTCTCCAACCTTCATTTTAACAGGAAGTTGCACAGAGAGAGTGACAACATTCTCCAGGGCAGTTTGTACTGTCTGTGCCACCTCCAGTGCATGTTCACAGCATACCTGAAATCAGCACATCAGGAAGAAAGTGAACAGTGATACTATACTGCATTTTTTTTATTAACCTTTGAGTACCAAACAGTTTGTAGTTTTCTTTATAGCAGACCACAAAGGACCAAGATGACAAAGCACCAAAAATACTCTTACTAAACAACTGCTGCTGCTAGAACAAAAAACATGACACACCAGTAGTGACAGCTAAGACAAACACTACTATGGCCATGATACCTTGTAGTAGTCCCATGTTACTATGTTCACACAGACAACAACCACCTTGAAGGCCACCATAACTTCCACTCCCCATTACTACTCTAACTTAATACCACCATCCTCACCACTGCCACCACCAAAACTATGACTGTCACTACCATATCATCAGTCACCGTCTTCACCACTTCCACACACATCCACCTATAGCAGTGCTACCATCACCATCATAACACACACACAGGTGATGTATATGCAAGCAGAAGGAAGGGGGTAGAAGAGAAGTTAGCTTCTGGCACATCTGAATTTGTGGTGAAGGGTGATGACTTTGTGTACAGTATGTATCCACCACGTAACGCAAAGCTGTGTGTACAAACCTCATATAGCAGTTCATCATGAAGGTGCAAGGCAAGACTTGCAACAGAATTCAAGGTGTATCCCGCATTCCGCAGTCGTGACTGAACAAGAACCATACCTTTCTTGGCTATATCGGCTGCTGATCCCTGAACAGTTGAGTTGATCGCCTGCCTTTCAGCTTGTGCTATAATCACAACTCAGTATTATTTGTGTGAAGCTCAGGACAACTAATTTATATATCTCTTCATGACAAATAATAATTATTTTTTATAGAAAACTATACTGTGCATTTCATATGTTGATTAATGGCTCTGTCAAGCTTCTTGATTCCTGTAATCAAAGATGAAGTGTTGAAAATAAAAGTATTGGAGCGAGTCTGGCTTGCATTCCAGGTTTAAATAAATAGACATGAATCATGACAAGAGGTCACTTTTGGTGTTACTGAATAGCTTTATGCTTTTAATACAGAATGGAGCAATAAACAGCTCACAAAATGCACTACTCAAAGAGAGTGACCCTTAGTAGGATTTTAGGTTTTCATGGCAGTGAGTCTGAAAATGGCTGTCTTCTGGGTTGTTGTGCTGTGTAGTCTTGAAGAAGTTAACCGATGTTTCAGATGTCCTTGCTGCCTCCATCATCAAGGCAAACGTTGGTAAACTTCAACCAGACTACACAGCGCAACAACGCAGAAGACAGACTACGTAATTTGGGCCCAGGGCTGTGCACCGCTTGCTCTTGGGTTATGCCACCTGTATTTGACTATTTTTAAAAGAAATGCTGAGGCCACTCTTTGACATTGGAAAAACACCATGGGACCCCTTAGCTCAACTACAGCCCATGATTTATTCACTTTTATAAAATATATAAAATGACTTGGACCTTGTATATGATTTATTTTGATTAATGATTTAGTAATTGTTTTAATTAAATCAGCCACAATTTAGAACTGTCTTAATGGATGAGTGGGCTGTAGATGCAAGTGATCACACTATTTAAATCCTCCTCAAGCTGCCACTGGTGGGCAGTATTGCCCCGTCTTTCATTGGAACCCAAAAATTCATTACTGTGTTCCTAAAGTCAACAACCAGTGGACCCTACTCAGAACCATTTATTTCAAATCCACAACCTCACTCTGTTCCTTTAAGATCATTGTTAATATTATCCTTTCATGTAAGCATATTCCTTCCAAGTGGTCTCTTCAGGTTTTCGTCAATTCCCCCCCCCCCCCCCCATCATCATCATCATCATCATCGGTTTGATATGCTGAATATTTGGTGAAATCTACAAATTATGGAGCTCATATAATTTTCTCCAGCCTCTTAATTACTGGTACTGCCTTTCTTTTAGGTTATAATTTGCTGTGAAGTTAGTGGGTCATAAAACATTTCTATATATCTAGAGATATTTTGATATTGTAAATGGACAAATGTTTGAATGTTATTTGAGAAATGCAAACCTACCTCTTATAGTTGCATTTGAACTGTGTATGGTGGGCAGGTACCTTCTACGGCCAAAGAGCGTCTCTATGTATCCTTCCTTACGACACCGCGTTACTGTATCCAGCAAGAACTGCTTCACACCTGATGCAGAAATGTTCTTTTTTTTAATTAGTCACAGATGAGTGCTCATCCATCATGAAGCAGGTCAGCAGGCTTATTTTGTCTCTGAACCGTGGCTATGACAGAAATGTTATGGTATTTATTTTATATTTAATTGGATGTTATGTTGATATTGAAGGTTTTGAAATACATTCAGCTCTGGCAGTGAAGCATTCCATTTGTGAAATAGGAGCACCCATGGAGCTGTATCCTCTTTACTCCATATAATAAAGTGTATGAAGGCTGGAAGAAGATATATACAGAGTAATGTGGACTCCACAGCACACGCAGAAACTTCTGACTTAGTCAGAAGTGACCAAATGTCTTACTTGACCACATCACCTATGATCTGATCTTAGGAAAACATTTTGTATTTTACTCTTTTCTCTTGCTTTCTATGACTTGATTGTACAGAATCAGAACATCAGAAATCTTTTTATTTGACTTCGATTTTTGAGTCTGCACTTTATGACTTCTTTATGAGCCAAATGTCATGATCAGTTTAGGGAGGGAAAATGCAAATGTTACATCTAAAATTAATATTGTGATGCAGTGCAAATTGAACAGCCTTAGTGTTATGAAGATGTGAATATGCTGTAGTGGCTTATTCACTATAATATGCAGAAGTTTTTATGTTTTGACCTGAAACCAAGGCAGTTAAGAGATGACCCTACTTTGTCACAGCAAATAATACATCATGCCAGTATGAAAATATACCTGGATATGCATTCCTAAAAGAATCCATGAAGACTGATGCATCCTCCTCTTCCACTTCTAGTTGGTCTCCAAGTGCTTTTGTACCCATTCCATATATCATTCCGTAACATACTTGTTTTGCCCACTGACGTTGTTCAGTTGTTACCTAAAATATAACATGCAGATTATCCAACTAACATGCTGACTCTTTCCAGGTGGACAGAGAGGGCAGTCAGAGTTGTAACTCCCAAACACAGCAGACATGTCAATATGAAAACAAATTATACTACAATAAACATGTAAATGAAGTTAGTCTAATGAAAGAGACCGAATTTATGGTGTCTGAAGAAAGATCATCACGACAATGAGACAAACTTTAATGCTATGCTGTATTCCTTTTTAATGTTATAGAGAGCGTAACTTGTCTATATGTCAGAATTGTTACATAAATTTATGAACCCACATTCAGAATAGTGTACCTACAATTTCACATAGAAGTATTCTCATTATTCCTTTACCTTTAAGGAAAGATTTATTAAATAGCCTAAAACAAACAAACATTCATGATATTGCTTAGTTTGTTACCAAGGAGGTTAACATACAGCAGTTTCATGTCATGAGGTAAATGGTTCAGGTACCACCGGTAGTAAAGAATTTTCTCATGGTTTTATATTTTCACTTCTGGAGAATTCTGCTATTACTAATCACTGTACTGTAGTTAATTTGACACCATATAGCCTCACCAGTTCACACTAAATAAATAAAGCCAGTAAGTACAATTGTGTAATGAAAGAAGGTCCCATTTCTTTACTAGACTTTAACAGACAAAGTATATGTGATATTCAGGTACTGTAACTGACATCACTGCAGTCTAAGAATTCATTAATCATATTTTGTGACAGTGTGAATGTCAATCACTATACGTACATCTGATTCTGAAGTTTGATTCCAGGTGGCAGCAATACTACGAAACACATCACTGCCAGAGTTAAGAATTGAACACAAAATGGAATCCTTTGCCAGATGAGCCAGGAGACGTAACTCCAATTGACAGTAGTCTGCTGACACAAACACCTTACCTGCAATAATAAGATCTATGAAACAGGTTCCATTTTCAAATTCATCTCCTCACCAGTTTAACTAAGGAATGACCATCACAGAGCAAACAACAAATGCAAGTTAATGTATACTTTTACTTTATATAAGTAGGGCAGATTAACACTAACCTGGTGCTTGGGGTCTGTAAGAAATAATGAATTAAAAAATTACAAAACCAATAACTGGAAATTTTGGTAGTTCTTCATTATTTCATGAGTTCTCTACCTGTCACTGTTAGTTTCACCTGAGAACTGGCAAATTTCTTATAAAAATTAAAGCTGCATTTCAAATTACTCAGATCGGTACTGGAACTGCAAATTGTTACCCAAAAAGTGTCAATACAAAGACATGTTTGTAGTATATTTAGATGATATGGTGCTAGAATTGTTATGCTATGCGTGCATTTTGTAACTTGTCTGTGGCTTTCTTCAGTGTGCCAAGTCACAATGGGATAGACCTTAAAATAGGTCAGGACCACTTCTTTCCACATCAGTTTTATTGTAAGATATGCAGACAGAAGTTGCTGTTGCATAACAAACAAATGAATTGCTCAACAAAGTAGCCTCTATAATACTATTGCCATTGCAATTCTTTGATATTAGGAGTAATGCTAAAGAACTGGAATCTTAAGGTACGTTGGTGGTCATAATGAAATCGCCCATTAGTTATATTTATCCATTATTCTGAGGAGCACACTTTGGTCTCTAGATATTTGAAAAGAAAAGGATCAGCATTTATATCTCTGAACCTTATGGTAAAGTAAAAATGGATGAATTTTGGTGGAGGTGGGGCAATAAAATCTCTTGATTTCCTCAGATTAGATAAGAGGAAACTTGATACTTACCTTTTCCTGGCACAAAAGCCAATCTGATATTGATGGATGTAGGAACGCTTGCTTTCATTTTGTCTACTTCAATCTTAAATTCTCTTGGAATGTTCTGGAGATTTGGCTCATGCATGGAGATGCGTCCAGTAGCCGTGTGAATTACTGAGCTGGTGAACATTCGCTCACTAGTCTGTCCAGGAGCCAGCAGTGGGTGTAATGTCTGTAAGTGATGAAGTGATTCGCCACTGATGTTAATCATCTTCAGCAAGAGTTAATCCTATGCACAAAGCTACCAAACATCACAGTACCTTGGCAAGTATAGCATTCAACTTTCGCCACTGTATGATAACTCCTGGCAATGGATGATGAGCCTTAATCTGCATTAGAGCCTCTTTATTGGTGCTGGGTCGTCGGTATTTTGAACTCCGTCTGCTTGTAGCCAGTCCCAGCTCTCTGTATAGCACCTGCAGAAGATGGATTATACTATATTTATATGGAAGTAAATGTCGTATTGCTCTTACATAGTTTTCTTTGTACAAAGTCCATAAAAAGAACATATTATGTCATAATTTATGTTAAAATTGAAGTTCATAATGTTCCTAAACAATGGTTCATCATAAAAAGTATTGGTACATAACAAAATATATTTCTTATTAATTTCTGCAACATTTACTTCAAGCATTCTAGCATTCAGGTGGAAACTAAGGGAATAAAGAAATTCTCACTGACTTAGCTCTCTTAAACTCTTATTCTGTAACTTATTAATACCACTTCATATAATAATATAAATGAATAATCTGACTCTTATCATCTATTCACTGCTTGAAGATTAGTTTCTGCTGCATACATTGCATCTTTATCACTGACATAAGATTCAACACTTTGTCCTTACCTTGCTTACATCAGTAGGTGATGTTAAAGAGAAAGTATGTCCTGCTAATTTGTATGCGTGTTGTTCCAGTAATGTTAACTGTTGTTCCAATATATCACGCAGTCTTTCAGCTTTGTCCTTACTGAATCCAATACCATTTAGCTCCATTTGTGCTAGGCATAGTAATGCTGGCATTTCTACTTCTACGCAAAACAAAACCAATATTAGAGAATGATTCATACACATATACATTGTAATAAATTACAACCTGAGAGCACTCAAGGTTGTAAGAAAAATGGGATAGTTACATAATACATCACAACTTATTCCTTTTACTAATTTGTAAGGATGTTATTTATCCTAAGAGGATTATTATTGGCACTAAAGTGGAATTTGGGATCTCTCCTGTTTTAGTCTTTTTAAAACCTTGTTCCCAGAAGCAAAATGCTTTTGATGGAGGGTCATTGCTGAAAGGTCTGCCTATATAAAATAACAGAAAAATGCAGACACATCATCATGATTGGTTTTGTATTTGACTCTGTTTACTGAAATTAACACATTAATTAATTAATATAATAATTCTTTACAAACAAACTGGCAGCTGGTGCATCTAGTCTTGGTAAAGCCCAGCTGAATTAGGTGAAAGTCACTGTTCTCAGTCTTTGTACAGAAAGGAAACTTGACATTTATCTCATGTGAAGAATCACAAAGTTCATGTTACAGATTACTTGCTATATTTGTGATTAGAATAATGTTACTGTTTTACACAACTGGGTAGTATGTTTCTAAATTTGCAGACTGAGAATGACCCTAAGAATGTGAAACAAATGCCATTAAATTACTCTGAAAATAATTTGGTTTTGTCTTTCTACCATTCTCCACAAATCTCTAGGAATCTGCAGTTGTAACCTGAAAACATGTATACTTTAATCTTGTGTGGAATATCTGAAATGTTGTTCTAAGAAAATACCTAAAAAAATTAGATTTTAAGCTGCATAAGCCCGTTAAGTATGAATGTTTTAATGATTGATTAAATTATTAAAACATCACAATAAAGTGTTTGTACTTATGTCACAATCTAGTTACAGATTCAAGGTGACACCAATCACAAGAGAAAAAATAAATCAAGAAGTAAAGGAAAGATGCATGTATTCTTTCCCTTTCAGCGTTGTTCAACATACATAGTAGGTGGAAAAAGCAAGTGCAGCAAGGTTTACAGCTGTGCAACGCTTACATGCATGGTATGATTTGCAAAGGAAGTAATTTTACAGAAAACTGAATGTGAACTTTAAAATTCTGTCTTCTATTTAATACATTATGCACTGAATGTAATAAGAAAATGGCATGCAAAACAATGGCATTATATGGAAAATACCCTGTAATAAAAAACTGAATAATGATTTTATTAATCTGAACAGAGGATAGGACATAGCATACTAATGTGATAATGTACGAATAAGAAATTCCACTAATATCAAGCTGTATACATAAAAATAGAAGGAAAGAGAAGAGAAACTTAAAAAATGAGAAATTAAGTGACTCTATGATGGAATAATTGGTGAAAAATATACTATAAAAGCTGCCTGTTTTTCACCCACTTTTTCTTGAAGTGAACTGCAATGAATAATAAAATTATTTATTTTGGCAGCTTTATGGTATATATTCCAGTTGGCTAGAGGTCTAGTATTTACTGGTTTCTTGCTCCATAGTGATTGTTTGATGCACTTAATGGTTACCAAGCAATGGACATGGATAATTTTTTGCAATATAAAAACTACAGTCATACAGCATTCAGATAAAAATACAAGAATGGATATCACTGAACAAAAAGATTTTATATATAAGACTGAATTAGAATATTCACTGCTGGGAGTTTATGTACCAAAGTTTGATATGACATTCACACTAATTTAGTGATTACAACCATATTAATAAAATAATTATTAATATATTGTCAAGATATACCAGTGTTTTCTGATTACACCTTCACCCATACCAAGTAAATTATTCACCCTGACCTCTTCTCCACCTTTCCTCAGTATGTGTTGGTCTTCTGGGTGGTAATTCCATGTAGAATTACAGATACCAGCATGTCAGAGGAACATACTGTTCTCATCTTCAGGGTTGATTGTTTCTCTGAAGTGTTGGTATTTACTTGCAAGTTCACACAGTATTACTACCCAGAAGATCAACATCGACATCCTCATCAGCATGAGAACCTCAAGTTTGGTGCCACCAGATCTCGGTTTGTAAATTAAATTCTAAATTTGTGAATTGTACCTGCATAGATTCTGTCCAGTTTCTTCTGTTCCAAACTGAGACACTGAGCTTCAACAAGTTGCCATGTGAGAACTGCTTCAACACAAGCTCTTAGGCTTCCTAATGTTGTACTCGTCCAGTCTAAAGCAGGGCTACCAACACCCCAACCACTTCCTACTAGATGTACTAAATTGCTAGCAATACTGCCACAATATTTTAATACCTGGAAAAAAAGGGCTCAACATCATGCAACTTAAACACATTGTATATTGCTGTATATATGACAAAGAAGACTTCCAATTAGGCATTTAATAAAAATGTGGCCAGCTTGAAGCCCAAACAAGATATAGAAAATGTGAAAAAAGTTACTATAGTGTCTTGGCTGCACAGCCATAAGAACAGAGTGTTACAGACTTACAAAATATTTCTTTGCATAAGGTTTCTCTATTGAAATTGTGTTTTCATTCATATGTGTGTGTGTGACTAAGTACTGCACACACTACACAACGCAACAACCCAGAAGACAGAAATCTTCATACTCACCGCTGTGAAAACCTCAAATCTTACTGCTGTGTTGCAAGGAAATGAATATAGCTTGAGCATAAGTAATAACAACCCATTTATGGCACAGACATTGTTTACCTTACTTCACCAAAATACATATGAGTTTACAATTCTAGCATCATGTTTCCCTTACCATAGCATGAAGGTTCTTTTCTCTACTCTCTGGTTCCAGCAACCAATCAGCAACTTTGGGGTCATGACCCATAGTAAGGTCCACCATTATACCACAACATTGAACTAGGGCTTTCAGGTGTTCCTTGAGGTCAAATGCACAAACGGGATGTTTTCTAGCCAGCAGATCTTGAATTAAATCCAGCTTGCACTGTAAGCCTACACAATTCTTGTCACCTGCTTAAACATATTTATATAATTAAAACTTTTATCATTTATATTTATTGAAGAGAACCAATGCTCCGTTTAGTCTGATTATGAGTTAATCGTAACCAAAGTAATTAAAATTCTGGGTATAAATTAAGGCATGTAATTGATTTTAGACATTTAAAAAAATATTGTGCTCTTATGAGGCACTTCACTGATAAAACATCTTTACCCACACTGCCATCAGAATGAAATGGCAATAAAATAATTTCTTTGTTCCTTTTTTCTATATTGTAAGATTTAAAAATTAGGAAGAAAAGGAGAAAATTTCTGCAAGTAAATATAAAGATAATTCTTATGTCTTACATTTAGTGACTTTTTCAAAAATATTTCAAGATTTATGTTCTAATAGTATGCAGTACTAAACATGAACATTATTTTTATGAAAACTATATTAATTTTTTAATTTTCCCTGTTCAACATGGATTACGTCACTGAGATAGGCTTGAGGCTTTTGCCATTGTTTAACTGAGATGCTGGGACAAGTTCAGTTGTTATTCAAACTTCATGGTAAATGCAGGTAGCAGTTAGAGGTTGTAAGGTAACATTCTGAGAGAACATGAATAGCAGAGAAAACTTTGTTTATCAGTTAAGAGTCTAATTTTTCTACTTAATCATAACAAATAAAACTCAACAGTATTTAAACAAGAGCACTGACACTTCTCTTCAAGTCCTGCATACAATGACAAACCTAACTCAGCAGCATAAACCATGGTAAGAGACAGAGTCCTTGCTTTCACCACCAGAAATATTTGGTGGATGAACTCCTCCAAGTAGATTACACTTGAGGGTACCATGTGCTAAGAGGCATACCTTGTTTTAAACTGATGTAGAACACATCGTTCCCACCAAAGCAGACAGCAATTCCTGACACATTTCTGTCCCCATAATGCAGTGTCCTTTCATGTGAGGTGCTTGGAGGTTTCTTCTTCTTGTAGCCAATGATCCTGGCCCCTATTCTTGTATTATTTGTGCTTCTTGGTGAGGTGGGTTGACTGAAGCGTTCACAAGCAACAGCTATGGCCATATTGGACATACCCATGCAGGTCAGTTCAGATTGGAAAGCAGTCCATATTCTCTCATGTCCACAAACATCAACAATATTAATGGAATCCCATCCACTGTAAACAGTGCAATATAAAAATTGTTTGGTAATTAGTTTACATGATTTGTATCATCAGTGTAAGCGAGGCAACACGCGGAATTATCCTACACAAAAAGGAAAAGGACATGTGACAGTTTCAAGATAATACTTACATTGCTTTCCTTGGACTGACTCTGTTCTTGGTATGTTTTGATATTGGCCTAATAGTTGTACTAAGCTGCTGACGAGAATGTGTTGGACTTTTTGACATACTTCTTATATCTCTTTCTGACATCTTCCATCTTACTTTATCCAGGTTGTCACACCCCCTGCAAACATACAATATCATCTCAAGAGTTTGAAAAGTCAGAAGTAAAATATGTTTAATGATCTTGTATCATTTGTACTTATCAAGTGAGAAATGACATAATGATCATGAATGGTGATTTGGAAAGTGTTTAGGAGGAAATGGTACTGGTCTATTTCAAGGTACTAACCAGCATTTGTGTATTAGTCTAGGGTGGCTGAGGAAAAATTTGAGAAATCTCAGTGAGGTTGGCTGATCTCCTGACCAAGATTCAAACCAGGGGTCTCCCAAATATTAACAAAAGTAATAATAATGATGTTCAGTAACTTGTAATAAATACTGACTATGCTTGTTCATATATCACTCATTTTATCTTGACATTCCAATTCCGAACAAGGAGGAGGGAAGTGTATAAGGAATATATCTTAGTGTACAGCTAGCTGTGCTGGAACAGTAATACCATTACAGAGTTATGGGAGAGAAGAGTTTTGTTACTGCAATGAGTAATGAGGAGTTCCTGTCAGAATTCATAAAGCTTACTTTTCTGTTGCACAACTTCCAGTCCTACAAGTCTTGTTAATCTTATATTTAGGAAACGAGTTTATAATCCAACCATAAAATACAATTTAGTCTATGAGTTAATGGGCCAAGCTTCTGCATAGATGGTCACAGTATTAAATCCTACTTATCTGAATTTTTTATTGGTTGCAATTATAAATGTTACCAAATGGTGGTGGTGGTGGTAGGTTTTTGTTTTTGAGAAAAGTTGTTAAGTGCAGATTCAATCTACATTAAATTTTTCACATTAACCTCAAATTCTTGCATTGACATAAAGAAATCAAATCAGTTACATACCTTTTTCTTCCACTGTCATCACCTTGTGATGATGTAATCAAATCATCTGCTTCTTCTGCATCTGAATTGCTGTCACTACTTAACTGCAACATTTTATTTGCCTTTGTCCTCCAAAATGTTGGACTACTGACTGATGAAGAATTTGACCCTTTTATAACTGGGGTCTCTGTTCTGTCTGTGAAGTCTTTCTGTACATGGCTAGATGGAGATAAGTTCATATTCACTTCTGGAAAGCCCATCTTCATATTGCTTGGTCTTTGTAGATGGCATTGTTGGCTGCAATCTTGCAAAATCTCTTCAGGATGCAACTTTTTATTAATAATGCTGCTTTTGTTTTCCAAAACTTCTAGAGATGCAATGGAAATTGCTGAAAATGTTCTGGGGCAGTCTTCATTATGTTCATCTTTTAATGAACCTTGTGTGTTCTTCTTTTCAGTGACTTTCTACAAACAATAGATAAAATATAATTAAACTGTGTTATTTGTAATAATGGTTTTAATTACTGTAGTATGAGAAATTCTTCTTTGCCACAATATGCTTAGCTTTGCAATAAAATAACATGTCAGTATAACCCAAATTTGAATAACCTGCCAGTAAAGAAACTAAGAGACTAAAACTGAACACAAAAACCTCTTGAGTTTTTGTGGGATTTTTTTTATTTTTTTGAACCCTTCTTTCACTTTCATATTAAATTAAGTAATCCCTGCTTTGGTGAAATAGGTTATTACTATTTCACATTAATTTACAAGTTATATTATACTGGCTGATTTACTGAATCAAGGTCATGCCTTAGCACGGTACATACCTAGTATTCATGAACTGGCTACAAATCTAAACATCTATTTCTAATTCACTCACTTTAAACCAAGCAGTATTCAGCCTTAGCTGTTGCTATTGAAAATTACTGTTGCATATTCATGAAATGAAATGTTTCTTTATAGTAGTTTGTGAAATATTGTTTCTCATTATGACTCATTGTAATTTTAAAAAGGCCAGCAAAGCAAGTGTCAGGTACCCTTAAAAACCCAGAAATTTGGTTTCTCAATGTGTATCTGTTCAAACTGCAATGTAGTAGCTCTGTTTCTCTCGAGGCATCCACCCTTCTTATGTGAAGACTGGCATACAAGAATTAAGGTGTGAACGTATTCATTCAGATTTCATTATTGAAAGTGTTGTACAAACCTCAATGGATTTTCCACGTGAATTTCTCTTTTCTTTATCTATGGCAGCTGCCATAAGTCTTGGAGATCTTCTTCTGCCACATCCAATCATCTCTGTCTTACTAGATGATTGTCCCTCACTTCCCCTATTGTCAAAATGAAGCTCTTGGTGTCTAAGATTATTATGAATATCAGCATCTTTTACTGATAAATTACATCCAGCATTACTGCTTACATTTTGTTTGCTATGAGCTATTTCCCTCTTTATTTCCTTATACTCAGGGTTTTCTTCCCAGCATGTACTGAAAGCAGCTTCAAAAAGTGAGTTGCTAATAACAAAAGGAGACTGATCAACTTTACTTCCTGCTTTTGTCATAATTCTACATCTTTGACTGGATGAAGCACTATCTGCTGATATCACCTCATTTTCAGTCTCTGGCTTATTAGATTTCTGTGTAATGTTGAACACACTTGGAGGAACGAGTGCATGTTTTTGTAACAGATTGGTTTTACTTGTACTAATGCTAACTTCCTGTGCTCCCAAGTCATGTTGAAGTTCACCATCCCTTTTCGTTTTTGAATTTTCAGTATCCAAATCCCAGTATGTGTCAAAGGCTGTTCTGAGGAAGGATTCTGTAATGTGATCAACTTCTGCATTTGGTTTCTCTCTTACCATCTGCTTTTCAGTGTAAATATTTTGTTCAGGCACATGAATTGCTCCCTGGCTTTCAGTTGGAAAGTGTTCATTTTCATCAGGACACTGTCCCTCTGGTGGAAAATTTTTATTAGCTTCAGATGTACTCGTATTCTTTGTATTAAGCCAGTGCTCTGCATTAAAACTTTCATTCAGAACTGAAAATACCATTTCTGCACAGTTCGTTTCATGTTCGTCAGCTACAAATTTATATTCACTGGAAATTTTTTTCCTTTTCCTATTAATGAATTCATGTTCAGAATAACTGTAATCACTAGATGTAGATATTTTTCGTTTTTTTCTCAGAGTTTCTTTTGAAGGTCTATTACTTTTATGGAAGTCTTCTTGTAATTTTTCATTAAAATGATAGGTAACTGGTGACACCAAACCCTTTTTTGTTTTGAAATCGGATTTAATATGTGATACAGCAGTCTGTTCATTAAGAGAATGAAAATCTATTTCCTCAGAATAAACCCTATGAGGGCCTGAAACTTCAGTATCTGTTGATAAATGAAGGATTATTCCTTTTCTTCCTATTGAGTCTCTGACAATATTTGAAGCTGCAGAGAATTCCAAATCTTCAACTTCTGGATGATATTCTGAAGAATTAGTAGTTTTGTTTAATATTTGCCCCTTCATAACTTCCCGAGCAGACATGAAACCTTTTGATAAGCTGTGTAATTGTTTTACTTTCTTAAATGGAGAGTCTTCTTCTTCAACTTTATGGCATTCCATTCCACTTTTAACACATCCATCCTTACTGAAAATGATGCCACTGCTACACATTGAAGATAAGCACTGATCATTTATGCTTTGTGGTGCCTGTTGGATTTGGTTAGAAAATGACACTTGATTACAGTCTTGTGCTTGATTCATATAGTCTCCTTCTGTTGTTGTTTGATGTTCACAGTAGCATACATCCAACAAGTTGTTAAGTTGTGTGTCCATCACGAGACTGTCCCCAAACAAACTTGGACTTCGGATGTCACCTTCAACATCAAGGGCAATCTTTCCTCCTGATACAGGTGATGAGAAGAAATCTGAACTCCTTCTCTTGTTATCTGCCCTTGTTAGGGTAACTTTATCTTTTTCTACCAACTTTTCAAACACAGGACCTAATGATGGGTTAATATTCTGTTTAAGTATCATCTGATCAACATTAACAGCATCTTTTTCTAAGAGTTCATTCCCTTGATCATCTGATAAACAAACATTGGTACCATGTACATTTGTAAATTGTTCATTATTTTTATTCACTGTATTATCGGTTATTTTAAAGGAAGATACAAAAGGCCTTAGACATAACTCTCTATTGTTGACTACATTTGAAATAATGGCTACTTTTTCACTTACATTTTCTGGAGATGATTCATTCCTAACCTCTGACTTATTATTTTGTTTAAACTGTTGAGTTTGTTCATGCAGCTTACTTTCTGATATTTCAAGCAGGGAACCAAAATAATCTATACTCTGATTTACTTCACTGGAAGACTTATTATTCTCTGAATGAGTACCAGGCAGATCATCCGATGTTTCATGGAGCATGGGTGAGAATCTCCTTTCTTCTGATGGTGAACAATCAACCCTTTTGGAATGAGTGTTGTCTATTTTATTACATTGGAACTGCTCTGTAAAGATAGGTACAGCTTTATGTGGTTTACTTGCATTGATGTCAGATATCTTACACGATATATTTTTTTGGGAATTACCAGTGTTTATCTTAGCAGACGTATTCTGGGAAATTCTCCAAGAAATCATTTTAGAATTCATGGCTTTGCCTAACTTAGAACGAAGCTTTTGACTTATATGCCTTTGTGAAGACTTGTCCTGACTGCTGTTTAATGATGGTGAAGATGAAACATAATCCTCATCGCTTACTTCTGACAACAGACATTTAGAATCTGTTTTTCCAATTCCATTGTTTAAATCTGGAATTTTATTTCTTGGCAGTGAATTCTTCCTTTTATGTTTTGCAGGTCTCTTATTTGTTTCAGAAAGAGATGTTTTTGACTGAAGTTGTTCTTCTCGCAATAATGAATGTGCCTGAAAGTGACATGAAATGGATGAACAGTTGGCTGTTTGTTCAGAATGCTTGGAAGTTTTATCATGAAGTAGAGATTGTTCTTGTGAGCTCTGCATACTTTGTTCTGATAGAGATTGGTTGTCATGACCTGATGTATCACTTTTTTCATCAACCCATTTAGCAGTAGATAAGCCCAATTCTTTCTGAAGAAAGGAACGGGCATCAGATATTAACAAGGATGCAGCCTCCCTTTCAGTTAGTCCTTGATGTCCTGTAATCCACACATTTCTTAACTTTTTGCGCTGGTTTGTGTCAAAAGATGTTTCCCCATCCAATTCTTTGCAACTGCAACAGAAAAAAAGTCACATTTCATACACTATTAGCCTCTCTCTGTTGAGAATCATCCATCAGGGATCAAACCCCGGTTGTCCAGTCCGTAACCAGTCGCTATACTGACTGAGCTACGCCTTTAAAGTAGTACCTTGTTATATTTTTCAGCACAAGATAGTTAAAACTCATAAGAATAACTTTCAAGAAAATAAACAGATGATTGTAATCTGTACTGAAAAACAAAATACTGACCTCTGGAAGGGCACAGCTTTATGGAGAGCATTTTCCACAGCACACACATCTGCAACTGCAAGATCAGCAAGTGTACAGATGCCTGCATCAAACAAAGCTCGTGCCCTCAGTCCATTCAACCCATCAAGCCTCATCAGGTCACACAGTTCACGCTGAACACCAAATTGGAGGCGATCTTGGAATTGTGACACTAGGAGTTCCACACTAGACCATCCAAGACGTCGGCAAAATGCTGTTACCATACCTACATGATGCAGTTCAAAACAGTGTCATTATATTGAAACAGACATCAGACTAAAGCAGTGTCAATTTTTATTAATGTACATTTTTTGAAATTTTATATTTTAAGATTATGAGGACTCTCAAAAAGAAAAAAAACCTAACACTGAGTGAAGTCTGTCCAACATAACAGCCATTCAAGAAATCATCCAACCTAACAAACACCATATTCAAGGATGAAAGCTAAAATGAGAGACTATCACACTGATTTTATTCAATGGTCAAAGACATAATATTACTCACCAAGCTCTATGAAGTATGTGGTGTTCGAAGCAAAATGGTGGTGGACAAGTGTCCAGATCACAAAGGAACTGAAGTTAGCAATATATTACTCAATTAAGTGAAAGACTGTGGTAAAATAAAATTTCAGGGAATTTGAATATCAACTTCATGTTGGTAAATTAAGACAATGAACTAAGAAATACAGATAAACATTATAATATATAGTGCAATAAAGTTTGTATATATTTATTTTATTGTCAAAATTAATATAGTTACTACCTGCAAAAGTAGCGGCAGACTGCTGTAGAGACTGTAACATGCCTCTTGAGCAACCAAACTTCTTTGCAACAGCAGGCAAAGGAACTTCATTAACTAGGTCATGTAATGCAAGGGCTGTATAAAATCGACGATGAACGGACATCTTTTGTAACTGAAAAACAAAAACCACACTTCAGTAAGAAAATAGTAGTCTGTTATGGAAATGAAGCAGGAATGAATGTGAGGATAAGAAGCTAGGAGCATGCAAAAACAAGAACACAATGTAGCCTTATCATATGATTAGCTGTGTCTTCTATACCGAAATTATGCGTCTGATTGCCCAATAAAACTTCATTGCATTTAGTCATTTGAGGTTTTATACAGTCATGCATCATGCTGAACAAGCACGGATCCTGAAAAATATTATTTTCCTGATACTTCATGAAAAATATTTCATTGTCTCATGATTCATGTCAATTTTGAGATGGAAGAATTGAATAAAACAGACAGTACCAAAAACTGACAATAATGTTGGATCCAAGGATCTTCTGCATGCAAGTTACATTGTGTACCAGTCACTACCTCCAAAACCCAACATGTTCTTGTTCCAAAACAAAGAATGTAAAGAAGTTCTGAAAAAAAGACATAAATGTAATGCATATTTGCAACTTTTCAAAGTATTGTACAAGCTTCTAAACTAAGATGAATTATGAGAAAAAAGAATAGTGCACTTCTCTAACAGAAAACATTTACCTGTTTCGATGTACTGAGGGAAAGAGTACCACGCATAGCTCTTGCCATGAAACGTTCATCAATTCCCACTAACTCTCCAACCCTTCGCATAGCTGGTGATAGTTGTTCCCATAGATTTAATACCTGCAAACAAGGTACTTTATTAACATAATCCCTGACTTCATCATTGTAAGTCATACATAGATAATTATTGGAGCATTGAAACACTGATAATCAAATTATGATATATTTAAAGAATTACATTTGAATGCATTCAACTCCTCAGTCTCTACAGTATTTCATCCTCTTGACCAGATGTCACAGTCCAGTTGCTAGCACTCACGCTTCATATCTGGGAAGGCACAGACTAAAATCTTGGACCAGAGACTGACTACCCTGGGTTTCCAAATGTTCCTCAGTGGTAGTAAAATGTGGACAGTGAAGGGGAAAGACAAATCCAGAAATTCTGGATGTTCTAAACCCTAAGTGGCATTATCCAGAAGTTTGGACTACAGAAACAAATGGATGCACCACACTGATAGAATTCACAAATGCAGACTCCCCAGATTAAGGACAAAGTACAGACCAAATAAACAAGAAATCAGACATTGCCCTAAGGTTGAAAGGCATTAAAAAACAGCTAATCTCCTGGTAGTTTCAGAATAATGATGAAAATGTGCTATCATTGTTATAGTTAAATTGTATTAGCCTTAATTTGAAGGGGGGGGGGGGGGAAGGAAAGCAAATAGAACAACTCTTAGCATCATAATGGATTATTCACATGTCTTCTGATTTATCTGTTCAATTATCTAACCCTCATTATCATGCAAATAAACAAATATGACTCACGTGTAACCAGTCCAAGTTTCCCCATTGAGAGCAAACACTGTATGGTGTTACCTAGAACAGTACATGGAAAAATAGTTTACATTGTGCGTGTTCTACACAAATTACAACACTTGATTTTTGATTATTAGCCCATCCCAGAAGAAGGAGAGTGATGTTACATTACTGGAAATGGAGGGTATAGATCATAATTTTTCTGTGTCAGCTTCCATCATTTGATTCTTATACCATTTATTTCCAAGTTAAGTATGCTAGTCTGGGTTAGGTTAGATACATCCCTTGTCACCACAGTATGGTATAGTCCACCATTTATAAAAGAATAAAGCCTCCAGATAGTGAGGGTTCATCACTGGGCCATTTGCTGAACCAGAGCACATCTTCAGAGCCTAGTAGGATCCATTTTAATATTATATAAATACTCTGATAAATTATATTAGATTTGTGTAAATTCTCACATCTGTAATGAATATAATACCTCATATATTATATGAAGCTCAGTGTCCAGCACCAAACACTGACGAGCCCTCTGTAGCTCATCAAAAAGAAGAAGACCCTCATCTGGAGGAAGAGATGCAGCAAGACAGGCAAGACCTAAGGGTGTAGGCACATACTTGTGCCCTACTCTCTCTTCCTCTTCCTGAAGCCGAATAAGCTCATTGGCCTCTAGGAACTTAACGCAGGCTGATATAGGGTTTCGTAGATCAGATTTTGTTGCAGCAAGTAGTGTGCAATTTGTGTACTGAGTCACCTGCTGGGGAGTGCATGCCACACCACTTGCAATCACCTGGAACACGGTAAGTAATGCTAACCTGAGTAGGTTGCCTCTTGTATCTGAATAATTGGAGTTATACGACTGTAATGTTGCCACAGTGGAAATAAAACTTTTTTACCTTGCAAATTACAACTGTCACTTTGTTTATGGGTTATATTTAACTGTGTCATTAGTAGGATCACTCAAAACAGTGTTAGCACAATGCAAAATTAAAGTTTCATTAACAATAAAGATAACGTAAGATTTCTGTTACTGAATATGGTCTGTCTGTCTTTTGTTATGCTCTATTATTTTAGAGCTGTTTGAACCCAATAATTTGAGCATGCATGAATGAAGTTGATGACGACTTACAAAAATGTGCTGTTATACATGTACCATTACTGTTGTATAATTTTCACATACTATTTATTTTGATTTTCTAGCATTATCCATCATAGTTTATGATTAAATACATGCTTCAGAGTGGTAGCTTTGCCTTATCCCAAGCATGAAGTAACTTTAAAAAAGGAATTACATGAACAGTGATGAAGAAACCTGAAAGTAATGGAAAGTTATCTGTAATCTGATAATATGTACCTCTAATATAGCCCTCTTTAGGCTGGCTGCCAGTTCACCATGCCCAAGGCAACTCTCAATTGGTTTCAATTCTGCCCCAACCAGTTTTTCTCCCATATGTCTCTCTCCTTTGTTACAAATAAGAAAGCTCTCGCCTGCAGTATCTCGACCCATACGGCCTGCACGACCGATCATTTGCCTGTATGTTTGAGAATCCAGAGATTTCCCATGGAATACAGGTGAACGTACAATGACACGGCGAGCAGGAAGGTTAACGCCTGAACTTAAAGTTGAAGTAGCTACCAGCACTCTCAGAGCTCCTGAACGAAAATAACCCTCCAGAATGTCACGCTCATCAAGTGTCAAACCTGTTGAAATATTATGATATAAACAGTCACATATTGTTTAAAACCAATTACAAGTTATTAAAATAAACTTTAAACCTCAGCAGCATCAACAAATTGGCCTCCTACACTTCCCATGCTGAAAGATTCTGCACAATTTTTCTCTGCCACACTTCCCAACAGAACATCTCCATCTGCATTCTGTTGGTGGTCTTGGGTTCAAATATCAGACCATATTTACTACCAGCAATGAGGTTCTTAGACATATTTGAAATTGAAAGTGATAAAACTGTGATTATTAGCTTCATCCTACCTATATGTCCAGCTGTCTGCATGTAACAACTCAAGAACAGCTGAATTAATTTTCAATTGAATAAAAATTTTCTTGGATATTATCCATCGTCTAGTAAATATAAAACGTAAAACGACGTTTCGGAGATGGGACTCTATCTCCGTCTTCAGGTTCCTACACAGTTGGGCCCACCAGATAGAGCTAATCCCTATCCCTTGGTTCAGAGATAGGGATTAGCTCTATCTAGTGGGCCCAACTGTGTAGGAACCTGAAGACGGAGATAGAGTCCCATCTCCGAAACGTCGTTTTACGTTTTATATTTACTAGACGATGGATAATATCAAAGAAAATTTTTATTCAATTGACTCTTCACCATCGTCAAGAAGTTTTAGATTTGAATGAATTTTCATTAAATTTCCTCTCAAATTCCTACATGATTCATCACATGCTTATGCTTGGTGGTTAAGACTATGTCTAGAAACTAGTTTGTATACTTGGATGGCTGATAAGCCATACTCTAGTACACAAAACTTACCTGCATGATGAAATGCTACACCAAATGCCACAGTGCACCTAAGTACTTTATCCAGTCCAACTGGGCATGTATGCAATTGTTCCAAAGCCTCAGCTATAGCATTTGAGTCCAATTGTTCACGAAGCTGCTGACCTAATTCACTCCCTGATAAACCTGATATCACAAAATGAATCTTCAATTAGACTGCAATGAAACCATTCATGTTACAAAACATGATGAACTTCACTTTAAGGAATATGTGATGAAGTACTGATCATATACAGTATCCCAGAAATTTATTCAGAATGTGTTCTCATTTAACAAAATATTATTAGTGCATGGAAATTCTAAATGTCACT
This sequence comes from Zootermopsis nevadensis, assembly GCF_977971745.1. Classification (NCBI taxonomy): domain Eukaryota; kingdom Metazoa; phylum Arthropoda; class Insecta; order Blattodea; family Termopsidae; genus Zootermopsis; species Zootermopsis nevadensis. The sequence continues at coordinate 2,012,765 of NW_028259136.1, forward strand.
GTGTATTTGGGCATTGTTATAGAACTTACCAATGGTCCTGAACACTTTTGCAATATGCTGTGAAAGTTTCTCACACCACTGCTTAGTAGCACAGAATACCAGCACTGAGTGACCATTAATCAAGGTTTCCAGGCATAACTGCACTACATGATCTGGGTCATCCTACAGGTAGAAAAAGTTGTTATTCATGAGAACACAGTAAAGAAAAGTAGCAGTCGGAGAGAGCTCTTTCCCTTCTCCATTCAATCTGTGAAACATCTGTAGCAAAGTTTATCAGGCCTAAATTGTTGGACTTCGGGAAATTACTTTTACAGAGGTTTAAACTCATATAAAATTTGCCAGGCAATGGACTTCTCTCTGTTATATGGAGGTCTCTGAGAGGGACTTGTAAGTTTTGATCTAAGTTCAAATGCAGGATAATTTGTCTATTAGTAATCTGTGTGGAATATTTGAAGAAAATTTAAAATTACACTTAATACTTTCTTAAGCATCAGTACTATCTTAACCCATTCAGTGGTAAAATACTGTTGAATATTGAACTGGACAAATAATGTAGTAGTTTTCATTTCATAACAAGATAATGATAAAACTGTTTACAATGATCTCACCTGTATATGTTTGGAAGACTGCATATCATATAGCTTCTTCAGTTGGTTGTCATATACAGTAGGACCAACTTTCAAGAATTCTTTCAGAGGAACTGGTCGAAAGTCTGTTCGATAGAGATCGGCACCCAGCCACTTGGCTAAGAGTGCCAAGTTGGGGATAGTAGCCGACATGCCCACAACCTGAATATTCACACTGTCCTCCCTTGAACAATTGATGAGAAATTAAGTGCATTCACTTGGAATAAATCAAAGTAACCATTAAAAGACAGACTCTGATACTAAATTGTAACACTGAGTCATGATAATGGAATTTGTGAGACAATAACAAATAAAAGAACTTTACAAAAGGGTTTCAACTGTTCTGAAGTGTAGTTTTCAAATTATGATTTTACAAATATTAATTTCTGAAGCAAGCAGGGCTAGACTGTATATGCAGTATGTGTATATTTTATTACTGTGGTGCTGCAGATAACACATGTATTGTTAACTTCTTACTGTCTAAACACAATTATGTATATGTACTGTTTCGCTCCTTTTCACTGTTGAACATTACATACAAACTTTGTTATATTCTGTCTTTGACATGAACTAAAAACTGGTGAAAATGTGTTCAAGATCTTCATAAACAAACCATACTGTCACGCCTTGCCGTTCTGCACAGAAAAGAAACAACAGATATGAAGAAACTCACGTGGTGCACATGTAGAGTATCTTGGTGAGAAGCAGTTCTAGCAGGTAACCTCGAAAAGGATCACTCAAGAGATGCAATTCATCAACAACCACAGTACCAACTTTATGAAGAGACCTTTCTTCCAGTAACCTATACACCAATCAGTCAACCACTAAAATGTAAACATTGTTCTAACCAACACCAAACATACAAAACTTTAGCAAAATAAAACCTGTCAAAAATTGAAACTGGAGTAAACAGAAGGTGTACAGAAATATTGTTTGATTCTGAAAATAAATACTGAAAATGAATGTAGAATGATTTTCAATGAACAGAAAATGTCTATTATTTGAATATTTATTGCTTTCTGTACATATAATCTTGTTCCTTATTGATCTTCCCTAAGAAAAGGAACATTACTGTTGTAAATGAAAAAGAACCACATGATGGTAAAAAATAAAATAATACATAGAATATTTTAATAGATTACTGCAAAAAGTAAAATACAGTTAAATATATTAATATAACGTGTACACAATGTACAGATTTCTGACTTGTAATTTGGAGCAATGTTTTTCAAATACAATTACCTGTATCATATGGAGATCTGTATGAGATTCTTTAGTGTTTCATATTGCGCTACAGCAGGTTTTACATGCATGCACATCAGGAAACAGCAAAGATGAATTAGACTTTATTGTCACTACTAATGAAATTCCTCAGAAGAATGGAAACCTTTTACAAATTACCCAGTTCTTTTCTTGGTATATGAACAAAGCAGACTATCTTTGTGCAAGGGGTTCAACTGAGTAGGAATCTTTCTTCCCTGTTACCTGTTGATAGAAACAGACCCAGTTTTGCAAATGCTACATTCAAAAATGTTGACAGTGGACAATGTCCAGAACAGTCATTTTATTTATAACACTTACTTCAAATTAAACCCATCTGCTGTAGCTCTAGTGAATACTGCCAGTCCCAAGTGATCATGTGGCTGTGTGCATGACACACAAACAGTCAACCTCGAACTGTGCAACAGAATGGGCGTGTCAGAGGAAGTGGAAACAATGTGACATCTTTAAATGCTGATGATGTTCCACATGCAGAATCCCTCCAAATAGAACCAACAAGCTGCCATTTAGCTGCTTGATACTGAGGGCTGTGAACCAGTTGAATTTCATGGGAGAATTTGTGATGTGTACTACCATCAAGAGAATGTGTTCCATCATGTCCACAGCAACACCCATCTCCATGTGGTCCACATTGTCCAGCACACACTGCTCTTCATACTCCAGAAGGTGCTGGACCATCTGCCTATGGCAGCTTCGAACTGTCAGCATGTGACTTCCATGTGTTTGGCCCCCTCAAGATAACACTAATTGTCTTACATTTGGATCAAACAAAAATGTCAAAGCCACAGCAGTACAGTAGTTCCAGCAGCAACCCAGGGAGTAATTTTGTGAAGAGGATCCATCAGTTGGTGTGTCAGTGGTACAGTGGAATGCCTACATAAAGCCCAGGTGGGTAATTTTAATGGCTTCTACGCCTTTGCCCTGAACAATCCCCAAATGGGTTTCCTTTGATCAAGCCTCACACATTTATAATTACTGGGTTTCTGGACATCATCCATCATCTAGTATTCTGGGATGAAGAAAAAACATTGGAAACTGGATCTATTTGTGTGCAGGTATAGGTACTTCCCACATTTTCACCTCAGGATGGAAACATTCAGTTTCCAAAATGTTGTGTTATGTTCAGAATGATAGATGAACAATATGACAGTAAATCTCCTAAAGAAGTTGGATAAAACATACTTACTTGTTTATAAGACTGTTAGCCTTCTCAATGGTACAGATGGCAATGTCAACACTTTTGAAACCACCAGGCAGACTATGACTTCCCATTAACCCTTCCACTCGCACCCCACTTCTGGACAGCAAGTCCTATGTAAAACATGCACCAATAACCTTCAGTCTGTCTGGTACAACCATTGAACAAATGATACTGCTTCCTGATATGTGACCATTATATAAAATCCCTCTTGTAAGGAGAGTACCAGCTTTATTGTTTTATATGAATTATATCCTTGACCTCCTGACTTTGTTAATCCTTTGAAAGTTAATCACATCTGTTGAAACTTTTACATGGTATTAGTAGGTAGAAGATAAATGAAAAATCATAGGATTTGAGATTTTCATGGCAGTGAGTCTGAAGATGGCTGTTTTCTGGGTTGTTGCTCTGTGTAGTCTGGTAGAAGTTCACCGACGTTCCAGATGTCCTTGCTGCCTCCATACTCATCGCCCTGATTATGGAGGCAGTAAGCACCTCTAATACATTGGCCAGAATCTGTGAAAGTGCATGGCACAACATCTAGAAGACAATCATCTTTAACCTGGAAGAAACTGAGAGCAGTGGAAACACTAATAGAGACAACTACTTTCTCTTAGCTGTAGGAAGTACTAAATAATGTTTAGCACTCATCAGCTGAGCAAACAAATATGAACATAATATTTAAATGTTAAAATTTTGAATTCTATTTTTTTGTATTTGTAGCACTCTTGATTTTTAAGACTTCCAGAGCTATAATGAACTAATGTTGAAAGAAACTGCACTAGGCAGGTTCCAAAATTACAGTATTACCTCCAATGCTGAGAATTCATTTATAGATTAGGGAAAAATTGCCATTCTTGTTATGGAATGATGGCAACAGGGTGATGACTCATAATTTCCAAAGTACATTTATCAAGTAATAATAATTTAATAGTCAAATAGCAAGACCTACAAGCATGAAAACAATTTTATAACCTCTTTAAATACAAATAAATAAATAAAACACTGTGCTATTGTTGTTATTGATATTACAGTAGAGATGTAAATATATACTGATTCTTAATTTAATTCATGAGTGACATTTGAAAATAATCATGTTTAGTTGTATGTTGAAGCCCATATTCCTAATTTATCCATCCTATGAAAAGATATCACTAGTTATACCTGAAAGTAGAACATTTTTTCTCGTACAACTGACACAAATGGAAGGATGATGATAACTTTCTTCTTCCTTTCAAGAATTGTCTTAATGGTGAGAATCTCAGCAACTAGTGTTTTACCTGTTAAAATGACACATGTACTCATTAGTAAAGATCAAGTGTCTAGGAAATGTTCACAGAATTTTATACTATCTTCAAATACTGCAAATTATGTAATTAATTTACAGATGTCAGTGATGGAGGAAATGTTATAACTAACCTCCAGAGATTTCTGCAACACACAGATCCATACTCAGTCATCCATAAGTCATGTGATAATCACATGTTACTACTACTACTGCTACCACCACCCTACATTCAACACAATCAACTCAGATTATAAACCAGTACAGTAAAGTGTATAAGGAAGATAAAGGATATACTGGAAAAACATTCTGAGCCCAGTATAAGCATCAAGATGCCTAATCCATGAAAACAAGAAGGAATAAAAACAGCTATTAGACCTACATCTAGTGAAAATCAGTGTCTCATTGAGGACATTCAATTCAAATTGTGGTTTTCTGGATTATGACACCAAGTGACATGGTGTGATTAATTATCAACATTTTCAAAAACTTGCTGCCTTCAGCATTAGGGTATAAATTAGTGGTTAATGTTTCAGAGGAACTACATCCATCTTTAGGGAGACAGCAGGTTCCTCCTAACATTTGTTAATTACTATAGATGGCAGGCGATCAGTTAATACTCCTGCTTCATGTGTGGGAGGTCCCGAGATCAAATGTTTTTCCTGAAACCAGCTATTGGGACTGAGGTTTTTCATGATCTTCCTCAGTCCTTCCAAGATAGTACCTTATATCAGGCCATAACCACTTCCTTGCAAAATTTTAGATTGAAACATACTTCTTGTGAGACTATACATGAAAAACAAAGGTAATTTTAGTATTATCCTAGCATACCTGCAGAAGTTGGTGCTGAATAAATAAGATTTCCCCCTTCAAGGACTCTAGGATTACTGAGGCATTCAACCTGCCATGGAAACATGGACACAACACCAGACACCTCATAATGCTGTTGGACAAAATGCAAACAGCAATATATAATTAGGGATACCAACTTACATTGAAAAATGTATATGACATATTGGAAACGGTAAAGAAGATCAGTATGGAATCAGTGTCTGAGATTACAATATTGCATCCAGTGCCGAGAACTCATATCACAAATGTAAAAATGTTACATTTACCGGAATTATTAAGAAACCGCAATAAATGTGGTTGCTCCAGCAAATAATAATATAAGAAGAGAACACAATGTGTAATTATGTTTATAAGAATTAGTCTGTTAATGTGATCAAAATGTGGAAACCAAACGTAATGACGTGGGAAAAAATTGTGAAGTATTTCAATGCAACGTCTGTGAACAATAAATAATTAAAAAATATATCGTATATTCACTTGACTGAACGTGTTTATTGGTTGTCATTTGAAAATCCCTCTTCTTTGGCTGTGAAAACTGATACACGTAAGAAGCACTATTTCTATCAGTCTTTTTTAATTCGTAATGTATCAAAATATAAAAAATTATACACAGCAGCTATTTAAAAGACTTTCCCTCTTTAATTAACATGATGTGAAGGATATAAAAATAATATAAATAGAGCACCCAGGAACTGGACGGTAGAGTTCGCTTCAGTCCTTTTTCACAAAATATAGCCAGTAACAACAATGTTGATGGCTGGAACAGCCTTTTAAAACAATTTACATGTGTACATATATACCTTTAGTATAGTATCTGGAAGACCCCAAGACGCAAGATTCTGTTTTCGCTGAGTACTGAGAATTGAAATATTCTGCACACTGTCGTTTGGCTTCGCATCACACTCGTCAGTCATTGTTATAAGAATGTACGAAACGTTAATGCTCTTTCACGCATAAACATTTTATATAATGCTGTGTAGCGTTTGGGTTTCAGTGGTCATTGGAAGTGATTTTCATTTTCAAAGTTGATTAATCTGCAACACAATTTTCCCTCCATAACAATCCATGATCCCGCATGAGCACGGAATACTCAAACACTATTTAAATTGGGTGTCCTGTTATCTCTGTGGTCTTAGATCATGCTTGTATGTGGTCAGTACCTATTACATACTTCTTCTTCTTCATCTATTGTATGATTCATGTTTGTCAAATTTATGGACATACCGATATGCTAAAATAATAATACCAATAATGCAATGGTAATATTGGCATGGATTTTCTGAAGAGTAAAAAATACACTAATAACCTGGAAGTGTATTTTATTATTCACATTTCTCTCTCTACTCTATGGCAGGGACATGTGTGATTATTAGGTTGGAAGACCAACCGTCTGTAACTATGACAACGAAATAATAATGACGCTTTTGTAGTGGTGTTTTTGATGTACAAAGTGTAAAACAGAATTTGTGTCTGCGAGTAAAGGCCAGTAGTAAGGTCTGCCACTAACATATTATCTGTTAATGGAGCAGAGAAGTGTTTTTAATATTCGGAGGTTGGCCTGAGATACTGTAAGCCTTTGAGACTTTTCGTAAAATGGGACCCTCATTAGAGGCCTGACAACGGTGTTTTAACGTCAATATGAGCGCTGCAGAAATAGACGAGCATATCTCAAAGAGATATGACATCAAAAGGAGGTTAGGAAAAGGCGTAAGTTTTACGAAATGTTTAATGTGTGCACAGACATGAAGTTGAATTTGCTGTGATAATAATCAGTGTTTATTTTGTCTATGTGCATTTTAATATTTCCTAAATTTTATGCAAAATGTAGGCATATGGAATAGTATGGAAAGCAATTGACAGAAGAAACAATGAAATTGTTGCCGTGAAGAAAATATATGATGCATTCCGAAATCAAACAGATGCTCAGCGGACATTCAGAGAAATCATGTTCCTACAAGAATTTGGAAATCACCCAAATGTTGTAAAGCTTCGCAGTATACACCGTGCTGTAAATAATAATGATATTTACCTAGTTTTTGAGTACATGGGTACGTTTATAGAAATTCTACAGTTCTTTAATTTGTTGCATAATCCAGTAGTACTGTCCAGTCATTAATTAATGCATGAACTATATATTCAATTTTGATTTGGAATTTGTGTATTCACTCTTAGATTGACTTTTGATTATAGAACTTTAACATGTAGAACAAGAATGGTATGTGAGATTTCAGATTCTCATGATGACTGCTGTCTTCTGGAATGTTGCACCATGTAGTCTGGTATGGATGTTTCTGAGGAGCAAACTGCCTCATCATCAGGGCACCCTGATGATAAAGGCAGTAAGCTTTCCTGAAATTTCAGTCAATACCTACCAAACTACATTGTGCAACATCCTAGAAAACAGCCATCTTAAGAGAGGTAAGGCATAATGCAAATCTTTCAGTTAATACATCATGATTTAGAAAGCCTCATTTTCTGTGATGTTTATTTATTGCAGGTGTAAGTCTATTTTTGTGGAACTAATTTTACAGCAGATACTTCCTGGCAATTAATTTCACTAAATTATACTTGATAAAAATGTCAATTGTAGCTTTCAGAGACTTGCAAACTCTTTCATTGTGTATTTTTTTTATGAAGGAGATTCACCAAATTTAATTAAATTTTTCCCTCTATTATTCTTTTTGTTTTAATTTGCTCTAACACCGATATAGCTTCTGAAACTTTCTTTTATTTTATTACCTAAATTGCTTGACTGTTGTTTCATGTTTGCTAGTATTAGTGTGCTAAAATCTCTTCACTCAGCTGCCCCATATAGCAAACTGGTTTATACATCCTCTTAAAGGTTCATATTTGTTAGTGTTCTTGAGGAATTTTATAGTTCAGCCAGAACTCAAGGGCCACAACAAAGTAAGAGATCAGTATCTATTTGTAGATAGTGAAAAATTTAAATGAATATAACAATACACTGTAACACCAAACATTTTCATTTAGTGTTTTATGGAATCTACAAGCAGCATTCAAGAGTTATAGAACCTTTCAGATCATTACAAATTGGCAAATATCAGAAGGTGTTTTAAATCTAATATTCTATTAGCTTTCATTAAACTATTCAGTTACCATTTTCACCTTCTAGTTTAAGTATTCTTGGTATGAATTGCGTTATTCACTTGTTTGCATATTATTGACACATTTGTTGCTCCATGTTAATATTAAAAATTAAGTTTTGTGGTAACCCACCCAGAAACATATGAAGAAAGTGCTGGATTTTGGAAGAACTTCAGAAGAAATAGACAGTATTATTGCTATTGATTGTTGGGTGTGTTTGCAGATGCTGACTTGCATAGTGTGATCAGACGAGGTACCATTTTGAAGGATATCCACAAACGCTTCATCATGTACCAGTTGCTCAAAGCCACAAAGTATATCCATTCTGGAAATGTTATTCATCGTGACCAGAAAGTATGTAAGAAAGTCTTTTACATGCTACATTTTCTCTAGTTTCTATGAGTGCTCTTGCTGTTTTTGTATTTGTGTTCATTATTTGAATGTTATATTTGTATGTGGTTGTGTTGTATTTTTATCATAATGCATACTGAATATTGTTAAAAAAATGTTACCTTAATTAATAAAAGTATCTCCTGTCAAGTGGTTGCATGTTTCATTAGAAAACACATCATAGAACACATTTCAGCTTGTAACCATATTACTTGTGGCAAAATTTAAGATAAAGTTCAGGACATTCCTTTCAAGCTAAGGGGGTGTACCTATATTTTATCATATCAGACCGCGCGGCCACTGCGGACCACTTATCATATCACAGTGGTAATAAAATTCAACAAGTGATAGGGGTTACTTTTAACATATTAGACTATTTACTTGTTCTGACTTAGACTGAGATTAATGACTGTTAGGATACATCAACTGAACTAGACAGTTGAACATCATTATATTTTGTTAATAATTGTATCTTATTTTCATCTCTCAAAATTAGTGTGGAAGACTGCTTCAGTTAAGTCATCAAGTGTGCCTCTTATGTCAGCAGTTTGCTTTTGCTGTTATTCTTACTTCCATGAAAACTACATAGTTTAAGTTTTGTATCCTGTGTGGCTTACTATGTGAGTGTCACTAGTTGATTACAAATTCTAAAATTTTGTTTTGTAGTCGGACAGCATGTTTGTCATGGGGTGATGCTATATTGTATATATTATCCTTTTTAAAAAATGTGTTATTACATATATAATACAAATAGATTTCTGAGTCCTGAAAATCAAATTTCATACTCAACAAGATGCCTGGTGGTCTAGTCATACAGCTCTGAACTTCTGTGCCAGAGACAATGACTTTGAGACTGGGGATACCTACAGGGATTTTTTTTGCATGTCTTTCCCTTTCTTCACCTGTAAAAGTAAAACTTTAGAATGTGAGGAATTCCAAACCTGCCATTGGTTGAGCTGTCAGTCTACTTTGTGGGTTTTCAACCTTAGCATCAGTGGTAGTAGAACTCTGTTAATTTCCCTGTCCTCAAAATGGGCTCCTTCACCATTGCTTAGGAAAATATAGACCAAGAAGTATATGTAACTGGTGGCATTAGATAAGACTTTTTTTGCACAGTAATAACTGATGTAAATTTTTATGTGGTCTGCTTTAATGACAGGGGTTAGTTATAGTACCATGTTGAATTTGCATCTGTTAATTATTTATCAGTTTCTCCATGTTTCCAGCCATCCAATATTCTGCTAAATTCTGATTGTATCTGCAAAATAGCAGACTTTGGACTAGCACGCTCCGTGGCACAACTGGGATCCACATGTAATGGCTCAGGTGAACAGATAGCAGATCCAGCACTCACCGACTATGTGGCCACTCGTTGGTATCGGGCTCCTGAAATACTTATTGGCTCAAAATGGTAAGTATGGAAATAAATAAATAGGCACCTTTAAACATATTGACATGCCCTTGTGATTTTAGGTGTACCGCTATTTTCTTTAGACATGTTTTGGAAAAAGGCAAATTGACACTTTCATTTCTAGTCAGGTGTCAGTGTCATCCATTTTGTCCTTGGTCAAAATATGTAGTTAATCACGTTTTATTATTATTATTATTTTATTCTGCACCAAGCCTGCAAGCACTGTAAAACTTTATGAATGAAATGTATACTTGTAATTTTTGTATACCAAAATCATGTATGAGGAGTTGTAATTAAATACAGGGTTTACACAAAAGAATGGAGCAACTGTGACTGGTGACTCATTTTTGGACATGTTGGAAAGCTGGTTGTTACCCCAACTGAATAACAATTATGACGATTACATTCTACAACTGTACGGAGCTCCCCCCCATTTTCACAGGAATGTACGAGTGCTTCTCAATCGTGTTTTTCCACAGCGCTGGATGGGATGAGTTTGATTACCGTGTGGATGTGTGTCGTGTGACCCAGGGTGCACGCATTGAAGGATTGTAATTAATGCATGAGAAACTTGGACAGTTGCCGCTGCTGGCGGTGTATGTTGTGCCTGTGTAAGATGAGAAATAAATTTTTTATTAACTTTTGAAACCGCAGCATTCTTTTGTGTATACTCTGTATTTTGACATGTATTTGTTTTTTTGTATCCAACTAGTCTCAAGATATAAAAAAGTGATGCAAATACAATTTTATAGTTGAATTGTGATGTTTGTTTTTCAAAGGAGAATATTACTTTGGGTACAGTAACTGGGTTAATTTTTATTATCAATGTGCAGAAAATGGAACAAATATCAGATCCTGGAAATAAGCTTAAGAAAGCCTTACAGACTTGTCACATGTATGAACATACAACAAAGGCACTGGGTATTATCATTTTATTCTTAAACAGAATTCTCTGGAATGTGTTCTGTGAAAGTAGAATGAGAAGCATTTTATTGTTTTTATTTTGCTTGAAATTAAAATACTCATAGTATATTATTACAGTCATTAAATGTAGAGATTATTTGGCATGCTTTGTTACATGAATGCTTCAGTATTTGTTTGGCACTTCAATTACAGGTACACTCAGGGAATTGATATGTGGAGCCTAGGGTGTATTCTTGCAGAAATGTTCTTAGGGAAGCCTCTATTTCAAGGCACATCTACCATCAATCAAATAGAGCTTATAATGGCCACCATACCTCCGCCTACACCAGAAGGTAATCCTGTTTCCAAAATATTTTTTCTGGCAGATAACTCTTTTATCATTAACTAAGGATTCATTACTACAACATTGACTACTATTGTTACATCTGTTTTTCCCGTGGTTGCCTTGTCAACACCTGTGATTAAGTCAATAGATTAAGTCATCATATGCATGCTAACAACATATTAGTCCCAGAACAATTTGGCTTCAGGAAAGGTGTATCCACTGAAGATGCAGCTTTCAAACTAACAGACAATGTGCTAAAATCTGTTAACCAAAAAATGCATGTTGGAGGAACTTTCTGTGATTTAGCAAAAGCTTTTGACTGTGTAAATCATGAAATTTTGTTTGGTAAATTGCATATTTATGGCATTCAAGGAATAGCAGCGCAATGGTTCAGATCCTATTTAACAGCTAGAAAGCAAAAGGTCGAAGTAAAAGCACCTAAAAACAAAGGAAATTTTTTCTCAAACTGGGGAACAATAAAACATGGAGTTCCCCAAGGGTCAATTTTAGGGCCCTTGCTTTTTATAATATACATAAATGACCTTCCTCCAACAATAAAAACAATAAATACTTTAACAGAACCCATAATATTTGCTGATGACACAAGTGTCATAATTTCAAATAAAAATTTTGATGATTTCTGTTCAACATCAAACATAGTTCTGTCTCATATGAGTAAATGGTTTACTGCTAACAAGCTGGCCCTAAATCTAGATGAAACGAATATAATAAAATTTATAACAAATAACTCTCCACAATGTGCTTTAAGTATTGGTTATAATGGGAAGTATATACAAGAGTCAATAAACACAAAATTCTTGGGTTTGCAAATTGATAATCACCTAAATTGGACTAATCATATTGATAAACTGATACCTAAGTTAAGTGGCGCATGTTACGCAGTTAGATCTCTTTTGCATGTCAGCAACACTGACACACTCAGATCAGTATATTTTGCCTATTTTCACTCTTTAATGAAATATGGAATAATTTTTGGGGGAAATTCATCAAACATCAAAAAGATATTAACTTTACAAAAGAAAATTGTTAGATTAATGGCTGGTGTCAAACCTAGGAATTCATGTAGAAGTCTGTTTAAGAGATTAGAAATCTTAGCTCTTCCATGTGAATACATATTCTCATTAATGAACTTTATTGTAAATAACCAAGAACATTTTCAAACTAATTCTGCTATACACCGTGTCAACACAAGGAATAAAAATCAGCTTCATAGACCAATTGCCAACCTCTCATGTTTTCAGAAGAGTGCATATTATGCAGGGATCAAAATTTTCAACAGTCTACCATCAAATCTCACAAGTCTTGTAAATAAAAAGGCACAATTTAAACTAGCATTAAAAAGATACTTAATTACACACTCCTTTTACTCTGTCGATGAATTTCTAATGTTTACAAGTAATTCATAATTTATCTATTGTATATAATGGGTGGGTTTATTTGTAACTTATCTCTACTTTATGTGAACACTTTGTATTTGTGACATTTATATAATAGTATGACTTGTATTTGTATAACATGTATTGTATTATGACTTATTCTACATCCTATTGTCATCTGACTAACTTATGGATCCATGGAATGTAATAAAGATGTATGTATGTGACATGGCATGAAAAATGCCTTTTGAATTTTAGTGTACTCTAAAGAGTACAGTTTCCAGTGTTATTTGTTATGTGCCAGGTTGAATAGGCAGTCTATTTTTGTATCTTTTTTCTCTTTTCTTTATGTTAAATGGTTTGATAATTGCATAAATATTTATGTTTTCAAACAGTAACATTTGTGTTATTTTATTTAAATAACTGAAAATGTAGCACATGTCACATATGTAACAAAAATAAACTGGAATTTGTTCATGAATGAACTTTCAGCAGTTGGAGAAATAGAAGGTGTTTTCTTAAACATTAAGGTACAGCTGTTAGAGCATTAACACATGATTTACAAGTCTGGGCTGTACTATCATGTTTCAGACATAAGAAGTATTTGTTCAAGTTACGGAAGCTCACTTCTGCAGAAAAGACCAGTTGTCCCTCGCCATTCACTAGAAGATATGCTACATAATGCACCATTGGATGGAATTGATCTTGTCTATAAATTACTTGTCTTCAATCCATATAAACGACTCACAGCTGCACAAGCACTTCAACACATTTACGTGCAAAGGTATATACTAAGAGGTGAATCTCTTCCATTAGCTTTCTCTTTAGTCAAAACACAATAGGATGCAGCACCATGTTTGGTGAGTGGTGTTACAGATATAGATTCAAAATTATTTTGTAATTATTATTATTTATTTTTACTTTTTAGATTTCATTGTGAAGCAAGTGAACCAGTTTTGAGCCATGTGGTAATGCCACCTCTTCGAGATGATGTTCAGCTATCAGTTGATGAGTATCGCAATAAGCTGTATGAACTGATGTCTGTGGGAACAAAAGCTCATATTAAACACATTAGGGTTAACCATGGTAACAGGTACTGAAAAATTTGGCATTTGGTTATAGTAGATTCTTTAATTATTGCTGTAAGCATGGACTGATGGTGATTAAGTAGGTTACAAGTAACAGAATTGGTGAGTGTGGAAGGAACAGCTATTTACAATATAGATTCTAATTATTTAATCAGTGACTTCACTTGTGCCAGAGTATAGAAGGCTTATTTTAATAAATAAGGAACAGTACCAAACAAATAAAGTGAGGGCTGCTTTTTGAAGTCACTCCGGGGCCTCCTACGACTAGTCTGGATTATAAAAATTTAATGTATGCATCTTCTGCTGGAAAGAATTAATGCAATCAGAAAGTTATCTTTGTCATAGTTATAGTAATCCATCACCATAAAAAACAAAATTATTTTTAAACTTTGAACCATGTTAAATACTTGCATTTTTTAAGGACTGTGTAAAATGATTTTATTGTATAAATGATGATTGGAAATTATAATTCCCACATAGTTCAGATGAGGAATGTGTCTTTGCACCTTTACAATTACATCCATCAATCCTTGCCTTTGTGATATTTTTTCTTTTTCAGTGTTCTGAAGTGTCATGTTTATTGATGGTTGAGAAAGGACATACACTGATAGAAAAAATGCCCGATAAAACCTTGCTGGAAAGAAGTTTAAAAGTGGTGATTGTTACTATTATAAATTGGTACATTTTATGTATTGAAATAAGAAATATATTTTTGTTTTCATTTTATCAGGGCACAGAAGTTTTCTGAGCAGGGGCAGATTCGACATATCTATCAGCCTAGCACTTGGATACATGGAGTACATGATAATCATTCAAAGAAAGGAAGACATGTGTCTGCTGAGTTGTTAACTGTTCATTCTGTGCCAGCTCATTGTACAGTATCTGTGCCAATAAGCCATCTTGTGCCTGCTCAGTCGGATGTGAATCTGCATGGTAAGGAAAACAGTGGTAATACAATAATCTGCAATAACCAAACATTTGGAAATGAGGTCGGTGGGGCTTTTCTTGACTAAGTGACTGCTAATTTCTCAGGACTTTCTCCATGGAGTTAGTTTGCAGTTTTGTAATTTCTTACATGATTCTCTGACATGATCATCTTTGTCTGTATATTAAATCAGATTGGTATTTTTGAAGAATGTAAGGTAGTAATAAAAGGTTTTAAATGTAAAAGGAAGCTTATTTTATAAAATAATTTAATATAACATTTTTATATTCTTGAAGTAAGAGTAAAGAATGTTCATATATGTAGTATTTAATGAGATGTTTTAAACATTTTTTTGTAAAGCATTCAGTTATAATGGCAGCCCTGATGGCCAGTCTGGGCTGAAAGTATGATACTGGGAGTTGACTTATGTAAGAATTGAACTCTTAGAGATTAAATAAGTTTTCAGGTTAAAATTAGATGTAAATATGTGGCTTCAGATAATTAAAAAGAAAGCATGGAAGAGAGTGAAAGGAATATTAAATGAGCTTGAGGTAATGTCAGAATTTGAGATGAAGAAAGACAGTATTTAACACGATATTTGTAAAAGCTATATGTAGGTTCTCACATTAAGTAATAACCTTCATGGCAGAACCTGAAGATATGACACAGCTAATACCAACACCCACCATTGGACATGGTCATTTGATATTAATCTTCCCTCATCCATCGCTCTGAGTCCTAAGTTGCAGCAGAATAACTATTTCATTGATACTGCTTACTAGCTAGTAACCAATTGGTGAAACTTCCTGTCTACAAGGTATTATTTAGAAGGATCCAAAGTCCATTAGAAGTAAAATAATTTGTTTGACATCTTTCATGGTCAATTCTACTTCCATTCACTTCAGAAATCTCCCCATTTGATTTTTCTATACATTTATTTTGTCACAGGCCATGTCGCTGTGCCAGTTACACAGGGTAAGAAATCAAAACTGTTAACTCGTGGACTGCATCACCAGCCGGTTTTTCTTCCATATGCTGCTGATATGGTTCAACAAGCAACTGGTGATTCTTCTAGCCAGCAGCATGTTGAGCAATCGAAACTTGTGAGTTAGCATTGGTATCTTTTTTTTAAAATACTTTCCCTTAGGAAAGTTAGGTTTGTGGGTTTCCCCATACCTTGTATGTGTGTATGCCTGTTCCCCCCCCCCCCCCCCCCCCGGTTTACTGTTGTACCAATATGTGATTTGGCATTGCATAGCAATAGTGATTTCTTGGTGATATTCTGCAAGTGACATGTACTCATGTGCTTCTGAACTTTATGTAACTACTTTGTAAATACAGATTGCCAAGTCTTATCTTAAATTCACTGCATAGTGGCATATTTTAAAGCATTATTATACATTTATATTTCTCATTTTTACTATCAGCTGTGTTCAACACTGGCATTTGTCTTCATGTTATTGATGTAACTTGTTATTTTTCATATGTGGGTTACAGCTGGTGCGCAGAATGGGGTTTCTCTGACTGCTGGAACATCTTGTTAGATTATACTATAAGGTATTTCTGCACACAGTTTTGCCTTTGTGCTTAGTGTGTAGAAAATGTAGTCCAGACAGTGTCAATGTCTTTGTTACCAATTCTGGACTTAAGCGTTTGTATGTGTATCAAATATGTACTTGACATGTACCAGTTATAGCAGTCACCAGTACCCTCACTAAATTGATTCGGATCACTCCAGCATATAACCAGTTACCAGCTAGGCAGTGAAATGTGACCATGACTTCAGTCTCCAGTTCCCACACCCGACAGTGACTGAAATAACTGCAGCACCTAACCAGTTACCAGCTGCTTAGATACCTACTATGGCTACTTTCTATCATCAGGTCTAACTAGTCAATGAAAGTAAACAACTTCAGTCACTGCTACTTCAAGTATGGAGTAACTGGTGGTAACAGTGACCTTTAATAAGAATGATTAAATAACCATTATCAATATATCACATATCTCTGTTCTAGATTCCAATAAAAAAAGGGCTTGTTAATAATTTATTTAAGTCAGGCTATACCATGACAAAAGGTTGAAGTGAAGGTATTATTTTTCAATGTGTGACATAGATTTGCTCTGACACCTATTCAAGGCCATTCAGAGCACTTTGCTTTGCTTGTAATATGCATGATGGGCTGTATGAATGTGATTTTGTTTATTTTGGTGTCAAGCTATTCAACATGCATAACTTTTTCTTATCATTTTGTCCATTGAGTTCTGTACTTTGCCTCAGCATTCAGTTCTTAAATGAGTGTTAACTCTGTTACTTTATTTCAGGTTGGGAAATGTTCTCAATCCAAGGCAGATACAGTACTGCCTCCTCACAGTAGAAGCTGCAAACAGAGACTGAGTCACAAACAAGAGATGCTTCAGAATCAAAAGCAATATAGTCATGTTGAAACAATGTCATTTAACAGTTTCAGTCACAGTCATGGTATTGTGACAGCTTCTGCACTTCTTGAGTTACGTCCAACTGTTCGGTGGTAAGAACAAATAACGTTTCAGAATTGTGTATGTAAGAATACAGAATTACAGTGATAGCCATTACTATGCTGTTCAATAAATAACTGATATTCATCATTTGGAACTGGTCTTATGTTGTCACAAAGGATAATACACTGAACAAAATTTAACTGTCAGAAAGTTTGCCATGGTAATGCTATTTTAATATCAAACATTGTATGTTCCTCTGTACAGCAAAACAGATGCAAGACTGTTTTTTCATTGCCTGGAATTGAAAAATACAGTTTATTGGCTCAATTAACTTAACACCAGTCGAGTAATGTTAAATACTACACTTATACTTTCTTCATAGTAACAGAATTCTCAGACACCATGGTAAAATCTAGTCTGAATAAAACAGTATTTTAATAGAATACACTTTATAGTAAAGCTTTAGGTAAGTATTCTATTTAAAATATTTGATCCAAGAAGTTGGTAATCTACCTCAATGTTAAAATAATAGTTTCATAAACTTGTCTTTATCAGAAGGTACCCAGAATATGATTATATCAATCTTCTTTTGATAAGGAAAATGTTATATTATTAATATGTAGCTAGTGCTAAATATTTGCCTTAGTACTTACAAAGTTATTGTTTGGTTGTATACCATTTGATATTACATATTTAGGATGTTATGAATTATTTATAAAAATGTGGTATGTTTGATTTATGTTATGCCAGGTATCTTGTTTACTAGGTGATTAGTCTGAATTGCCCAAAGATTTTTTATAGTTTTGCTGTTTTGTTGGTTGACTAAATGTCAATTATAGAATTATTTGTCATTTTATGTGATTATTTTTACATAAATTTGTTAGTGCTGTGTATTTATAAAATACACTTTTATGAATTATTTTAAAACACTTTATTGACATTGATTTTTATATTTTATTGCATTATTTTTATTTGAAATTTTAGTGCTTTTTCTTAAATAATAATTGTGTGAATTGAAATTCTTGGGGAACATTCTAATTTATTAGAAATATTTCCAATTGAGATACAACTGTTTGGATAATTGTATTTGATTACTCTGAGAACAACTGAAATTTATTTTATGTGTGGAGTTTAAAGAATAAAAATACGAATTGACAATAACAATGTGACACTGGAATGTAACTTTAACAAGGTTACATTGTGTTCCTAATGTTTCAGTTCTTTTGTTGATTTTATGTGTAGTTTTCAGCCTGAAATTTATTTACTTAAATGCAAGGATAGGTCATAACATTCTGGGATTGATTTTTGCTGTTGATATGAAAAGTCACAGGCCTGCCTATTAATCATATTTATCCCCTTCATAGTACTCTTTTTATGACTGGACACAATAATTTAGTGGCATTGCCAGTTGCTAAAACGCTTCTGATATTCTTCCAGATATTGTTCAATTTCTACATTCCACTTTGAACATTGACAGCACCCTCTTAAATATTTTTCCCTTTTGCTTACTTTTCAGTGTTGAAACAAAAAAAGTTAGTAGGTGCTATAGCCTGTGAATAGAGTGGGGGAGAGTTAGCTGGAACATTGTGATGATTCAGTGTATACTGATAATGGATGTCCATGGTGTGAACCATCTTCAGTGAAAATTCTGTCCTTTTTCATTTGATTAGTATGTTCTAGTGCAACTGTCAACTTCTCCATACATAGATTATATAGGTTTTATTCTTGTAGCCATAAGTTCAATTTTCATGCAGAATTTGGGTCATGCACCTTGTTTTGTCATAGTAATTTCACAGTGTGAATATCACTATGAACCACATGTACATGACAGAGTGTTTCCTCACACAGAGCAATGTCTTTGACCTCCAGGGTAGAGTCAAACAGTTGTTTACAACATATGTGGTTTACTGTTCCTTTAGTTTGTGCAGTAGGATCAGTCCTGGAATTTTATGATCAGCTATCTTACACAAAAGAGTGCAGTATATGTTAATAGAAATATGCAGCGATCTCATTGGAGGGTCTTTATTAAAAATTAAATCCATGGCATAACAGCTCCAGAGAGCCAAAGCCGACTAGCTGACTGCTGGCCTCACGTTCACATGCCTAAGCAGAGGTGAATGATCATCCAACCAGATATCGGGTGACGTGTGGTCAGCACAACGAACCCCCAGCCATTGCTAACTTTCAAGGGTCTTTATTAGGTGCCCTAAAATTCAGTGAATGGTATTTAAATTAAATGCTTGGAGTGTAATTTTATACACTATTAATCAAAGTAATTCATGAAGAATATAGGATATTCTAGCTATTGTGTATCAAAAATAAGGTTGGATGAATGCACAAAAGAAAAAATATACGGATTGTAATTTGCAGTTATCATTTCATGGTATGAATAAGGAAATATTACATATGAATGAGACATGTGAAGTTTTTACATTATGAATAAGCAATGATATATACTTTATATTTTACTTCATGGAAATCCATACTTCTATACTTAAGTGAAATTAGATTGTAATGTTTGAAATACAAATTTTTAAAAGTCAGTGTTCTTTGAATAAATTAATTTTGATTTACTAGTATAAACAGGTGACATTCTCATTAGAAGGGCAAAGAAGATGTCATTTAGGATTATATATATAAAATGAGACAGTGAGAATATGATGATATGTATACACAATAGGTTAAGATGATTATACTTTATTATAAGGCTGCATTGTATCTTGGTACTGAAATGGTTATTCCATATTGTATGTTGCATGCATGTGATAAGTAGATGGATGTGTTATTGATAACATTGATATTTCTGCTTTGTAGGTTTATTTTTTCTTTTCCCTTCACATAATTTAAAGGAGCATTATGACACTGATACAGGGCTTATAAATAATTGCATATCTTGAATGGAACAAAAATTGTCTCATGTGAGTATGTTTACCATGTAATTTCTTCTATGGATTAGAGCTTTATATGTAATGTTTTATAAAGGCCAGTGACTAATACAAGTAAGTAAAATGTCTTTGGTAATTTGTAAAATTGTATGTGAAGTTAATATGCATAGTTGTTGTTTATTGGCTCTACAACCCAGTTGTGGGCTTTTGCCGCCTCGTTTTCGGAGGTTTCTTGGTCTTGAAGTGTGCATTTAAGAGTAGTGAGTGACCAGCCCACTGTCTGCACAATTTCTACTCAATCCTGAGTTGACTGCCAGAGTCATGTAGCAGTTAGTCAGGAGACTTGGGTGCAAAATGGCTGCTGAATTTTGCTTATGAAACATCAATGTGCATAGTCTATTTATTAAATTGATTTTCATCCTTGTTTTGTGAATTTTTGGCAGTATTTTGCTCTGAATTTTGATAAAGTTAATAAAACTTCTTGCTTTTATTTAACTTACACTAGAAGAGTGTTACTATTAAAGAAACATCCTTTACTGATCAGTGAATCATTTTTTAGGACAGGATTCCACTGCATTGTTATTTCATATATTTATCCAGTAAAATAAAATTCTTTTGTCCCTAGAGTCAGCAGTTTCTCTGTTACCAGACAGAGTGGTAGTGACATCTTCCAGCCATTATTTGTATATTTGTGGCACAAATTCATATGGTTATAATATAGAAACTTCTGCAGAAGGGAGTATCTGTAATAAACTGTATATCTCAAACAGTTTGGCTCTCCAAGTGTCTGTTATTCATGTTGTAGATTAACCAAGGCTTAATGAAACTGTGGACCTTTATATATTATGAAATACCACGTGTACCAAAAAAGTAAGTAAGCTTTTGTAAACCTCATTTTTTATCTCATGATGGTAAAAATGTAACAAATTTCACATTGAACTAAGAAAGTTACTTTTTGGCTAACTCCTTTTATTTGTATATTATGGGAGTGGAGGAGGTGGTATGCAAATATGGTGGATGGCTGTGGGAATGTTGAATAAGTAGTTAGAAATTGCATTCTTCTAGCTTTGGGGTTGAATACAGAGATACTGGATGTGGGGCTGAGGTGGAACTGTCATTCTCTCAATATGTTGCCTGCATACATATGAAACATCATTTTACTGGCTGAACTAAGAATATAGATAGCTGTGACAACAAAGAAGATAAAAGAAAATATGGCATCCAGATGTGCTTGAATCGTTTTAGAATTATTGTGCACCTTTTCTTCAAAAGCGTGAGTCCACAGAAGAAGTATGTTTCCAAGTTTATATGGCTGAGGATCAGTTTGTCCATAGACTTTGAATACTTATTAATCTTTATTATACAGGACTAGAGGATTTAAACCCTTGTATAATGGGGCTACCAACTGGTGTGCAACTCTGGGATAACAGTTTAGCAGTATGCTAGAAAAGTGCATGGACAACTGAACTGCCGATAAACTGCAATACAAGGACGATAAAAGATGAACCAAAATCTACATATGGTTCTGTTGGGAAATAGGGCTGTGACTTTACTTGAAGTCTACATTTAATTGTAGTCGCATGCATTTCACTATGAGATGTAAGTTATTATCTGAAATGGTTTGTGCCCTGTGATGAATACTGTAATTTTTAGATCTGGGATGGTTGTGTTATGGCCCAATATTTTTTCTTTTTAAAAATAGCGCGTGCAGTATTTGGCAGTGCGGGAAACATGGCAGCCATTACATCATGAAAATATAGGTGTTAAACTATAGGTTTGATTCATTGATCGAAGTCCGTTTTGCTTATATGTTGTGAAAAGTGTTTAAACTTAAATATCCTTTGATAGATCACCATGTTAAGCGTTCCCTAACGGACAATTCAAGGTCGTATTTCGACTTACACCAAGTCTTGCCTAAACTGTTCGCGCTAAATTTTACCCATGATTCATCATTTAAAATGTCTACCACATGCATTGTCTGAAGAAAGCTATTGCGCACTTCGTTAATTCGTCATATTCAAAGTTTTTCAGGTGACAGGTCGACATAATCAGTTATGAAGCCAAAATACCGAATAATGTTATGGTATAAATCAGTATTTTACGAAATGTCTTTTGCGATATGACATTTACAGGTCACTGAAAGATTCATTTTTC
The DNA here is from genome assembly GCF_977971745.1 of Zootermopsis nevadensis. Classification (NCBI taxonomy): domain Eukaryota; kingdom Metazoa; phylum Arthropoda; class Insecta; order Blattodea; family Termopsidae; genus Zootermopsis; species Zootermopsis nevadensis. Next base: position 2,035,089 of record NW_028259136.1, read on the forward strand.
ACGTGCAAAGGTTACGACGCAACAAAAACAATTTTAAAAGGAAAGCACCAGTATTAAAGTGATTGAAGAATGTAGAATGTGAGTTCATTTTTGGTGTGGCTTAGAAAGATTTACTAGGCATATGAATGTGCGGGATATCACCGTGATAACAGCTGATCAATGTACTATTTGACATATATATGAGGAAATGTATGCTAAGTACTCGGAATGTTCATTGCATGCATTTGTGTTCCATTTTCGTGTGAGACTAATAGTATCCTTGATTAAAATTCAAGTTTACCTTAGTGTTTTGTATTTTACATGTCTAGGAACTGAGATTTTACTTTCGTTCCAGATTATAAATGATGACCCACATTTGTGTATGGTGTCCACAACCAACGTACCTATGACATGTTTGATGATTCCAATTTATGTGAGTGACGCCACCTATAGGTAACAAGTAGATTAATTTCCAGCTTAATAATTATATTTTTTGTAATTGAAACTTTTACGATAGCCCCTTGCTAATATTTAAATAATTCACTTTGCTGAGTTTGCATACATAGTTGAAAGTTGTGACCTTGAGGCTGTTCCCATTGAATTGCACAGCTTGTTTTTCCTTTTGCTGTGTACATAATCCTTTAATTACAGGACAAATATAATTATTGTTGATATTTTATTCCATATTTTAATATATGTGTTTGTGCACTGCTGTAGGAAATTTGTGAAAATTTCTGGAACATGTAGGTAGTGAATATCAATAGGTAAATCTGTAGGAGAAAATGTTGGTGAAAGCCATTGGCATTATTAATTCAGTTGTGTAATGATTCAGATTTATTCATGAGAGTTACATGTAACTTAAATTATTTCAGGGTGCAATGATTGTGAACATGGCATTGCTGGGGAGTGCAACCGTCATGGTGCACTGCACATTGTGTCAGATTCTCCTGTGTTGAGTCGGGCACAACAGTCACTGCCTACTGTATTGGAATTTAGGCAAAGTGGGGATAAAACACAAGGTAATAATATGTGATGACTGAATAAGGACTTGAATGAACTGAACTGTTTTTCTGTATAAATCAGAGAACTGAGCTGATATGTAGTTATGGTTGATAAATAATGTAGAGAGAAATTCAATTAAATTGGAAGATATCAATGTAAGCTCTCAGCATTGTGTATTCATTATGTATGTGCTGATCAGCTGTTTATCTTTTTCCATATAAGCTGTTGCTTTGGTATTGTAAGGTGTGAGCCAGGAGTTCACAATCTTTTCAGACTAGGGGTCACATTTACCTTTTCTTATTGACTTGCAATCTACTATGTTATAAAAGAGGATAGTTTATTGAAATTCATGACAACTTGTTTAAATGGTTTATTGCTATTACAAACATTACTCAATAATTATCTTTATTGAAACCAAACATTTTTAGATGTTTATCATTAGTGTTGCTTGATTAATTTTTCCATATCAAGTTGAATTTCTGTGAGATGTCATTCTGGTTCTTAATTTGACATTCTTCATTAAGTTGAACAGTTGCTCACATTGATAAGTAGTGCCAACATTGATGCCATCAACAAAATGTACTCTCTGATATCAGGTAATTACTGTACATCATACAGGTGACATAATATTATAAAAATGTACATGTGATGCAGAAAACACATCAGTGGGGTGTGTGCATCCTATGGGCCATGGTTTGAGGACCCCTGTTGTAAGCAATTCAATACAGTGTAAAGAAAATAATGACATGTGAGGAGTAGCTTGCATCCAAACTTATTGAAAGTAACAACTTTGTGACTGGTTTTGACATGAGCATACACATATTATAGATTTATAAGAAGAACAATCAATAACTTGTGTAGAGTGTTAAACTTGATTGCAAAGTACCTGGGAAAAAACATACTATGATTCATCTTACTGGGTCATAAGGACCAAGTATGATTTTGAAAATTCTTAGTTTTTCACCTCAATCTTCAGATCATCCATTGCCATAAAACGTGTTCATTGATTTCGTGCCTTTTGGAATCCACCTTTCAATTGTGATGCTGTTATATAAGTTTATTTTCGTGCAGGGTTGTCAGTGTTCAGCAAAGAATTCATCAAACATCGGACGCGATTTGGGCCTCTCCAGGCTCCAAAAAAGAAGGGTCGTGCTTGTAGGAGTAGTAGTAACATAGACACAAGCACAACGGCTGGAAGATTGGAATTTCGCCTGTTTAAAGGTGACAGGGACAGAGGGCCAGTGGTCTGTTTGAACACTGTGCCAGGCAATGAAGATTTCTGCAACTGGATGGTGTTGGTGGCACCCGCCAGGGACCATCAGCAGCAAAATCTTGTTGCATTCCAGTACAATGCTGCTATTTACTTTGTTACAACTAAGGTAAGGGAGATTATTTTTATCATGTATACAAAATGGAATTGGCTAATCAATAATGTCTTCACAAGAGGTATTTCTCTCTTTGCAGTCCATGTAGAGATTCTTTTATGATGTGCAAGAAAGAAATTATAAACAGAGAAGATGGCAGGCACAGACAGGAACTAAATTAATTGTGTGTTGAGATTTTATTATCTATTGTCTTCCACCTGTAACCAACAACTAGCTTTTCTATTAAAACCCTTTAGTCTAACACTGAATGTAACTTTTGTGTCAAGAATCCAAAACACTTCAAACATGGCAGTTGGTAATATTTTTATGAACATTAGTGGACACATTTCTTATTGTATTAACCCCTTAATGAATCTGAAGGTATCCATACATTCAGTATCAGCATGCTCCATGGAGTGTGAATATACCCATATGTTTTCCACTTTCTATGTACTGAATGTACAGCAGTCTTTGCTAAGGACTGTAAACTTCTGGGGATTTATTACACTAAGTTCTCAGTTTGTTAAAAAGCATACTATATGAGAATTAAGTCCCTGTGACATATATACCCTAGGATTTCGTACTGCATTACTAGTATTTTAAAAATGTCTTGCTCGTTTTGATTTTATGTGAACTTTACTGGTACACTGGAAGTTTTTAAAATAGTAATAACAAAACAAAAAATGAATAATGATAATATGAACAGTGGAACTGCATGGCTTCACCAAGTGGTACAAGGTTTTCTTGACATAAGTCAAGTATTGCTCCATAAAAACAATAAAGTTGACTTACCTATATTATAGCATTTCCTGCCAGAAGCCAGGAAGTGACAGTGGCAGAACTTTACCAGTGAATGCACTATACATGTAGTTACTACTTGGCTTTAAGGGTTGACGCCATACTATACATCAGTCTTGTCAAATCATTTTGTAATATTACTCCTCATTTTGCAGGACATTGCACCTGGGGAAGAGCTGAGAGTCTGGTATGCCAAGGAATATGCTGCCATTATGGGGACTAGGCCTTTGGCAAAACCATCTGGTACTTAGAATGCTTGAATTTATCTTAAATTCAAAAAAGTGTAGTAATGAAACCCATCATACTACTGTGCCTTGACACTCCACTTTGAAATATTTCCCAGTTGTAGCCAGAAAAGAACTCTGATTAAAAAAAATGTAAAATAGGGAAGTCTGGCAGTGCTTGCATAACTACGGCAGTGAAAGGATCGAAGGAAATGATGGCTGAAGCAACATATACAGCTTCCAGTTTTCTTTATGGTAGCTGCATAATTGGCTGTTGTTATAGTTATTTACATTATAAATGACTGAAGATATAACTGATCTTTTTTTATTACAGATGTACCTGCTGTGTTGGAAGAGCCACCTGGCCGACAGTTGCGCCCGAGGATTTGCCCTGTTTGCCGGCAGCAGCGCTCAGCATGTACCTGTCCTCCTCCTTTGCTACATGGGAGACAGGCTGCAAAGCCATCAAGAAGTGTTCCTGGTGTACCAAGACAACAAGTGGGGAGAACAAGGAAAGCAGGCAAGGAAGTCTCAGAACAACGCCATGAGATAGCACTACCCATAACATCTAGCACTGAAGCTGCTAGGTTAGAGACTCGTTTTTCCTCAGCTTCAGCATCAGCGAGTGGTATTAGTGCAATTTCTTCTAGAGGAACTTATGCAGCAAGTTCTGATGCTTCACTAGAAGCTCTGACAAATCCAGAGTCTAGTACAAGTTTATTGACACATCATCCACATAGTTCAAGTTCTGTAGAAAATGCCGAAACCATAGAAGGAACTAATTTACCCAGAATTAATATTCCATTAGTGTTTGAAAGCTCTTCAGATCCCACATTACATCATGTTATTGGTGTAGCATTCACCAGAACTGGCACCAGTGTTTCTGGACGCATATCACATGTACTTTCTGAAAATGTTTTAAGTTCTGGCTTGCGCAGTGTTGCAGCTCGGAAACAGTATAGTTCACAGTCCAGTTCATTAGTTGAACCATCAGTGTGCATCAGTGAACGGGAAAGTACAACTACAAGACATGTAGTAGTGGGGTCTTCGTTAAGCACAGGAAGTGATATTTCCAGTGAGCAGCCATCTGTGCCAGTTTCTTCAAAGGTTAACATACTTAAGTCACAGTTTAGTGATGCTAGTGCCTTAGAAAGTACGAGTGAAAAAGAAAAATTGGATGAGAGGAACGTAGATGTTGCTCCAGTCAGTTCAATGAAGAGTTTATCAACCTTATCAACTAGTACAACTTTGCGTACATTAGGTGATGATCCAAGACCCAAGACCAGGTCTAGTTTGGAGATCTTGCCAACACCATCCTCTAGCAGGGGTGCATTTATGTTACTACGCAGCAAGTTGAGACCAAGGACTTTGCGACTCAGCTTGAAAAGTAAGCTGGAATCAACTTTGGTTGAAGGAAGCCAGAGAGTGGGCCAAGCAGCGAAGAGTTTCCATGGTCAAGAAGTAAGGAAAAGTGAAGAGCAGGGGGCCAAAACAAAGAAAGATTTAAAAAACGAAGAGAATATTCAGCGACAGAAAGAGACAAGTATAAGTGAATCTAGTCAGGGAAAAGGAACAGAAGGAAGCTGTGGTAGCCAGAGTAGCAATGGAGATTCTGTGATGGAAATTGAATCTGGACCACAAGGAAAACCAGTAACTGGAGTTAGGAAGAAGGAGAGTTACACTTGCCCAATTTGTCTCATGATATTTAGTAGTTTGTTGAAATTAAGCCAGCATGTGGAATCTCATTCTGGTTTAAGTGGGTCTAGTTTGGCTGCATCAGGCATTTTGCCGTCAAATCCTGGTGGTAGCAATGGAAAGAAGAAAGGAAGCCACGTATGTCATATTTGCTCCAAAGCATTTGTTAGTCTAGGAAAGCTAAGTCAACACTTAGAGGTTCATACCAGCTCCAGTTCCAAATTTGAGGAATTAGAAATGTCAGGTATTACAGGTATCAGAGGTGGTGGCGGGAAACGGAGAAGTGGCCATACATGTCGTGTGTGTTCAAAAGTGTTCGTAAGTCCAGGCCGATTAAGTAACCATATGTATGCTGCCCATCCAGGGTTGAGCAGTTCTAGTTTGAGTGTGGGAGAACTAACAACACCAGGTGTTTCTGCTGTTGCAAGTGTGAGTGGAGTGAGGAGAAAGGGAAACCATGTGTGCCCAATTTGTTCAAAAGTGTTTGGTAGTCCTGGGAAGCTAAGTCAACACATGTATTCACATACAGGTGAGCGTCCATTTGTGTGTTCAGAATGCAGCAAAGCATTTTCATCTAAGTTCAAACTTGTACGACATGCATTGATCCACTCATCAGATTCAGAACGTCGTTATCGCTGTAATGCCTGTGATCGCAGCTTCCATCGTAAGGATCACCTCCAGAATCATGCTAAGGTGAGCCTTTGTTTTCTGTTGGAAGATATAAAATATTTTGGTCAAGAAATAAACCCAGAAACTCTAAATGTATGTTTGTGTCCCATCACCATAATACGAGGTGCAATCGGAAAGTTTCAAGACTGCGCCTATAAAAACCCGTACACTTATCTCAGGTATTAAATTCATCCATCACCCTCGAAGTAGTTCCCCTGGGAGTGAACACAACGATCCCAGCGCCGCTGCCAAGCCTGGAAGCATCCCTGGAAATCTTTCTTTGTCAGCCTGTCAAGCACCATCTGCGATTCTGCCTGAATCTCTTCTATCGTCTCAAATCTCCTTCCCTTTAGCTGAATTTTTATCTTTGGGAAGAGGAAGAAGTCACACGGAGCTTAGAAAGGAAGTTGGGGTCGGTTCTTGCAAGATCTTTGAGCTCCTGACAAACGAGAAGTCGATTCTGCTTCTGGTCCTCAGACAGGATGCGTCGCATGTGGAGTTCTTCCTTTAGAATCAGCTGACAGGTCACATAGCCTATCCCAACAATGTCGCACAAGTCGTTGATGGTACGACGTCGATCTTCGTGAATGGCCTGCCGAATCTTCGTAACATTTTCGGGCGTTGTGCTCGAAGATGGTCCTCCAGAACGCTCGTCATCATCGACAGAGGTTCAGCCATTTTTAAAACGTGAATGCCACACAAAAGTTTGTGCACGACCCATTGCGGACTCCCCAAATGCTTGCTTTAGCATTTCATAGGTTTCCGTAGCCGTTTTGGCGAGTCTTTGGCAAAATTTGATTTGTTCATGAAAATCCGCCATTCCGAAATCGCAGGAGGGTCAGTGTAATGCACTACCAAAACGCCCGTAACTAAGAAACAAATGCTAATTCGATGATGCCGGCTGGCACACTGATTCACTATGAATGTAGGCCGCACCCCCTAGCGGCAGAAGCTCGTACTACATCCGGTTCGCCCTCTATTGACACAGTCTGGAAACTTTCCGATCGCACCTCGTACAGGTCAAAATCCTAATGTGGAACTTGCATCTCTAGAGGTTCTAAACATTAAAGTAGCATGGTACAGAATTTGTTGATCAACATGAAATTACATTTTTTTAAATATTTTTAACACATATAGGTCCATAGTGTGGTTCGTGCACGATGGCGTTGTGATCGTTGTGGCAGAGAATATGGCTCCCCACTTAGTCATCGACGACATTTGGCTTTACATGCTGCCCAGGATGATGGTGCATTAGACTGTGGTGTTTGTGGTCGACACTTCAGTACAACGCCAGATATTCTTCATCATCTCAAGGTATTGTTAATTTCTCCCGGGAAAGGTTGAAATATTTTATTAAGTATGTAAAATTGTGAATTGTGTTTGTCTAATAAGCAGAAAGGACAACAAAAGTTGCCAAACAATGTAAAACAGTTGATTTTTATGTCTGTGTAGCAATTGCCCCTAAAAGATCAAGTATGGTTTTATGTCTTATGCATTAATGTATTATATAATGAAAGTGGATTGTTTGATCCGTAAGCTGTAAACATTTTACCAACAGTCCGAAAGCAATTTTTAATTATGAGGATTGTGATGCAGTGTCATTTTGAAGGTGGTTAGTGGTTAATTCTGAATATGGAGTTGGAATTAGTTTTATTATATTCAAAGTTCTTCTTGTATGGCTCTCTGGTCCATATTCGGTCCATGGCTTCCTCAATTCTCCTCTTCCATTCAGTCCTATTGTTAGGTCCATTCTGTCCGAGGCTTTAATGGAGGTTTTGAAACATCTTCCTTTTTATGGTGCAAGGTTGTTAGCCTTGCGACCAACCTCCCAACCTGGAGGACCAGGGTACCTGTGTTAGTCTGACCTCTCCCCCTCGACCAATCTGGCTAGGGAGGCCCTACCAGTAGCTATGCTATCACCAGCATAGCTCTTGGGGTCACTGAGGTACTCAAGCCCCACCACTACGACAAGGTTTGGGTACCATTAATTGGGGTATTCAAAGTTTTAGCACTCAGTATTTGAAGTATAATAATCCCTTATTAATCGTGGTGTTTTTCCATCTGTTTCCATTATTGCCAGCTGTGGTATTGGGTTTTTATATCTGCAGTTTTGAGTATGTGCACACAGAACAGGTAGTAGACGAGGTTGTGCCATCCAAAACCAGTTTTCTAACTTTCAGATTACTATTGCAGCGCTTGCTATTGTGGTGTGTCTTTCTGTGACACATTTTACAATCATATTTTATGCTAATGTTATGTATTTCTTTGTGTTTAGTGAATGAAATGGCAAATTAGTTAAGCTTTGATTATTGTTGGCAGTGGTTGCATTTGCCATAACCACCAACTTCCCATGACATCTAAATTTTATCAGTGGAGATTTTGCCAAGTCTGTTGTTTTTGCAGGAATGTAACCCATGTATTTGACAAAATATTACTTGATGTCCTTAGAATTCAGTTTAAAGACCATAAATTTTCAGTTTTATTTACACTTAGCTGTTCAAATGTCGTGTGAGTTGAATTATCTGTAGTGCTGAAAGGTGACTGTGAAGTATTTAAACATAGTTTAATTTGGCAGAACAAAGATGAAAGCCATACTGTTGGCTTATATAGTGCACTTACTAATATGAAAATTTGAAGTATCAAGAACGTTATTAACATGTAATATTGTAGTTCATGTGTTCAGGTCCATGCAGGATCCAGAACAGTGAAGAGCCCTGCAGATCGCAAATTTCGGTGTGATCACTGTGAGCGACGCTTCTTTACACGTAAAGATGTACGGAGACACCTCGTGGTTCACACTGGGAAAAGGGATTTTCTTTGCCAGTTCTGTCCCCAGCGCTTTGGACGCAAGGATCACCTGGTGAGCGTGATGTTAAATTACAGCAATTACACATTTTTTATTTTAATTTCAGCAGATTGGTCAGTAACAATGAAAGTAGTATTTGTTTGATGACATGTTCTATTTCCTGGGTTTAGCACTCTGAAGGCAGTTAAGTATAAACACTTTGTATTAGGCTAATTAAACTGAAGAACAAATAACAGGCACTCTTTGGAGGAGTGGGTTAGAGGATGACTGTCATTACTTGTACAGGGTCCAGCAGAAATATTGACAGTTTTGAATAGTTGGTTACCAGATCCACCACTATGTTGTGCATGTGTTACTGTTACAAAGAGTAGACGTGATCTTGTAGTTTAGTTTGGTATGGAGATTGGACTATATGGAAGAATGTGTCTGTGGCAGAACTGTTTGTTCAAACCATGTCAGATATGGCAATGCAGCAAGAATTGTGGTGCCAGTTTAATTGATGAGACTCTCCCTCTCACAACTCAAATTTGGGTTTTAAGAAGGCACAAAGAAGGCTCTGTGTGAGATACAAAACCACAAGGTAGGTTTTATTCTGTTTGCACACTAGAAAACAGCACAAGTGTTGGCGTCTGTTGAGTGCAGTCCAAGATGTTCAGTAAATATGCACGCTTCAGAGCGTGTGTTTGGCTAAACTGTGCTATGAACTTTACATGAAGATTTCCACTTTCTTCCTTATAAATTTCAGGTACCCCAATTGCTAACCAACCATCACAGAACATATACATTGTAGCACAGTTTTGTTGAATTTGATGCAAGACAGGCCAGACTTTGTGAACAATTTGTTGATGAGTGTTGAAGCACACTTCCACCTAATTGATGCAGTGTATATACAGACTTTTCATTACTGGTCCATGGAAAATCCCTGAGAACATCATCAGCGGCTTTTGCACAGTTAGAAAGTCACTGTGTGATGTCCTGTCTCATTATTTAGGATAATTGGACCTTACTTCTTTCAAGATGATAATGGGCACACTGTCACAATCAGTGTAGAATGCTACACAAATGTACTTGAACATTTTTTGGTCCCAAGGATAAATTGACTACCTCAGCATGAAGCTCTGTGGTTCCAGCAAGACAGGGCCATAAGCATGACTACTATTTGAAATTTATTTCTGCAACATGTGATTTCACAATTTGCAGATGTGTCTTGGCCATGGTATTTCTGCAAGACCCTTTACTAAACTTTATAATATTTTATTTGAAATGGACCTGCTATGGTAATAAAGATCGGTTTTATGCAGGTTAGGCACATCAAGAAAAGTCACCATCAAGGAAGTGTTCCTGCATCCTCCAGAGTGGCACGAGGGGGCAGAAGGCATAAAGTCACTGTTCCTTCTGTAGCACCACCAAAGTCAGTGATAACCCCTTCCACTTCCACAGCTGGTGCTCAGACCAGAGCAGTGGAAGGGATCCAGACTCAAGCTACTGTTTATGGTAAGGAGAGCTGTTATACTCTGCTTCTTCTACTTATTATTACCATATCTCTTTTTGCTTTCTTGTATAACTTATATTTGCATATCTGTGCGTGTGTATTTTGGATTTATTATGGCTGTCACTGCCTTCTGATTCCCATTTTCCACACCTACCTGTCATTCTGGTGTCCATTTGGTAATCCCCAGGATTCTATAGCTTTCTACATTTGAACTTTGTTTTATATTCAGCATTCATCTTAAATGTCTATAGTAAATAATTCTATGTAAGATTTGAGGTTTTCACAGCGGTAAGTATGAAGATTACTGTCTTCTGGGTTGTTGCGCTGTGTAGTCTGGTCGATGTTTACCAACGTTTCAGAGGTCATACTGCCTCCGTCATCAGGGCGATGAGTATGAAGATTTCTGTCTTCTGGGTTGTTGCACTGTGTAGTCTGGTCGATGTTTACCAACGTTTCAGAGGTCATACTGCCTCCGTCATCAGGGCGATGAGTATGAAGATTTCTGTCTTCTGTGTTGTTGCGCTGTGTAGTCTGGTCGATGTTTACCAACATTTCAGAGGTCACACTGCCTCCATCATCAGGGCAATGAATATGCCAATTGGGTGGGTGGGGCTAGGTTTATAGGAGCCGGACCATGAATGGAGTAGCCTGCACCGGGCAGTAATAGTATAACTTCTCCATTCATATTACCATTTACAATAAATATTGTTCCTATTTATTTGTTACTTGAGAACTCTACTGGAGATAGAAAGTATTAAAGTGAACATCACAGGATTTCACTATCTAATTCCTTTCTGAAATGAAACTGTTCTAACATTCATGTTTTAGGTTCCACATCTGGAGTTGAAGGTAGAATGGAAGATGTTATTCTCCTGCCACGGTCTCCACCATCATACATAGAAAGTAAGGTGGAGGAGACTAGAGTGTTGTCCCAGGCTACATTACTTGATGATCCTTCTCTAACAAGGAGACAGATTGTGGCTTCTGAAAGTGCTCTGAAAATTTCTGGCATTGAAACTGTGCTACAGTCAACTTCTCCAGGGTATGCAGCAGAGAGAACAAGAGTGCCAGGGGCTACAGATGTGATACCAAAGTCTGAAGAAGCTTCCCTTATACCAGCAGTTTCTACCATGGACCAGTCAACAGGGACGCCACTAGGGCTAGTATATGGCCATCCGCCTCCACCGCCATATCCTTCTGGTGACTTGCAAAGTCAGACATTTAAGGTAAGTTGATGACAGAGTGTTTCATTATATTTTTGTGAAAGTATTATGAACACATGTAAATTCCATGTTTATAAATAGTGAATAGTGTTGGAGACTGACAAAAGTAATGCAGCCCATAATGTCTGTATTGCAGTGCAGCATTTTAGGTGTTACTTTCTCTCCAATTATTCTTTTCAGAACTTTGTTCTCAATCAGTCTCAGTCTGTTTTAGTTTGACAGACCAAGTTTCACGCCGATATGAAACATCAGGTGAAATTATAGTCTGTGTCTTTTGATCTTTATGTTTTTAGATATAAATGGTTAGGCAAAAGATTCTGAAGTGTATGGCAGCAAGGATTCCTCAGATTTAACCTGCTCTTAACTGCATACCACATTAGTGAATTTAATCTCATGTGATTAGCACATTTTATTTATCCTTTTACATATATATTATTGTTTTATTAGCAGACATAAACAGACGTGTACTTTACATCACTTTGACAAGTGAAGAGTTAGTGTTTGTGAGCACAGAAGTACTTGATTCTCCATGTACATTGTTTATAATTATTATTCTGAGTTTATGAATTATCATGATTATGCCATAAGAAAATTTTGTGACTGTTATATCAGTGATATGCCAGTTTCCATATTGGTCACATTCACAACAGACCAGATTATTGGACGGTTCATATTTTCATAAATTAATGAGTATCTAAGTTGGGTGCCATTTGTGTTTTTCAGTGTCTTCGTGTTTAAAATATTTTATTGAGTTGCGTAATGTTCCATTGTAATGTTCTGTTAAAATCATGAGGTAGGAGAGTGTTATTCCAATATTCCCATATATGGGGTAGCATTTATAACAGATTGCAGTTGATAAAAGATAATTGATGTAATTAGACCTTTGTTCTCAATAGAAGAAGTTATTCATTTCATATATTTGTAATTAAGTTTATAAATATATTTTTAATATGAAAATCTTAACTTCATAATTAGCTTGTACATATTGCAGTGTATTTATTGTGTAACACTGTTTGTTCAATTCATTACAACTAAAATATTATGAAATAATTTGTTTATAAAATACATAGCATTTATTTGGATTTATAAATATGACAGGTTTAAGAATAAATCTGCCTTGATATGAATTTTTAATGAAAGTTTGGAATACAGAGCGTGAATGTGGTGTTTTACATATTGTTTGAATAGTATTGAAATATTACTATTGATTTGTACTTTTCCCCATTTGTATTCAGGTTTTTGAAGAAGGAAACAGCGAAGGAATGATCAAACTTGAACCACCATCCTCATCAAGGGTGGGTGACTTGACTCATCTGCTGAGTCTGATTCCGTCCACATCGCAGGCATCTGTTTTGTCAGAGACACTGTCTGGTGTAGAGCACGACAGTTTATTAATGGCTGCACAGCATATTCGGACTGAGGAAGATATCCAGAGATTACTAACAGGTCAGGTGCACTAGAGTTTTTATTAATAAAAGAAAAGAGCAAATATGGTGGTGATGTGGGATTGGAGGTTGCCATTGTGGTGCAAGTTTATGTTGTGGTCTTCTGAGTGCACTACTTCGGGTAGCACTGTTCGGGCTAGCTTATCAGGGTTTTGTCATTAATGATCTAGTTTATGGTGTGTTTGCTTCTGGATACAGGGGGAACAGAGCAGACACAGTTACTTACCAGTGAAGAGCAAAGTCTGCTGCATTTGATGGCAACAGCTGCTTCCTCAGTTGTGGGACTGGATCTTCCATCAGAGGAATCAGCTCCAGGTACCAGTAGTGCTGCTTCTGCTACACCAGGAGAATCAGATGTAATGGCATCCCTTCTTGCATCTGGCTCTAGAGAGGAAGAAATGATTGCCTCTACAACTACTACTCCACTTCCTCGCTTTACTCAGGCATTTCAAAGCCAACAGCAGCAGCAACATCATCAACAGCAGCCACCATCACAGCAGCAACAAGAGCAAAGGTAGCAACAATTTTCTGGGTTCGGACTACAGAAACATACTGAATTGCATTGCTGAGTTTGGGTCTTAGGTTAGATGCATGTTATGTTTTTTTAATGCAATGTGCATTAAAAACCCATAGTATTATATGTCAAAATCCATGAAAGTTTGCATTTCATTTTAGGGTGACAGCCAATTTATTGTGAAAATTAATCCCAAAAGCATTCAAAACTGAAATCTTTCCTCCATATGAAAGAAATAAGGAACATGTCAGAAAAGTCATACATATGGAATTAATTTATGATATGAAAGTTGTAGTATTGGGTGTTAATTAAATAAATCATGATTTTTTTAAAAAGTAATGTAAAGAAAGTGTATAATTTTATATATTGTAATGTTTCAGAACTCTTCAGGTCACATCCTTCTACAGAAGTCATTAACACACATTTATTGAGGAAGGGTAGTATTACAGAATATGCCATTTTTGATTTAGTAATGCTTTAGTGGTAATGATATTTGAGATAACATATTACCTGTTAAACAGCGTAACTGTCATTAGTATTCTTGAAAATATGAATAAAAACAAGTGAATAATTTTGTGTTACAGGACTGAATAGAGGCATTACTTTATTTCATTTGCTAAGTTTCAGATTTTCAGTGGTTTAATTTTTTATCTGGAGGAAAGTTTTCATAATTTACATCATTCTTATTATTACTAGGCTTATCGAGACATGAAGTATTCAGGTATTATTAATAGACGCATTCAGCATGTGTGAGTATCTTAGTAATGTTTAATGGATTTTAAAAAGAATTTAAATAGTCATTATTCATAAAGTGGGTGTTTTTAAAATTTGTATGTGATCTTAATATACTAAAAAATAGAATAATAGTTAGGGACAGTGGTCCTGTGACAAGAGGATTGATTGTTATGGACATTGTGTGTGCAATCTCAAACAATTTTATTTCTGTGGTAATATTTGACAATTTCATCAGCTGTGGCTGCATAAAGTGACCACTTTGTAATATGGGTTTTTCAAAATATGATCCACATCTGATTTTTTTTAAACATCTCCATACTGAGTCCGTTCCCAGTGACCTCAAAACTTCTGAGGCATCATTACCTTTATTATTTGGTAGAAATGTTAACTGATGGATTGCAGGGTAAAAGGAGGTTTTGATACTGCCGTTAGTAAATAGATTATAATGATAACAGGTTGTGCTACTGCAGTGCAAGTTGCATTGAATGATTGAATGTTACCTTTACTGTAATACAGTTAGTGTTTTGTGTCTGAATTGTTATTGTTTTATATAAAGGAATTTGTTGTACTAACCATAATTACATATCTTACTACCAGAATTCTTCACTTTAATGGAAAGAAAATGAGAATCAAGTACCTTAAATAGTTAACTATTTTTTATACCATAATGATTATTTTTGTAAGTATACATGTGAGATGTTATATCACGTTATAAGATATTAATATGACCTTCAATGTGTAATACTGGTATTGTTGCTGGTCATCATCAAGTCTGTTCCTGTTGAATTTTGTACCTCTTGCTACATAATGCTCTTAATATATATGAAACGAGTTTCAAATTTTGATATGTTAATGTGTGTATCTCAGCTGTAAGAATGTACATGTATGTAATCACTTGAATATGTTGGCAGCTTTAATTAATATTTGCTTTCCATGTGTAGAACTTGTATTTCTACAGGGTCGTCAGTTATACCTACATCAAAATCAAAAGATATTTTTTTTCATTTTTTATCACTAGGGCCCATTGGACAGTGGAGGCTGAATTTGTTGGTTGTTTTAGATGCAGGACATCCTACTAACAACATTGTTCACTTTTTTATATATAGATACAATTAATAGAAACTAGAAATTTGTATGTGCATAATATACATAAGTAGACCCTTAATATGTGATGTCATAAAGTGTACACTTCACAATTCATATTAACATTTTACATTTTAGCACATATCAGATATTAGTATGACAGATGGAATTGCCAGATTATATTATTTTGCATGAAATTTAGTACTAATTTCTGAGGAATAAGAAGTAAGTCTTTCACTTTGTTAATTTGCATTCCACAAATATTTTTAATACATGCTAATATTTTCTCTGAGTCACGAATTAACAGAATTATAACACAGTATGGCTGAAAAATTACTTTAGTGTGTGATAGTCTGTATTTTACAAATAAAACAACACATCATTAGCTTAAAATATTTGCCTTATTAAAAACTACAAATGAAAAGACCAATATTAAATTGTGGGGAATCCATTCAACTGATACGATTTATAGTTGTGCTTTAATGAGATAAAAATATTTTATGCTCTATGTTTAATTCTCATACTTCAGTATGTTACCTGGAAAATGATCATCAATACTGAAATACTTTCTGTGGTTAGTTTGATGTTTATGTATTTTTACTGGGTAAATAGATGCTTTAGACAAAAGAGCAACAAATTAATTTTGTTTTAATGTAGTTATAAAATTAAAATAAATGCTTTTTTTAGGTAGTTGCATTCAGAGGTAATAGGCAGTTTTGAAATTGTGTGTAAACGTGAAAGTGTGAGGCAGAATACTGATTACTCAAATTGGTGCGTATTCTGGACCTTTGGTCACATTTAGAAGCAGATAAAGTCCTCTTTTGCTAAAGTCTTTCTACATGTCTCTTGTCCTGTTAACTACGTGTCATAATAAGTGCTTGGTTTCTTATGTGTTTTGTTTATTTATTATAGAATTTATATGGAATAGTTTACTCTTATGGCACAAGTATAAGAAGGAATGAACTATAAGGTTAGTCCTATGTTGTAGTTAGTTCATTCTCTGATTCATCTGTCTTGCAGTAATTTTAGATTAGATATCTTGTCATAATATTGTAAAGTTAATATTATGCATTGAAGGTTTACATTTTAAGATACGGATGAAATCCTTTTTTATATCAATAATTTGAATAAATGTAACATTATTCTAGAGTAGAGTAATCCCCCATTTAATGTTCCATGTTTGACAGTATCTCCTTATTTTTCAATGTCTGTGGTTCTAACCCAGTTATCTCATTGTTAAATTTCTTCAGTTTAGATTTTAAATCTGTTTACCATCCTACTTGTGCAACACTGGTACTAAGAAGTAAGTCCCTTGCACCTTAGTTTACTTGTTACAGTAAGAATTATTTTATAAGTAACATTTATGTTGTCCTGAGTTTTGCTCTTTGTTATTGGTATATTTTTGGTATTCTATAAGAATTATTTGTACGTCAAAAGAGTATTGATTTGGTCACTTGGTTGAGAGGACTAGTATTACATGTTGATGGTCATGAAAACATCTAGACATTCTTTAAACATAAGTGGCATGAATCACTTTCTGAAATTCTTTGAAATTTATACATCCTTATTTGCTTGAATAGTTGGAAGAGATGGAAGCAGATAATAGTATATTATTGATGGAGCATAAATTCATCTTCTAGTCTGGACATTAACACAGTTTGTTCTTCAAAGAGTTATTGTGAATTAAACTTTCTGTAGGGGTGTGACAGGCATGGGGAAAACTTCAGAATCTTTACTCTCTGACATTTTGCATACTCCTTGTAAAAACTTTCACCTAGTACATAAGGAACTGACAAGGAAGTGGTTGAGTACTAATAGATTTAAAACATGGAAATGTAATTACAAAATTGTGTTTAATTACTTGACTATCTTTAGTGGCAATTCTAAAGCTTTGTAGGAAATAAATGAAGACATTACTGTTCATAATGTACATACATATAATTTTAGAACATTGTAATGGATATATGCACACTTATGGAAGTAAAATATATCCAATACATTGCTTTATAGGTGTTTCTAAGGCTTTAGCATCTGCCTTTCACATTTATCCTAGGAATTAGGCAACCCCCATGACTCAGGGATATTGTTAGAGCACATTGCTGTAACAGTATGAACCAAGGTTATTGTTGACCAGCATTGTTGCAACACTGACCTCAGATTACATCAACAAGGCTCTTTTGCCTTTGATACCATTGTTGTTACCATGGTTGCCAACACCCATTGTTGCAGTGTGAAAACACCTTTGGAATTTTAGTGTACGCTGAAGAGTACACCTTTTGAGGCTTGTATTTCAAGTAACTGAAGTTATAATATTGTGTTGTTTGCATCAGTTCACTTGGCATCTGTACTCCATAGTATTAAATTTTGGCTCAGCTCGTTATGGCTTGTTTTATGCAACGGCATCAGAGCAGATGTTCACCATACACAGCCGTGTTTGCTCTGTTGTTACAGGTTCATGTAGCTGAGAAGTGTTATTTTGGGCAGTAATGAGCAGAGCATACTAATATCCCTCCCTCATGGCCACCTTTCTGTAAGATCCCAAGATGATTGATGCAGATATTATCACTGTACATAAGAGTACTGTAATGACATTTATAGTCACAAAGTGAAATCTACTATGTAACATAAGTAGTATATTATTTATTCAAAATATTTTTAGAAAATTGTCACCAGAAAGGAGTATGCATGAATTGCCTTTGAAACTTACTTTAGTAAATGTTTTTCCCCATTCCTGTGCATATTTTCGTACATGAGTACTCACATGAGCAGCCTTATTTAAGTAGTGCCATGTTGTGGTGGTTTATCATTTTTACATTTTATCTGTTGTTTTCTGTCTGAAAATTACATGAGGCTACTTACTTGACCTTTATCAGATCATCTGGGTAATATCTTTGGGACCACTTCTTTGTTGTTCAGAATAAGAAACTTTTATGAATATAAACAAATTTCAATAGTTGTTGCAATTGTTGCAGATGATTGTATCCTATTGCTAGTGATATTGCCTTGTATTGTTAGTGAACTTGATATGTGCCATGGATATATAAAATGACTGTATTAATAATAACATGAAGACTTCTAATACAGTAAACTGTTAAAAATGTACATTGTTGCAGTATAGTCAGCATCAAGTCCACTGCCTGTTAGTGTAAGGTTTTTAACAATAGAAGCTGCTTAAAATATGGGTAGTTTAATGGAAATATCAGACAAGCAAAACATTGAACCATATCTTATTTATAATAGAACAGGTGTTCATGGTGGGAAGTATGAAGATGACTGTTCTGGGCTGTAGCACCATGTATCCTGGTTGAAGTTTACTATTATATGAGAGGTACTTGTTGCCTCCATCTTTACTTTATACTGTAATGGTAGAGGCAGCAAGTACCTCTGAAACATTGATAAGCTTTTACTAGAGTACACAGCTCTACATCCCAGAAGACAGCCATCTTCTTATCTTTTGGTTTGCATTTTGTTTGCCACCTTGTATTTGAAGCAGCACTGATGCATGGTGTTTACCAGTTTACTGAGACTAGAATTTTGAAAGTGTCCTAGTGCCACTGTTGTAAAGTCAGGATTGAAGCTAGTGGAAGGCTGGCATTATTGTCTGTGATGGCTGTGCGATGTGTTGGCATTTGCTGGCCCAGCTCTTCCCTTGCTTTAAATGCACACTGTACCTTATCTTTTTACTTATTATATAGATATACAACATATTTTGTATATAATTATAATAAATGTATAACTAGAACTTAATGCTATTAATTAACTTAGCCTCATATTTCAAATATGTCTGAAAACTTTCTTTCATATATTTTCATGTTGTTCCTTGCACAGCTAAATGACATTTGTGTATATAAATATATATTTTATATTTACTGGAGCCTTGTTAATTCACAGTAATTTTTAGTAATGTATTTTTATCATAAAGCTGTTCTGTGCAATAAAATTTTATTATATACTCTGATATGAATATCATATACTGTGATAGATTGTTTTCACTATTTTGGTTTTCTGAGTTCATATGGGGAAAATTGGCATAGCGGCTGTATTTCAGAATTTTTATATTTGTAGCTTAATAGCCTTCCATCCATAGTACAGTACACAGTGTGATAGTATGGAAATAGTGCAAACTGATCCATTGTCATATGTTGTTATGCAAAAGTCACTTCAATTAAACATTTTTATCATATATTACACCATAGTTAATACTTGTGATATGACACATCACACATTGATGTATATGCTGTAAAATAATTAATAGTAACAATAAAGCAATGGAAGGGCAGAAATTAAAAGGCAGAGGGTAGAAACAGTGGCTGTGGAAATTGTATTATCATCATAATTATAAAACTGTTAAGATTTACAGTAATGGTTACAAGTTACTTGTAATAATCTGACAAGTTTGTCTAGCTTTGCGTGTTGTCACGACTCTTTCAGTGTCTGCTCTGGAACTCTCTCTTACAGCTCCTCTCCAGTCTAGATTGCAACCAACAACAGTCGGGTGCTTACCATGGCTTTAGATGGGCTCAGGAATGGTCGTGAAACCAGAAGCACAGGAAGATGCAGTGTTATCTACATTGGTGGTTTGCTTTACCACTTTAATGTTGCTTTGTTGTAGATCTGGTAAATTTTAAGGCTTCCAGAAAATCAATTTTCTTTTCATGAAACTTGATAGATATGTAAGAATGGGAACTGATCATAACTCTCTACTGACCTTATTCATACAGACTGTTACCTTACATTTTGTACTATTATTTCACCAAGACTCACTATGCATTGTTTCATGTATTAAGAGTAAAATTGTAGGAACAGCAGCCAACCCAGAAGACAGATATCTTCGAAGTTATTTAACTCCAATAGAAGTAAGAGGATACCAGAAGAAAACATGACTGATTTGAAGCACTGGAACCAGAAACAAATTTGCATAGGGGCACTTCAAAGCGTTTAGGTTGGGAGAAAGGTAAAGAACCCTGGAAAATTTAGGTTATGTAAATCTTTTTTTCTATTTTCATGAAATGCAGGTTTTGCCACAATACTGTAAAGAAATATGTTTTCAGAATCAAAATTTCAAACAAAAACACTTTTGAGAGATTGAATCTAAAAGCCTTAGTAGATTCATCTTTCTTTGTTACTTTTTAAAAATTAGGTTTAATTCAGTAATTCTGAATACCCACTAATATAAAACATCCATTATACTTTCGTTAAAAATTCTCTGTATACTTAGCATTTGGTTCTGTAGATATAAAACTTTTAATGAGTGTATAAGTTTGTCTTAAAGGTGACTCCTTTATTTTTGCTGTTGAGGTTTTTAAAATTATTTTTGTGTCTGCCTTTTGTCCGATTTTGGTTGTGTTTCGAGTTACAGTGTTATAAATTAATGTGTAATGGTTTCTGTCAGTAAGTTCTAAGAAACAAGTTTAAGTAATTGTTTGTTTATATTTAGAATGTAAATTTATTGTTGCGTGTTTAATAGGAAAACAATATAAGAATATGAAGTAATGATTTCAGTATGGTGTCTTCCAGTTCTTGTTTAAAGCTGACACACTGACAGTGTATGTTTGCAGCCAGAGAAATTCTGTTTGTATTGTCTGCAGTATATGAATTAAGAGGATTATATTTCTAGATTAAGGTTTGATGTATCTGTTAATCCAAAGTATTCATCTTAATGTTGCAGTTTTAAGAAAATTTGACCTTTCTGTCATTTAATATAGGCCTACATTTAAACTTTTGGTGAATGCTATTTGAATTGCATGTATGGGTAGGTTATATTATTTTAACTATATGGAAAGGCGTGATGCAACAAAGTACAAAATCTAGCAGGTAAGAGTTTAATGTGTATGTGTGCACATGTGCATGAATACATTTGTACATCCTCATAAGTGATGTAAATTCAACACTTCAGATTTGTAACAGTTTTATATGAACCTGTAAATAGTAAACTTATTTCTACTTGATATATACCTGTTTTGAAACCTATAACTTTTATTGTTTTAGGACATAGATGTACAGTTCCTGTATATTTCTGAGCTCATCTTGAAACTGTGCGTATGTATTAGAACTGTCATCTATATTTATTACTGTGTATAAACCATTGTAATACTACCTGAAGAAGTTTCATTTTCTAAATCTTTATGTTTTATATCGCAGTGACAGTTCAATCCATAAAAATGTAATATTACCACTGTACGTGATTTTTATATGGAGTATATCTGAAGACTGTCATAAATCAGGGTATGGTTTGGTGAACTGAAGCTGAAGTTGTGAATTTAAAAGTGTTCAAGCAAGCTATCATCCATACCTCCAATACCAGTGACCATAGATAAAGTCTGTAACAAAATATAAACTACAAGTTCATTATTTTTTTTTTATTTTGCTTTTAGTCCTGTGCTTTAGAGTATTGGAAGTCAGTTCATTGTAATCCAGGCAATTTGTCAACATGTGTATATGCGAAAGTTCAATCCTTTGCATACAAGCCTTGTTTCAGTAATGGAGGCAGAAAGAACTATTTGATGATGTCTCTCATTTGTGACAGAAATATGATATTGAAGTCCTTGTTGATAGAAACTTCAACTTCAGTTTTTTCTGAATTTATAACTCAATTTATGATACTCTGTATGTACACTATGTAAAATGAACATTCCAAAATAGAATTTATTTTTGTGACTGAGTACAGTACAGTACTTACTAAAATACACCTACCTCTTAAAGTTATTATTCATTAGAATGTTACAGTTAACATTTAATTTTGTAATAACAGTGGCTTAAGTTATGTGGTTACAAATTTGATAGTGTGTAACAATTTTTATCATTTGGCAGGTTTTGATTTTCTAAATAAAATAGACATTAGATGAACATGAATCTCATTGAAACGATTTTGAAATTGGCCTTCAAAACTGTGATGTATTTATCACCAAAGTAATGCAAGAAAGGCACTGAATATGCCTAAATGAGATAAAAAATGTTTTATTCAATTATTTTCACTGGTCATATTTGATCCAGTCACTGAAAATGTTTTCATATGATATTTGGGTCCATTATTTATAGAGATCTTGAACAATACTAATAAATTTTCTGCCAGCTGTCTGAATAATTTAATCAACAATTTCAGGTGAATAGTGACTATACAAAATACTGGAATAATTTTCTCTGGAGCACAGTTTCTCCAATTGTATTCACATTCAGTGTAATTAATGAATTAGAATAACAAATTTATTTATAGGTCAGTATTATGTTTTATAACAGTAGAAGACTACAAGTAATATTTACACATTTTGTAAACTTATAAAAATTAGCCAGAATTTTTTTGAAAATTTTAAGAAGATAATAATAGTAACATGTATATAAAAGAATATTTTATAACAAAAGCTGGCTCTAATTTTTTTTATAATTGGGGATACTTCAGTCATTAAACTAAGTAGCGAAAGGGCTGGATAGATTTCAATCCAGGTATTTGTCTGATTGCCACAATATCATTATCAGCTGTTGCTCCTTCCCAGTTACTATCGAATGGTATCTGGGCTCTTCCCCCAAAGAAAATTCTATGAACATGATTTTGTCTATTCACTTCCATGTAGCACTGATGTGTGATGCCTTAATTCCTGACTACATAGTGTACTGGTGCTTTGACACAGAGGCTTAACCCATATAAAAAATTACAGTGATAGTTCTTTTTATTTTAATGGGTATTTGCTCTTCACAATTTAAATTCAAGAAAATGTAACAACTATTTAGTTTGCTTCACAGATAATGTGTTTATAACATGCACAATTCTGTTTTCAGGTAAATTCAAAAGTGATTAACAGCAGTTAGACCACTTGGTGACCCATTTTGGCTGCAATCATCCATAAGTTTCTTTATTGGTTGTTTTTGGTTCCTTAATCAACTTCGTAATTTTTTAATAGTTTGGATAGTCTGCCTTTGCATTCAGTTAGCATGTTGAATCTAGTTGGATTTGTAATTAAAAATTTTGTATTTTCAGTTGTTTAATGTCATCATATCTTCATTTTAGTCTATTTAAATATATTTTTTGTTCCCATGAGTTTAATTTTGGTGAAAATTTTGGGTTCGCCTTTTGTTTTCAAGTGCCACTTATTTATTTTTTGTAGTTTATTTAATGACTGTTTCAGTAGCCCAGACTAAAAACTTAATGTTCCAGTTTTCACCAACACATGAGTGTCCCTAAGGCAAGGATGTTATAAACGTTTATCCTATAATTTTAAAAAAATCTTTTTTTTAATACGAAGTTATATCTTATCAGGTCATTTTACATCATGTGTCGCCTAAACCGGATCTTGAGGGACAAAAACTACTCGTATCCACCGTAACAGATCTATCGAAGAAAGCCTTGGTTTCTATATAGGGAGTGGACCATGTGGATAATATATGGTTGCAGTTTGTAGACGACTATAGTGCAGACCACAGATGACATCAACATAGGCTCAGGCTCTACCTGGTCAGAGCTTACTGTTATCAATTTGCCGTATCAGAAGAGATGGAATTGTCGCTTCTGTCGGGAACGTCAAAGATTCGATTGACTAGCTGATAAAATACGAATAGCCCTCAAGAAATGGTATAACTGTTAGTAACGACTGTGTGCCGGCATCGTGTTTCGGTACTGATTGTAAACGGCGACGTGATTATGAATTATGGAGTGAGAAGGATGTGGAAGGAAGCTGATAAAAGTACTGGGAAAACACTCATTTACGTCAGGATAACCAGTTTCTGAGACGGGATGTGAAGCAACGAACTTAGGATTGGTAACTACCATATCTCGAGATCCATTAGCTTTTAGATATTATTTAACGATGCTGTTTTCAATTGAAGAGGTCATATAACGGAAGCACGGGATATGATGAGGTCTATTTAATATAAATTGTCTTGAAAGCCAGCAGTCGTGGTCTATTTGAAAGCATTCAATGTCGTACAGAGATTGAGGACCCCATTAAAATCTTTAGCCTCCCAAACAGAATTGAATAGAGTTTATGTACATAACATAGATCCTTCCTAGGCACAAGTGAAGGATGTAGAACATGTTATAGTGCAAATACAATACTTCTTTTTTATACAAAAATAAATTACATAGTTATGGCAGTCAACTACAGTATTACTGCAAAAATAATTACACAAGACAGCATAACGACTTTGGTTTACATGTCTTCATAACAGCTTAGAATTTTTGGTTGAGGTAAATTCTTCTATGGGGAAGGAGTGAGATAGGAGATACCTTTTAGTACTGGTGTTAACTTCTTTGTATCCTGGTTTAGACTTCTGTTGGGGGGGGGGGGGGATTATTGAATAGTGTAATTCCAATATAATAACCTTTTGGATATTTACTGAGGTTGGTGTTGGGCAAATTACAGTTATATCTGTTTCTTGTACTCATGTTGTAATTATCTGAGTTTGACATTTTTCTGTCATCCACTAGAAATGATAATAATGACAGCAAGAATTTGCTGGCTAGTGTAGCTCCCTAGCCATGATCTGCTGACACACTACACCCAGCAAATGCTTTAAGTGAGTACTAAGATTGCATTGCCCTTTCGAGTTTGAAATATGGCACATGTAGGAGAACAGTAACAACCAGATAACCATCTCTGATCTTTATGATATTTATATATAGTAATGCAACATGCCACATGTGACTAACCTAACCTCAGATATGCTTGTATTAGGTATTGCCAAAATAAGCCACTTTGTAGCTTAAGATGTAAGGATAGATACAATGGCATATCCAAGTTTTACAGGTTCATGGCATTATTAATTTGCATCTGTCAACCTAGTTTATATTAATTTGGTTTTCAGTTGAAAACCTTCTGCACCAGTACTTTCCATTATTATTCTTTATGGCATAATTGTGAGTTTGTAAGGCAGAGAGTATGATGATAAATTCTGACATAAATGACCCATTCTACCTAGCTGAAGATTAGAAAACAAATTTAATGAAACCATATCATAAAGAGACTTAGGATTTTGTAAAAATATTTAATTACAGGCCTTAAAGGGCAAGAAGAACAGGAGTCAAATGCACTTTTTGGGTTTTGATGAACATATTTGGTATTTTTGGAAAACTAATTTACATTGGTGTTGACTTTGCAGAAGTGTCAGTTAATAATGCTTGCACACAACTTTATTAAGAAACAACAAATGGAAATTGACAGAATTATGCAAGAGGAAGTAATGATTTGAGAAATGTATGTTACCTTCTGTAGGATGTCAAGTAGCTAGGTGTCTCATGGCTGTATTATAACTTGTACAGTAATTACAGTCATTATAAAGCTCAATAAAAGTTTACTCAAATATTATTAGTTTACTTAATTAGGTGCACACTGGTACATTAAACCACTAGCTCCTTGGAAAATTTAAGTTCAAACAGCAGAAATTTAATTTTTGTTTCTGTGGTTTTGTCAGTTGCGTCACTAATCTAATTTAATCCTTCACACATATTTATTTATTTTTCCCAGGTGTATCATAAATCTCTTTTAATCCTTTACATGCATCATTTTTTTAAAAAAAATCCATGTTGAATCACAGGAACAAATTTTGTGCACTAGCCTTGCCTCCCTGCATGCAACTGCCAAATACTGAGCATTGTACATCTGTTGACTTGTTAATCATTCATGGAGTGTGGCAAGTATACAGCACTTACATGCAAAACATCTACCTCTGTGAACTCTGTGAGTAAGGCATGCTCATTTTGCCTGAACTTGGTTAATGTGCCGGCAGATTAAGGGTAAAAATTCACATATGGATTGTACAAATACTAGCTAGAAAATATCTATGACAAATGAGGCAGGCCAAAATTGCTGCTCTTACCTTTGTGTATGTAGGCAATGTTTTCTTCAAGACCACATTTAAGATTCAGTTTGCCTTAACCGTCACTCTTACCTGGAGGTTTTATTGATAATTATTATGTGGATAGTCCAGTACTTTCTTATATCTTATCCATTTTAAGTGAGTCTTAACTTCATTTATTTATCCTGACTCTTGAGAATAATATGAGAACAGTATAAAGTATGGGTAGAGGTTCTTCATTTTCATTGGTATGGTTTCATGTTATGAACATGTCTTTCTTTCTTTGTTCCTGTAGAATAATATCCCACATTTTTGGTACAAACACTGTGGAAAGGGTTGTAATGTTACAAAAATCAATAATCTGGCATGCATTGTGACTTCCTGTAAGATACTAATGATGGGAAATGTGACTAAATACAGAGTTTCAAGAGTAATAACTTCTACTTCACAATGTTTAATGTTCACTTAATGCAGAACCTGAGTTAAGGGGTGTGAATTGCTTGAAATAGGACTGCTGAGTTTATTAATTTTATAACTTAAGGTCTGCAACACTGCTGTTAATTCAAAGGACTGGTGGGAAATATTTCTGAAAACTGATGCATATATGCAACATTTACCTGTTTTAGTATACACAGAATGATTATAAATTACAATCATAATTTTGAACATCTAAAGAAATCAAAGATGCCTACACCAGACATGTCACCCTCATTACACCATAATGGCCACATTGAGGTAATAAATGTTGTAGGCTGCTTGATGTTTTTAAATACATTTACAGAAGTGAAAAGATAATTTGCAATCAACCTGTATGTGTAAGATTTATGTTCATGACTAAAATCTTTAAACTATTATATAATATTAGCCAGTGGTCAGTATGCATTATATCTTATCATGCTGTTTTATTTAAATGCTTCTTTCTGCAACTTATTGTATAATATGTGATTTTGGGTTTCAGCCATGCTTTTTATGTTAAGAAACACAGCATGCAAAAACTGGAGTGAATAACATTAAGTATGTTGCTAGTGTTTATTGATGCAAATGGTTTTAATACAAGAATGGAATAGTAATTTGCACACGTTTTATATAATCTTTAATAATTCAATTCAAGTCATTAACAGCAGTTTAACCATCTTCATGGACCAATCATTTTACTGGATTTTTCACATTTTAATAGCTGTCTCTACTAGCTTGCAGTGTAGTGCTGTCATCATTAAGAAACTTGTCAAGTTCCTCTGGGTCTGTTGGTTCCAATGTTACTTCCTCTAATGAAGGGCCCCTAATAACACCAATATTTTTCACCTCTGAAATATCAAAACAAACCCAGTCTAAATAATAAATTTTACTTAGTCACTGTTGAACACATTCATGTATACAGAAACCTATACTGATCACTTGAACATAACTGCTGTTATACTGAAGATTTCTGTCTTCTGGGTTGTTGCGCTGTGTAGTCTGGTCGATGTTAACCAACGTTTCAGAGGTCATACTGCCTCCATCATCAGGGCGATGAATATGCTGTTATATTACTGTACAGCTACTTCAGCTGTGATATGTTAGCTGTGTTTTCAAAAAATTCTGACATACAAAAGTAGCATTACAAAAACAAAGCATTCCTTCCTACACTTCATCTTATAGTTCTCTGTGCCCAAATGTTATGAGCTTAGTCATGTTATATTCAACATGGACATGTGTTTTGAAAACATTATTCTCTAATACTAAGCATTAGTAACAATACATTGCTTCACCTCTGAAATCTTACCTATAAGTACATTATGGAGTAAGAACCTAATAGCATAAAATAATAAATACTTTATAAGATATTCCATCCAAATGTTAACTTTCTGTCACAAAAAAAACAAAAAACAAGAGCTGAAAGAAAATGTTCCTTGAACCATCCTCATAGAATGTGAATCTCCACTTAATGTTTCTCCAAGGAACATCAGAGTTCAACAGTAAATTAAGGAACTGCATACAGGAATAAATAATTATATCTTGTATTTCATTAAATATGTAGCATAGAAAAATGTTTCAAATATAATATACAGGGTGATTAAAAAAGGACTTTACAATTTTGAAAGTGTATAGAAATTTATTCAGAAGGCTTACAGAATCGGTTGAGGTGTCATTTTGTAGCAAAACAAATCAAGTTTTACCTCAAACAGTCATTTTGGTTCGATGTGATTGCCATTGGTGATACTGCAGACATCCCACCTGAAATTAATTTCTTGCCAAACACGATCCAGCATATCTGGTGTCACTTCTGCAACTGCGGCGGTGATTCGAGCTTTGAGCTCAGTGAGATTTGCAGGTAAGGGTGGAACATACACACGATCTTTAATGAAACCCCATAAGAAAAAATCGAGAGGTGTCAAATCTGGAGAACGAGGTGGCCATGCTATCGACCTGTTCGACCAATCCACCGACCTGGGAAACGGTTATTGAGGAAATCCCGGACTTCTGTGAGGTAGTGAGGTGATGCGCCATCTTGCTGGAAGTGAATGCGTCCTTTTTGGTCATCTTCGTCTAACTGTGGTATGAGAAAATTTTCGAGCATATCCAGATACACGATACCGTTGATGGTTCTCTCATGGAAAAAGAACGGGCCGTACACTTTAACTTTGCTAAGGGCCCAAAACACATTCACCTTTGGGCTGTCACGAACGTGTTCCACAACAGCACTAGAAACACGCGGGCGACCTGGAGATTTGTCATGGCGAACAGAACAACCAGTCTCAACAAAATTCTTGTGCCAAGAGTAAATTGTAGGTCTACTGGGAGGATCCTTGCCATACTGGGTGCGAAAATTTCGTTGAACCATTGTCGCAGATTTCGTTTCTTCAAACCACAGCACAGCGAGCGCGCTCCGCACCTGTGAAAGTAGCCATTTTCAAATGCACTGCCGCTTGCGCTCGCGGTGACGGAATTCGGTACTACAGCACAACGTGAGTCAAACTTGATTTGTTTTGCTACAAAATGACACCTCAACCGATTCTGTAAGCTTTCTGATTAAATTTCTATACACTTTCAAAGTTGTAAAGTCCTTTTTGAATCACCTGGTATATTTTCTTACATGTTATATGAATTTATAATACAATCAGACATTCTTTAGTAATATGACAAAGTTCATTTAAAATTCAGGATGGACTGAACTGATAAATGCAACAGATGTAACTCACTGAAATCCACTAAGTTGTTTTTAAGATTTAATAAACAGACAATCTATGCATTTATTTCATTCACTTTGTGCAAAAAATAAAAAAAAAATAACACTTTGCTGTATGCTTATATGCAGAACACTCATTTTGTACTTACTAGGTAATGAGCCAGAGAGTTTGTAATGTTGTACATCATGTTGAAAAGCTTCTCCAAAAGCATCTTGTCTTTCTTTCAATAATTTCTGCTGCCTAAGTTCATGTTGAACCACCTTATCTGCATGTTCTGATGCCAGATTTGCTGGGAAGTAAAGTAATGATTTAATACATAAGTTTCTCACAGTGTTCAATGTTTTACTGCTGAGTATCATTTGCAGCATACTCGTTCTTGTGTGCTTATTTCTTTGTATACATTCTAGATATAATCACAAAAAAGCAGATATTATAATGCATGAAAGTTGTTTTTATTATTTCTCTTAATGGGTAATTCTAGACTTGTATCTTGGATTAACATCTAGCACTCAGCTAAAGGCAGTACATCACTGTCTGGTAGTTGTGAAGTGGGAGAAGCATGTTACTTTTAAGGAAGACATGCATTAGTATTCATAATAGTAATGCTGCAATGCAACAAATCATGGTGTACCTCTCACAGCTTCCAATTCACTAAGTTTCTTCTCTTTGTATAATGCAAACTGGAATCTATGGTCCAGTTGTCTCTCTTGTAATTCTTGCATTTCTATCATATCTTCCAACTGAAACAAGGCTTCTTCTACATCTTCAAACAACCCTTGTAAAGACCCTGCAAATTAAATAATGATGATGGCGCTGATTAGAGATCTTTAAAACATGATTCTTAGATGGATCACATAGGCCTTAAACCCTTCATCTGTCATTAACAAAAAGTTCAAAGTCAACCCTGTAGGAAAGCATACTGTGTTAAGAATGGAACTGCTCCACCAAACATATATAGTGTGTTGTAACACTGACTTTTTATTTCAATAAATACTAGAGCAAAATATCATATGTAAGAAAATAATCTCTTGGATACAAGTCATTTACATGTAAAAACAATTTATCTATATATGCAGGGATAAAATACTGAATTTCTGACCAAATTGTGACATCCAGGTGAATGCTGGCTAACACACAACTGAATGACATATTTTACTTTGCAAACAGTGAAAGAGTTCTGCCATAGACATCACCACAGCTGTAATACATAGATCGTATCATAACTTCAATATTAGGAACTTTAAAATGTGCACAACTGGGTTCGCATTCAATAGAGTCAGTTCCAATGTGTCATTTGTGTTTTCTGTAATCTAGATTTACCTTGTACATGATATAATATATCTTTAAAGGAACATCAGGTTAGATGCTACAAATATATTATAATTATATACTAGAAGAAATGTCTGTGTGTCAAATAACAGACCTATCTGTTCCATCAACTGCTGCACTGTTGTGAGGAGCTGAGGAGCAGCTGCTAAATTTGAAGCAATGTGACTCACATCACTCCATTGTTTCTCAAACTTCTGATGAAGAGAACCTATGAAACTGTCCAACTCCTGTAATAATCATGATCAATTAACAACTATCAGTCCCTAATCCATATTAGTCATTCAGTATACTGAATTGGAGTTTGCCATCTTTACATGCTCAGATACATTAAACATCACTGACATGTACTGAAATACTCATTTTTACTTATGTATTTAACTTTTTTATGCTTTTGTTTATTTTATTAATTACCACTCAGAATCTTCCAAATTATGAAGTACATCTCTGTGGCTCATTTTGTAATGTCAATCTTTGTTGTAAAATCTCTCCCAATCTAAATAGATATCCCCTTAAATGGCAGTGTCCTATCAGTAAGCCTGTCACTTGTCTCAGCTGGTTTATATTTTATCCTAGTTGCCTAGTTCATTTAGCAGAGGGTACTTGAAAGAATCCTTTAACATGTTTTTGTCCAAGTGTTTCTTGAAAGTTAATTTCATTACATTTTAACAACATTTTTATTTGTCAGTAATCACCTGTGCTTTGACTGCATTTTCTTCAGCCAACTTATGCATTTCACTCCACTGTGACTGATATTTATGCAACACATCTGCTCCAGCATTGTAATTGACTACACTGGTATTAATCTGTGATCTTCGTGGGGGATCGACTATTGATAAACCTCTGAAACTGAAATTAAACTGAAATGTTATACCTGATATTTCTTTAACCTTCTTCAGTCCACAGGCTTCCAACAAACAAAGAAGCTGTTCATTACATTATTTGTGAAACTGATGATTAGTAAACTTACTGGTGAGTGCAGAATTGTACACTGTATTTACCACAAGTAACCAACAGACTCCCATTTCTTAGCAGTCACTGGACTTTCAAAATATAAAGTTTATGGTACACACAAGAAAGGAAAGCATCATACCCAAACAATTGTGAGATTAATGAAAATATCTGTTTTCCATATACTTTAACCCAAATTAAATTTATCGTATATCTAAAAAGCTACTATATAAAAGTTCAAGCACAAAATACAAACTCACGTATTCAATTCCGTTCATTTCACATTGAGGTTATCTCTGCCAAGCCCTAAATGCGTCACTAACCTTGCAGCGATCCCTTCTTGAACTGTATGGAACTTATCACGAAGGCTGTCAAACATTGTCACCAAAAGTTATGCTCAGATTTCGACTTCCACTACAACCTTTCCGATGTATTTACCTTCCAACAGTCATCTTTCATCACATGATAATTCAGCTTTGCAATAGTAACCTTGATGCAACTAAGGAAAACAACATGCGCTGGTTTGTATACATTTTTGACGTCACGCTATACATGTCAACGATAGCTGCCTCGATTAACTCGTTTCTTTTGCTGTAAAGTTTAACTGAGTATCACATTTAACCATCTGTGGCTCTTTCGTACTTGTATATGGAACGCAACCAACATACGTATTAAACACAACTGTTAATGGGGTATCATTGTAAACACACTGATAGCATGTAGGTTGTGTAAATTAAATGTACTAATCGCGAATAGTTGTGCGTTAATTTAATGTTTGTTTATTGTAGATAAGGGAAGATTTGTCGTATTTATAATAATTCAGTTTAGTAAACAGTCTCTGAAATGAACTGGGATCTACAATGGCGCCCTTTAATTCAGGATCGTGATGATGAAACAGGGTAGACGTATGGGATCGCTTTGCTGTTTGTGCGCCTGTGTGTCTAACTTTTTACCTTTTCAACCAGTTGGCCGCTTTTAACAACATTGAAGGCCACCGTAGTTTCTAATTTTCCACAATGAAATGTAACAACATGGCGGAGGACTGCATGCCATTGCGTTGATGATTCTACTGCCGCTAACGATCCCCTCGGGACACCAGGCACCACCCCGTCGTATCAGTACCTTCCACACGTATGGGGCATTGCGAGTGGTGACTGTTCCCCGGTTCTCCTGGGACAAAAAATGGAACACCGGAAATAAAATAGAAAACAGCCTAAGTCATACAAAGGAGCTTTCATACACAGTGCCTCCATTTGATAGTTTATTCCTTTCAGCAGGGAGCTAGCGGTTCCAACAAAACTGTGGATGAAGATGACCTTCAACATGTAGCCACCAGGGCAGGCAGCAGGCTTCATCCGATAAAACTAAATTGCTTAGAAGTGCCAGGAGGAACCTTACAATAGATAGGGAGAGCTAAAGTAGTACTGGGCAGCAGGGGTACGCGATACTACCCAAGTCCAGGAGGGCCCAAACTGGGGTTGCCTAAGGGGCTCAGATTTGAGGGCGCACCCTAATTAAGGAGATAAACCCTCCCGAAAGGCCCAGGGAAAATGGACTTAACAGGGAAACTTTGACCAACGAAATAGAAACAGTCTCACATATTCAATGTGATTGTGAGGCCTTAGCTGAATTAAGATCTAGTTACTTAGGAAGAATTTCACGAAACCAGGTGACTGTCAAGAGATCCCGCTGTGTAAGATACTGCACTTAGTACGGGGATGCAAGTGCTAGAGGACTGGAGACAACGGCGATGCACATAATATCAGGGAATGTTCGTGATACCAGGGTCGGTTAGACGCCCACCCCACTTCATTTGTTGAGGTAACTATAGAATGTAAAACGACAGTGTTGCGGCCTTGGGATTTGTTATCAGCTTTAAGTTTGACAGTGATAACTAACGAATTATTAGATCAAGTTATTTGAAAATTTGGTTAGTAGCCTACCTAAATGCGCATGGGCGTAATCGCTATTTCTTAGCAAAATTTCTAAACGTTATTCTTTTGCCTGAAGTCTAATTTTATTCTTGACTAATATTCTGTGTGTGTGTTCTTTAAACTTTAGCGTAAGCGAAGTACAGTTTGTCGGTCCATCCATGTCTGTCTTTAATCACATTGTCACTACAATGACCTTGGTACATACTATTGCAAAAATGACTTTGGATACCATTGTTACCTTCGATACCGTTGTTGCATTTATTCCATTGGTTGCCATGCTGACGTCATCACCCGTGATATGGCGTATGAACAGTTGAAATTGTAGTTTACGAAGACTACATGCTCTTTCCAATCTTGTTACAGAAAGGAGATGCTGCCAGTGAAGTCATGTATAACAAACACGGGATATGTGTTGACATTTTAAATTTTCTGTTAAGTTCAACTGGTTGTTTTAAGTTAATTCTGTAATCGTCTAGTCATGAAGTCGAGCTCAGACTATGAGTACCCATCAAGGATGAAGTAATGTTTCTGTCTTCAATACATCCACACCAGCACATGTCGCGAAGGGTCAGCGGAACAGACCTATATTTGTCACTGTCAGCTGTCCTTTCGAAAAATACGCATTCAAGAAGATCAAAACTTCTTGTAACTGGATACTTTGACAGGCCATTGCAGTCTTTCACCCCTAGGAGGTCGGACTCCTATTAATTGGGTTTATGCAAAAGTAGGCATAAGTGACCTAGCATCACCACGCGATGTAAAGTTTACATCTTTGATAGTTTACATTGTAAACTATCAAAGTTGACCTCGGGTATCGAACCGACCAATCAGATAAAAGTTATTCTGACTTAAATTTAAATTTTCCCACCAATCACAAAACAAAGCGGGAAGTCGGAACTAATGATGTTACAAAATTTCAGATTTCGAAATGATTGGGAGAAATTAATATATTTGAGAGAAAACTTCTTTTAGAGTCAGTCAGTTGGCAGTTGTGAGTTGGCAGTTGTTGCAAGTTGAAAGGTTGTCACGGACGCATTGGTGTAGTACATTAACTTTTACCAATATCGTGCGGAGAAATTAATTCAGCAATCACCTGAAATAAATTTCTAAAGACATAGCTGGGACGATCTTTAATTAAACCCCGTAAACCCAGCATAAGAGTCTCATAAATTCCTTCATCAATCCCGATCCCACCTTGGCACGGTTACCATTCTGAAACACTGAATGCTGAAAATTTGAATAATTCAGACTCCTTGGATGAGGGATCGGCCCATCCCGAAGACTCCACCTACACAGAAAACGCAAACATGTGCTCTGAGCTGAATTCGAACCCATGATCACAGTGTTGGAGCGAATGAAAATCTTACTAGTCGTAAGGCCGCGGCGTCAGTGACAAGCACGAACCAGGCATGAGACGAAATTAAAATGATTAACAAATGTACTGAGGTATGACCTATCATTATTTCTCTCCAAGACGTAGAACATTTAGTGCGGAACGAACGAAGGAACGAACTGCTCTTTTCATTTCCGGCTGTCGTAGCCTGACTGATAAGTTGTTCGCCTGCAAAGGTATAACTAGATTACTTGTCACACAATAGTGACGGACAAGTTGCCTAATGGTCACGGCTGTTCCATGCAATTCAATCAAAAAGTTGTATTCCAATTTTGACGTGAACTTTTTATCCTTTTATTTAAATTCTGCATCCTTTGTTCATCTTATTGCAGATACAAATCTATTTTTACAGCTAATCAATATCTGTGTTACTACACTGCATTAAAGCAAATTATTGTTCTCGCATCTCTTAAGTAAGCGTAAGTCGCTATAAGTCGCATCGGAAAATGTTTCAAATAAAAGTTATAAATCTTTGGTATGTACAAAAAATTTTCAGCCCTAGGTCTGACGATTTATTTTATGTGGCCCGCGTCTGTTGCTTGTAATATTGTGTCGATCTGTTATGCAAAATATTTTCTTGCCATCAGAAAACAAACTTGGTGAAGAAGATGACTGTCTTCTGGATTGTTGTGCCATGCAGTCTAGTAGAAGTTTGCGCATGTTTCAGAGGTTTTTGCTACCTCCATCATCAAGTGATGAAACGTCTGTAAAGTTCTACCAGAATATCTTTATACTCGCCGCCATAAGAACCTCAAATCGCACTGTTTTGATAATGTTGTTAGTCTTAATCAGAATATGTCGCTGTGAGAAACTGTTCTTAATGAAGAACGTGTAGTCAAGAAGTAAGACATATGTTACTCATGAACACTTTGAGGGACGCATGCGAATTTCAACATACAGGTAGCCCTCGATTTGCGCCGGTCCAATTTGCGACGATTTAGAACAACGCCGATTTTGAAACCAGAAAGTCAAAAAGTGAAGAAAAAAATACTATTATTATTTATAACGTTTTGCAATGTTTCTCGCACTGCTTCTTATCTCCTCCTCTGTCCTTGACCCTTAACAGGGCGTGGTGGCGCTTCATGGTTTGGCTTCTTCCCGCCAAGCCCTCCGGACCAAAGCAAGTTGTGAGGCCTCGTGCAGAACTTTCCCCACTAATGACTGCAGTTGGTCGACCCACCTGTTCGGTCATCTTCGTCGTGGTCTCCGTCCGCTCAGTAAAGTAAAGTAAAGTTTGTCCCACTATACGCCATGTAGGCGTTTGGGGTGAGAGGAGGTATAGCTCCTCCCTTCCTTGACCTCGGCACTAGATGGGGGTGAGTGGTCAGCATCACGCCCCGGCCGGCTTTACCCCCGGGAAAGGACCCCGGTACCCATTGTAGAAGAGGCTGGGTAGGCCCCAGAGCCGGTCTGGACGCAGAGGCTAGAGGAAAAATCCTCTGCCCCCGTCGGGGATCGAACCCCGGCCGTCCAGCCCGTAGCTAGTCACTATACTGACTGAGCTATCCCGGCTCACTTTTCATTATACTAAATCGTAATTCTTGCATCGCTTATTTTGAATAAAAATTATAGATATAGTCATCTCTGTAATTACGTATGTTTCGTTAACGCGAATTTGCGCCAATGAGATCGATGAATCGGTAAAAGCTGTTTGTGAAATGCAAACTTTTGCATATGCGAGTTTGCTCTTGTGCTACGGTGAAGAGGAGCGTTATGGCATCCATGAGGCCTTATCGTGAAATTTTGAAAGAAAGAAAGAAAGAAAGAAAGAAAGGAGAAACCACGACAGTCCACACTACGTGCCTTCTTTAAAAAAAACATGCCGATCCTCAATCAGGGACTTCGTCAGAGAACTGACGCCGCCTCATCACGCCATCGCCGATTGTAAGTGTATAAAATATATTTTTAAATTCCCTTTATTTTATTTACGTTATTTCAGAGCTTTAAATGTAATGCCATTATATTACTTATCGATGTTTGGGCGCTGGGAATGCATGTCATTGACTTCCCGTTGATTTACATTATAAAATCGTTCCAATTTACGCTGATTCCGATTGCGCCGGTTCGTCCAGAAACACATCTCCGGTAAAAATCGAAGGCTACCTGTACATTAAACCCAACATTGAAAGATTGATCAAGTAAACGCAGTTTCTGGTTTCTCACTTAGGACCGATTTGTTAAAGAAAAATTTTCAGTGGCCTAAAATGTGAATCGGTTTGTAATAAATTGTCCAACTTAGCGTTTTTAATAAAATGCCATGGCGTTTAAATAGTTGTCCTAGTTAGTAACCTTGCGGGTCGCGAGATCTATTATAAAGTATAAACGTGACCCCAGACCTGGAAAAGTTTAAGATTCCCTGGTATGGACCAAAATTTATATCTTGTATGCTGTGCAACAATTATCGAACATTCCTTCTGTCATTATTTATTGAAAAATTCACCCAATCATAATTCAACAGAAATTATAATTAATAATCATCGTAATTGTCCTCGTCTAATAATATTGTAGTTTATATGGCTATTGACAGA
Source organism: Zootermopsis nevadensis (assembly GCF_977971745.1). Taxonomy (NCBI): domain Eukaryota; kingdom Metazoa; phylum Arthropoda; class Insecta; order Blattodea; family Termopsidae; genus Zootermopsis; species Zootermopsis nevadensis. The sequence continues at coordinate 2,072,202 of NW_028259136.1, forward strand.
TGGCAGCACGAATAGTTCATGTGCAGTTGTTAGATGGCAGAAGCGATCATCAATAATCATAATCAATCATCGACAGTCAATAATAATCACTGTATAGGAGGCTGAGTAGGCCCCAGACCCGATTTGAGTGTGGCCTCATAAGGCATATGTGTCTAAAAATCATCGGCAAGAGCTAAAATGTATTTTGCTTTAGGATTATAAACCTGCATTACCTAAATAGAAAATTAACATCACAAGATTTGTTATACTGAGGTCTGTGCTAGTAGGAGGATATATGAGATGTGAGATTCTCAACGACAGTGAAGTCGATGTTGAAGATGAAGGCATGTTGAATCTATTTACAAGTCAACACGATGTTACTACCCAGAAAACCAACATCGAAAGGAAAGTAGGCTGTGTGAATTCTGTCTTAATCTCTTTCTTATTGCTATTTTCTTATGCACGCTTGTGTATCTCATTATGTTAAAACACATATTAATCAATTGATGATAGTGCTTATCAACAGTGTACTATTCCTCTTTCCTTGTATTTCATTACATGTTTACTATGTCGAATAAGAGTTGAAAGTATAATGTTTAAATAGATAACGCATTTTCCATATCCGCTTTTTTTTACTACTTTGCAGATTTCATATCCCTTCATGCTCATTTATTGCAGATTCAAATCTGTCACAGCAAAACTAACCGCAGCATTTTTCTTGTGTATTTGGCTAAATATTCAACGTATAGAAACGTGTTTACAACAAAATTATTTGGCCTTATGACTTCTACCTTTCATGTCGCATACTCATACTTTCTACGACAATCGGTTTATTAGAATTTGATTAAATCTTCCCGTAAAGTAGGGATTATATTTGAGAAATGTGAACCAATACAGATTCACGGCCAGATCCGGAATACGAAAATTCAAAATTCAATTAGCGGTTTCAGATTTGAAACATTTGGAAATACGTGTACTTTGTGAAAAGAACGCATGAAGTATAACAGATGGATGCCACTGAGTTCTGTATTTTGTTATGTACTTTAACGAGCCCTTATTTATGTTATAAATTTTAATCCAATTTTCTGTTAAAAGAGGAATTATGAATTGACATGGACTAAAATTAAGTTCGTCTTTATCCATAAACTGAGTTTCTAAATGGGTTATGCGGACAGAAGGATAGACAGGCATACATATGTTTGTATGTTTTAAGAGCGGGAATATGCAGGAGAAAAACGTATACATTTTCAGAAAGAATGTATAAATATTACGTCATTTAGGATGGAAATTGATATCGAGCCGTTGGAAAAGCCGATAAGGAGATAACATGAAAGGCGTGTTTCTTGTTTGTTTCCTTTCAGCAGGACCTTCTATACCGAAACTACGCATCACAATTTCCTTTGTGTCAACAAGGTTGGATGTTTTACCAGTGCCAACATGGCACCGTTGCTGCCAGCAGTTGGGCAGCATGGTGACACTGGTCGGTTCTGTGACCTCGGAAACATCTGGCGCATGCTTACTCCGGTCCCCGCACACCGCTACTGCATTATCGTTGCCAGGCTTGTTGGAGTTGAGGTTTAGAACATGAACTGCTCAACCAACACATTATGTTACAGCAACTCGAAACCATTTCATAGAAATGAAGACTGAGTTTATTGCAGGAATTGCGTTTTGTACTCATGATCTGGTCTTAGGGTGGCCACACACGCTACGGCTTACCGGAAGGCTTACGTGTCTGAAGGCAAACCGGAGCGTGTGTGGTGAATTTGGCCGGAAACCGAGCCTCCGATAAATCTGTAGTCGCTTGATTTTTTGCCTTGAGGTTTACTGAATGTTTACGTCGTAACGTGTGTGGGCAGAGACGAGGGTAAAGGCAAGGCTTGTAGCATTTAGTCATCTCAACCAGCCACTGAGAACTTAAGATCCTCGTGGTTTAACGAAGTTAAACTAAGTTTAACAGTTCCAAATATGTGTCCTCATCCATTCGCAGGTAGTTATGCCAGTCCGTCGGCTCTAATCGAACTTCATTCAACAAATTTATGTGAGAATGTTTTGATCCATCTAACCAACTTCTGACCCACTTAGAACGTCTCAGCTTTCTTTTCTTTTTCAACATTAGAGTAACAGCAAGACCCATTAAAATCGCATTGTCTTCATTGAACATGTTATAGCATCGACTGAAGAATAAAAGGACTGAGCACACACCTGCCACAAAGTCTGTACGTGTGTGGACTCTCAGAGGTTTGAGGCTTACCTTGCGGCTTTAACTTGGAAGGCAGGCCTTCCGGTAAGCCGTAGCGTGTGTGGCCACCTTTAGCTAGACCGAATTATCTCCCTTTCAAGATTCCTCACTGGTGGGGGGGGGGGGAGGGGGGTTCAAGCAGTGGCTTCTGTGTTTTAGCTTTCCGATGGATAAGAGAGTAAGGCCTGCCAGAACTTTGAACATGAAGGCTAGAAATATTATTATGATAGTTAACGCATGAGAATGTTAACGTCTTTTATATGGTTTCGACAGGCCAACTCGGTCTGGCCTCTTAATTGGCACAGTGATAACCAGTGTGATGATTTAGTCCGACACTACTCCTATATCATCTTAAAAGTCTACAGATATGTTATTTCTCAATGTGAAAGACATTTCTAAATTTAAGAAATAATATATACTGAAAATTATCAGGTACCGTGTAAACTCTGAATTTAACTTTCCTTTAAATACTTATACTTCCATTATTTAGAAATGGTCGGGTAAATCATGATTTCCCAAGCAGTGATCGCTGTGTGCTGATGTCCTTTGACATGAATTTCCAATAATGTCGATGCCCATACCACTAAAAAATGTTTCTTTAATTGCGTAAATTTTTTTGTGCAGTAATTAATGAAAAGCAGAACATGTAACAAAGTTTTTGTGATATTTTTGTACACAAACATATTATTTTAAAAAACTGATACATGGGATCGTAAAAGGGTTAAAGTTCCGATTAATTAGACTTTCCATATTTTAAAAGTCACTTCTCCACAGATATAACAAAAGTTGTTAGGATTATTGACACATCTACGCGACATTTTGTATATTTTAGTGTTACAAATATATCATTTAAGTACTCACAACGACGTTTTTGCTGTTTACTACATAAGTATTCTAAGACGAAGTGAAACACAAAATCCGCACTCCACAAAACACTTATTTGCCAAACAGAACCACAAGGACAACTGAACCATTTTATTAAACATCCCTTAAGCCGGCTACACACGTACAGGTATACCTTTCAGTTATGCCTGAACAGATATGCCTGTTCGGCATACCTCATGCTCTAGTGCAGGGGTCGTCAACCTTTTTATACCTACCGCCCACTTTTGTATCTTTGTTGGTGGTAAAATGTCCTTACTGCCAAATTTGTAACAACGGACAAAAACCCACACCGCCCACCATGAAAGCTTGAATCGCCCACTAGTGGGCGGTAGGGACTAGGTTGACGACCCCTGCTCTAGTGCGTCTACACGGTACATTTTTATTATCTACACGTTGAGGTATACCTGAGAGGCGCGTCTGTTCAGGCATACCTGGCAGGTATACCTGTACGTGTGTAGCCTGCTTAAGGGATGTTGACTAGACCTGCAGGAAGCAATAAAATCTTCTCCACCCTTGTACAAGCTGTTTCTGAAGTAAGTAGTCCATTACATTTCTGAAAATTACGAAAATTGAGCGAAACAGCTTGGTATGAATATCTTCGAAATGCAAACCAGTCATACAAAATGAATGTCATTTTCGTGTTTAGCAGCTTAAAATTAGTAAAAAAAAATTGGTTAGTTTCATTTCCGATATATTTTGGCTGTTGAACAGTGTAATCTTACGCTCAGGCGATCATGTTGAAAATAGCATATCTCTGCAATCTGACCAATATTTAAACTATTTACTCAGGAAAACAGCTAAAATCTCAGGCTATGTGGGTGAATGACTTTGGTTTTATAGCTGTAAATTTAAGGCGGGAAAAGAGGGAAGGATATGGTAGGGCAGTGCAATCTCGCAAACAAGGAAGACCTTCACAAATCCTTCCTCTGCACGTCTCACAGCAAGAAAAAAAATGTGTCCTGTGTCAGAAGAATAAGAAAAGGAGGGAAACAGTATATTGGTGCCCAGACTATGGAGAAATTCTGAGCTTCACTCGCCGACAGTGGTAAGTCTACACATAAAAATACATTTCTTACTGAATACAATACGAGACAGTATTGAAAATTTCAGAACGATTGAATTGATAATATGTTCCAAAAAAGCAATTTTGTAAGAAGTACCCGGCTTGAGGGGTTAATTACGGAAAAATAATGCAACTAATATCACTTCCTGCGTTTATTTTTATCTAATAATAGTGATATGTTCTATTCAGTTTCAGACTCTCGTGATTCTGTAGGATTTTTAATGGCATATTTTGAAGTGGAATTGAAAAACAATGGTGATAAAGCACCCTTTACTTTCTGTTTATTCCGACTGTTATTTTTAGTTCTATTTACTTCATGATCTTAATCGAACAATGCGAGGAGTTATTTGCTGGAATGATGTATGTTCCCAGCCCAAAGCAAAATTGTATTCACACAAAAATCGGCATGTGTGCATTGGTTTGTGATTTCACTAAAAAGTAAAAAGAAATAATAACAGTAAAAATAAAATTAGTAACTTGATCTGTTAAAAACTGTAGCTACTGGGACTCTTGTCCCGGTCTGCTTATCCAGTAGTCAGGGCAGATCTGTGCGTTCACGTCCAATAGGATCATAGGGGAAGCAGATGAAGTATGTATCCATACTAAAAACATTTGTTGTGATGGAAGGCGAAACACAGTTTAGTCCCGCTACTGCACCTTACATAGATCCGTAACTCTGAGTAGCATGTATATTTCAGTTATGACGAAGGAATAATGAAGATAACGTAATTTTCTGATACATTTTCGAATAAGAGCATCTTCATTGCGTTACTTTTACTTATCAAACCCGTTAAACAATAGAATTTCAACAGGACCTGTTCAGCATATCAGTGACTGTTAGTAATACTGTTCTACTGAATAAATGTTTTGTCACCCCTTGTAATTCAGATTCGTGATTTAGATCGATGCCATGATGGGGGCGCGCGCGTATGTCGGAGTACCAACATTTTATTGACTTTGATTGTGCCACTAGAACCATGGAAATACTTTGAATGGTAGTAGTCACATTTTATGGTCCGTTGTTTTTCTTAAATCAGTGTTGTTTGCAGCATTGCCTATATAATGCTGAAAATACACAGTATATGAACTACTGCATCGTAAGTCACTTAGTAGGTTTATCCATGGACAACCAACAAGGACCTCGTTTAGTCGTTACCTAGCAACGAATATCCCATTCTATTTTGGTCGATGATGGAACTCCACGGTTTACAGTTTTTCGGGTGGGGGGGAACTAGAGTGGGAGAACAGTCTCACTCATTACGCCTGCGGCCTGCAGAGAGAGAAAGAGAGAGAGAGAGCTTATTTCCAAAGCCTGTTAGGAACTCAAAAGTAATTTGAAACTGCGGCATGAGTGGGGCAAATGGAGGAAATGAACAAGAGATATTTGCCAGGCCTCCCGGGGCGGGCAGAGGAGAGGGAAAACCAAACAAAGGCCCCGACCATGGAAATTCATATTTATTATCTACATTTTAACGTGACTCTGATAATACATAAACAGTTCTACTTCTGGAAGTGGGAAAAGAGTCATGTTCTCCCAATTCCGCGCAAGCTCTGCAAACAATAAATGAGTACCCGTGAGTAAACAAGATAATATTATCGTTATTGTAGATAAGTATTGCGATTGATAGCAAACACTATGCCCATTGGTAGTATCCGAGTATCCGTTGTGAAACTACTGCAGACAGAGCGAGGGCTAGGAGAGCATGTGGGTAATCATAAAATCGATAGCCACAAACAGCAGAACCAGTCCGTGTGACGAAGATCTATAGTTTGAAAATAAATCCTAACTTGGTTGGTGCGCTTGCAAACTTGCAACAGCAAGCAAGCGCTTCGTTTTGCCCGGGCTAGGTATAAGCTCAATCGATCTGGCCTAGAACCCTAGATCAGGCCTGGGGCAACTTGGCAACATTACCTTCTAACTTCATTATGCAACAAGCAAGGAGGCATTTATCTTTATCTGCTTCTGGTTCACGTCAAGTTCATGACGGCAAAGCCTAATTAAACTGCGGTAATGGTCCCTATAAATTACATTCATATATATTAGTTGGAATGTTCAAACATGCTTGTATTACACACACACACACACAAAATTACCAAAAAATGAAACATTATTAAGAATATGCGGTGCGAAGATGGCTGTAACGCCATGTAGTCTGGTAGAATTTATCAGAGTTTCAGATGACTGTCCTGCTTCCATCATCAGGACCCAGAGAATCTCAAATCCTACTTAAAATGCAGTTCAACTGTGGTATTGGTATCTTTCAGAAGGCAAAGTTCGTATCAGCATTGAAACTGAGTAGAAATGTTAAATTATATTTACAAATATTTTTAATCCCATGTATTGTTCACAAATGACAAATCCAGTGATGCCAGTTGCTACAAATATATCTTTGATATATATACAGAATTACAAACTCATTACGGAGCGTTGTGCAGAGATACTCCTTCCATTTTCATGAACATGTTTCTGCTTAATTCTGCAATTCTCATCTGTTATGAGTTGCGAATTATTATTTGTTTCTTCCATCAAGAAATTGGTCTGATGTTGAAGCACAAAATTTCATATCGGGTTGGATACTACATGAATGAGTGCAACGTGTCTGAAAATATGATATACGTCGCTCTGCTCTACAGCCGTCCGCCTATTGTTATACTGTGAGTAGCTTGGAGTAATATCCGTTTCCGAAACGCAGGTACTCTGGCAAGAACGGAGAAATGTCAGTTTCGCATGGAGTAAAAATAAATTCTTAATACAATGACGTCATAATAGCAGTTTGGGCGTTTCAACAGAATTGACAGCTTTTGCTCCCAGTCCCTTCTCCCCCACCACCTGCTTTCAACTCGTGATAAGCACTAGACAAACTCCCTTGAACAACCATTTGCTTCCCCTATTCTACCATTTGTATTAATGCCGCATGGGAGTGGCGAAGGGATTGAGCACGGTAGGAGAAAGCCAACGGAACTGCTGTTTGCCAAGCGTCAAGTGTTCCTCTCCACCTCACCCCGCCATTATATGGTTCGTGTTGGCTCGGTTCAGGGCTGTTCTCGTTCTCTCGGCTATGATCGTCGGCGAAAGTCTCTTTGTTCTACTTTGAGACTATTTTATCCCAGAGTTTCGACCTTACAAGTATATGTTTATCTGTGATGAACACTTTTTTTTTCTGTCTCTGTGCACGGCTTGTATGTTCCGTCACGCAATATGTCTTCTAAGACCAACAACAGACTATTCCATTCCTTCGTCTCATGGGTAAGGAAGGATGCACATCTAAGCGAGTGAGAAGCACTGACCGCTGAAGTTGAGCTGGTGAACACGAATTCAATATCTTGCTGTAGTCCTCGGCGTCTACTGTTTTGTTACACAGCAAGATAGTCAGTGCTGTGTTAGATCTTCAACCGTTTGGATTTCGAAATAGTGGAATTTGTATTTCATTTATTTCGTGTTTGTGTTTGGCAGAGTTGAGCGATGTTCGTGACATCTATCGGTAAGTGTTTATATGTATACCTATTAGCCTGTATCACTCTTTAATGAACTACTAATACAAATTATTCGTGTTTCCTGAAGGTCATTCGTAATATACAGCTGAATACGTTCCCATATAATCAAATACATATTAAATAAGTCTAAAATATTAGATTGCGAACCAGTAGCATGTTCTGTAATCTGAACTTATTTGAGGTCGTGTGAAGGGTACCGTGCAGTCGATCTATTCTAGAAACCTGTCCCTAGAAGCGTTCGCCGCACGTACCGTTACGGCCGTCACGGCCATGTTGGTTTAGGTTGATTGACGGGGCAAAGCGGGAGATTATTTCAGTTATGAAACTGTGTTCATTTGTTGACTGAACTACCCACGCTGCGCAATACAACTTTCTTGGTTGTTTTTCGGTGTACTGAACGGTTCGGACGTTTCCGTAGTTTGTGAGCAGTTCTGTGTAATGGGTTTCGGTAAGAATTTTCGTTTTGAAATTTGGTTAGTTTATAAGTGTAGTTGTGCCTAGACATGAAAACTTCAAACACCGGAATTTTCAATTTCTGTGCACAGATTAACGTTTTTCTTATCTGGTTCACCGTTTGAAGCATCGTCATTCTTTCAGAGTTGAAGAAGGATTATTTATTTCTCCCATTATAATTAATCCTTTTGAACGTTTAAGGTACAAAACAAGATTATCAGTGGCAACCGTCATCAACAAGGAGTGATTAATTTTTAAGACTTTTGGATTCTTTAGTTGCCATTAATAAGTCCATCATAATTTTTGTTAAAGAAAGCTGTTGTTCTTAGTATGCTGAGATGCACATGAATTTTTATTAGTAATGAATTTTTTCAGTCACTGTCTATTTGAATTAACCAGTGGTAACTATTAACAACTTGTGCAATATAGATCCATTTCATTAACTGCTTGAAACAGTGTCTGAAACGCTAGTAATCGTTCAGTTACTCAAGAAATGTTCCACCTTTTGTGGAAAGCAAAGGTTCATTACCATGCTCACATTGAGTGTTACTGGACCCTCTCATGAGCCAGCTGAATCCAGTCCACATTCTGATACCTAATTTCTTGAAGTTCCATTATAATATTCTTGTGTCAGTGCTGAGGTTTCCCATGTTTTTCTTTCTTTCAGATTTTCTGTTTGTGTGCATTTTTCATCTCCAAAGTGCCCAACTCTCCTACTTTATTTGCCTACCCCAATAATATTTAGTGAAGAGTACAGATTTTTTATGGAGTTCCATTAAGTAAATTCTGGCAAAGTAAATGACCAATTTTCGTTTCTCGTGGGAGTCCTTACATTTTTCATCTTGATGTTCTGGGTTGTGACACTGTGTGAACATACAGGAAGATGCCAATGTTTCAGAGAAACCTACTGTTTCCATCTGTAGGGCTGAAGATTGAGACAGTATGTTTATCTGAAACTGTATCTGCCTGTGAGTCCACATGCCATTACAACCCATAACAACAATGTTGACATCCTTACTGCGATGAAAACTGCAAATCTCACATGCATGCATCTCCTTTTAAACACTGAAGATTGTGGTGAAGCTTTCTATAGGGCCATGTTAAGGTCACTGGCTAATGGCACTGGATACTGCTTATTAACCTGAAAATGTCCTGTCCCATGAAGTCTGTCATTGCTGGCAGCAACTAGAAGTTACCTGATGCATGGTATGTCCGGCCCTTCTTTTATTCCACTGCATAAGAAGGGCTGGACACAGTGCTGTGGGAATTAGAGAACTATTTAATTGATATCACACGCCAGTAAAATTCTTCAAAATATTATTCATGAACGTCTGAAATACTACCTAGATAGAGAAATATCACCAGAACAAGCTGGCTTTGTGAAGAATAAAGGAACACGTGAGCAGATTCTCAGTATCAGACAATTGAAAAATGCAGAGAATTTAACACCCGTTTAGTACAGTGTTTCCTGGACTATAGCAAGGCATTTGATTGTGTTAGATGGAAGGAACTGTGGAATGTGCTGGAAAAAATGAGTCTTCCAGAGCACCTTATCACCCTCATTAGAAACATGTGTGCTGATAGCAAGGCAGTAGTTAGACTGGCTACCACAATGTTGGGTCCCTTTGAACCTTCTAAAGGAGTTAGACAGGGATGCATTCTATCACCCACTCTATTTAATATTTACGGAGAATATATCATGAGGAAAAGTCTGGAGGGTTGGAATGGTGGAGTTAAAGTTGAAGGGTGACGAATCAACAACCTGAGATTTGCTGATGATACTACACTTTGTGCAGAATCGGAAGCTGAAATGAAGTAACTGTTGGAGAGAGTTCAGGAGGAAAGTGAGAGGCTTGGCTTGTCAATTAATAACGATAAGACAAAGATTATGGTAATAGATTGAGCTGAGTCCCTGCCACAAACAGACTTACTGCCAGAGTATGAAAAAAGTGGATCGTTTTATCTACCTAGGTTCCATCGTTGGAAAAGGTGGTGGCTCTACTGAGGAAATACGTCGAAGAAAAGTACTAGCTAGAGAGGCTGTATCAAAGCTGACTGTGATTTGGAAGGATCACAATATAAGTAGATGCACTAAACTGAGACTGTTGAAGACTCTGGTGTCTCCAATTTTCCTGTATGGTGCAGAAACGTGGACAATTAAGACAGAAGAAGAATCAATTCTTTTGAGATGTGGGCATACAGGAGAATGCTGAGAGTATCATGGATGGAGAAAGGAACCAATAACTCGATACTCAACGAACACTATGTACAGAAGAGACTGTCCTCCATATGCTATCAGCGAATTCTGCAGTTCTTTGGGCATATTGTACGGCGACAGGATGATAGCCTGGAAAAAATTATTGTCCAGGGAAAGGTTGAAGGGAAAAGATAACGCGGAAGATCCCCAAGGTGATGGGTGGACCAGGTGGAAGAGAAATCAAATCTAGCGCTGGGCCTCCTACTCGGAGAAGTAGAAGATCGGGACCGATGGAGACATTGTGGAACGTGTCTAATGATGGGTCACCAACTTTCAACATTGAAAGCCAAACTAATGATGATGTTCAATGTGAAGGGTGCCGTCACATGAGCTCAGTATTGTTGTTCAAGCACTTCCTAGCACATGTTTAAACAAGTGTCTTCTGGTTGTAGATAAGTATCTGGAGCATCCATTTGATTTTGTCTGTGCCCATTTTAAGGTCTTCATGCAAAATTATGTGCACAAGGCATACAAACAGTGGATGAATTTTCAGCATTGATTGGCATAATCAATATTGCATAATCATCCACTGTTATTCATCCCTTCTCCATAAACTTCTCAACATAGGCAACACTGGCCTGAGAACAATGTTCATGTTTTTGGTTCATATCTCTCATTCTTACACAGTTCTTGCATATCCATCCATCTTTATAATTCTACATATCCATCAGGTCTTTGGGACACACCTCCAACATTTTTGTGTGAATTAATGGTGGGACTATCAGGTTAGGTTAGTGCAGCTGTTGCAGTGAGAAGACTTCATTTTTGCTCTCAGATAACATTGAATGTTATATGGCTGTGCTATTCATTGATAATGATTCATGAACTGTGTACATGGTATAACATGACTGATAAGATGATCATGAATGCTGAATTTGGAAGGATGTGGGAGTGGACTTTTCAATTTCTATGGTAATATATTATTTTCATGCAGTGAATGAAGAAAAATATGAAAAGGCAATTAATTTAAGGTAAACTGTAATGATAGAGTTGTTTCTGATATGGTTTTTGTTACTTTATAGGGTGGCCATGAACAACTCCCCAGCAACATCAGCTTCTGGTAAGTTATAGCAAGTGTTCCCATAACACAGATTTTGTTGAAAATGTGCTTGAAGTGTTTTGTGACCAAATACATATTGTGTACTGCCTTTGGCAGTTAAACTATTGTGGCATGATGTGGTTAGTTTAAGTGCCAACAGCAATGCAGTTACCAGGTACATTTGGTTATAAAAGTATTTATTGAATTATTTAAGTTCCCTGATTTTTTAATTATGATTGGTTGTTGAAAACATGAAAATATCGTACTTCAAGACTGAAAATTTGTGTATAAGCAATCAAAAGTATGATTGTTTTAAGTGTTGTTGCTCAGAAAGAAACCCTTTTATAATTTTTAAATTATAAAATACTGAAATGAGTATATTCTTGTAATTTATAATGATGATTTCTGCAAATTCCTTCAACATTTATAACTTGGTATGTTACAGTGTGATAAAGGAATTTGCCTTGTGGTTAGTGCATTGAGGTGGGCGAGTGATGGTGAATCTTTTGTTTATAAAATAAACTTATGTCCACATCCATGGCAAGCAGGATATTGGTAGCCACCAGTAGACTGGACATAAACCTGTGCAACTTCTTCCTTTCAGGTTACCTTAAGGAAAAATTGTTTAAAAAACCTCAGTAATGCAACTCAGGGCTTTGATTGTTCAAATGTGTGGTAAAATTGCATAGGTTATGTGGCATCACGTGATCGTGAACGTAGCCTTTCATGTTTCATAAGTTGCACGACAGAATAGTAGTTGTATGAACATGTAATCCATAAGGGAAAAATCTTCATGAATTATTCTTTGTGTTCATAAACATAAATTTACCATTGTATGAATGTATATCAATGCTTTTATTTAGACTTCAATCAGATATCATTTCGTGCACCACTCTGTATGTGCAGAAACAGGTTACAAAATTATATCGGTGGAGTAGTGGTTTGCATGCTTGCCACTGGACCCAAGGTTTGCGGGTTCAAACCTGGCCGAGGTCAATGGATTTTTGAGGGTGATAAAAATCTGTAGCACAACTTCCTTTGGAGGGGAAGTAAAGTCAGCTGTCCCATGTGGTAGATTTATGGCATGTATAAGAACCTTACGAGCATGATACGAGATGTTTTGTAAGCAAAATTCAGCAGTAATTTCTCACCCAAATCTCCTGATTCACTATGAGATGGCTCTAGCAGACAAATCAGGATTGAGTAGAAATTTTGCAGAGGCAGTGGGCTTGTCACTCACTATTCAAACGCACCCTACAAGACTAATAAGGACAAGTTGCCTTGAGCAACCGTCCCAGAACAGGTCAATAGGCCCAATCCTTGTAGTAGTTGATTTATAATGTAATTTTGATTCTCTACATAGGAAAGGGAAATAGGAGTCATAACTTTCTTTTCATACCAATTGTTTGTTTTAATATTAAATTACTTTACAGGTTGTCTTTTGTATTGAAATCTACTGTTTTGAATTCAGACCAAAGAAAACTCCCACAGTGCACAGGGAATTACTGCTCTAGACAAGTGTTTCCCAAATTATTTACTCCACGGAAATCTTTTGGCTTCAAAATATACTGCTGGGACTCTAACCCATACATAAAATCATACATAAACAAGGAATCTTCCACCATTAGAAGGCACTACATATTCTTACATCCAATTCCTTTAGACCTGAACTCCAGTATAGAGGATTAAATACCCCAGATTATATCTGAAGGACACTAACACCATGTCTGGTCTGAGTATGTTTTTGTTAATGAAATATATATTAATCATGGTGATAATATAAAGCTCAATTGTTGTATATCTTACATGGTCTGTACATCAGTAGAGTTCAGGACAGAAGTACGAGGTGCGATCGGAAAGTTTAAAGACTGTGTCAATAGAGGGCGAACCGGATGTAGTACGAGCTTCTGCCGCTAGGGGGTGCGGCCTACATTCATAGTGAATCAGTGTGCCAGCCGGCATCATCGAATTAGCATTTGTTTCTTAGTTACGGGCGTTTTGGTAGTGCATTACACCGACCCTCCTGCGATTTCGGAATGGCGTGTGCATCAAATTTTGCCAAAGACTCGCCAAAACGGCTACGGAAACCTATGAAATGCTAAAGCAAGCATTTGGGGAGTCCGCAATGGGTCGTGCACAAACTTTTGTGTGGCATTCACGTTTTAAAAATGGCCGAACCTCTGTCGATGATGGCGAGCGTTCTGGACGACCATCTTCGAGTACAACGCCCGAAAATGTTACGAAGATTCGGCAGGCCATTCACGAAGATCGACGTCGTACCATCAACGACTTGTGCGACATTGTTGGGATAGGCTATGGGACCTGTCAGCTGATTCTAAAGGAAGAACTCCACATGCGACGCATCCTGTCTGAGGACCAGAAGCAGAATCGACTTCTCGTTTGTCAGGAGCTCAAAGATCTTGCAAGAACCGACCCCAACTTCCTTTCTAAGCTCCGTGTGACTTCTTCCTCTTCCCAAAGATGAAAATTCAGCTAAAGGGAAGGAGATTTGAGACGATAGAAGAGATTCAGGCAGAATCGCAGATGGTGCTTGACAGGCTGACAAAGAAAGATTTCCAGGGATGCTTCCAGGCTTGGCAGCGGCGCTGGGATCATTGTGTTCACTCCCAGGGGAACTACTTCGAGGGTGATGGATGAATTTAATACCTGAGATAAGTGTACGGGTTTTTATACGCGCAGTCTGGAAACCTTTCGATCGCACCTCGTAGATTTACCAGTTCACATATATACTTATTTTTTTTAGATGCAGTTATGGAATGACATTTCCTGTAAATTTGAATGAAATTTAAATTACATGTTAAAAAAGCTGTATGTTGAAATCATGTTATTTTACTTATATGTTCAAGAAAGGTTTCTTAAACATGTGGAAAGGAAGTTACAGCCTTTTTTCAGAGGTGCTTACTGCCTCTGGTCATTGAGTAAGCTGCACATGAGAAAGTGTGTGGACAAATAGGAACGTGCCAGACAGGTTGAAACTTATTTGATCCATTGGATGAGGAAAGAAGGATCAAGGTGAGGACAGGCAAAGCAAGTGACCATAGCTTATGGGGGGTCTGAAACATAAATGTTAGAAGAAACTGAACAAAGTTGCAAGTCCTTAAAATACTACATTTATCATGGTTCCAAGACATTAATATCCTTTTGAACCTTTGAAATCGAAGTTCCATCAAAATAATACTTTAAGATTCAGTTCTGATGGCAAAGAAAACACTTTTCTCCATTACAAAGATCAACTGGTTCATCCTGTTTAGCAAAAATAGCAGTTTACTCTGAGGATTGTAGGAAGCCTGTAAGTATACTGCTGGAAAAATGCAGCATTACCGATTGTCTAAGCAAGTGATAAGTATCATATATATCTTCACATTTGTCTATGTAATTTCTTTCTCCAACCATTCTAACGTACATAGAAGTCTTCTTGGGCAGTCACACATACATTGTTTCAGTGTGTCTACCTGCAGCATTACGGTTGATGTGATGAGTTATATGACTGCCCATTATATTTGTACCCACAGCTGGCTCATCACATCAACCATGATGGACGAGACATTCTCCAAAACATTGAATTTTTGTAACCCCAAACTTACATGACTGATTGCCCATGAAGACTTAATTGTATTCAGTTGACAAGAGAGCTTCAAATCTAATATCATGTGCAGAATTCTAATTACTGTGAATCATTTTATAGGAGGATCATGAAAACCCGTGCAGTCTGGTCACCAGACTGAAGTGATGAGGGTGTTTATTGTGAGGTGGTAAACAATTACACTTTATAATTCAGGCATCAGCTGAACTAATAATGTAACACATTCAGCTTGATAAACTGTTATGGTCTCACAGACCCCTGGTTGTTTAAGGGTTAGCCCTGACTTGCTGGTTGGAGTAACATTTTTTATTGGTAGGATTCAAATTACTTCATGAAGACCAAGGCCATTTAGGTTTCAGGCATAATTTCAATAGAAATTTGATTTTAACATTGGCATTCATGATATCTGCCTTTACAAAATTAAATGAGGAACTCATTCTCTCCGAAATGCAGGCACTGCTGTAGACCATGGGGTCATCAGTTAAACTTATGAATTTTGCATAAAAATGATGTCACTATTGTAACCAGATTGTACAGTGGTTGTACTTGAAGGCACTTGGTTCAAGAACTGTACATCATACATAACTTGCTGAATACGTAATTTTGCTAAAGCTTTCCTTTGTGGACTGAATCTTCGCAATGATGCAGCCACACTGAGGCAGAATAATTCATCTTCATCTGGAGTCGGTTTTCGAGATCCTGGAGGATCCCCATGAAGGCTGAAATGTGTATCCTCACTGGATTCATCCTGTTGACAGTAAATTGTTAGTTATATTGCCAAGTGCATTTGAGGATTTAGTTACAATTTTATAAATAAAGTGTTTCCTTATTTCACTCATACATTGGAGGAATACGGAGGAGGTTTACATGGCAAGTGAATTACTGACCACTATATGTCACTGAAAAGTTTATGGATTGATGTCCAATAAGGGCGAATTCTAGATATGGTTAAGAATATAGTGAATTTGTATATACTATGAGACTATTCCCATTACACATATCTCTGATAATCAGTACTATATGCATAGTATTCTTAATGGTTTCTGATACATGTACAAAATTCTTAGTTGAAGTTATGATGAGGATGCCATCAGAATAAATTTTTAAAAATTCCATTGAAACATAAATAAGTTTATGAAGGTGAGGAAATTTTCAGTTAAAGTCTGTTTGGATGTCTTGATTTTGGTTCTGGTAGATTCTACTTCCATAATGTTTAAACATTTTACATTTAATTCTCTGTTATGTATCCCTCATTGAGCTTAATCTTTACTATGTGGACTCTACAGAAATAAATTCAAAGCTTTTAAAAGTATGAGGATCATTTATGCCAAGTGATTGGGTTCAGGTCTGCAAGGTTTTAAACAGGGTTTGGTGAAAGTCAGTGAAGCAGTACTGTAGAGATTCACCTTTATGACCATGATCATTACCAGCAATTTATTTACGCTAGTAATTTCTTATTTTTCATTGTATATATTCTTGGTTGAGAACGGTGACTTGGATTCTCTTACCTGATGTGTGGTCTGATCTAATAAACTTCTCAATCTAGAGGTGGGAGGCCCATCATCGCCATAATCTTCATCCCTATCACCTGGATCTTGTTTAATTCTCATGGGTTCAATATTTATGCTGTTGGAAGGTGAATTGAGCTTCTCACTGATAGTTGTTGGATGAAAGACATGAGAAGGTGAGGCTTCAGGTGTTTCAAGTATCACATTAACCTGTTCTGGTAATGGGCATGGTAAGATTGGCTGCAGGTTATGTTGAACATATTCAGCCCTGACTTTTGAACTCATCTTTCTGGTGTACACATCTCTGTGAATTTGAGAAACATTTATATATAATTCTTGTCAAGAGGAAACTGTCAAATTCCCGAAACAGCACAAGGAAATTAGGATCTTTGCATGTGAGCTTATTGAATTTATAATATGCTTGACACTAGTACCTTTGTTGAGGGTGACATTTGCAAACTGTGTTCCTTGCACATTTCTTGCAATCTTTCTGAAAGCCAGCCCACTGATTATTTGAATAACAAACAGTTGAGGCACAAAGTTTTGTGATGCATTCAATCCTAAAATCTAATTGACGAAGTACCAAGCCATTTGTCCAAACAAATAGGAAGATACTTCCTGCAGTGCAAAGGAAGTGTGTGCCATCGTTCAGATAATCTACTGTGTGATATGTGGTGGCAATAGAATTCCATTAGGGCAATAAGCTTATGGAATTAAGTTCATATTGTTGTTTCAAACAATTTTTAATACATTTCTTTTTAAATAGGCATTTTCTGATACAGAGATGCCCAACAGGTATTTCTAACCTTGACCAGCCATTATGAAAATCTGACAGGTTCCAAATCATGTTACGAAGCCATAAACCATCTGACAGTAGCCAAAGAACTCTTCCAAGGAATACATTTCTATGCATGTACATATTCAAACAGGCCTTTGGCAGGCCCCTGTAGTATCAGTAGTTGATACAGAGCCATAAAATAAGTAATGAAATAATGTAAGGGCAATGTGGTTATTTTGAATTTTGAAGTCTTAGTCCAGTGCAGCTGGGTATTAAACAGGAGTCAGTACAGTCAACTGTTGAACATGTTTCAAACATTAAAAAATATGCTTTCTTGCTCCAGGAATAGTGAGCAAATTGGAAAGAGTTTGTGAAACCAACTCATACACTGGGTTATATTTATGCATTCACATACTTCCTGTGATTGATGAAGTCCCATAAGAAAGACATATCATCTAATAGAGGCCATGGATCTCTGGATCTATATGAGGCAACACCATCCAATACTAGACGCTTCTTTTCTCGCACAAACTTGTCACGCAAGCTTCGCCACCTGTTTTTTACATTGAGAGCTGTAATAAATAAAAAGTTGTACAATTTATTTTGTGATACTGATTGTCACTGCTGATGATATAAGAGATAGCAGGTACCCAGTTATATTATTATCTGGACCTAATTGGTAGTGTGATCTTACCTCTGTGGCTGTATAACAGATCTTAAGAAAAGGCTGCAAACTTTCACATTATGTAGCAAGGCTGTGTGTGATATACCAAACAGGCTTCTTGAAATGAATTATATCTGAAGTAATATATTTGGCTGGGTTTTTATTAAGACTTCGCAATGTGAAACAAAAGGCTCAACATATTCGCTTCACTGTATCTCTGTGACAAGTAAAACATTGGCTTTAAAGTATAAAATTATATCATGGGTTGTGTGTGTATATTCTTGAGAAACAGTGTGTCTTACAAGTGAAATTTTCATATAGTTAGTGAACTAAGCAGACATCTTTTGAGCCCTGTCTGTGATGTGTTTTCTCTTATTGATGCTGATCACAAGTGAATCATGAAAATGTAAAACACTTCCCTCTCTTGTACTGCTGTATTATTTCATTCTCATTGTGTTGGAAGACATACATTTTGAAATCTCCTGTAGGCACAAGTATAATTGCACACATCCTGTGGATGCTCATGTTCATCAGAAAATGTACTGTGAATACTACATACATTTATAGATACTTTATGAACTAGGATATGTACTTTTGCTGTATACTACAAATGTGATCATTCCATATTTTTGCTGTTAGAAGAAAATGTCTAGTTAGTAGTAAGGTCTAGCACTTATTTTAGCAGACATGATATTTCAGTAAGTTTGGAATTTTTCTATATTTTATGAAAAGTTTCATGACTGATAGCAAATCTCTTATCGACTGTGCCATAAGATTTTATTATTCATTTACTTTTATGGAAGTAGAAGCTCTGATTATCAAGAACAGTAGAAAAGTGTCATTTTCAGATTTCCCAGGTCAACCTTCACCACAGTTTATTTGCAGTCAGAATTTATTACATGAGTGAGTAGTCAGGTTCTTGTAGTGATTCTAGCAAATGACCTTGTTCCATGATATCCCCCTTCTGAAAAATACTTTTTGATCCTTTGTGATTGATTACCACAGATTCTGCCATCAAAAGTTCAGGTTTCTGTTTGATCCTATTTAACTTTGGAGCATTAAACTTAGGAAATATTGGAATGCCAAACTAGATTTTCAAAGGTGTGAATATTTTGTTTGCAAATTTGGTTTGGAATTAGGTATATCAATAGCCCTGTTTTTAGTTTTATCATTGTATGTTAACAGTGACACATGGTGAAAGCTTATGCATTGGCAAAGGTGAACCTTATCCTCTTTATACTGTAAGGACTTAATTTGTATTTAAAATGTAATGTGATCAAAAAGGAAATAATGGTAAGAATAAATATGAGGAACAAGGACTTCAACAAAAAAGCTACAAATATGCACACTTATAAACTTCAGTGAATATCTTGCATAAATGGAAGTTTTAGAGTGTATCAGATTTATCAAAGGAGTGAATGGAAATTATGCAGAACATTAAGCATTTGTCTAATATATGAATTATTTGCAGTATTTTTCAGTTAGCTGTAAAGCTCAGAAGAAGATTAAAAACATTAATTTAGACTTTGAACAAAGCTGACAGACCATGATTAGCATTTAGCCATGACTGGCATGAAGGTTCAGAGTACTCATACAACGCTCTTCATTTTTACGCTCTTGATTAGGATGTACAAAACAGTAACTTTTCAGTTTATTTGATATTGATGTGAAGTGCAGTCTCTGCTTTGAGGTAAAGGTAAAGTTGTCCATGCTTAATTAAACACCAGTCCCCATGAAGACTTCCTGGGAAGGGATGGTGTTCCTTTACACTTGATGGAGGTGAGTGACCATCATGCTGTGGCCACTTTATTAACCCCATGAAAATAAACCCTGTCACACATGTGGTAGGATGGTAAGTTACAGTGCTTTAAATCAAAGTACTTGAAAAGAATATTTGGACCAAAAAGCACAAAGTGAGCAATTCAGGGTATTACATAATGAGGAACTTTGTGATTTATGCAAGTCATCTTTTATTGTTGGAGTAGTAAAATCAAGGGGACAAAGAATGTAGTGAATTTTGACAGGGTAACCCGTTGCAAAACGTACACATTGAACATGTAAAAGAGGTGGAGGATAACATTAAGATGGATTTTATAAGTGAGGGTGTGTGGATCAGGCCAGAAATCATGTTCAGTTGTGTGCTTTGGTACTGGCGATAATGAATCTTCAGATTCTGCAACCAGTATTAATTCGTTATCGGTTCTACTGGAAGTAGATAGACGGTGACTTACGTTTCATGCCAAGTTCATTTGCTATCTCCAGCCATGATTTGTCCATTTCGGCACTGTCCTTGTAACTTCTTATTTTTGGATCATACAATGCGGGATGTTTTCGCACTTCGTGCACGAGCTTTACGTCCATAACGACAGCGTCTTCACAATACGTGTTCTTGTTATCAACGGACGTAGTCATCAAATATGTGTCAAAGTTTACTTTCTGCAGTTCGCACCAATATAATTGGCTGTTTGCAAGGGACTGCGAAACGGATGAGTACGTACGGACTGCGTCTGTATCCGCAACAGCCCATAGGGCTGGTGGAGGGGGAAAGGTTGGGGCTCGGGAACAGTCGTACGGCTCGCAAACGGGTCGAAACCAACTGGAAACTACGGACCTCCCGCAGTACTCCCCACCCAGCGCTAACGGATTGGAACGGTGACGTGTCGTGTAACTTCAGCTGATGTTTTTAAAGTTGTTTATGCTTGTTTGTCTCGGACGTTCATCGCTTGTCTGCGCGAGCATATCAGCCGCCATATTCCGTACGTCTACACTGCGATAGTGCGCGATTTGTACGCAGTCCCTAATTCTGGCTGTACGGTATTTCGATCGAGTAGCTGTGTTTACATTCGTCTGGTTCTGTTTTTCTTTGCACTAATGTCTGGGGGATGTTTTGTTTCTGTGTGGTGCCCAGAATTATCTATGAAAGCCCAATCTATTGCCTTAAAGCTAATTATTTTGTATAGCATTCACAGAAAGAAGGCCATTACTAATGTGTGTCTAAAATAAATCATGCAGAAATCGTGCGTTATGAATTTTTCAAGTTAAAATTAGACAGTTGCTAAGATTTAAGTAGTTACCTTGTATGCAATTTCAAATTTTAAAATATTTAAACATTCATACAGTATCTTAACATACTCACCAACTCATATGTGTTACTTGTTGAATGCCTTCACAAGGAGCAAAAAGCATGGAACTACTAAACATCATAGTTGAGGGTTTAGCTCTCCTACTTCATATTTGGGAGGTCCCAGTTTAAATCTTGGCCTATAGACTGGCTATCCTGACTGATGTTTTTTGTGATTTTCCTTAGTCCATCCAGGCATATACTGGGATAGTATCTTGACTTGGGCCATGACCACTACATTCCACATCATTTCCAATTAATTTCTCATTGTCATCTTCTCATCTAATACTATATAGTATTGATACTGAAAGCTTTGTTAAATAAATAAATGAATAATTAGGTAAGCATGGAACTACTTTACCAATCACATTTTATTTTTTATCGGTGAGGGGTAATGTAAGGAAGGTGTGATGGTAGACATAGCTTGTTACTAACTTATTGGTATTACATAGAACCTGAAGATTCTAGACAACCCTATTTAGCTTGAGAAGCTGTTAAGTCACTTAACCCAGATCAGTCCACAAGACATTTCACGCCTTTAATAGAATATATAAATTTATTACCATGTTCACAAGAACTCATGATGGTGACACTATCCTGAGGCATTTGAGTCCATTTTACACCCTCACATATTATTTATCAAACATCCATTCTAATTTTCTTATCCTTTCTAAATTTAAGGCTTCCAAATGGTCTCTACCTCTCAGGATTTCTAACTAAAATTTTGGTATGTATTTCTCATCTCTCCCATCTGTTTTACTTTCCTTGCCCATGCCACTTGCCTTGATTTGATGAAGTTCATAATATTTTTTGAAAATACAAATTTCCACAATTGTGTAAAATTGAAACAAACCACAAACTTTTGCCTCATGTGAGCCTAATTATTTTCATGGCAAATTTTACTGCAGACTACCTTTGTAATAGTTCCCTTCTTCTATCTCACATTTCTTCCAATGTGGTGGATACACTTTGCCCTTTCCTACAACTCACCACCTGTCACCTTTTGTTCTGACTGGAGCCTTTGCCCCTTCAAGAGGGCTTTCATTCTTGGAAACAGGTAGTAATTACCAGGGACTATATGAGATTTGAAGTTCTTATGGCAGTGAAGATTCAGTGTTGTCTTCTGGATTATAATCATGTCCAATGTAAATGCAACAAAGAAGCTGTACATATTTGTAATTCCAGTGGGAAGCCATACATTCAGTAATGCTCATCTTTCTTATTCCAGATGATTTGGGAAATGGGAAACTCAACAGTGCTGTGAGTGACTGGACAGAAGATAAAATTAAGGCAGCAGAAAAGCAAGAGACAGAAAAGGAACCTTTACAGTGTATAATTCAACAGCATCATAATAACTTATATTGTAAATACTGTGACAAGACCTATCATTCCTTTGTCGAATTTCACCATCATCTTCTGTACCATGTTCAGCTTCCAAATATTATTGTTCAGCGTCTCAATCCTTCCTATGTTCGGCGTATAGTTTCGCACAAAACGTCAAGAAGTGGACACAAGGGGAGAAGGCGTAATTTTGCTCGTAAACACACAAGATCATACATAGTTCCAAGAGTTAAAAATAAGGTACCTGGACCTTTGAAATTGACTCTTAAATTAGCTTCTGACGCTACTACAGATAAACCATCATTTGAAGTTGTGCCACAAAAGATTCTGTCTGGACCAGGTGGTCTGTATTTTGCAAACGGAGTTCTAGACGAAGTTAAGACGGAGGTTTTTACTGGGAGTGAAGACGTGGAGTGGAATAGTAAAAGTGTGGATGGGAAGGGAGAGGGGGCGGGATGGACGTCAGAAAGTGTGTTGGAGTCATCTGAAGAAAATAGTGGCATTAGCAAGGGGGGAAGTGTGGAACAAGACAAGAGTGAAGAAGAGGTTGGAGGGTGGAAGGATAAGGAAGTGACGAGAGATAAGTTGGAAGAGGGAGCCCAAAACAGAGAAGAAGCTACTGAGGACCCTTGTCTCAATACCATAGCTGATTCGAACTTGGATGATAACCAGCAACAAGAGGTTGTTAGTACGTGTCCCAGTCCAAGTCCAAGTGAACAGCTTCGCCCAGAATTTCTTGCTCCTGAAGAAGAATCGTGTGATAGCCTACCATCATCTCCAGCAATGGTTGAGGTCAGTGGTACAACTATAGCAGAAGCTGGCTCACCAGCATTTCCCACATCATCACCAGCACCACCTGCAACATCTGGGGACTCCAACTCCCACCATTTAGCACCTGAAGAGGATCGGCAGTCTCCGTCTGTGGATAATCCTGAAGAAGAACTGCAGTCTGAATCAGGAGGTCGAGATGAGCATAATAATGAGCAAAGTAATGAAATATCCTTACCTTCAGAAACAGGAAATTTCACTTGGAATGACATTGCCAATGTACCTGCTGCTGCTGCTGATGACCCAGTGTCTAATACAGGGACATTAGAGGAACGAGATCCTTTAATGATACCTGATCAGACATCAGCAGACCCAGGGCATGAAAATGATAATTCAGGCCCTTTAAGTGGAAGGAATTCATCAGATTCCCTGCTCCGTGGCTTCCTCTGTGATCCTTCCACAGGTGATAAGGCTATAGCAGTTACTACATCAGGTTCTGCTGTGGTTGGGAATGTACTTGATGGCTTAGGATCAGAATATATTTCATTGGAACGCCTTGGAGAAACTAGCACTTTAGCATGCTGCGATGTGTGTGGTGAACAGACATCAAATTTGGACGAACATCGGGCAAGGTCGGGACATTATAAATGTGGACACCAGGAATGTGGGAATCTGGTTTTTTCAAATCTGGGTGAATTAGCTTCTCATCAACATGTCAGTCATGGCAGCAGTGGACAGTCTTCATCACAGCCTCCATCAACTCAGCCATATTCAATGCCACATCACCAGCCACCACCTGTACAGCAATTGGCTCAACAAGTACAGCGTTTGCCAATTCCACCACCACAGCAGTTGTCTCCACATCAGATGAACCACCATTCTTCACAGCCAGTGGTGCAGCAGATGTCTCCACAGCTTCATCAGCTAATGCCCCCCCAGCAACCTTATCCTCAGCCTCCAGTTCGCCGTCCACCACCCTTGTATCGTGTGCCTGGTTCTGGTAATGTGCCTGGAACACCTCCAGGAATGCAACACCAGTATCCTAATCATTCACAGCAACCCCAGCAGCAGCAGCATATGATGCCACCACAGATGTACAGTCAACAACCTTACCCGCAGTCTCAGAATAATTACCCTGCACCTGCAGGTTCTTTGCCCACTCCCAGGCCATATAGTAACATGGGTCAACAACTAAATCGTCCACGAGCCCCATCACAACATAGTATGCAGCGGCCAAATATAGTCCAACAGCAGCAGCAGCAGCAGCCTAGAATGGGGTTACAACAGAAACGGCCAGCTGTTGTGACTAATTCACCTGGTAGCTCACCTAATAAGCAAAGAAGAATGGATGTGCTTCTACCAGACAGACATGACGATGCCGATTGTCATGTGATAGCGATGCAAAAAAGAACAGACAGTGGACCAGTGATCGGGAATGTTCAGGGTGCTACAAATAACAGTGGACGTCCTGAGTCAATGATTCACTTGACAGACTCTATTACACTGTCTGTTAGGCAGCCTCAAGGAGGTGCAGGTGTGGGCCAGCCTGTAGTAAGTGGAGGGAAAAGTAAGAGTGACGCTAAGGCTGTAGCTAACATTCTGGCTACCCGGGGCATCACAGTTACGCCTGCTGGTGGAACAGGTGGCCGTTCTGTCACACAACAGAGTCCACAGCAGCAACAAAGACAGGCACGGCCATCTCCGGCAACGCAGTCGGCATCACCGGCTGCTTCACAGCCAATTACTACCCTTAATTTGAACTCAGCCATATCTATCATAGCTCAGCCTACTGCATCATCATCCAGACAGCAGCAGGTAATAGTTTGTCAGAAATTTTGTTCTTATGGTCTACCCTCAGGCATTTAAAATTTGACCCAGAAGTTACATTTCTTCCCTCAAAAACAGTGATGTGGATCATTGCCGTTTTTGTAGTCATTTCATGGGATAGGACAAGTTTACATGTAAAGGGAGAGTACCTCAAGAACACTGCTTAATATGAAATGTGTAAGACAATTTATTGACAATGCTGTGATCAAAAGTCTGTATCAAATTTGAACTTCTAAATGTAAGCACACTGTAACTGTGTCTTGAAGTAGTCACCAATATTGTCGTGGGGTTAAGTAATTGGAAAGTACTTTTCAGTTGGCATTTGCAGCTTAAATATTAAATCAGTAAGGTAATTTGATAGGTCATATGTAGACATAGATGTCTGTCATATGTTGTTGCTAAATAAAAATGTGGTAACTACAATTAGGCTGCATGAAAAGTAGTTCAATAACAAAACATGGTAAAAAATACAAATCTTTTAATACCTGAAGATCAGTATTGCCTCAGATTCATTGCATAAGGGACACATTTATTATTGCTTTTATCAACCATGTTTATACATTGAAACCCATTTTAAAATATTTTTCAATTTAGCATGGCATGATATATGTGCATTCTTTTCAGGCAGCTTTGCAGATCTGTAGTCTCACATATCATTGGTAATTTACCTTTGGTCTGTTCTGTTCAAGAAAATTAGACCATCTATACTGTGGTATAAATTGTTAATAGATGTGGAAATTGAGGTCTTCTGGGTTTTGTCACTGTGTAGTCTTATATGTGATTTCAGTGTTTTGGGAGAAAACTACATTTTTTTTAAATACTAGTACTTACCCACAAGTGTGCATAGTGACACAACCCCATAGACTGAAATCCATGTTTTCACTGTTATAAAACCCTCAGATCTTAAATGGATATGTTGTTTATACAGTTTTTAATTGAACCCTTTGCTTTAAGGCTTGTCGCAACTCATTGAGTTCCGAACATTAGACATAACTTCCAGCATCAATACAGTACTTATTTTCAACATGTTTTTGATTATCTACCACCATATTCTTCACTTTGTGGGTTGTCTGTGAAGATGCACTCTCTATAATTTTTATTGTTTGTAGAATTGATTCAGTGAACTGCATCACCACATTCTCTGACCCATTACTGAGAAATGCTACAAGTTAAAATCAACGCATTTTCACCATACGGGCGGCCGCACACCAACTGCGTCAAGACAAGCACCAAGACATGAGACAAAAGATGCAGTCTTGCTTCATTCGTGATTCAGACTCGAGTCCGCACACCGAAGTAGCACGTGTCTGCATCTTATCATATCTTCTGTAGTTGATGACATGTCGTCATCCAGTGAGGAAGATATTTTAATGTACATGTGGCTTAAATTACGTAAAAGAAGGAAAAGGAAGTGGATTCATGACTTTAATGAGTCATGTGCTCAACATGGTGCGTACATTTTAGCGCGCGACTTGTTAAACGATCCGGTGAAATTCCAGTCTTATCAAATTTTATCAACCTCCTCCTAGTTTGAGTGGCCCAGGGACGAATAATCTTATATTACCGCGAATTTCTCAACCGTCTGCACTATTTTAATATTTATTTGCTCTTCACTCATGTCGATAACGTACACTGGTGCTGTTCCTTGAGTGCTGATGTCTCAGTCTTGACGCACAGAAAAGGAACATGCCGAGTCTTGCTGCACATGTCTGCAGCATGAAGCTGACGTCAGAATCATGACTCAGACTGGTGTTCAACGGTTTTCATAATCTCATTCGTTTCAACTGTGCTCCTTTCTTTGCGTCATGTCACAGACATTGTGTCTTGACTGTTACATGTCTTGACGCATGCCGGTGTGTGGCCTACCTACCACTAAGCATTGATACATTTTTTATGTAAGTTATTTGTGTCTGTGCTCACATGCATACATACTAGATTTTTTCTGGATTTTTTGGCTATTCATTTTTTTATTTTAAACATTGTGTGCTTCCTGACAGGGAAACTTTGCAGTGCCTCATGGACGAGGAAATGTGAGCCGGTCGCAGAAGCTTGTGGAACGTCCGCCCCGCCCTCCTACTGTAGACTTAACGGGGGATGGTCCTCCTCCACCCCCATTACTGCACAGTGTCTCAAGAGGAAGAGGCAGGGGCAGAGGTGTGATGGGGCGATATGCATGCCAAGTGTGTGACAAAGTTTTCTCAACACAAGAGAGCCTTAATCAGCATATGACTCTTCATCGTAGCCCAGGAAAACTTCCATATAGGTGGGAACTTGTTTTGATTGTAAGCCAATAGGTTTATCTTCATAGAATGAAAGAGTATGACCAAGAAATTTTGAGAAGAACTCACAAAGCCTAATTTTGTGTTGTACAGAATTCTGGTGCTGCAAATCTTATGTTTCTGATGTCATATTTGATTAGTGTAAATTTATAACTCAATAGTGTAATTCAGTTTAATTCATCGGTTTATCTCGCTGAACTTCTATGCCAATGCTCATACAATTTAATCTTAATCAGGCCAGCATTTGTTAATGTTGGTTTATGTTACAGATTATTAGTGTTGTTGACTAATATTAGTAATTTCTGTTTGGAAAGATCATTACTTGCATACAGATTTTATCTATGATAAGCATGTGAGACACATTCTCAAAGGCTTGCACCATCATCATTTGTAATTATTGACTTTGACCGGTATTTTATTCAAAATTTGTCAGTGTATTTATGATTTATTTCCTTACCAAATTACCGAATTTTGCAAAAATTGATCAGTTGGTTCGATAGTAAAAGATGGGATACATACACACAATGCATTTAACTTGCAGTGGTAGTATCCTACACAGAGTCTTATTTCCCCTGTGGTGGAAGAGTTTTTCAAAGGATACAGAGTCTGATTTTGGCAATGCTGTTGTAATAAATGAGGTTTACATTTTGTTCCAGATGCAGTCTTTGCTCTGCTCAATACCCAACACAGCAAGGTTTGCTCCAGCACAGACAGGCATATCATAAGGAGCCAGCTGTACAGCCTGGTGCTGAGTTAGCCGTACCTATAGTAGATCTGAAAGCACCAGGTGCTCTGAACCGATTGGCTGGCCTTGGTATACATCACTATGTCCCTCTGTCACAACTAGTGAGTCAGTCAGGAGGCTATTTTGGATTGCCAATAGTATCGGTGGATGGAGCACGTAACCCTGCCGTATGTAACTTGGGAAGCCTTGGTGCTTCGTCTGTGTTGTCATTAGGCCCCCTTAAACACCTAGGCAGGTAGATTTGCTCTTTCTGTTTTTGGCTGTGTATGGATGTTTCTTCAGCTGTTAAGATTACATTAGGAGTTCAGTTATGCTTATGACTGCCAAGTAAATTGTTGTTTGTATTTTTATGCATATGTGTATTATATTCACAAAGTTATTTTGTTGTTTGAAAGAGGTTATTTTGTGTTTGAAAGAGGTGCTTTCTGTTTATTTCAGTAAGGTAGTTTATTTTGTACTTCTGTTGGAAGATTTGCAGTAAATATTTGTAACTTATTGGCAGTGTAGGAGATGAAGAAATTAGTCTGTGAACAGTAATAAATTTTAAAAGAAATTTAAGTTTGCAAAGAGTTTTAAGTATCTCAGGATCACCAGCTGAGGAAGGATGTTTACCATTTAAATGTTTCCTTGTCAAGTGTGTAGCAATTGATGGTAATCTTAATGCATTTTAAGGAACTGCATTATGTAGCAACAAGATTGGTAAGACTTGGATATTTATATGAAAAGAAGCGATAAACTAAGTTTGCATTTTGTAATTTTCCTTTAATTGTGTATCAGTGTTTGAATCTCCATTAAGCTCCAGTCTAGAATGTTGATATGAGATATTGCAAACATGTTTCTTCAAATATGTAACTCGTACAAATCAACTTGTTGGTATAATATACCATAATTTAGAAGAATGCCTTCAAGTTAACTAGGAACTTCCTATTAAATAACTGAATATGCAAGTTGCCTTATGTCAGATTCGTAGGTACGCAAATAGAAACAAACCAAAACACCTTGATGTTTGATGACAGCAGGCAGTTCTTACGAGGAGCACACCAAGTTCAACAAAGATTTGTTATTGAAGAAATATGCTTTGGATATACAGTAAAACCTCGGTTCACGAATGCCTCGGATCACGAACAATTCAGTTTACGAACAAATTTTCCGAACACAAAGCGTCTCGGATTACGTACTGTGTCTCGAGTTACGAACATGCAAGCCGTCAACATCGTGGAGCGATAAGCTGGGAATATCAGCGTCGGCAGTATTCGTAGAAGAATGATCCAGCATGGGGCCAAAGAAAGACAATGATAGCAGCAAAGTGAAAAGAAAAAATACCAATATCATGATAGATGTTAAGAAAGAAATCATAATCAAACATGAAAATGGTGTTCGTGTCTCTGATCTTGCTAATTCTTTGATCCGTGAAATTTGTGCAAAATGGGGTGAGGTGCAAAGTTTCGTGGAACGATATCACCCCGATAAAGCAGTAGCAAGCCACAGCATAAACATTTTCAGTGATAATGCCATGTGTCACTTTAGAAACATTTTAAAACGTAGGCAAAAACAAATCACACTGGACAACTTTTTAGTGAGACAGAGGCCCAGTGAGTCTGATGCAGAGTCGAGTGGTGCCAAGAGACAGAAAAAAGAAAAAGAATCCCCTTCCAAACAATAACATTTCACTTCCTCACCACCTTCCACTTACGCCGTCAACTCTCCTCCAAACAGGTACGGTAAAACTAAATTAAGTTTTCGTCTATATTTGATCTGCTTAGTGTTGTGTTTATCTTATTTGTGAGAGATTTAATGGTTTCCATTGATTTTGTGTTAAGAACTTGTGCACAAAGTATTGTTGTAAAATTTTAAATAAGCAATCATCTGAGTCCAGGAACGGATTAATCCATTTTACATTAATTCCTATGGGGAAAATAGTTTCGGTTTATGAACGACCTTCAGGAACGAATTAAGTTCGTGAACCGAGGTTTGACTGTTCTTTGTATGTTGCAAATCACTTGATACATCTTCTGACTTCCATTCCAGCACTTAGTAATAAACAGTTTTTTATTTTTTATTTGAAAATGTCTGGAAACATCCATGCTGAGCCTATGTTTAATTACATTAAGCTTGTTGAGTGTTTACATGTACTCAGCTAATGACCTAGGAATGCATTAAACAAAGAGTATTTTGTATCAAACAATCTTTGATGTTCAGTTGATATTTTCACCATATAAATATATTATTTACTACCATATTTTTGTTGGCATTAAAAGAGACAGTTAATGGTATGATGACCAACAAGTCATCATCTTTACTATTATTTTAGAGCTTCCTGTGATATGTTTAGCAGCACTTTTAATAGGAGCAGCAGTCTCAAAGGTGGTACATATAAATATTATACTTCAAACAGAAAGAGCCTATGTTACCTACCATAAGAGAGTTTACTGAGAAGTGCACTTCACAAGTTGTACTGATTGTACTGACATTTCAAGCACTGTGGCTTTCTGATAGTGATAATTAAGCACTGACTTTGACTCGAGTGTTTTGTTATGTGAGGAGTGAATTCATGGAAAATGTTCAAATGTTTATACAAATACAGATTTTGTACTTTTTTATTAATGCATAGTTCCTTTTATCATTATGATTGTGACTGTTGTCATACCCATTGTATCATTCTGATTTACTAATGCTAATTAACTGCAAAAGAAGCATATTTATAATGGAAGTTACAGTGTCTTCTTAAAACAGGATTGTGGATATTGTTGACCATACTAAATATCCATGTGACTGCTACATTTCAGTTGGCTTCATTCCATGTTCCAGAGACTTGTTTAAAAGTGAAACATTTTGCGTTAAGACATTGTAGCTATAACTTCATTTAAACATGCTTTTAAAATGGCAGTTGTTCTACATGATAGTGTGTTTTTGTGATAGAAATGGCATGTGGCATGTAATTTTTTGTTTTTAATTCATAGCCATGAATGGCATAACTGAAGTTCAAGCTTAAGATAATATGAAGTTAATTTTGACAGAAACAGTTCCTTTATTAATTGTGTTAAGAATACACAGAAATAGTAACAAAAAGTATTGTTGAGTATGGAGAAGCCTGTGATAACGGAAAGGTTTAGAGAAGACATTGTGTGCCAGTAGTTCTGTGTTATCCTGTTATTTGTTTGCTGCCAGCCCTCACATTATTCTGAGTTACAGAACAAGACATGTCCAGTTTGTTTGGTTATAAATTAAAATTGTCTCTTCAATATTCTTATTGCTTGTAGTCTGTTGGACAGATATTAGTCTTGTATTGTGTTCGGCTTTAATATTTATATCTCTTGTTTTTAGCGTGGACATTAAGAAACTTGCATAGATGTGGTGTCATCTGACAGGTTCGTAGCTGGTATGTTCTTATTCCTACCAGTTTTATACAAAATTATGATGGAGGACCAAAATTCATAACTGCTGTGAAATTCCTCTAAATATAGAAGACTTTTGGTACATATTTATTTGATGAGGCTCTTCCCATATGCTTAATGTTCCACACATATACAAAATGTATTCCCCTCGCCCAAAATGGACCTATTTAATACTGGTAACAGCACATTCAGCAGACTCGTCTGTCCATAATGTACCCTAACCACTACATTCTCTGGTGGTGCACGTCTTTCACCCAAGGAGAATTTGTACACGCCTGTGAACAAGTGAAATAATTGAAGTACTGCCTGACTAGGTGGCTGGAAAACAAATATGTTTCTTTTATCTCAGATTTGTCTGTAGGACCCAGTGTGACCAGTGGAAGATTTCATTTTGTTCAGCTAGTCGGAGGGAGTCTGATTTTGCCATTGTAAGTTGGATCTGCTTGCAGTGTAACCACAGCCTTAGAATGTAGCAGTGGAGACAAATGTCCACATCCAAAAGCTCAAGCTTCAATAAAGAAAATTATGAATGATGTTTTTGAGACATTTGTGCAGTGATGATAGCAAGCTTTATGTGTGAGGTTTGAAGATTGGCTATGACAGGTTCTTTACCTCAGTTCTTTGAGATATATGCAGGGATAGTATCTTCAAAATCAGGCTGGTTACTATTTTCTGCTTCCTTTGCAATACATTTGTCATTGATAATCATCCTGTTAAGACATGCATTGTCCCTACATAGTGGAAATGTTTAATTCACGTCAGACCAATGGGCATGTAGGTCCAAGATGAGAATGGTGTTATGATTAATGTTAATGTTTGTATAATGATGGTTTAAGAGGTGCCCAGTAGTGGGGTTTCGTATTTGTGGCTTTCTACTTAAAATTTCTGGTACCAAGGAATAATTCAGTCTTAGCCCCCACCCCAAATGGTTCGCAATGTATTCTGAAATTGATAAAACTGTGTACTCTAGATTAGTAGGGCCAGGAAATATCCTGTGCATTAAATAGTGATGGAACATTTTATTCTAACGCGGTCTAAAACAACCAACAGAGTTAGGTAATAGAATGGATTTTAGATCTATCGAAAAATAATTTCTGTTTTACAGAGCTGAAAAATTTCTATCATTTAATCTGGCTTGTGGGCTTGGGTAAAAAGTTTATTAACAGTTCGTTCTTACTTCGAGCACTAGATGTCTACAGTATCTTCTTTCACTCAACTACGAAGTACTGTATCGAAGTGTCTCGATAAATCTCATTAAGGCGGTAATAATTTTGTACGTCCGATAGAGTGTATAAAGTGTGATTAATTTTGGACTTTTTGAAACGGTGCTTTGCTGAGGGATTACGGGAAGAAAGATTCATCAATTCGCAACTGCGTTTCATTTGTGAAGTAGAAATTTCGAGGTAAGTGAAGCACGTAGACGTAGTTAGGTTATGTTTGTCAGGTGTTGCTGCAGGTATCTACATTTTGAGCGGCATGCAAGAATGAAAGGACGGTGCTGACATGCATTAAATACATGAACAATATTGCCAATATTTACAGATTCAACAGTCTGTTGGCTGAAAATAGCTCAGTCACTATAGTGGTCTGATCCCCTACGGGGGAAGAGGATTTTTTCTCTAGCCTCTGCGTCCAGACCGATTCTGGGGCCCACCCAGCCTCCTATCCAATGGGTACCGGGATCCTTTCCAGGGGGTAAAGTGCACCCGGAACGTGATGCTGACCACTCATCCCCTTCTAGTACTGAGTTCAAGAATGAGTAGGAGCTTCTTTCCCCCAAGCGCCTACATGGCGTATAGTTGGTCAGCTTTACTTTACTTTGCATGTGACAGCTTCAGAGCGAGAATAACGAGAACAGATAAACCGTATCAGCCCGTCTCGCTGAATTAACTAACCGCGGGGAAAAAGTGTTACAATTCAAATATCAGAAAATTTGATGAAGTGAAACATCAGGCATTAACATGAATAATAATAATCCGTGGCGTAACAGCTCCAGAGAGCCAAAGCCGACTAGCTTGTGACTGCTGGCCTCACGTTCACATGCCTAAGCAGAGATGAACGATCATCCAATCAGATACAGGGTGACGTGTGGTCAGCACGACGAACCCACAGCCATTGCTAGTTTTCCTGACTGAATTACGCTACCTATTGTAGCTCCCCAGTTTCCTCACGATGGTGGGTTGGCACCGGTCGAAAATCACATGAGAAATTTCTTCTCCCCGGAGACTCGAACCAGCGCGCATTCCGTATCACCGGTCCGAAGCATGAAGCCCCAGACCGCGCGGGACAACATGAATAATACCAACAATAATTATTATAATAATGCACATAAGTAATCAGATCAGTTTCATGGTTGTCCGGAGGAGTAAAGTTGCAGCATGAATGCAGCCACAATGTTTCGTTACCTTGAAATCTTGTTAAAGTATGCAGATATATGAATACAATCTATTTTTGATGTTGCTAAGTGATGATAAATACCGGAAACGCGTCATCAGCGCAAAGTCGACACCTGCTTGACACTGAAAGAAGAGGTGATAGGTGGAAGGGATGGGAAGAGAAGTCGGATTCATGGCACGTGTATGAGAGTGATGAACTTCCGGCGGAGATCGTCGTCGCACTGGAATTCGTCGTATCAAGAACAAGTTACGCCGTACAGATTACGGAATCTCGGGTGTCAAGCTGTATGACCAATGTTCGATTCTCGTTGGAGCAGGATTTTGTTTCTTCGCCATCACAATCAGAACGAATTTTTAGATCTGAGGATCTCACGGCGGTGAGTTCGAAGACGGCTGTCTTCTGCATTGTGGCGCCGCGGAGTCTGGTAGCCCTTTACAGACGTTTGAGAACTACTTGCCGCCACCAGAACGAATCTGGGACCAATCTGACCTCCGATTTTTCGAGTACAGTTTGTTTGTTATTATTGTTTGTAAATCTGTATTGAAAAAATATTGGTACACAAAATATCGGCTGTTAATCGGTTTGATCGGCTAATTCTCGGAAAAATTCTCATCCTCCCAAGAATACGAGAGCTTTTGTGGAAAAAATAGCTGGTCTAGATCAGTGGTATTCAACCTGGGGTACGTGAAATTTAAAAAAAATTATGATAAACACTGAATAATCAGTAATGTAATTTATTTAATTTATTTTAGATGTAGATTAAATACTATGCATAACTTGAATTATACACCAACAACTTTGGGGGTACAAAGTTGAAGAGAAATTATATCTGGGGGTACGCGAACAAAAAAGGTTGAATACCGCTGGTCTAGATAGACCAGTTTTCCTCAGACTTTATTCACCCGCGGCACATCCTAATTTGTCAACTATACATGACGGCATACCACATAATTTTGCCTCACGAAAAGGGGGTACGAAGCTATACATGGCCATATAAATCTTTGCTTTTATTACAATGCAGGCATATGAAAACAAAACATAACACATGTTAAATACAACTATCGATGATGAACCTGTGTGTGTATTACAAATTATAATTATGAAAGATAATATATTGCCTTTTTGTTACTATAACGTGCTAATATTAAATTTCTTATAAAAATTTACGGTACTCCTGACTTAAACCGTGCGGCGACACACTGGCGTGGAGATTGAAGAATGGGCTTCACCTGTGGCCTCTGGAATGAAAGGCAGCGGAACTGCTTCACGTTTAACAGCATTGTGTTATCTCGTATCAATTTATACAGACTTTTGTCGCGGTAGAGTTTTCTAGACTTTGTAAATATCTCCGTATCGGTTAGTTTCTTTGATCTACAAACCATTCCTTCGATTTTGCACATGGTAATTATCATCCCACAATTGCTCCATCTTGTCTTATCACCGCGCCGTGATTTGTGCGATAGTTCTGACCAAGCAGCACATTATCATACCCTTGGTACTACGTTAGGGACTTCGGCGTTGAACTGCTACTTAGCTGGTCTCGAACTGAAGCTTCTGTCCTCCAATACATAGAATTAATTACAGTTGAGAGTGCAGGTGTCTCCAAAATGATGTTCAAATGACTGGAACGTCGATCCTGCTTGTTATCCAGGTTCCGCTTTCAAAACTCTGCCCGGAGACAGGCTATTCTGACAGATTCTTGTGATTTTTGTCAGTTTCTTTTTGAGAATACCGGGATAGTATCTTAAATTAGACCACGATCGCTTCCTTACTTATCCTTTCCAATTAATTATTAATTAATCATAGGCTACTTCTCGTATCATTCGATGCTACATAGTTATAGCTACTGTCAGAGTCGTTAAATAAACAACTAATAAAACAATATAAAGCGCGTGTAATAACGATTTTTTTGCGAAGAATCCTTACGCTTCAGGAATAAAAAATAACATGTTTGTTGTCAGGGCAACTTTAATTTTATTTGTGACACTAGAGGAGTATGCAAAATCACGCACATTTTAATTCGCAAATAAATTCATTTTTGTATGCTACGTCTAAGGGATAAAATGACACATCTTTGTTCGACCGTAGATGTATTTTATTCTTATATATCAAGCCCTAAGAACATATGAAGGGCATCATGCCAGAAGGTCGTATCAACATATTTGCATAATCGGAGATACTTGGTGTAATAACATAAAAAGAGCGGGTTATCTATTCTGCCAGATGGGCGTAATGTTGAGACAGAGATACAAACGTTAATTTTGGCTCTATGAACACTGACAATGCACATTTGTCAAACCAAATTAAACGTACAAATTGTCTCGAGCAAATCATTCATTTTGAAGTTGATAGCCCTTCTGGCATGACGCCCTAGATTTAATAGGCTGTAAGTTGGACACTCGCTGGCTGTGAGTCTGTGTGGGGCGTGATTGTGACGTGAAAGCAACGAAGTTCGCCTTCGTTCTGTTTTCCGATGTGATTGTTAGGACAGGCAAAGAATCCCGTTGCTGGTGGACTTGGCGTTGTTCGCTTCAACAGGCTCTGTAACGGAACCCATGCATGTCGACAGAGTGACGGGGCAGTAGGAGAAGACGTGTGAGATGTTGAAATTCATATCTTGTATACATAGATGGGAACAAATTTTTCTTTTTGGAAAGGTATCTTTGTCAACAGAATGATGAAGTTTCGGAGAATCAAACTACGCAAATACCACACCTGGAAGAAATTGAATCGTATACGAGCTGCAGGGAGGGGCCTTGCGGGACTCTGTTTAAAATTCTTACAAAGAGAAAAGATTCGAAGCCGGTAGCAGTAAGTTTAATATTGCTGGCGCCAAGCTGTGTATTTATTGAAGAGTGTATTATTATATCCGCTCTGAGATCACAATAGAATTAATATAATTTAATATACTTTCAGATACAATTCAGTCGTCACGGTCGCCACCAAGAACCTGAAAACAACTGTTTTTTATTACCTCACGCACATACATAGTTTGGGGCAGATCATTCATGCAAAACAGATATTTTACAATTTTTTCTCTGACAATATGCAGGAATGTAAAGGAAACAGTTTTAAAGGCCCCTGTTTCTGTGATGGAATGTGGTGTAGCTCAGTCAGTATAGAGACTGATAGTGGACCGGGGTTCGATCTCCGACTGGGGTATAGGATTTTTCTCTAGCCTCTGCATTTGAACTGGGTCTCGGGCACACCCAGACTCCTGCTCAATAGTTACCGGGGTGCTTTCCCGCGGGGTAAAGCACGGCTGGTGGTTGTCGCTGGGAGATCACACGGCTCGACATATCAGAAGACTTGTTTTAGAGAAAATCTGAAATCTCGCCGAAACAATTTTATTTTATATGCAACTGGCATTGCTAATTTCGGTGTGCTAAAGTTTAACGGGACTTTAACAAGTATAGTAGTACACTGGTTGTTGCTATGTCACTTCCGGGAAAACCGGTAGAGAAGATGGATATACAAAAATATTACAATTAGTTAACTGGTTGCTTTTATTTTCACCAATTTACACATTTTGCGAAACTTCTCGTCGATTTGAGATTTGGTTTATAGAGTTGTTCACGCTAGATTAATAACAGCTGGACCCACATTTGTGCATATTTATATGTTTCCTGCTCTGAACTGCATTATTAAATGCAAGACTTACATAATATTAAGTATACTCTAATACGTATTATTACCTAAAATATTAAAATATTCATTATCAACATTCATATCAGAACGTTATATGTGCATATGGTTTATAACTATTTCTTAAAGAAGAAAAGTGAAACTTAAATAATGACAGGTGTTAAAAGTGAAACAGTGGTGGAATTTACGGTCCTGGCCTTTCTCTCCGTAGGGAGTCCGTCTCATACATCACATTCGATGTATAACCGGTCGCCCTTCTCCACAAGAAGGAACCCACCATACAGTTACGTAAAATGTTACTGACAGTGATGTAACCACATTGACAGCAAACAGAACATACGGAAAACGAGTTATCTGTTCTTGCGTCTGAGAATAAAAACTCATCTGTGGACGGCAACCTCAGCGAATTATTCTTCTTGTCTGTCCTTACCACAGCTAGAGCTGCTCGTTGCACAGATACCAGTTTATTACTAGAATAGTCCACTTATTATTGTGGTTTTTGAGGGACACTGGGGCAGCTTTATCTTCTTGACATTCTAGGTTCTCACGGCAACGAGTATGAAAATTAGTCTTCTGGGATGTAGCGCCGTGTAGTCTGGTTATGATGGAAACAGAATATTTCAAACGTCGATCGGTTTCTACCAGACTACACGGTGGAACAGACGCTTGTCACTTTAATGTTCTTTAACCCATACGAGATCTCTGTACTAAGATGCTCAGTCCCCACTTTTGCAAGTAAACTAACTGTTTATTTACAGTATTCGTTCACTCAGTGGTACGTTACAAATTGTAGATATTATTATGAGGAGAGTTCAGTGCATAGACCTTCTGACGTACTGATATTCTAAAACAATGTTTTTTTAGTCATCCTTACGAATGGCACATATATTACACAGTTAATCGCTGACAGCTTGGCTAATTACGTGTGTGTAAGTATGCATGCACGATCCTCCAGTAAGTCCCCAATGTGGTCTCTTCACTACTCGTTTTCCTACCAAAATGTGTACGTCTCCCATAATATCTGGTGAAGAGTGCAAAGCATGAAGCTCTTCATTATCCCTTTATGGAAAGTCGGGACTTCTAAGTCCCTGTAGTGGATGATTCTTGTAGTTTAGGATGTTGGGCTTCTGGCCTGGAGGGACTGCTGATTTCTCCTTGCTGTAGGATCCTCTGTGTGCACCACGTGGTAGGAGCGTCTTGATATGGATGTGAGGGACCTACACAGATGCATTTGGACTTACGTTTTGTTAAGAAACATAATTTCGGGCCACAAAGGGTTATACATTTTTCTACAGTCGTCAGCATTTTGGACAACTTCAGATTGAATTCTGGCCGGGTATCAGTTATTATGACTGGGACTTTTTTCTGAGTACATCAGGCGGATTCTGAGATATTAATTTCAAATAAATTAGAGCGACGTCTTGCCTATCCGTCATTTACAGTCATCTTATAGTATCTCACTGAACGTTACATAAAGTTCACAGCTGATAAATCGCCTTAAAATAACAATATAAGTAAAAAAGAATTGGTATACGGAAACAAATTCTGCAAAGTAGAGTACTTTATTTCCTGCAATGTATTTCAGTAGGTAAACTGTATACTTGGGTTTCAGTAACTGTAGACCATTAGAGCAGAGTCTTGTTTGAAGTAAAACTTTCTTTATATTAGTGAGGCGGGTCTAACTTTCTCAATTACGACTGTCCAAACCCGATTTATGAGCATGTTTCGTGCCTATGAAGGTTTCTCTCGACAGGTTTACGTTGCTGTGGCTGAGTGTTACCATAACAGGTTATGGCTGGTTCGTGCTTCATATTGCAATGTCCTTTGGATCAGGGCGCTGCTCTGGCCCCAGTTCTAGTCGCTTTTTCGCTTCAGTCTCTTGGGAGTAACAAAACCTGCGAATATTTAATTTAATATTTTATTTGCAGGCGCTGTACTTAATTTTCATTTCATTTCCTTCTTCACCTTCGAAGCAGCTATGATAGCATGGAAAAAGGAAGCTCTTGTCAGAAAGAAATAATTTTAGAAGAAGAATTTTTCGGGTTTAGATGACCCATGAACTCTCTGGGATGATTTGAAGAAAAGTATTATTCGTGACGACGTATAGATACGTGAAAGGATGATTTATTTGTGTTAACAATATTGATCTCCGAATACACGTAAAAGAAATGTAATTTTGATGAAGATATTTCCTGCAAAACTAAATCTTTGAATGACAGAGTATAGTTCTAGCTCCACGTGAAGTAATAATGGTTACTGTAATAATGCAATATTACGGTAATTAACTGAAGTACGATTTATGAGTGGGAAATGCTGTATAGCCAATCTACAGGGATATTCTGCGCGATTATTTATCTCATATGCATTTCCAACCCCATATTATTTTTTCTGTAACCACCCCGAAAGCAATGAAAGGACTGTTGTTATCTCTACAGAAGACGAAACTCATCATTTGTACCTCCAAGAAAACACATCCTACCTCCATTACAAATGACAATCGATTAATTACGTTCAAGGGAACAATTGCCATTAATTATGAGATTCAGTCGAAACGTTTATATAGTTTGATTAAAATGCACGTTTAAATTTATTCTCAAGAAAGGAACATAGCTATTGAAGGTGTTGAATGAAAATTGTTGATCATTTACGTCTTTCAAGCAATATAAACGACGCAAAGACTGTCTTGTAATTTGTACGAGGCAAATTTGTGGTAGCGTACAGAAATGAGATGGAGAGGGCAGCGTATGATACACCAGGATCTACTTAAAATAGTCTCGCGGTGAGTTAACCAACCACCTTACAAGTTGGTTAGCGGAGTCACATCTCTGGGACGGTCTTGCGCCGGTCTGGGAACGGTCCAGCAAGCAAAGAACGCAACAGGTTGAAAGATACTGTACCTCTAAGCTCACTTGTTCACCAAGTCCTTAATTACCAGGGACACATCATTACTACAGAGTCAAGCCGTGGTGAGACGGTCATCTTCGAGATACGAGCAGGGTACCTTCGTTTTACAGGTCATGTGCGTTTGTTGTGTGGACGTTTTATAAGTTTCTGGTGTTTAATGACTGGGAGTATGAGTTATCAGAATCGTCAGTTGCATATATTAACGATTTATGTCTGAATAAACGGAGGAAAACCGGTCATTTGAACCAGGCTCAAACCCGGCCTGGTGGACCCGAACATTATTTGTGCTCCCAGGCTGCTGACCGAGACCCAAAGGTAGATACCAACGTTTCGGATAAAAATAAAGTCTCCATCGTCCACGGCTTCGGGGTTTTAGTCTGAAAACCTCAAGGAGAGAGCTATTGAGAGACATTGAGATAGATGTGAGAATGTTACTGAAGAAGATCTTAATCAGAGTGTGAGAATGTGGACCGAATTCATCTGGCTCAGGATAGGTTTATTGTGAACACGGTATTGGACCTTTGCGTTGTGATATTGCTCAGAAAGCAGATTATGGATTCACGGGTACTAACGTCCTGCCTAGAATTTACAATTCTTGTAACTTTATGCTACCATAGGCACAGATAAGGCTGTACATTCCAGAAATACAGATAAAATTATTCGTAAACAGTGCAAAACATGTGACATTGATCTCTGCAAACAATTTTGAAACATGCGACAAGTAAATCCGCGTAAAATTGACATTTCTTATCATCGTATTTCAACTGTATAAGAAGAATGAACTGTAAAATTTCATCATGCATTTAATGACATGTGTATTTTGTGTTTAGAACATTACTTCATGGAGCAGAGTCCTTCTTGAGAAGTTAATAGTACGCTTAGCTAGACAAGAAACTAAAAGTTTCTTTTAATGGAAATCGAAGGTTCATTACCGTGTTCACAAGATCCCCCCACCGGTCCCTGAACTCAATCCATCTCTCCAAACCTACTCCCTAAGATCCTTTTTAATATTATTCTCCCACCTTTGCTCAGCTCTTCCGAGTGGTCTCTTCCCCTTAGGTTTCTATCCAAAATGTACGCATTTCTTATCTCCCCCATGCGCTACATGCCTCGCCCAGCTTATCCTTCGTGATCTGATTATCCTAATAACATTTAGCGAAAAGTACACATTATGGAACTACTCGTTATGCAGTTTCGCCACCCTCCTGTCACTTCACCCCTCTCAGATCCAAATATTCTCCAAGTCCCCTGTTCTCGTATAGTGTACTCGTAAAGGTCATATTATGTTTTCTCGTTGGCTTATGCTCACGGACGTGGATGTAGTAGGATCGGAAGAGATGCCTTTCTAACCATCTGAAAAGTCTCGTATTTGTCGGAGTGTAATGAAGGGAATTAATTAGTTATTCGATGAAGCAGACGCTTTGTACCCCGTGCTAATTCGCACTTGTTTTTTTATTATTGCAGAAAGTAGGCTGTAAATAAATAACTCACCAGTTATTGTTAAACTGTTGATAAACGTTATCATATGAATCCGAATCAAGAGAGGTTGGTTTAGGACTTTTCTTTGTAAGAAAGACAGGGATTGATGGACAGATTTGTCGTCCGTGTTGGTAAAAGTTGTAATGTTAGCAGCAAACGAAATTCCAGAAAAAAATATGTTTTTACAAGTTCAATTTACGTATTTGTTTGTGCTAATCAAAAAGTTTAAATTCGTGTGTGTTAATCTCATAATGAACGAAAGATAATGGGCAAGGTGGATTTGTAGGTATAATCGGGTTTCGGCAAGCTCCCGAGCTCCAGCGTAAACTGCGTTGGCAGGTTATTTGCATTAGTTTATTCGA
Organism: Zootermopsis nevadensis; assembly: GCF_977971745.1. Lineage (NCBI taxonomy): Eukaryota > Metazoa > Arthropoda > Insecta > Blattodea > Termopsidae > Zootermopsis > Zootermopsis nevadensis. The sequence goes on from NW_028259136.1 coordinate 2,114,432, forward strand.
AATTTTACTAAAACCATAGGAAACTGAATGCTTGTGATCAAGTGGCACATCTTTTACTCTCTAAGCTCTTTGCAACTGGTCCTGCTAGTCCATGTAGTTGGTGTATAGCAGACAACGCGGCAACTCGCAGTTCGACGGTTAGAGGTTATGAAAAGTCGGGCAGAGTTGCTCTAAGACAGGCAGGAGAGTGGTGTTGAATGGGACGGAACAAAAGAAAATCCACGATTGCGTGTTTAGCGTGTCTGTGAAAAGATCTGTTTAAATGGCTGTCTTTTGATGTGTTGTACAGTGAATGTTGTACGTGAGAAATCTGCAATGTTACGACTTGCGGAAAGTGTTGTCTGTGCAGTAACTGTTACTACATGTAGTGATCGGGTAAGCAGTGAGTGACTGCATGGTCGTTGTGTTACGTGCTTTTGTTCTGTTTGCGGTACATGCGCACATGTCTGTGTATTTGTTTTATTTATTGATTTTTTGGCCCTCCCCTTACACCGCCATTTCATTGTTATCTTTATGTTTCTTCTTTAATATTTTCCTTACTTCTAGTCTTGCGTATTGAAAGGTGTGACAACTGAACTGGGAACTGATTGGGAATAATAGCGGCTATATTATGAACATCAAAATCTTTCGTGAAATAACGTCTGCAAAAAGAGTGAAGTATTTTTGCCAGGAAGATAAAGTATTTTATGGTATTTGTGGCAATTCCTGATGCATCGTTTTATTTTAATTTGTTTGAGCAGTAGTCTTAAGTGACAGTGGACTTTTAGTGTTAAAATGTGTTGGCATAAAGGCAGCAAAGAGTGCGACAAAGACAGTAAATAACCACGAATCGTCTGACTGAGCAGTATCGGGTTATGTGATGATGAACCGATGGTTTGGTTCAAGGACTCTGAGAGCGACAGGTAGGCCACTAACCGACCACACTGCAAACTATTTTTATTGTTTAGTTCTCGATCCTGTAAAACGTTATCTATGTTCAAAATTGTGGGTCCCATGCGTCGGCAGCTGAGGTGCTTATTTTGTCCGCATGGCTACATAGGCACAACAAATACTTCACACATAGGTACTTTGCATTGTAGCTTTTATGTCGGTAGTCTTTAAATATTGGTGTAACTGTCATACTTCGTCCTCGAAAATAAACCCAGCAACGATCTGAAAACCGAAGGCAGAAACGTGTTTCAGCAAATGACTTACCGTAACGATTCGAATACTGTACTGATAGTTTGGCCTCTGTTAAAAATTCCTGTGTTCGTATCCGGCTACAAGTTTAACACAGGCTACCATTTAAGACACGGTGTTTAATACAATATTTATGGTATTGTAGTAGCATATTTAAATTTGAGCAAGTCATTATATTAAACAAAACATTTCTGCCTCCTTCATCGCTATCATTAGGTTCCCACGTCTTAGAATTACTGACGTATTAAGATGTCATGACAGCATTTGTAAGGTCTCACCATACAACCTTGTCTTTCGGTTTGTAACAAAGAATTATGAATTAGATTCTTGGTGTCCGTGTGTTTTTTAGATCTAAAGTGCTGCGGTTTATCCATCGAACGTGTTTTTTGTGTCGTATCTGTTCTGAAAATGCAAAATGCCCCAAAAACATGTTTACACAGTAGGTTAATATTCAGTTTTATAATGTGTATATATCTGCATAGATGCCAGAAAATGATTGTCTTCTGAGTTGTTGTGCCGTGTAGTCTGGTATAGGTTTACAGAAGTTTGATAAGTGCTTGCTGCCTCCATCGTCAGAGCGATCGCCCTGATGATGAAGGCAAACATTTACCAGACTGCATGATGTAATAGTGAAGAAGACAACCATTTTCAAACTCGCCGCCGTGAACACAGTGATGAACGATTGGGTTTTGGGAAAATAAAGATTCGAAAAGCTGAATTATTGTCATCTGCTCAAGGAACAAACTACCATGAAGTTCGCTAAGAAAACGTCATGGGTCTATCAGGTTTAGAGAACCAGGAAGGTGAAAGACTCGTGACGTCCAATTCTGTGCCTTTCATCACGGAATTTTCGGGTACTTTACTAGCAACAGCTAGCAGTTTCGATTTTGTTTGCCGGTCACTGTTTTCGTCTCTCAAAGATAGGCGAAATCGCACGTTTCGCGAGAGGCTTACGCCAAGCATGCCGTCTCTGGTCATTCCATCAGTTTATTACAGTTAATGTGTCCGTGAGGTCTAAAGAAGTAGTCGTTTTAGAGCATTCTGTCCATCTGCTCAGCGAGTAATCACGCTGTGTAGAAAGTCGTGTAATTTTGGTCTTCTTATTCAGAAAAAAGTGCATAGCTTCGTTTATGTATCTAACAATGTTTTACTGCAGCCGTTATCAGGAAGTTTTTAGTTCATTGTACTGTAGGCCAAAGAACTCGCTTGTTACGGGTCTGTCCGTTTTTAGTCTGTTTCAGCACAATAGGCTACTACTACCAAGTTTCATTGGCTGTCTCATTTTGTTCTTGCCTTTTATTAATACATTCTCATTGTTCAAGCTCAAGCTCATCGTTGTAGTTTTAGAATAATCACTTCAATTCAGTTCTTTATGTTATTGTGCCAAAGCGATAGCAAATGGTCATTTACATATACAGCACAAACACAAATAAAAAAAACAAACAAAGTAATGAACGCAACTAACAATAAACACATATATAGCCTAATAAAAATTGCACAAGAGGGTTTTTTTGTTATCAATCCTAGGATTGGTTGGCACCCCATTACGAGGTTTTACTTGCGAAGGTACCACGGTGGTTTCGCCTATCCATCAGACACAAAAGAGGTTACTAACATTGTAATAATGATAATGAACATCAGACCTGTTCGGACCGAAGGAGAACCGAACTTAAAGGGGATTGGAGGGAAGGAGACACGAACTGTGTTATTATTAGAGCAGAGCGCTCGGGGGTCAAGTTTTTAAAACGCTTGACCAACTCCTCCTTCGAGGGGGTTGGTTTCGTTTTAAAATCTTGAGTAAGAAACTAAACTCCCCCCCCCCCCCGAATGGGGGGTTAAAACACTTGACCAACCCCCCTTAGGGGGGGTTAGTTTAGTGTCTTACTCAAGTCATTTGTTTGATGACGTCATTTTTTGACAAGTCACAAATTTTTATAGTAGATTGTTGTTGTTGATAAAGTGAGTTATTGTTATTAACCGGGTTGGCCCATTCAGTAAAGTGGTTGGCTACGGTTTGAGCGACCGTGGTTCGTTCCTCAGCAGGGTCGGGATATTTATTTGTTCTCTTCTAAAGCCTCTGGTCCCCACCCAGCCTCCTAATCATTGGTTACAAGGTGCTCTTTCCTGGAGGTTAATGTGGCCGGAGTGTGAAGCTGAAGCTCATATCCATCTAGTTGATATTGTAATTATTATTGTCACCTTACATGCTATCTGTCCATGAGCTAGGGCATTATATTGTGTTTTATGCTTATTATAAAGTAGTTTTTGGAAGATAGGCCTGCATTTTTAATTAATTGCCGCGTTAATATTTGTAATGTGTTCCTTGTACCCAGAATGACATTTTGTTCTGCTCGCCTCGCCCTAAGGACGGCGCTGTCTGCGCTGAATGAGGATTGATTGAGTAACCGGACTGCGTTCAAAGAAATCGCAGTGTCGTAAATTTCAGAATTTGAGGTTTTCTCCATTGTCACTGGTATATTGCCTGGTTGACAGTGCTGGAGGACTAAATTCATATTGGATCATTCCGTTCATATAGAAAAGTGGACGAGCTTTGTTTTTCACTCTGACTTTGGCTTGCACCTACTAAAATGTGTGGAAGATTACCTTCCAGGGCAGTCAAAAACTTTTATTACTTGATCACTTCTATGTGTATTGTACATTAGTATATTCCATTTTGTTTACACTTGTCTCTGGAGCATCCAGAACTCTAACACGATTTCCTGTTACTGTACACAAAGAGTTTTTGCCGGAATGAATTTCAGTGTAACGCGAGCCCCGATATTTATCAGGACGTGCCCGTTGCTTTACAATCGATCCTATTGTAAGCACGATGCTTATTTTGAACGTACATTCTCTATTTGTTTTGAAATTAAAGCCCAGTTGAGCTTTCCGCCTTTAAAATGGTGTCTAATTAAGAACGACTAATTAAAGCATTCAGCTTGTTTAATATCAGCTTTACAGCGAAAGATACAAAACAGTATTCATCCCCCTTATTTATACATTAAATGAGACCATTTGAGATTAAACCCTCTATTTGGATTAACTCGCGGCATCCTTTCTGTTAACGTACTTTGTTTTGTGATACGTATCAATGCGTATGGACGTGTGCGCAAGAAAAGAATGCCGTCATCTTATATCTTGTTGTTTTGTGGTTAATACCAAGGATGGTTTTTGACCCGCCGAAGGTACAAGACCACATTGTAATGCAGGTGTTTTCAGCTTGCGGTCCGCATGATCGTGTTAATACTGTCACCCGGTATGATAAAAGAATTGTCAGCTGACATCAGAAAATACGTGTTGTTAAGCCCTTATAGCACAGTGTTATGCATAAACGATTTACCGGAAAGTAAATATGCATTTTGCCAGCAGTGAGAATTTATGAGTTTCGTATGATTCTCAGAACAAGTATCGATTATTTCCTTGAGGAACACTGTCTGATTTATTTCGGTAATAGTGCTTTATTTGCGGTGAGAACTGAACTGAATTGAATTTCAGGCTTCAGAGAATTAATGACGTCAATATAGTGAAATAATTGTAGCTGTGAGCAACTGTAGAGCTTGGTGAAGAACGTTATGGGGGAGAATTAGTACTCGTCTCGCTGATCAGCGCTGAGAAGGACGTGTGCGAATCGCAAAGACAGAAATGAAATCGATACTGAATTGTTACTGAAGTAAAAGCGATGTGTTACATGCCGAATAAATTGTCCCTCATGTGTGGAGAAGGAATGCTTAGCATTTTACCAAACTCAAGCTGGAATAACGTCTGGAATGTAAAATAAAAACTTTGTTCTGCAGTCTGTTGTATAATTCATAACTGGACACGTGTTGGGGTTCATGGCTGTCGCTGGCAGTTCGACATGCCTCAGAAAAGGTTTTGTATGAAATATATGTATTGTCGCTTCCTTACCAACACCCAGGGAGTACAAAGACAAAGCAACAGGCACACCTAGAAGGATGAGTAATGGAAAGTATGTCGGTGAAGACTAAATATTTGCTTCACAGTATGTTGTGTACAAAGTGACCATGCCACTGTGCAAGTGCTGTGTTGAACTCTGGTTAGGTCCTAAACTGCAGCGATGTGGAACCGACTGTGTTTTATTTATGCCCAGATATTGTAACAGTTCATTTAGACAAGTTATTTTATAAATGTAGGATCCGTTAAGCAGGCTACTGTTAAGAGGAATCAGCCCGGAATCTAATATATTATATTGATTTTTATTAAATATTTTCTTTATGAAGTGAGTTCCCGTGTGTGGAACAACGATAGATAACTTTCGTGGAAGCATGCATTTGTCAGCCGCGGAGGGCCGTTTGTTGTGGCAAATCTAATTTTGATGATGGAAGCAGGGACAGTGGAATGACAGGCAGGCATACTCAGGAAGTTCAGGGCCACGACCCCACACATCTCTGACGCAACAGGTCCTCTTTAAACTGGACCAGCAAGCTTTCGTGTCCTGTTCTTGTGTACAGAATTGTAGTCAGTTACAAGCTACTGCATAATGGAGTGTTGTTTTTGGCGTAACGCACAAAAACGTACCCAGATGCTTTATTACAGTGTCAAACATCTAGTTTTCATTCATGCATAGGTCAACAACAGCAAATATCCCACAGTAGTAATCCCTCATACCAGACAACTTAACGAGATGTCCATATCAAATTGAAGTTGAAAGAAAATTTGTCAGCTTTAATCTACCTTCGAGATGAGGTACCCAATGGGAACCTAGACCTGAACTCCGGGAGTTAAATAGCTGTAGCGTGAAGGCGACTGACTGACTAGTCATGTCACGATAGAGCGAAGTCAAAATGAAGTCAATAAATACAGTGTATGGACTACACTTATCGGGTTACTGGACTTTTTTCTAGTACGCTACCGGTAAATGCTGGAATAGCACCTTGAAACATAGAGTCCCTTCCAGTTTATCACACATGATCGTCTTCCCTTTCGTCACTATTATAGCCTCTGCAAATGAACCAAATATCTAATTAGGTGATGTAGGAGGGGGACTGAGTCCCGGATGTATCTGGACCTGCCACTGGCGATACAGTCAGTTGCATGCGGTAATAGCCAACATTTGTTTCCATCGCGTGTGTGTAGAGTGAATCACGCCAACACGCAGAAATGTGTCGTATCTAAGACATTGGAACCGGCTGATTGGTGTGAGAATGTAGTGCTAGAGGCCTAGAACACAGTGTGGAATGATGGCGGGGACGTAGGCAAGCCGTCATGGCACTAACCGGATTGCTATTTCGGTAAGTGAAGTCAGTTGAAGCCAAAATGTTATGGAAGTCTCATTGCGAACTTTTAATGTATACAGCGGACACGCATTCGATGTCAATTAAAGAACGTGGAATTAATTTGATGGAAAGTGGTTGTTACAGATTTATTTATTCATGTTGTTAGAACGGATCACTTAAAATTTCCAAATTGTAGGTTATGTATCGTATTTTGCATTTTTCTGGGAGGACTGAGGGAAACCACGTAAACCTCAATCAGGATAACCGGACAATTTCCTCCGTGCTATTAGTTCCTCTGTCTTAGGCCCAAAACGTTAAATGTATAGCGTATTAAATACATTGATGTCGTTAAATATACATATCAAAATGTCTCTCATGAGTTGCAGATCATAGTGACATCTGTATTTATGCCATGTACTAAGGTGTTCTTTACACTTTAACGTAAGCGAAGAATAAATTACGGGTTCGTCCATACCTGTATGTCGCTTCATTCATAACACTGACACAGCATTGACCTTTGATAATATTGTTGGAAGAATGGCCTTGGATCACATTGTTGCAACGATGATCTCCGATACTATTAATGCCTTTGATGCCATTACTGCATTTTTATTTTGGCTGCCTTGCCGACATTGTCCATGATGTGGAATTTTAGTGTAATTCAAAGAGTACATCTTTCCTGTTCAGTGGGTTGCCTTTAGAATTGGAAGCTCAGTATGAAGTCTGGGTTGTGATTAACCGATATGGACCAGATTAAAACTACAATACTTTTAAAGTAGAATTCGTTCCTAAATTTAATCATAATCTTTTGAGATTGGAACACGCAGAAATGCATATATCTTTCGTGTTGTGTTTTGATGTTAGAAACATGTAAAGACTGTGACTGAAAATGAGGCGAATAGTTAGTTATATAATACATTAATGTTGCTTGTTTATGGACTGTGATGCACCAGTTTAGTGTCAAACTATTGTCGCATTCGTGCATGAAAACTAATTTCAGTAACTTAACTATTCAAATTATCCTGAGTCCCGCAAGAACTGCGAGTTGCTGAATATGGGGACCTGAATTAGAGTTGATCATGTTGCGCAAGGTTGCGGACCTACGTGGAGGCAGGTTGTCTGTCATCTCATTACATGTGAAAACTGGTCAGGAAACTGGTTGCTATATATGACACGCCGCAGCCGTCGAAACCATGGCCTGTGAAATGGTTGTACTCAAACAATGGTCAGAATAATTATTCCGTCGAGCTGGTCTAGGGTCACGTGTCAGCCATTGCTATGGTCACTAAATATGGCGGAAGTCTATTTCCGGAAATCTTCCACAACAGCGACAGCCATCCGTGACACATAAAACGTGTTGAGGCCACACCTTTCATTTTTGATAATTCATATGATAACTTTTACTACTGGCCAAGGGGAGATTCGAAGCTTGTATTTCCTGAACACAAGTGCATTTTTAAACCTTTGCATTATTCCTTGAGAGGAGATGTATTAAAAAATACACACACACACAAACAACAACAACTCATTTTATTGATTTATTCTGAACTGTTTTCTCTTACTCGTGTATTTAATTGCGGTGGAAGTACTGTTTCAAATGAGAAAATAGCTGGGTGATTGTGAATGATCCTAATTTGTTTTAGTAAATTTGAGAAAATCACGACATTCCCATGAAATAACAAGAAACCCCGAAAAGTGTATCATGTAGCTGACTTCTCTTTACATGATCAGATTTGGCACCTCCAAAACAGAATTTAGACACTTTACAACTAGTGCAACTGAAGTTTTAGTTTTTGTAGGAAGAGCAGTTTCAAAATCAGATTAAGAACATTCGCCAACATGTTTAATTTATCTCTCGGTTTCGTCATGCTTACAAAAGCAAAAATTTGTTTCGCTGAAGGCGCGGATGATATTAATTACCATAACTAAATGGTTTGAGCACGCTCTTGTATATTCCGGCTGATACGAATCTTAAAATATTCACGTCTGTATGTTATTTGTTGCTTATTCTTCCTGGTTTTCTTCATCACTTCCATTTATCTCAATTTGCATCTCTGTGAGAGAAAAGTGTAGAATAGGTGCTGCCTTCTTTTGGTAGCCTACTGCAGCAGTGTGTGGCTGAAGAAACCATTTCTGAATTACAGTTGTAATGTGGATGGGATCATTGGCACCTTGCTAGCAACCATTGTGTTGTGTTGATCAGAATCCTAGATAAGAGATATATTATTTCAGAGTGTTAATTACATTACCGATGTGAACGACTGTCGAGAAAGGCTTCCATAATGAACTGCGTACATAATTCGTGTTTTCATGCCGAACGAACTGCTGGTTAGTTAATGTAATTTTGTTACTTCATTACTTCCATATTTAAGGACTGGTTAGCACGTTTCTTTTTCTTCTCTTTTCACTCTCCTCATGTTACCGTGTGTGGTTTCGCTTTGTTAAAATTATTTGACGTTAATGTACCTCAAAACCATAGGGGGATGAACAATTCTGAAACTGTGTACTCCAGTAATTAAAATTTCCCTTTTCAGTCTTCTTCATATGAAAGACACATTCTTAAGGGATGGAAAATGAACATCAAGTTCTCGGGCTGAAAAGATAAGAGAACTGTCAGTAGTAAAACGTTACCATCAATTTGCAGTTATAGCTCTAAATTCTGCTGAGAGCCGCCAGTAACGTGTGTAGCAGTTACCAGTTTGAAACTGCGGTAAAGGTAAAGGGGTTCCTGTTTCGTAATTAAGCACCACGCCAAGTGAGGGTCCAGCTCCACGCATTCTTACCCACGGCGATAGATGCAGGTGTGTCGTCTCCACGTCACGGGCATCTTAATCCTGACGAAAGAAATCCGGGTAGGTTTACGTTCCGGCCGCTTTACCCCCTCGAAAAGAACCCCGGTACCTATTGGACAGGAGGCCGGATGGACCCCAGAGTCGGTCTGGCTTAGTGGTAAGGTGAGAAACCCTGACCTTCTGGGAAACAAACCCAGGTTGTTCAGACCATAGGCTTGGCTTTGTATTGGCTGAGCTGTCTTGGTTCTTCGTCAAACTGCAGAGGTTTGTGAAAACTGTTGTTACCCAGCGGCTGTGCGTGAAATGAAAAGGTAAATGATGGTATGCGCGTGGTATGTTGTGCATATTCAGGACGGCGTGCAGTCAGGGAGTCGGGCCATTCCGCAAATTCGCTGTTGTTCTGCGGTCTCCACCCAAAGCTGTTGGAGTCACTTCATGCATAGTAGAAAGCGCAGTGAAACTGAAAACTAAATATGTTACACTTCACTTGCGGGTATTTAACCATTTAAAGCCCAATGGTAGCTGTAATTTTGTCCCACCCGCTTCAACAATCAGTAATTCTTAGTTCTGTATTTTATGGGTCTTGCATTATTCCCGCTGTAAACAGATTATTTTAAAAAAAATAATCAGCCATTTGATCTTCGTAATGGTGAAGTATTGTGTTGTGTTTTCTTTGCGGTATGGACAGAATTTTTAAATTCGGCTTCGAAGGATTGAATCACTAACTACATGGAAAAGAGTGGTCCTTCAGATGCCTTCAGAAAACCTTCTGGAGTAAAGTAGTTTCGAACTGAATTAGCCCATAATAAGCAGTTTTATGATTTATCGTTTTGGTATTTTCGTGAACCTTATTTATGTTTGTCATTGTTATTTCCAGGTATTAAGGCTCAAAAACATTCTCAACTGATTTGCTGCTTATATTTATTATTTATTGACTTTGTATTACGGATTGTGGTTTTGTGCTGTATTAGTATATTTGGTGTCATTTGTATTTATTTTTAAACCAGTGTAAGATAATTTATGCGTTATTTTTATTTTTCCATAACATATTAACACCATCAACGTGAACAAGAACGTGTATACTCGATATCCGATCGATCCACATGATTTATAATCTATATCGCATTGTGCAGTCCTCGTCACCCTTAACGGAGTCTATCAGTAGTTGAAACAGTATGTAATCGGTACAACTGACAAAGCGTCATGTAAAACAAGAAACAAAAACACGTTTCTAATGGAAAAAGTAGGTTTAGTCCAAAATATTAATTCCTTCATTCACAGTGTCCGTGGGAAAGGTTACTCATGAACTTGTACAGAGCTTCACTTTGCGGGTTGAAAGTTGCAGTTTTCTCGTGTGAGATATTCGCAGGACTTCTCCTAACAGTAAAAGGTTTGTTTCCTGAACACAGAAAACGAGACCTACTACACATAACAACGGTAATTCATGCACATGTATATAATTGACGCAATTAAATGGGTCAGCTTTCAACCAAAAGTGTATCATACAACTTCCTTACATGTGTCATTTAAATGAAGTTAAATATGAAGTGAATGTTTACATGTTACATTTCTAATAAAACGATTTAGTATACAAAATGGGCAAACTTTCAACTTTCATATTTCATGATGTATGTTAAGAATATGGAAGAAAGCTAGACTGTTTTATATATAATGCTACGGTTATACCGTATTCTCTCTAAGTAATTTTGAATTTAAAGGAAGAAAGTTTGAGGAAACTTTATAGTCATATGTTTTATGAAATACGCTTCATTTTTACTTTAATAGATTACTATTTTAATAAGCAAATATCAGCCGATTAGTTGAACTTTGTCGGTTTTTTAGGCGTGGATCGTTTGGTGACTGATTGATGACACAAAGAAACCGAAGATCCTTAATGCTTTTGCGGGGAAACTTGACACACATATCGAGTGACGAAAATTCAAAATGTACGAATGAACTTAGAATGTAAAATATTCGTTACTGAACTAATATTCTAACACTAGATGCTCTATATTAAAGGAAATGAATTTAATGTGTGGAAATGAAAGTGGCACATGTCAAATGGAAAAAAATATTATGTTATTCAGCTGTTAACAGATAAGTAAACGATGGTAACAGAATTTAAATATCTCAGTCTTGCTAACTGCGGCTTGAGAAACGGTGCTTCTCAGTTTCTTAACTCCCTGAAATATTACAAATAGTCTTCTTTCCACTTAGCAAAAAGTTTGGTTTGTGTGACATGTGGCCCCTTAAAACCCACTTATTCAGTTAAGCTAACCTGTAATACCTGGCTGATTCAATCCAATTCCTTTATTAGAGTGCGAACCAATAATAGAAGCCTAAATAAAAATAGTAGTGCAGGTTTCAGTTTAATTTCAGAGACATTTCCAAGAGCATCTTTTACAGCGGTACAGTAGATGTGCATGAATGTACAATCAAAGGGAATGCTTGAAATTCTAACATCGAACTACTGGGAAATCAAGATGGGTGGCGGAGTTATGTGCAAGTCATGGGAAAGCCTTCTCTTTCCAAAGATCGGATTCCATTTGCTGCGTCCCTTCCTCTGGGACCAGCAGGAAAAGCCAACAGTCCAGCTAGGGGATTTTAAGTGTGATATACGAGTTTTGGAGCTCCAGTCGATGGCAAAGCCTCTTACCTGCTTTTTCATTTTTAAGAAAGCGTGTTTCATAATTCCACAAGGCTTCAAATACAGTAACTCCATAAAGTGTACTCAATCGTGACGTCATATGGTGGTCCACAGCGATACCACATTTTAGACCAGGGGGGTTCTCTATTTTTTTTAGACCTGGGGCCTCATTCACTCTTTCTTATCGACATCCTGATCGCCGGGTTATTTATGAAATAAGTTTATTGAAACTCTATGGTAATTCTTTCAAATGCATATTATGACTTCCAGGTGTGCCAATTAATTTTCCCGTGTCGACATAATACCAGTCGGTGAAATTATTTTTGGTCTATTATTATTGTTATTGTTGTTTTTCAATAATCATTTATTTATTAAATATGTGTAGATATTTCATCCTGAACCTTGACATGATATTCAAACTCTTCGTCAAAAAAGTAACGTGTTCGTAACAGCTGTCTTGAATGCAAGTGATAAGACCCTTCTCGAAAAATTGACTTGTTAAGTTGATACAAGACTCACCAACATCACTGCAGGTTTTACTGTTGGTGGTTTACTTGGAGACCAGATTCTTTTCTTTATTAAAGGTTTTATATTTTTCTTCTCCCGTGAATATTCCAATTTCTTTGTTACTGCGATTCCAGTCTCTCTTGAATAAGTAATTTTACATTTTATGCGCCCAAAAACCATGTGCAATAACAAAATTTGTGCCTGTAATTATGTTTGTTGCCCCAATAAACGGTGAAATTCAGGGTCGGAGCTATCATATTATACCAGTCCAGAACCCCTGTAACTTTTGACTTTAAGTTTCAACTGGCCGGAAGATCAGGGGTGAAGGCCCCCCCGCTAGCAAGCCATATGTGGAGGTTCCCTCGCCAGCAAGGGATCTGGTCTCCAGGTCAAAACACATGGCAGTACTCAAGTGGACAGAGTCGACAGCGGGCTTTCAGACAGTAACCCAAACTTTAGTACCAGTCAGGGAAACAGTGTACAAGATTTTCTGTAAATTAAAAAGTAAAATTATTCGGTTTCTTAAATTTGTTGTTCCTGTATTTATTGATATACATCAAAATTACCACGTCAACCCTGAGGTGATCCTTGTTCCCCACTGACTCTAGTTCGGGATATAACTATCTCTTTCTGCAAGAACAAAGAAGATAAAAGTAGTGAGGAAGGATAGTTATAGAAAAGTGGCGCCCAACGACGTGAGGCTACGAGGATCGGCCACAACGCACTGTATCGGCGTCGAGATTGGACAGAAGAACACAGGCTCAACACTGCAAGTATCACGGGAGCATCACACGAGCCCCCGTCTTTCCGGAAATCTGCCGACTTCGAAGTGAGCAACGAGATTCAGGGATTCCAGCACCCGCGAGGAGACGTCGCCCGTGGAATCAGCCGCGGACCCTGGCAAGTCAATTTAAGGAGGTTTGGAGCGGGGAGGAAAGCCCACATATACGCTACGCGACAACCCTTCGGTCACTTCAAGCACAAACAAACCCTCTCCAGTGAGTGCTTAGTGAAGTCAACCCCAACAGCAGCAACATCATCTTCGGAACACCAGGTTGGCACAGAGTTTAGTTAATTAAAATGTACAACCAGAAGCAGCTGAGAAACCGCTCAGTGGATGTAGGTGGTGAACCAAGTATCTCCCTCAACACAGAGCTTGAGATTGATATAACATCACCTAGCATATGTGGTCAACCATCTCCGGTTTATGACACCGAACCACAGACCGAAAAGGAAATCCTGGTAGGTGACAGACACGGGGAAGTTATCGCGATCAGACGGGGAGAGAGTACAGCAGATGAGGGACAAGCCATAAATGCAGGGGTAGCTTTACGGTCAGAAACCAACTTAATAACTAATGATTCCTTACAGAGAATTATGGATTTAATATTAGAAAGCAACGAGTCACTGAAACAAAGCTTGAAAGATGAGAATACTAAACTATCGGAAAGACTAACGAATAAATTTGAGGCAGAGAACAAAAAACTGGCTAAAACTATCGAGAAAGTTAGAGAGGAAACTGCTAAACAAGCCGAATATTTCGAGGCGTCCCTACGAGAACTGTCGACCAAGTTAGATAATAAGTTAGATGCGTCCATAACGGCTTTAAACAACAAGACAGAGGTGTTGGATATTAAGACCAGGGACCTATCAAATGAGGTATTAAACATAGATACGAAGGTAAACAAAGAAATTGAAGCGGTGAGAGAGGAAATCGCCCGTGTTAGGCAGGAAATGTCGAGCGAAATTGTAGAATTGAGAAGGGAAACTACGAACTCCGCGTCACCAGGACAAATTGCGTGTCAGTCGCATTCCAACCATGAGCAGGCCCGTGGTGGCAGTCCCACCCTACATCTGCAACAGCCTGCCAGTGACCCGCTAGCTGTAAGGCATGCTTTGGTTGAAACTGAACATCTGTTGCATGCGAGTGCTGATGGGCGGTGCATGCAGAATGAAAGTATTCATGTAAGTGAGTCACCTAACTCAAACTTAAATCTCAGGGCAGATATCCAGAAATTAATCTCTGTAGAAATCCCGTTACCCACTTTTGTAGATGCTACGGCGCAAAATGCTTTGTTCCATGTGAAACAACTTGACGAATATTTCGAATTGAAAGCAATTCCTCCACAATTTCGTCTGACTATTGCTGTGAAGTCACTCACAAATGAATCAGCCAAGTCATGGATTCTCGCGACCGCGGGAACGTTCCAAAATTATGAGAAATTTAAGAGTTCATTCATCAGACAATTTTGGAGTAACGAAAGCCAGTCGGAAACTCGCTGCAGAATATACCAAGAGAAATTCAGTCGTCAGAGCGACAAGAGTATGTCCGATCATTTTCTAAAATATGCTGTCTTAGCCAGGCACCTACAACCCCCAATGGAAGACCAGGAGCTCATTTCTGCATTAAAAGCTCATTACCCAATATCCGTGCAGAGAATTTGGTTAGCTAAGCAGCCTAAGGACGTTGAAGAGGTCGTCAGCTTCCTGAGGCAAATGGACGAGATAGAAGCGAAAGAGCAGGGTTACAGGACTGAAAGAGAACCCCCTGGCAACTCGAACCCGCAGAATTATCGGAACAACAGGGCACAATATCGAGGCAATGACAGAAACCAGGAGAGGCAATATCAAGTCAGAGGAATGGAATTTGGTAGGGGAAACAACTATCAAAACCGCCCGACGCGTCGACAGCCGTATTTTGGAAATAGGCGAGACAACATTGCCACAGGTGGGCAGCACAGGGAGGAGGAGAGTCGGAATCACAGGCAGGGGAACCAGTTAAACTCTTACGCCCCCACTTTCAATCAGGAGAGGAAAGAGGAAGACAGCGATCTGCGAATTCCACGACCAAGCTCCAATCAGCATCAGGGGAATTAGATCAGGACGTGTCCGGAGGGCGTGGGTTCGTCCTAGATGGGTGCAATAGAGTAGAAAACGCCCCAAGGAATGAGTTAAAAGCCAAAAGGGTAGGAGTTTGCAATGACGAACTGGGTTTAGGAGACGAAGAAATTTTATTACAAGCGATAGATGGAGACAGATTAAACAATTGCCTCTACGTGAAAATTGTCATGGGAAGTGAAGAGGTGGACGCTTTATTAGATTCTGGATCGCAGATAAGTTTGGTCACTGAAGAAATCTACGAGAAATTAATATTGAAGCAACATCCAATTTTGACGCTGCCCGTTAAAGCCGCTATCCTGATTACAGCCCTCGGTAACAAATCTAAGAGATTGAAGAAACAGGCAATGGTGGAATTTGAAATTGAAGGCGACAAATTCAACCAGGTTTTCCTCGTTGCTCCGCAATTAATGGTTCCTATGATACTAGGTGCGGATTTCTTGAATGAAAACAAAGTGGTACTAAATTTTGCAGAGAGAAGCCTCCAGGCAGAGAGAGACGGAGTTGTTGTTAGGTACAAATCTAACAAGGGCGCAGGACAAGATATCGCGCGATGTAACGGACGGGACCCAAAGGACGGTGGTCACTACAACGAAGCATACGTTAACCACACGCTGGTACTAGACTCTGGTAGCCAAAGCCAACTACAGGTGGATCAACCCGCAGCCATTCGTGATTGTAACCATTCGCAGAAAGGGACTGAGATTGGTGAAGAGATAGAAGGAGAACCCCCAGGTGTACATGTAATTTGTAGTTGTTGCAACAGGGATTGCAGTTATGATTGCTCCAAAAGGGAGATTGAGATTAATGAATGCGGGCAATTGGACCCAGCAAAGTTAGAATACGGGAGACGTATCGATATTGATAAGGGGGAGAGGCAATGCAATACGAATAATTCAAACACAAGAGCTGCACCGGATGAACGTCGTAACATTTCCAGCGAGGACCTGTCCGGAATCATAGAGGCCCAGGGAAACTTGTCGCGTCTGCAGAAAGGACAACTGTCAAATGTATTAGTTAAGTACTTGAAACACTTCACGTCGAGGCCAGGGCGTTGCAGAACGTATAGTTATGGGTTCCAAGTGAACAGTGAGGTAACGATTAGAACACAATCAAGGCAGATACCATTCTCTTTGAGGGCAGCTGTAAGAAAGGAAATAAACCAGATGATCTATGATGGTATCATCGAAATTTCCAGTTCCCCTCACGTCAACCCTTTGGTTATAGTCAGTCGGGAAGGAAAAACGCCCAGGATATGTTTGGATGCGAGGAAGGTAAATGAAATAACTATTGCGGATTCAGAAAGAGAAAGACCAACTGAGGAACTACTTCAAAGATTTCATGGGGCTAAGTTCATGACCAGCTTAGACCTGACGTCAGCGTTTTTGCAAATTGAATTGGATGAAGGATGCCGGAAATACACCGCATTTTTATTCGAGTCAAAGCAATACCAGTTCAAGAGAGTACCTTTTGGGCTCAAAAACAGCTTATGTGCTTTACTGAGAGCGCTACGCACCATATTTGACGGAACCACTTCACATTTCTTGGTGAATTATGTAGACGACTTACTAATTTACTCGAAGAACTACCGAGATCATCTCGAGCATTTGGATACTGTATTATCAAAATTAACTGAAGCGGGCTTCACTATCAATGTGACAAAATGCAAGTTCGGGCAGCCCGAAGTCAAATTCCTAGGTCACATAATAAACGAGCACGGCGTCGTACCAGACCCTGGAAGGATGACAGCGATGCTAAACTATCCCGCCCCCAAAAACCACAAGGAACTAAGGCGATTTTTAGGAATCTGTAATTACCACCATCGGTTTATCATAAATTATGCAAGCTACGTGGCTCCTTTGTTGCCTTCATTGAAAAAGGGGAACAGATGGAAGTGGGATGAACATAAACAGGTCGCATTTGAGACACTGAGACTGCAATTTGCAAACAGTATCCAATTAATGCATCCTAATGAGGGTGATCCATTTTCAGTGTATACAGACGCGAGTAGCTATGCCATCGCGGCGATCCTTACTCAAGCCGGCAGTGATGGAAGTCAGAGGATCATTTCCACTGCATCCAGGGTACTATCCGCCACCGAAAGAAGATATACAACGTGTGAGCAGGAACTACTTGCTGTTGTATACGCCCTCCAGAAGTTTCGGATTTATGTATGGGGAAGGACAATAACCATATACTCGGATAACAAGGCGTTATCTTTCTTAAAGAGGTGCATTTTGACTTCAAACCGAGTATCTAGGTGGATACTTCAACTCCAGGAGTATGACTACCGAATTGAACACATCAGTGGGACCAGCAATTATTTTGCAGACCAATTGAGTAGGCATCCAGTGGGTATGGACCCAGGACAGGTGACGAAAATCGGAAAGCCTACTGAACTACTGGTGGCTCTGTTCAAGTTAAATGTGGACCCAAATATTAGAAAAGATTTGAGAGACATCGCTGTTTACCAAAGTCAAGACCACGTTATACAAGGAGCAAGGGAAAAGCTGCAAGCCGACGACCCCTATATAAAAGGCAGGTACTTGCTTCACCAAGGAGTACTGTACTGCAGAAAACCTCACTGCAGTTCAGACTGGAGAATCTACTTGCCAACCAGCCTGGAGACCAGGTTTATCAAGTTCGTGCATGAGTATTTGGGCCATTGCGGAGCCAATAAAACGTTAAGAGCCATAACGGACTCCTTCTATGTGAGGAACCTAGGCAGAAAAATACGCAAGACCCTCTCATATTGTGAAGTTTGCCAGAAGGTAAAACACCCGAACCGGAGGTACGAGGCTGAAATAAGATCACATCTCCCCACAAAAGCTGGAGAATTAGTCAGCGTTAATTTATTTGGGCCCCTCCCATCTGGTCGATTTGGGAATAAATATATACTTGTATGCTTGGACGTATTCACAAAACACGTAAAGCTGTACCCTCTAAAATCGGCCACGACTCGGGCGTGCCTGAGGAACATTACCCAGAAATACGTACCTACCGTCATTCATCCAGAAGCCATCTTATCGGACCACGGGACTCAATTCACTTCGGAGGGCTGGCGACGGTCTTTGGAAGAACTAAACATCAGAGTAAAATATTCCCCGATTCGACACCCGGAGTCAAACCCTTCAGAAAGGTTTATGAGGGAAATATCTAAATTTTTCAGAATATACTGCCATACGACGCAGAAGAGCTGGCCGCAACTGCTTAATAACATAGAGTATTGGTTAAACAACACCGTTTCAGAGGCCACAAATTTTACTCCCGCTGAACTAATGTTTGGCAGTCCAAAACCGAAACTTTTCAGAGAATTGTTACCGACAGCGCCGGAGCCTCTCTTAACCGAGGAAACCGTTGAGAAGAAGGCTATTAAAGCCTACACACGAATGAAAGAGCGCGCCGCCATACGAAAGGAGAGGTGTAAGAAAGGAGTCGCCAAATGGGAACCTAGGCTGCGAGACTCAGTGCTTGTCAGAATAATGCCTGTCTCTGATGCCGGCAAAGGAGTTACGGGGAAGTTTATGCGTCCGTTTGAAGGCCCATACTTCATCTCAAAAGCACTATCGCCCGCCATGTTCGAGCTGGAAGATAAGCACGGGAAACCACGAGGCATGTTTAACAAGCGGGAGTTGAAGCCTTTTCGCATGGAAAACGATGTCTTGGCTGAACCCAAATGCAGGATTGACAAAACCGATGTCGTCACCGAATTGTACTAGGTATCCGCAAGGGAATTAGCCGCGATAAAGTAATGAAGATAATCTAAATTTAAACCATTCACGAAAATGTTGTTACCCACAAACTGCCCTGAGGTTTAGAAAAAAAAAAAAAAGAAAAAAAAAAGGTTACATAACCCAAAACATGAGGGTTTGAGCTAAATAAGAGTACATGCATTTCTTTAAAAATCTCTATAATGGAAAGCTATGATAAGAACGCAAGGAATGTTTGAAACAGAATGCAGATTAGAGAAAGCAATTAGGGGTATATAAAGCAGTCAGACTATAAAAAGTTTATCCAGTTGGCATATGTTTGCCTTGTATTTGATTTGTATTTAATATGTTTCTATGTTATAAGATGTCACATTTGAGTATACGTACCAATTGTTTTAGGGAATAATTATCACTACATATAATCTTGAGCGGGATAGAGGTACTTGGTTTATAGTGTAAGTTTAGTCAGATATATATAAAAGTAGTGAGGTAGGAGACAAATTGAGAGGATCTGTGAGTTATAATCTTTTAGAAATACAAGAACAACGCATGTGGAGATAGGGACTCACATAGGTGTGGAGTAAATTGCATGCGAATGATAAACGTAGTATTTACTTATAAAGTAACATAATGACCTTGCTTCACGTTGGGATGTTTAGAGCTTAGATAAGAAGTTCAGACGAATTTGAAATCAAAATTGTCCTCACTTCATTATCGGGGAGTTTATACCAGTCCAGAACCCCTGTAACTTTTGACTTTAAGTTTCAACTGGCCGGAAGATCAGGGGTGAAGGCCCCCCCCGCTAGCAAGCCATATGTGGAGGTTCCCTCGCCAGCAAGGGATCTGGTCTCCAGGTCAAAACACATGGCAGTACTCAAGTGGACAGAGTCGACAGCGGGCTTTCAGACAGTAACCCAAACTTTAGTACCAGTCAGGGAAACAGTGTACAAGATTTTCTGTAAATTAAAAAGTAAAATTATTCGGTTTCTTAAATTTGTTGTTCCTGTATTTATTGATATACATCAAAATTACCACGTCAACCCTGAGGTGATCCTTGTTCCCCACTGACTCTAGTTCGGGATATAACTATCTCTTTCTGCAAGAACAAAGAAGATAAAAGTAGTGAGGAAGGATAGTTATAATATTGTCCAACGCATATTTCTGCCGATCTGAAGGAATTTGAGTGACAATACTCATGTCAGTTTGAGGTCGTAAACAGGTCATCGTCATGTATTGGTCAAGACATCAATCCGAGGGTTTTCCGAATAGAGGCATTTCAATTTAATGAGAAAATATTATATAGCCTGTGACGTAATGCAGCACCAAATGAGACAATGTAAATACGGAATAGTCTGAAATATGGGATGAAGAATGTCTTCTACTTGCAATTATGTTATAATGTTACTGAAGGACTTAGGAAAGCAAAGCAGAACCTCAGAATGGTTTCGGACTCAGAACTTATCGAATGGGAGCCAGACACTGAAAACACATTATTCTTACTATGAACCTCTCATTTATGTTATCCAGTTCAGGAAAAGGTTAATTGTATTGCCGATATCTCCAAAAACATTTGTGGACTATGAACTTTTTCCTTTCTAGGGAGTGGTGCTCATTCAGTCCGAGTGATTCAACCTCCTCCTTTGGGGCAGTCGCTTAATCCAATTGTACAAATGACACACTTTATTATAACGAAGAGGACAAATGCTTTAATTTTGTCACTAAAGAAAGTAGTTAATGGAGATTGATGAAGCAAAGTAAAAAGACATTAGTTACTTACCACTGCAGGAGACATGGTCGTAGAACAGGCCACACTGTAACACTTTTTGCGCGTATTCTTTTGTTAATGGCGTTTTTAAGAAAACTTCCAGTTCAGCTCTCTTCTCATGTCATTAAGAAGCACTGAAGAATAATTAGATGACGAATAGGTACACGTCACAAGTCTACTGCAGTGACGATCTCGATTGTACAGCGTTCAGATAGTGTTCCTGAGGTGACTGTCAGGTCCAGAACATGCATAGTATTCGCTCGTCAGCCAATTGATCAGCCAGCAATTAGAAAGGGCCAGGTCCCCGGGAAACTTGGGTTTGATTAGAATGATCTTTGGAAGATACTGACACACGTAAAGTTCTGTGACAACGATGGAAAGTAATTTGATATATTTAAAAGAAGTAGTTCAGGAAACAAAAATATTATGCTTACTTTCTGTGTAGTAAGGCCGGCGAGAACTTTAAAATAAGAAGAAAATGACTGTCTTTTGGGGTGATGCACCGTTAGTCTGGTAGAAATTTGCTGACGTTTCAGAGGTACTTACTGCCATCTTCGTACTCGTCGCAGTGAGAACCTGAAAACGTATTTGCGAAATGTTGTGATGGTCGTGAATTTTGAGTCGTGAGGAATGTTGAAGAACCTGTATCACCTTGCCAGTTTTAGGGAAGAGGAATTGAGGTAAATAATGAACATATCAGAATATTCGAAACACGGAGAGGATATTTATTTTTACAGGGCAAGAGTGGTGTATGATAAACCACACCGAAAAGTTTCGTTGGGTTTTCTTGTCAGCTGTCTATTATCAAAACTAAATGTAATTCGGTGTGTAGGTCACATTTTGTTTTCAGGACAGTTTTTGTTGTTGTGTAAAGTAATTCTTAAGAGCAACAATGAATTAGGGGCGATTTCTGTAAAAGTTCTGATGAATGGAACGGGTTTCAAAATACGCGGTTTAGGTTTGCTGTTTTTCTCCGTTAACACTAAATTTATGTTTCTTCTGTGTTCGCAGGACGAAGAGTGGCACATTATGCGTTCGAACCAGAGACTTGCTTGATCCGAAGACCATCATTGTTTCTGTTCCCAAAACAGAAAACAGGAACGATGACTGCTGCATCCACATTCTTCAACGTCTGCTTCCATCTTAATCCGGCGTAGCTAATAAAAGTACCGGAAGTGTGTGAAATGGCGGCTACATCTGTGAGGTTACCCAGCAAGCACCAGACGCCACTGAAGACTCTGAATCGCGGGAATAACTTCCTGCGAGCTCACCGGACAGTGAACACAGGCAAGTGCATTGTGCTGAGTTTAGAAACGGTTTATCACGCCACACTTGTTTTAGATATTGTCCACTGTCTTTCCATTTATGGATATATTAAGAACGAATTGAATTTGAGGGATTCTGTTCTTTATTAGTTTATTTTGAATGTTACAGGGACATTCGCGGTCATGACAGTCATTGAAAGTGCGGGTTAATTATACACTCAAGGTACATTTCGAAACAACTGATTCAAGCTTAAGACACAATACTTTTACACAATTTGTAAAGATGCTTAAAATCTGCCATCATGCACGATGTCATATTTCTATCTTCAGTCGTCCATTAGTTATCACTGTCATACTGGAACTAATTGAACATTACTCTCTTCCCCTGTGCTGTATTTCGCTGTATCCACAAATAATTACATTAACAAGGGTTACATATTTTTCTAAGATCTTTTACTATGTATTTTATTAAGTTTCGCCAGTGCCTGCTCCATCTCAGAAGTTCGTATTTTCGCCGTATTGTCACTACTGGTAGTAAGAAATTAAAAATTGGAGTTGTCGCCAGTGGAAATGCGCTCGTACTGAGTTTCGTGAAGATCGGTCAAGTGGTTGAACATTTATGAAGGTAGACACCACAATGAGCATGTTGATATCATAAGCCTACGTTTTACCCTAAGAAGGAAAGTTAGCCAAAATATCTATACAAGCTGTTTAGAATGTCTTCGCCTAATCCGTATTGCCTTACATCGTTTTTGCATGAAATCCTTCATTTGCAAGCGGACGCATTTGTTACCAGGAGAGCAGAACCGCAGTGCCGCCTTTTAACGGGATCACCAACCATTCTGTCTTTCCTGATGGTTTTCAAACCCTTGACTATAACTCGGAGCTAATCGGATGATGAAATCAGAATACTATTCAGTCGCTGCATACAGACGCTCCTGTAGAGAGATAAAGCAGACCTTTGGACTGTGATACAGGGGTCTTTGAGTGAGATTGAAGCCTTCTTTTTCCTGCGTCAGGGCGAAGGTCTCTAACCTTATCCCTTAGCGTTCGACACAGGAAAAGCCCTCGGGGTACACCACGGTCTGAATCCACAAAACACTCGTCGGCTTACTTTAAAAACGTCGCATGTCAGAATCGCCATAATTTACATTGGACACAAAGAACGTTGTATAACCGATATTCAACGCTAGAACACGTTATCTTTAAATAGTTGCTGGGAGCACCGCGACAGATAGGAGAGTTGCCTTGTATTTAAAAATACATAAAGGACACTGTTTTTTGTCTGGAAACATGTTATATATGTATATTGTAACGTAATCAGGACCTTCGAGGTTTTAAAATGTAGCCGTTGGCAGCCTACAAAATTTATAGCTGTTAATCTGGCTTCGAACACAAGATAATTGCTTCATTAACAAAACGAGAAAAGTGTGGTCCCTACCGGAATAAGCAATTTTCACATGCGTTTCTTGCATATTTTTAATCTTGAATGCTTCTAGGTATCTATGTGGTGAACACGTTAACAGACGTATAAAGAACGAGGTGATTATAATAAATGAGCATACAACTTTAAATATAATGTTTATACTGCTCAAAATGTTTTAAGCACATGAATATAAGGTCGAATGTTTTGGATTTTTAAGAGTTTGCTTATTCACCATTTCACTTCAGAACTTCTCAATGCATTGAAACCAGATTCATGAAATTGCTGTCGACAAACAGAAACATATTGTTTTGCATAAAAAACCCTAAGAAAATTATACATATTTTTAAAATATCTATTTCCATACATTCCAGGACAATGTAGAAAGCGGGGATAAACATTTGAGGGAGGCGTGATAAGATGTACGTGAAATGCAGGCCAAAGTTTAAACTAGCGAGAACATCCAAATATGTTCCCAGCAGCCATCCCTACTGATAAGGCGACAAGGAATTCTTTCACTTCCTTACTACTAGTCTTCAAGAACTTAGATACATAAGCTTACTTCATCATCGTCTATGAGCACTTTGCAATTATCATGTTCAGATACTATCATGGGAATGCAGCTCCTGTAAAATATAATATTAAACTGCATGTATGAAGATAGACTTTAATCACCTCACACCGGCTCGCGAGCCTTCCAGGCTTTCTGTCCATCGTGTGCTTCGATCTCGAACCGTTTTCTATTTTGTAGCACGATTGTGTTTTAAACATATTAAGGTCTATTTATATAGGAACGTAAAGATAACGACACGAGCCCTTGTCGATTTTTCAGAAAATATTATTCAACGCTTTTCAATGGAACTGTTTAGGAAAAATATCGTTGGAGACGTAAGTTGGGCGAGACTCGTTCGTGGAACGGACGAGCTCGGAGTCAATATAAACAGTTCCATTGAAAAACGTTGAATAATATTTTCTGAAAAATCGGCAAGGGCTCGTGTCGTTATCTTTACGATCTTATATAAATATACCCTAAACCTGGAGGTCACGACATTTACTCTATGTCAAACTGTGCTTACATGTAATGAATTAATCTACAGGCCTGATCCTATATATAATCTGATAAATAGTAGTGCACTGAATGAAATTGGGGGCATCATCTCAGTAAATTCCAAAAAAAACTTCAAATGTAGGATTACGTGTCTGCCGATATTTAAGTACATTAAAATTGAGGAATAAATATAAAAAAAAAACTTAAAATGTCGGTCCTGTCCAAGCTGTTTTGCGTCGCCCATGCTGCTAGCGAGCGAAACCATCGTATGCAACTATCACATAGAACACACCCACTGTTTTCTTCGAATCTACGAGGAAAATAAGACATCAACCTTACTTCGCCTCACCCAAGGCAAGACTTCTTATCATACAACACTAAATTCAGTCATTTAATACAAAGCCTTTTCCGCGTTTGCAAAGGATTTGATAGCTTTGCTGTAGAATGCAAAGCTAGTTTCTGCTATGGATCTGAATGATCCACCGTGCCAACGGATTGTAGGCATCCCTTGTCAACCTAAAGGTCGACGGTGGCGCCAGAGTCCTTCAGACAGCCAGTATCTGCCGCATTTATTGATTAGTACTCCCGGGCCGGCATTTTGGCGCCACATTCGCGAACAGCGAACCCCTTCTGCCCCTCCCTAAAACACGAATCGCCATGCTCTAAATCGACTAGCCGCCATGTCATCCGGACCTCCGCGATGAAGTTTGGGGGGGGGGGGGGGGGACATTGTCCGAAACCAATTCTTTGTTGTGGTCTGTTCCGAAGTGGTTCCCAATCAGAGACTTATTTAATACAATTTTACGTAAGTCTTATGGTTTTCGAGATAATTAAACAAAAGGGGTTTTTATGTAATGTTTTCACCCGTGAACCGTTGGTTTGTCTCGATTCAATAGTTTAGTATTTGAGGTCCTTAATTGTCTGTCCTGTATGTTTTACGCAATTTCTAAAAGAAAATCACGTTCACGAACTGAACAATTAGAGGAAATAACGGAGCGAATTCACCGGAATTGTGACGCTGTTCGTTCATTTCCGAAGTAATCTTTGTATTGACCTGTAACACTACAGGCCTTTGTCGTCCTAGGAGTTCCATCGCGTGTCGAAGAATATTATCGTCTTAGGGTTAAATCAAAGGCTGAACAGGCCAGAGACCTCACCATTTTAGTGGAAAAGAAGGTTAGAAGAACAACGAATGGTGTTGTGGAAATAGGCGATAGGAAAACTATTCAATGCGACTGTGTAAGTCTTACATTCATTCGGTTATTATATTGATGGTTACGAACCGGAAGATCGGAGTTTGATTTTCGGCAGAGGTAGGAATTTTTAGGCGTATTCGCTTCTAAAATTCTAAATAATGCGCCCTGTCTATCCATCCGTATGGCAGTCTGTCAGTCCGCACATAATATCTGGAAAGTGGTAGAACCGATTTTCATGAAATTTGCGATTGGTCAAGTTCATTAAATTTTATTGTCTGGGGAATCCCCAGCCATCCAGACAATTCTGACGTCACTTGTTATCTTTACCATCACGTCCAGGTTGAGTCGGGGACCCGCCGAGCTTATCATTAATCTGATCACCCACTTCCATTTAGTGCAAAGGCTAAGAATGCTTGGAGGTTTACATTTTATTTGCCATACGTTTTCTTTGCGCGATGCGTAAGTACAGGGGCACATTTATCTTTTACCTTTAACTGGGTTATGGTACAGGTTGTATTGTGTTTGCGTGCACAGAATTGTGTGTTGGGTATACCACAATAAAAGGGTGTTTACGTGTCCTGAAAACAGAGTAGTAATGAATTTATCTCCGGTATATCACTTCGTGATGATAATGGGGGGTGTATCAGATGCAATTAGCGTGTGAGGAAATATGAAAGCTAATCAATTATGTCTGCTGCT
Organism: Zootermopsis nevadensis; assembly: GCF_977971745.1. NCBI lineage: Eukaryota > Metazoa > Arthropoda > Insecta > Blattodea > Termopsidae > Zootermopsis > Zootermopsis nevadensis. The sequence continues at coordinate 2,140,795 of NW_028259136.1, forward strand.
CTGTGTTGAATAACGATGTGAATGCAGTTAAGATATATGCACATGTATAATTTAGTGGTGCTGTCCTACCCCCACTCCATCGCCCCAAAATTTCAAGAGGCCATGACAAATGTAATGAAGCTTGTGTCATATGAACTTGTCATAACATGGGATTTATTTCCGGGTGATGTATGTTTACACGAGTGACCCTTCAGTATTTTACGACTGTGTGATGTTTACACCGTACGTTACAGCAGTAATTAATTTTGAAAATAAAACATCCAGAACTTAATGAAGTATGTCCAGTTGATACGTTATTGTTATGTTCCGTTATAATGTCAGGTTTCAGCTCAAGAGAGTCTAGGATGTCATTAACTTACAATACATTGTGTTTAGTCGGATTAGTAGAGCAAAGAAAGATGACTGAATTGCAGTCTACAGGTTCGTACACAAATAAGTGATAGCAGATACAGTAATCTAAAACGCAAAACTAGTATAATTTTATGAAGTAAGAAGAATTAAGTTATATGGGCAAATGTAATACTCCAAATACAATTTTCTAGTCTCCGAAACGTCAGAGATTTATTCCGTACGGAGGCTGCTGATTGCCCCAGAAAAATTCGTTACTAAACTGGAGAATGCTTTGTGCCCCCGTAGCCTTCACGGTGGTTAATTTCTTTTCTGAGAGATGCGACTTCTAGCCTTCAGCATTATGGTTCACGCATAAGCGATCTTTCTATTCTGGCCTTCCCGAATTTGTCTCTAGTCTCTTATGACTTCACGTCCTTTAAATCTCTCCTTATTCGAGTGTCTCAGTCTTTCATCCGTTAGTAACGAAGTGCAAGTTTTGGGAGTCCGTCCTTACCCATTCTGTCCAAGAGTGCTACTTATTTTTCTCTGTAAATTCTAAATTGCAGCTAGTGCAGCACATTCACTTAACGCTTTGAAGCCGAAGCTCGTCTAAATAATATTTAAGAACTCGGTCCGTACCGCAAAGAAAACACAACCCGTGATCATTACAAAAATTAACTGCTTAATGTTGTTTAAGGAAATAACCGCTGTTTACAGTGACAATGATACGAAACGTAAACACAAAATGAAAAGTTATTGATGAATTCAGTAGGTGGTACGTATAGTTACCATTGGTCTTTAAAGGGTTTAGATATTTTCTGCATTGTCTGCTCAAAGTATGTCGTACCGGGCAAAATGTTCGGTAGAATTTTCTTTTTGTGATTGAGATTAGCTCATTCTAACGGACCTCACAGAGTAGATGCCCTCTTGCCTACGCCTGAGGACGACAACATATCCAGTCATCGAAACACTGTGTGTTTTATAGCATCAGACGATGGCCAAGGTCCTAAAACCCAAGAATACACCATTTTTTAGTTATCAGGGAGTCGCTAGAGATTCTTCGATGTGGATCTCGTTAGTTGGTGTTTAGGCTTGCAATTTAACTGGAATGTTTCAATTTTTCATAACTTAATAAAGGAGTAATTTAGTAATTTAACATCCTTTTCAGATTCTATGTTATAGTGCCGTAAATTTTCGATTGCTCGCCTTATGAATTCCAGTGTGGAATTGACCTACATCTTCACTGCTTTGGTCCATTCGCTGTAATCATAGCAAGGGATAGCCCGTTCACATGGCGCATTCGATTTGTGGAGGTGCACTGGAATTTCACTGTCATTTTATGTGTTATATTAGAAAAGCTCTTACTTCTCAATATTTGCTTTACTGTGACTATTTTTGACGTCTCGGGTACTAAAATTACAGCATCGGTTACTTTATCATGTTTTTTAAAGTTGAAATTGTTTGCATTCAAGAAGACCTGCGTCAAATGTTGAAGAGTTTTATGGAACAGCATTTGAATAGATTTACATGAACAAGATTTTGAGTGTAGACTAGTTCTAAATATAACAAACAAGGAATTTTAACGAGCAGTGTGATGTTTTCTATGCGGTACGGACTGAATTCTTAATATAATCCAGACGAGTATCGGCTTCAGAGGGCTAATTATAAATTTGTAACTTGTATTTATATAATTTTCTTGAAAAAATATAGTAACACACAAAGCTATATCTACCCTTATCGCCTTCCTGTGATAATGTTGTGCTGGGATTGGGTGGAACGCAGACATCTGTAACTAAGGCAGCCCAATAAATCGACCGTATTCTGGCCGTAAACTCCTACATAATTTCTCCGGTTGTAAATTTCCGTCCATGCATGTATCATGCACGCTGCCAGATAATGCGCACTTGAGCGGCAGTGAATGTGAAGCTAAACTCAGTAAGTTGCACTGAAACTAGGCCATAAAATTATTACGACTGAGGCTGAGATGATCAAGAATTCGGTCTGTCGTTCATAGCAGCACGCTGGCTACGAGCGAATGGTTCTGAATACATTCAGACAGGCGTATTGAGTGCGGAGGGGTTCGTGATTGAAGTTCCTGTGCCGTCTTAGTAGTACGTGGGATCACATGACAGAATTTAGGCACAGAAGAGAGATTTGACAATGGCGGAACTGACACTTAATGTGTGAAAGTGTGCAGTGAATTTTATTTTTAGCATATCATAGAGATTTTCATGAAATGTCGTGTGGAAAGGCTACATTAGCTTTATATTTATAATTCCCTTCTATTAATATTATTTAAAATGAAGTTTCTGAGGTGGAATCAGCACTAACACCACACAATATTAGGCCTTTCGAAAAATATGCAACTTTGATAAAGTTTTTTTTGTTTTATTTTAAAGAGTGTAAGTTAATGACATGGTGCCCTCATGGAATCTGTATGCAGCTTTCGATGTGACAGTGATAATTAATTAACCATTGCAGCTAGGCATGTTCGGTCTGGGACCGACGTGGATCTACATACAAATGTTCGGAACACTGTATTGTGTGTTGCAAATATTAAATAATAAGGGTGGAATTATTAACTGTCAACTAGTGGTAGTCGATACTACCGCAAATTATTAAACATACACGAACAGTGGCTGATGAAAAATAATTATAAAACCACTGAGTTGTGCTGTTATTAATTTACAGCTCTGGTTAGCTTCTAGGCTCTGCGTACAGTTGGAATCGCTTAGAGGGAAGTCGAAGAAATAAGTTGTTTCCAGAACTTCTTATTGTAATTTATTTATTAAAACCCCTTCACAAATAAAATATTTGTTAGGTATATGCAGTTGCGTGCCCAACACTGGAATTATTCTATCGAACCTGGTCGAGGCATCTAAATCACACTTTTTAAAGAAGCCACTACGAAACATCGAGGCATAAGCCAGATCTGGTCAATAGTTGTTATGCTCTGTTTGCAAAACAGACCGTGTTAATTCAGGACTTTTTATCAACTTGGACCAGGAACATTAGTAGCCATAATGCTTTACAGTAAAATTGTACAACGTTGCAACACAAACAACGGAGCAGCCCAAGCCAGTGAAGACGGATCAGAACTCGCAGCGTAGCGAAGCTAGCGACTCTGGTCTGGTGACTTAGGGCATCGCGGTAAGGGTGTGAAGACCTTCCGTGCCCTTGAAGCATGCGATTTGGTGACTGCTGTTCCAAAGAACACTACTGAAATAATGTCTTCACATTCTCGTACATCTTTATGACGGAAATATGTGAATAACTTTACTTTGATATTCATATGAGATGTTAACTTCGTGACATAATTAAATCCACGGCCCACGTTGTGGATATACCTATCCAGAGTGGCTGAATGGAACATCCGACCTACACATAATTTAGTCTGTTACTCTTACGTGTTCAATACATTTTTTGTCGCTTGTCTTTACAATTTCTGTCCAGCAAAAATTATTAGGATGATACATTTAAGAAGGGATGAGATGGGCGGAGTATGTGGTATGCATATGAAATTTTAGAAGTTACTTTCAAATATTTGTTCGGAAAACCTGAAGGGAAGAGAATACTTGGGAAGCATGCTCGTCATATGGGTGGATAATTAATTAGAATCTTAGAGATGTGGCTAGAATATTAGAATGTGAACCGGATTTATAGTTTTCACATTCGTTATGCTATTGATTAAATGTACACCGAAATAAATATTACATATTTAGTTGCTTTTTCGATGGCATGGAAACTTCGAACTTGTAAGCTTGAAGCGACACAAGCCCCTTTTTACATATGACCTCGAAATCTCTTACAGTGTATCACAAAACATTTTAACTTCCATTACTTTTCTTTAGGAAATACTTAAAATAAAAACACAGGCACTTTACTTTGATGTTGTAACTGATGAATCATAGTAACTTCACATACGAAATTTTTGGTGACGTAATAAACATAGTGTACTAGTTGTATGAATGTTATTATAAATGAGGCCCCACATTTTCCTGTGACATCGTCGTTGTTGGCCTATTTTAAAATAATGCAACGCAAGGGCACACTGCAGTACGAATAATGTACGTGCCTTAAGTCTAAAAAACCAAAGTTCTTGCACGAAGGCTGTCACATATGTCATCACTGATGTTTAATGGATAAGTATTGATCGAACGGACGCATGCAAATTATATTTAAAATGAACATAAGAATTCGTTCAATTTGGAGAACGTTTGTTACTATTCAGTTTAGAATCTTTTTTCTTTCCGACATCTGGCTAAATACATGAAAGATAAAATATACAAAACTTTATTTTTATTGTTACATGTATGGGAGTGAAATTGTCTTTTGTATTGAGGGAAGTATTAGATTGAATTTAGGTGAGATTAGAATGCTGAGGGCAACATCTCGCCCTGATAGGACGTTTCAGGATGTTGCGTCGGCGAGAACCTTAAATTTTACCAAATATCGGGAGGATATTTCACAAAGAGGTTTGTCATAATACGACATTTCATATGTACCATTTTGGTTATCAGTTCAAGGAGGGTGAAATGTGCATGAAGTAAACATGGGGAGATAAATGCATTCTAAATTTTAGGTGGGAAATCTCACGAGGAATTACCGACTGGAAACGCAGGCGTAGTTGGGAGAAAATATTAAAGGTGAGCGCAAAGAAGTGTGGAATGCATGTGTTGGCTCAGGAGAAGATACAGGATTTTGTGGGCAAGATGGGTAGTAGGTAGATTTACAGATTTAACACTGGGCCGAAGTGTGCGTGGATTTCAGCCAAAAAGAGAGTTCGTAAATAATAACTAGGGTAATAAAAATATAACCATGCAAAAGGTGAGATAAAGTTGTCTTCCGTTATACTTTCGCACCTTGCCGCTTAGTAAATTCTGGCGCTGACGTACGCCGTTGCCTGGTGTTGTCTTGTTCGATGTGAATTTCATGCAGCGCCATGCAATGCTACCGCACAGCAGTTGGGTTTCAGAATCCGTAAAGGACGGATGTGCTATACGTGCCGTGGAACAGAAAATTGCGCTAAAACACCGGAATGTTTTGAAACCATAATTATAGTTATAACGAAATGTTATTTAAATTCAACTTTTCTTTATCTTTTTGAAAGATGTCCTTGGGATTAGGGAATATGAAACGGAAGAGAAGACCTTAATGCAAATTAAGATGTGTTTTATTTCTGTGCTTGTCATGGAAATGGTTTTCATATAAAATGTTGAAGCATATTTTATAACGTGAGCAGTCAGCGTTGGAAGTGGTGGGTGGTGGAACTATTTATTATGCGGTTTACCGAGGCCTCCTGCGATGTTCAGCACAGGTATCGTAAATGTCAAGTCAACGTAATGCATGCGTGAGATACTGATATTACTATTTAAAAATGTTCATGCAGTATGGAAATATGAAAAACACCAAAGGTTTATGTTCGTCGTATTTAATGCATTGAATATTTGCATTACTGGATCAATTTCTTTCGTAGTTATTTAGGCCTGTAGTGTGTGCTATTGAATTATGTTCTGTCACACGTCTTTGCCAAAACTTTACTGTCGAATAAGAAATTCCTTTACGTTCTAAGGTTTTTGTATGCGTGTAAAATGTTGTGCCCGCTATGGCATTGGCACAGATGTAAACACTGGCAAATTCAGCCTGACTGAAACGCGTCTGAAAAAAAGAAAAAAACAACTAATTAATGAGTGCAGCTGTCCTGCCAACCTATGAATTTATACGTTTTTTACATCATGTAAAAATAAATGTTGTTAGTGCCAAAATCTGCATTATATTCAACTACCATTTGTTTGGGGTGGATGGTTTTTGCTATTTCCAAAACAAGGGTTAGTGCGACGTTCTCCGTTATTCACTCTTTTTTGATTGGGGTAATGCAAACAAATTATGTCTTCACAATACGATGAGTTGCGTTACTTAAGTCAGTGTATTGTGTTAAGGCAAGTGATTTAAAGTAACTTACAAATTCATTGACAGGTTGGGAGAGTTGGGTAGGTTCAAATATTAAGTCTTGCAATTTCAAACAATCCTCAAATTCAGCGACACGTATAACTAAGCCACTGTGGCCACCGTGTATATTTAAAATGTGTAATTTATATACATGACTAACAGAAATTCAGCTACATTATCTGTACAAATGATAGCTGTTGTTATTTAATTTCACAGGGAAATTAATTTTATATATATATATATATATATATATACACACATACATACATACATATATATATATATATATACATACACACTTTTAAGTTGCCAAATATTTGGTATTCCGTATTGATAAACGAATTGTTGTCAGCGTACAGACTAGAATGAATAATTCGGAACAAGGTTCAATGTTGAGATTTTGTGGTGACGAACTGTCAGGTTCCATACTAGCAGTAAATCTCTCTATCTTCTGCAGAAGAAAGACTATGTTAGAAAATTTTAAAGTTAATTGTTTTCTGCCAACCTTTTGTGAAAGAAGTTTGTTACTATCCCAGACCAAGGAATATTTCAATATAGTAGTTTTCTAAATGTATCGGCATATGAATTGAGAATTAATTTTATGCTAATGATAACGTTACGTGATATATTTCTTTGTGTACGTGACATTGAATTTCGATAATGGAGACACGAAGAAAGAATGAACGTTGCAGCAAGGAGCGGGTCGAGATGTAGGCCTCATGTGCCATCGGAATTGTCAGCCTCATTACCTTGCATTGCAGGAAATCGATCTAATGTCTGCAGTCAAGGATCTTGCTAACATAAAATAGATCAATGTTTGCGGTCAAGAACTTTCCTAACAGAAAATCGATACATGTCTACAGCCAAGAACCTTCCTATCAATCGATATAATTTCTACAGATAAGAAATGCTTTAGCATGCCCCCACGTTGGGTGAGTTACAGGCAATTTGTAATTTGTAGTTACGCCTTACAGAACTTTAGTAGTCGTGGGATATTTTGTGACATAATCAAGTAAAATGGTGGATTGCTGTTCCCTTACCATACGATAAATATTGACTACATTGTGGCAGTGGAATTTAGAAGTATTCGCCAGTTATGGAAATTATATCCAATGAATCACTTTGGTTTACTTGTCGTGATAGCGGAGTGTGAGGATTTTAGAATATTTACAATATTCACAACAAATTGGCTGTTGGTATTAATTAGATAAGGATATTTTTTGGTGATGTGTTTCGATATCAGAGTTTCGTTATCTGGCAACTCTTTTGTCGTGAAAGTAATTACGTGCGCCAAACTTTCATGCCGTTAAAAACATTAAAAAGGGAATATTTAATGTAACATTTTTGTACAGTTGCATGGTCATACTGTTGGTGACGTATCAGGATATTTTGTATTCTGTAAAATTACATAGATAGGTCGTTTTGTTACAAATACGAATCACGTCACTTCTTGCTGGTACAAATTAATGGCTGAATACATTAAGAATTTTTAAGCTATTTAAATTTACATGCTGCAGGAAGTCGATACAATAGCCGTACCAACTGTTTAACATCAAACTTTTATTTTGTTATAATTTTCTTTGTTATTGTAATTGTGCGCGCGTGTATATATACATACATACACACATGCATATATATATATATATATATATATATATATATATATATGCGTGCAAGATTGTTCTTTATCGTCATCTTGGTTTTATGGTACTAACTTAATGAATTTTGAGATTATTACATATCACGTTAGTTGACTGGGCTTATGAACGCGAATAACTTAATATCAAATATAAAGTGTAGAAGCATACATCAGTGGTAATACACAGGAGGCCTTCGTTGAAATTTTTCGATATTTGAACTGAGTGTTGAGTTTGAACAAGTGGGGCTTTTAATCTCTGTCGGAAGCCGTATCTATCAGTGGTTGGATTTGAGGTTCTCATGGCGCTGTGTGTTTAGATTGTGGTATATTGCTGGGCCGTGTACCCTCCTGGTTGTATACCAGCTTTTCGAAGGAACATGATGCTTCCATTTTCAGGGTGTACGTTTCTGTTGCCATTGCGAATGTGTGCGCTCGAGATCCGTTAGAACTAAAATCCAGGAGGATCAGAAAGTTTGGAGGGGCAGCATGTAAGGAACCATATACTATCCACACTATAAACATTATTTCCCAGCGGCAGTACTTTGTAGCTCGCTGTATTATTTTCTGCGTTGGTAATGTCTTTGGATTAAATAGTATATGCCTTTGTTTTCCTTCTACCCACAAGCTAGTGACGTAGGCGAAGCTCCGGCAGTAATAGATTATGTAGGGTTAAGTGGAGAATCGTACCAGGGAGCAGAGAAAGATTGGCAAATTAGGGCCAGTGGAGGGTCACGTTAGATTGATAAAACAGCAATATTGGCTCCAATTGACCAGGACGCGCCTCCACCGATGGCTCTGATTTGTACTTTCCTCCACACAGCCTTAAATAACCAATCCACCAACTGCATGAACTTCCTCGCTTCAGTCCTGAAGATGGTAATAGCATGATCCCCCCGAAACGTTGTTATTCCTTTTCAAGCAGACGTCCACCGTGGTGGAAGAACTCAAAGAATCGTAATCGATTGTGTAAATCAATGTATCGCGATATTTTCAAAGCTCGCGGACCGCAAATTCTTACCTCTGTTTCGGGAACCAGGCTTAGATCTCTTAATTAATCTTCACTTGTGTGTACCGCTGTTCTACGGAAATGAATGGCCCTGTTAAAATGGTGACCGGCGTTAATGGCCTGCCAGTCGTTAGATGTGAAACACCAGAGTGGATGTGCTCTAAATAGAAACAAGTCGCCTGCCTACTTTGCTACCGTTAACGGCCGAAGGACCAGTTATAGGGGACAAGTAATGTGGACATCTGAAATGGGGATGGGAACTCTAGATCTGTGTTCTTCTCTCAGCAGCGTAGGAGCTCTAACACTAGTTATGACGTGTATATTTCTCATACTCTTACATTGCATGTCTTCCTAATCGGATTTCAGTTCGGTATGAAACTGCCCGTCTGAATAGACAGACGATTTTGTTGCGACGCGAACTGACCGCCAGAACCAACAATACAGCGTATAGCCTACATCAAGGGTAGCGAGACCGCAGTTTGTAAGCTGCATGCGGTCTCTGTAATGCTTTAATGTGGCTTCGTTTGTTCTGGCACTGGGAGACAAATGATTACAAGCTGTGTAATTAAAAATATTCCAGGTCTCTGTTTAGGATTCTTGATGTGGTATCATGAATGGGACCAAACTGCGAGTGAATGTCATTGCAAAGGGGCAACTTCGACAAAACTTGCTTGAACATATTATGAGGTATTTCGTGAGCTTTAACGCATGCCAGCCGTGCTTTTATTCAAATTCAGATTCCAGAACCATGTATGCGTGCGATATCGGCTAATTAGGGCTGCCACTTTAAGTGTCAATAAATATTCGAATATCTTGTTTCATACTTCCCGAGTGGAAGCTTTTGGCATAGTATTTGCAGCCAATGAAGATAAGTGTTTATTAAATCGATACAGGTGTGAACAGGTTCCACCCTGCTCATGAACCAATGATGGACTCTTACGAACACGGAAATAAACCCTCCTGAGCCAGCCATAAAATGCGACTGTGTTTTAACTAGTTGTGCACTTACCAGCTTCTTAATGAGGACTCTGCCCCATTGGTTTAGTTAAAGGTCTGCTGCTATTTGATGCGTCCGGATACTTTAAGCATAATTCTCACCAACAGATTGTTACCCACAGTGTAAACGTTTGCTTATCCCTGAGGTTTGCAGGGGTAGAGTGGATTGGGAAAGACGATTATAACGTGCTGATAAACAATTAGAGAAGGGTGTGGCTCCCAGAGGTGCGGAAGAAATGACGGTTCTTTGATCTGTCAACATCCTACACCACTGAACACTTTCATCTTCGCGCATTCAAAACCAGAGTGAAACTGAAGATGGCGGTCTGCTGGTTTCTAACGCCGTGTAGTCTAACCCAGAAAACAGCCATCTTCCTACCGCGTGAGAATCTGAAATCCTGCAGAGTGAAGCTGTTCTTAAACTCCAGTTTGCTTTTGTTGCAATAACAACAGGAAGACAATTAAATACAGACATTAATTATTACTGACTTCAGAGGAATTTCTGTCGCGTACCATACTGGTCCATGGAACAGACTCGTTCTTGGGATAGTACTCGTATTAACTAGTCAAGAAATTCCCAGCCATTTATGAAGCCTGTGAGTTTTATTACCGTGTTTACAAGAATGTGCCAGTAGACTCTAAAAGTACCCAGTTCAGATAAGTCCACATCCTTACATCCTATTCTTTAAAATCCATTTTAGTATAATCAGACCCATTAAAGAAATAGAAAGAAATTATGCCTTCTTATGTTCCTGATTGTGTACATGTACGTAAAATCGCGGAAGCACGCATTCGACAACTCTGCGTATTGGCTGGAAGATTCCAGTCTTCAGCGAACGCACGTTTCGTCACAGTTACAATCACGCAGTTTCAAAATAAATGCTTTCCGTGTTTTGAAAATCGCGCAATCATTTTAACGTCGCGAGAGTTCTTGATAAGACGACTGCAGGATGCGACGAATTACTTTCTCTTACAGCAAATTCCACTTTACATTTTATGCATCGTGATACTATGTAGCACAACGCCTGTCTGTCTGTCCAGGCTTTGTTCGTGCTAGAAACACGCACAAAAAGCTCAAGGTTCACAGGTTTAAAATTCGTATCTGCAGAAGTGTTATTAAACTTGAATCATGCTTTCTTGTCGAAACGAATTGTTTTAAGATACTTTAAATAGAAACGCACTTATCTATGTTATTGCGCTGAGTTTTTTTTTCTGGGTGTGTAGTATAATTTCAGGTATTCTGTCAGACATGCAATTTCTCAGTTATTTGCTCTGCACTGGTTTGGAGAAATAGGAAGTTATCTCGTGAGTAATCAGTTCTGCTGTATGAGGTACGTGACTAAGTTTGAATAGTTTCAGTGACGTTTTACTCCTCATCTCACAGTTACATTATGACTGAAGTAGTACATATTGCACTAAAATTTCAATAAAATCTTATTTGCACGAAAAGACAGCGGAAGGATGTCGGAGGAATGTAGGTGTTATTTTGTTACCTTTTTAGGTTATTTGGTCAATTTTTAGTTCTTCGCTTTGCTTAGCGTGCCGTGAAGTGTCTCATAGCATAGAAAATTCCTTCTGTCTTCCACAATGCCCTATTTTTAATGTATAACATTTATTTAGGGTTTCAAATACCATACTGATACCGACATGGTCCAAAAATATAATTTTGGTATAAGTGTTATAATGATGACAAACAGTGTCATCAAATTCCAGTCACATAAAACGTTGTTGATACATACTTAAGAATGGTTAAAGGCTGCACAGGGCTGACCTCATTAAGATTGAAGACATCAGGGAATAACTGGGATGATCACACAGAGAGCTTGGTAAACCATTTCGATAAAACGACAGATGCGAGTGTACCTAATCGGAGTCTACAGTGTAAACAAAAATGGCGCCATGACCGAGGCAGGCCGCAAAGATGAAATTCGTTTATTAATTGAAACTATTTGAATAACAATGTGTATGCTGTGATTAGCTTCACAGATCTGTGAACATAATTTCGATTACTTTGTGACTACAACCCCAGTTGAACCATCTACTGGAACAAGTTTGAGTGCCTGCACCATGAAGTTAAGATGATGGCAAATGTGCTTTAAAATTTATAACAGCTGTCTCTTCATTTTGTGAAATTATGTACGAAGTTTCTAATGCTCGGCAGGGCATCGGTGGAAAATACGTAAAAGCCCTCTTATGACATTAACTTTTAAGTTATAATGTTCAAGCAGGCCCACGGCACTTAACTTGTCAAACTTCCTTTTCGTAATAAATTGACGCAGAAAGCTACTTTAGGTATTAATATTTTTTCCATGTGCTACCAACGTTGGAGGATCTAAGCGTGATCGGAGGACAATATTAAAAGGGATTTTAGACAGATACGTTATGAAGAAGTAACCCGAATGGTTCGTATTGACCCAGAAAATAATCATATCTCGGGACTTTGTGTCACGACTGTGATGTACTTCAGTGTTCCCATGTTCACGGTCAGACGACTAACGTCGATACTCTGCTGTGTGTCAGCATACATTGTACAATGACGAACTGACCTAAAATACCATGATTTTTCGTCTTTAGACAACCGTGTGCAGTTAATGCATAACGCGATCTGTTTGCTATTTGCAACGCTTACCGTCATCATCGTTATCACGTGGCGTGGTAACGGCATATAAAGATATGAGATGCCATATTCTTTTCTTTTTAGAACCTGAATTAATTGATAAATAAAGAATAATTGAGTGTTTAATTCTTGTGATACACCATCTGTCAAGCACTCTGCTACTTTTCAAATTTTTATGGAGTTTATGCGTAGAAGGAAAATCTAATAGGCCAATTACACCTAGTTACAAGCATTAATTACGAATTTATTGAGTATAATACAAAAAATAAGCAGTTTTATTATTGCATCTAGTTAGTTTTAGGCCGTGCCATAGTTCAGGCAGTTACTCCCGGCTTCTTATCGCGGTAACCCGGGTTTGCGACCAGATCAGTTCATGTGTTGTGTTTGGTGGTCAAAATGGGACTGAGGCGGTTGTTTCTCCGAGTCCTTCGGTATTTCCTTGCCATTTTAATTCAGACGCTGCTCCATATTCACTCATTTATCGTCTGGGGGATGGACAAAGGGTCCATTAGAGGCGCAGTTCTACAGAGGCATAGATTCATCCTATCGCAGCAATAACAATAGTTAGTCGAAGAACAGCTACTCAGCTTGTACTTAATTGAATTATTTCACTTGTCCCCAGATTTGTTGGCACTGAATAGCATCACATTCATTATCCTGTGAACTGTTAGAATTTACGCTAAGCCACATTAAATATCTCTACTGGCCTTATGTTATCCGATAATCCAGTTTGACTGTGGAACCCAGATCTCTGTGCTGTGAGAGCATTTAATGTAGATGGACCACTCAAATCAAGAGACTACATTGAGTTGTTGAAATCTGCTGCAACCCTTCAATTATTACGTTTCATCGAGTTTATTCATAGGCTGTACATAATTTTTGTAGTTATTGCCGTGTGAACATGTAGCATGTTTTGACAATAAGTGGTTTCTGAGCGCTCTCGAACGGTTGCTAGGTTTGCCCTCTACAGTCCATAAATTCATCATGAATCCTGTCCCCCATACATCGCAATTAACACGTTAGTTGATATACCGCGTCACCAGGCATCGCTGAGCCTGTGTTTTTCAAACTGTGGTCCGCCGAGCAACTGAGTTAACTGGGTTCTGTTAACCCTTCTCCGTCATTTAGGGCATGCATTCACTATATTATGAAGCTCTTCCAGTTAATGGCTAATCCAGGTATGTCAGTAAAGTTATTACCTACAGGCTGGATGTCCGGGATTCGATACCTACAACAAATGATCTTTCTCTTCGCCGTCACATTCAAGCCGGCTTTGGTGCTCAGTGGATGGGGTTGAGCGGCCGGGTCATTGATTTAATCATTCATCTCTGTCTTTACTAACCGGCACCAAATTGCGTGATTCGAGGTCGTAGCAAACTCACGCACCGTTGCAACGCGAACAGTAGAGTCCAGGCCAATGAAGACAGCTCAGAGCTCGCAGCGTAGCAAAGCTAGCAGCGCTGTACTGTTGACTTATAGCCGCGTGGTTAGGGTGGATGAAGTCCTTCAATGGCCTTGAAGCACACAGTGGCGTGGTGTTTAGACACAAGGAGCTTTGTTTGTTGTTACATTTATACGTATTATACTGTTCAGCGCAGTAGGAACACGAAAATTGTAATAATCACCTTGATAAATTCAAAATCACATCTGTCCTCAAATAGTATCATCCGGAAGTGCCAAGAAATCTAACTTGTGTTGTCGATGTATTGTCACGAATGGTGCACAGACATTTTACGCTCGTGTTCTGGTTTGGGGAAAGGGTTCGGTCTTTGTTTAGTCGTGACCAAGTGGGTTGGGCGGTAAAGTGTTGGATTACTGCTGTCGGCATGTGTCGCTATGAATATTCCGTATCTCATTTCATCCGTCCATTGCTTCACTGTTCAATTTTTGTGCCTTGGTGGAGAAATCTCTGTGACAAGAGCCTTGAAGCCCCCGATCCGTGGTAGCTGCAGCCCGTGACATTGTCTTATTCGGTCCTAGCCTGGTCTCCTGGTCTGTCCCTTTGAATAGACTTACGTGTTCGTCCGTCACGCAGTGATGCCAAGGTCTTTGGATGAATTAAAATATTTTTGACCATAATAGACACCGGCGGAGATGATCATAGATATATGAAGACCCTGGTCAGGGGAGTTGTGATTAGATTTTGTCAACTGATGAAGGAAGCAGTCAGATTTCGAAACTTTGTATTTTTTATTCAAAAGACAAAATGAAAAAGAAACAGCAACAATTAATTATTTTATGGCATTGGTCACTCGGAGTATATCTTTTAATCTTTGCAGGATTTGGGCTAATTTTAATTTGCTTAACGTACTAGGATTTTAAATAAAAATACGGCGTAATCTTTTACATCTGTACAGAAAAGAAAATCTAGCCGGATGAAATCTAATGGATAGCATCACGCTGTGTGTGAAGAAAAACGTTATTGGTATTAAGCACCGCGCCATGCAGGAGTATGGTGGAGTGGAGGTGCAGCTCTACGCGTGTTTAACTTCGGCCAGTCTGGGCTTTATGGCGAAGAGAAAAATGTTACCTGACGGGGCTCGAACCCAGATCGTCCAGCCCGCAGCCTAATTAACTACCTGACAGAATGTTAGGTTGTGACTGTACTTTTCCTGTTTCCCTCGATTGACATTACGTTTTTTTCCCCCAAAAAAGTGTTGACACAGGCAGTTTTAGTCCACCCGAAACTAACCTAATCAAACCTAACCTTCCCAGACCTAACCTAACCGAACCCAGTGCAATGTAACGTAACGTAACCAACCTTACCTGACCTGCCTGAACAGACCCGACCCTACCTGAAACAAGAAACTATCAGGCCCGACATGATGTAACTTAACCGAACCTAACAAGGAGCAGCAATGTGAATTCTACGCAGTATCTGTCGTGCTGCATGGGGATGATCCGAATTTTTGAAACTTCTTTACAATGATTCGAGTTAATCCCGAATGTAAGTTTTTAGGTCACCTGCGCTGTCATTGTGATTTACACTCGTGTTGGTATCTCATGTTACAGCGACGGCCCAGTTACTGACACTGTGCGAATGCAAGGAGGTATTCTTACTGTTTGGTGTCTCAGAACTTTGGTGTGATACACGGAAGTAGTAAAATGCGATTGTGTCAGAAGAAGTTCCGTAGTTTCCTTGGGCTTAAGGTTGGGATCACCGTCTGGTTTTTCCAGTTGCAGATCGTCAATGATTACAATTCAGCGCACGCCTCTTCACGACAGTGTTGTGGACTTGTATACAAAGGATTTACAACGACTTGGAATTGGGCGGGTTGGGTGGTGAACAATCGTGAATACAGCAGTTGTGAATTAAATTGTACAGCCGTGCATTTAAACATTTTTCGTGCTGGTGAAGTCCGTAGGACTTCTTGAACAGTCTTAATGAACTGTTATATTCATAAAGAAAATAGCATTGTATTTTTAGGTGACAATTTGTGGAATATTAATTTACTCAAGCATCTGCAGTAGAGAATACTAAGATGCCGTTGGTGTGATATTAATGTGAATTTGCATGCAATAACTGCAGACAATTGTTTAATTACAAAGGTTATGGCTGTGAAATCTGGTCTCACGAAAACTATTATTAACGGAGGTGAACAAAGACTCAACGAAATGTGATTTGCTTTGATCTGCTTCCTTATTACGCGCACTACTGTAATGTGTGTGTGCGGGCGCTATGCTCGTTGTAGGCCGTGTCCCTCAGTCCATCAGTCGACGGCTTCATGTTTCTTTCTCTAAATGCAAAAAAATTGTATATTCTCTGTAGCGAGTCGAAGCTGTAGAAATCTGTGAAGGCGGCGAGTAGGAGGAAGATTGCCAGTTGTGTAGAGTCTGATAGTCAACGCTGAGTTTGTATTTGGTGTCTCAGCAACTTAATCTGGGCGCAGGGGAGCGTGTTTTGAAAAAGATCACTTCCTGCTACGCACTATACATCATAATCTTTTAATGACACTACACTCGTTCCTAAAAGCCTTTGCAGTTGCAGCAAAATCCTTAAATACCCCCCCCCCTCCAAAAAAAATTATTACGCACATTTTATCATCACCTACCTAGGTTGTTGACACAAGTGTTGGTGCTTTAGTATTTTATACATAAAATTCTGTAGATGAAAACATTTCTTTTTGTGCCGCCCTAGACACTCCCAGGGGATGGGGTTTTCAGCCTGTAACCCCACACCCTTTTAAGTATGGACTTGGAGCCAAATGCCGACTTACTCTCATTAAAGTAGATAATTACCGTAATTAATCAGTTTTACAAGCTCCACAGGCGCGTTGAACTAAATCAATCCACATGACTATTAACAACAATTTAATAATTCCGCGATCAGTGTTTCTTGTTTTGTAATTATGTCGCAAAAAATATGCAGACAGACTTGCGGTTTAGTGGTTTTCTGAACGTCTTCTTATTCAGGAGGTCCCGTGTTCGAATATCGGCTTGGATATCGCCTTTAGTGCCCGAGGTTTACCTGCATCAGGGTCGATATAATTGATGAAACAGGAAACAAACCTGTGGCGTTTGCATTGAGGAACTCGTTTCACACGATTCTCAGGATGAGCTGGACACGTTCTGTACAGATACGTTGTTCTTTGTGTCTTTATTATGTTTCCGTCACAGCGTTCTGCTGGAATTTGCTGGTATACCAACTGCCAGCTTTGTCGGTGAGGAAGGAACGTTAATAACGTAGTACAACATATGGTAGAAGTTTGTTTTACGTCCAGCTGTGTTCATTTTGCAGAATGAGATAGCGAGACTTTATATTTCTATTTCCACTTGATACAATAACACTTCCGCACACTTGTACGGCTGTTTGTGTGTTGACCATTGAGGGCGCTGTGCCTCCTGCCCTACGGAGGCGTCTGAGCATTATGAAGTGCTCGAAGCAAAAGTCCGTTCTGTCGATCGTGGTAGTTTGGGTTGTGACGTCTTGTGGTGTTGTAGTTGGTTGACAAAGTTTCGGACCAACGTATCGCTTGCATATTCAGGGTGAAGTGACCACTTACAAGAAGACATGACGTCACAACATTGATCACGATCGACATATTCACCGCCGTGAGAACCTCAGACCCTAAAATAAGCTTTACTTTAAAGGTGCGCTCAGTTAGTAGTAACAGTTGAGTAGTTTCGAAGAGTGTTTATCACTGTTTTAATGCCCCACTTCCTTGCTTTGGGGAAAGGGGTCAGAGCCCTTTTAGATTTGCATAAATTTACCGTAAAATTGAAATTTATGAAGGCCGCACCCAATAAACTCTTAATACCAGAATATCGCCACCTTAAAACCAGGTGTTAAACGGTGATCTGTCTCACGATAAAACTTGTAATGAACTCAACTCAGACAAATTTAATTGAACAGAATGTTTCATTGCTTAGTACAGAAAAGACTGATGATAATCCAGGTCAATAAACAGCGTGGGTTTATCCATTATGATGTCTGTTCAACACCAACGGCCAGAAAATGGAAAATTAAGGAGTACTGGTGGCAATTATATATATTCGTAAAAATTATTTTGCTCTCCACGTTTCAGTGGATTTGAAACATCATTTTATATTTTATATTTTGTTCCTAGGGACATATAGGGGTGAAAATGTTAGCATCGCTAAATTCTGTGGTAAAGTTATGACAGGAGAGCTACGCAGTAAAGGAATAAGCTAATTTTACATTAACGTGCCGGGGGGGGGGGGGCGATGTGCAAATACGCTAATAAGCATGATCTCACCCTTTCCCTCTGTAGCTGCAGGGGTTATGGAAGAGACGCTGTAACCCTTTGCTTGTCCACGTGCCAGTAAAATGAAATTATGAACAGTGAATCGTCAGAAAGATACAGAGACAGTTATTGAATTGGTTTAGTCCCAGCCCTCCGCACATTGCAGTCGTGTTCAGATTATTTCATGGTTGACCACCTAGTTCGTGCTAAGGAAGTGCAAGAACTCGCACTTGACAGCAAGTACAGATATCTCCCACAGCTGTATTCTGCTGACCCTGAATACAGATAAAGCCTGGAAGAGTCATGTCTGTTACACATGTGTTTATGTAGATGTCAAGGCCAGGAAGCGTAACATTAACCAGAACTCTGACGGAACTAAAAAATCGTTTACCATTCGTGAAAACGCATGCACGCATGTATACTTAAGTGGAAATTTGGAATTTTCTAGGTCGAGTGTTGTTCCAATAAGCGACGGGTGTTGTTTGATATTTAGTAATAATTTTCGGAATTGTTACGAGCATATTAATTACGTTACACATGTGAGATTTTGGGTACTCACGGCGGTGAATATGAAGATGTTTGTCTTCTGGGATGTTGCTGCGTGTAGTCTGATAAAAGTTAACTGACCTTTCGGAGGTACTTGCTTGAAGTTTAAAGTAAGACAATAAATTATGTTTTGTTGATATGTTTCTGACCAGCTGTGGTGGATAGGCCGATAAAGTGTGGTACTTGCAGCTTTGGTTTGCATGGTCGCGGATTCGAAATCCTCCCTCTTAGAGCAATGATGCATGTGTTTTTCTTCTATTGCCAGCAGTCCAACTCATATTTATATTTCCCAGTCTGTGAACAGTACCATGTGATAGCTTCAGTGTAGATGAAAATTCTACAGAAGAAACTTGTAAGTGGTTTCCCATGAATGATCGAGCAGTCACGGAAAGTGCAGGAAAACTTTCTGAGAATGTATATAAAATTGTATTTTATTACTTCCCTTTTCCTAAAAAAAGTCATGTGTCTTCAGCGTTGATCTACAAAGTGATCTGAAACCCTTATAAATTGTCTCTTTAACAACTGGCATGCTATTGAATCCTTCTACCCCATGTAAACATAATGAATTTCAAGATTTCGTAACCAGCCACGTATATCAAAATCATCACAGAACTTCCGTTCAGGTAAATACTTGTCATTCTTTTATTAACTTTCATCCGGTCCCATTTCCATTTCATAGTCGTCATTGTAGCTAAGTCATCCATCGAACAGACGTCTCGCAGTCATCAAAGTAAGCCAGTGGGTTAATGATTTGAATGGCGCTGATATGCCACAACGAATTCAGAATCACTTTTTTTTCTTCAAAGAGTCTACTCGCTTGAAGTAACTGAGCGAGTGCTTTATACACCAATTCTCTTGAAGCTGATTGGCTCACGAGGGCACGTGACCAAAAATTCGACCGTCGTTGTTCGTGTCGGTTACTTTAGTTCTGTGTAACTGAAAAGACAACTGTAATTCTTTCTGATCGTGGGGGCTCCTATTCAGGACATAAGATGCCTACTCGTGATTAGATCCCTTTGTGGACACGAATCTCCTGAAAAAGGAAGTTTCAGAAACTGAGTCAATAAACAGCGCAGGTAGAGTTTACAAACCTTACTTCCTCCATGAAGCACGTCCTGATTGGGGTAATGATGACCTTGTTCGAGGATGCGTGTTCAGTGGCAGTCGTACTAGCAATTAATTAAGCTTGTGTTTGTTTCATGCTTCAGCACGTTTATGAACATGCAGTTACAGTTTTAATACGCGGGTTTCTATCTTCACTCCCACATCTCCTTGTGGTTTGGTTCTTATACACAGGGATCTCATTACGCTTGCCTTTAATTGTTCTGAAATATGATCCAGAGAAAATGAAGCTACTAACTTTTGTGAAATAGGGTTTTGCTTAAAAAGTTTATGGTTACGTAGCTGGTCAAGAATAAGTGTCCGTAATCGATTACGCGCACGTACATAAATGGGCGACGTCTCAACAATTGCTGATGAAGGAACACCGAAAGGAGAAACTAGAACTTTCTCAAAATGAAATATTGAGTAAACAGTAACAGTGAATTGTTTCATCTCCAGAAATGTAAATGTAAGCCACTGCGTGTTACAGTAGATGATGAATCAGATACAGAAGTACATATGTTGGTTGGACTTACACGTGGTAAACATAACCTGTATAACTTTGACTCAGAGTAAAAACATCTGCGAAACAAATATGTTAAAGCAGAAGAACTCCAGTCTCTCAGTGATGTCATACTCGGCAACTTCTAGGCGTCAATGTATTACCGTTGCTTCTCTACTGTTTCCCCACACTAACCGCTAACTTTCCTCGCGCAGAAAGATAACGAAGACACTTTCAAGAACAATCGATTCTGTACTACTGTTTGCCCCGTTGAAACATTTACACAGAACTGCAACACTGACACAATAAACTTGGCGGTGGGCCGAATAACTCTCTTGCTACTTATTTGGGAGATCCTCTGTTAAAACGGCAGCAGAAAAATAGACTGCCATGATTGAGGTTTAAGACATTTTCCTCCATTATATTATATCTTAAAATAAGCCACATTCACTTCCTCCCATATAGCTTATCGATGATGGTCTTATGGGTTGTGACGCTGTGTGGACTTGTCATGAGAACCTCCTACATGCACTGGTGGTTGTTAAATAACCAAGACAGGAAGGCCTCGTATTTGCACAGAGTTTACCGAAAATTTGTCAATTAGTGTCTGTGTATAACATTTGTAACCGTAACAGACTCCTGGGAAAAGCATACTTTTGCATGTCCGAGGTACGAAATGCCGCTTGGAGGATATCATGCTCTTGAAGAGTCTGTAGTGTTGGTACTCAGAGTTCTTAGCATCATTCCGAGGACCTCGTTCCGCTCCCCCACTGTCTTTTGAGTTTAAACACCTGAAGTTGCGTCATCAGGGAGGAGTCAGACCTTCCTTGCATTCCTGAAACAACAGTTCTGTTTATTTTAGACCTCACTCCTTCTTCGCTGCGACATTCAGTTCTCCTTTTGCAGCAACACCGGAACTTTGAAAGAACAATGTGCGCAGAACTTTGAGGCAGCGTGAAACATGACCTCTAGAATACGAATACACTCCGGTAGAAAACTGCAGAATTACTACTCATTAAACCAGGCTGTACATATAGTTACCACTTCACTTTAAGGGCTAAATGTGAGGATAACTGATAAGTAAATCATTGGGGAGGCATTAGAAAGGTGAATTTCATTTATCTACAGCATCTATATACTGTATGTAAGTAATGCGACAGGTACTACATGTGAATCGAACGAAAATCAGCTAAATATCAGGGCGACATGACGAAAGTAGCGCGTGTTTTTAAAAGTTATTTTCGAAATTAGACTTAAAACAGACATAACCCAACTGTTCCTAGTAAAATTTGCTTCACTCCAGGTAAGTTACAGTGATTATATCGCCATGGCTCGGTATCTAGAGCCTCGTTTACTAAAACAGTTTCCATTTCGTGAAGGCGAGCACGGCATTAATGAGTGAGAAAATGAAACAGACGAACCCAACCCATTAGTCTCAACTTTCATTGAGTGTAAACGCAGTGATTAACAGAACTCTCGGTTTGCTACCTGTTGGTTGCGTAAGATTTGCATCTGTGAAGTGGGCTTCGCTACATACATAATTATCATACCAGTGGCTAACGAAGAAGGTAAGACGATGCTGTCATCAAAATTCGAGGTTCAGGTTTGAACCATTTACGTAGATTGGATATCGGATAGGTGCTCGAAGTTTTCAACGGAAAGTACCACTGGCATGGAAGTTGTTTTGCGAGATTTTATTAAATTATCTACGGATTGTTTTAAATATTATCAAATTTCGGGATCAAGAAATCACTCGTTTTAGGTTACAGGTCACGAGGCTGAGATGTGTTAATAAGCTTGTAACCAACTTCACCGCATGGAGCAAAGGTGTTTTTGAGAATTTTATGTGCCGCTCAGATACTCGAGAAGTTATACGTTCTTATATAATATTTAAGAGTACGTCGTATTTATAAGAAGCCATTACTTGGCCCTGTTCTGTCGAATCCACTCTACTGCTCATGTTGTTTTAGTAAAGATCCATCTTTCTGTTATCCTAGTATCTACTTGTTTACCTCAACATCTGTCAAGAAGTACAAATTACGGACATTAAATGTGTGCTTTCATGACTGATAACTCCGGAGATCTGTTTCTCGAGATCTATAGTAATCTTTCATAATTACTTCAAGAAGTATGAGATGTAGTGACATGTAGCACGTATGGGACAGATGATAAACACACGTGATGGATGCTTGGAAAACTTTAGATGATGTTGAAAAGGATCCGAGGAAAAGTGACGTGAAGGGGCGTAGTGTATTTTGCCCTCTCAGTTTTTGATTCCACTTGGGTAGCCTTCATGCCGAGTTTCACGAAATAGGTCAGTTGGTGGATGAGCATAGTTGAATCAGGAGTTAGACCGACAGACACACTGATCTTGCTAATAGGATTAGGAAAAGAGAATTTTTTCTGTACCTAATATTCATAAAATAATGGTATTTTTTATTCAGTAAATAAAAATCTGTTATAAGCTCCCAAAATTTCCTCTTGTCCGTGTTCTAGCCGCTTAAATCACTTTACTTCCACATAAAATGTGAGCATTGCTATTATTTCACATATATTTCGTCTTCTTTTCTATACCATTAAAGCCTAGTGGTAACTTTAAGTACCACCTACTTTAATAACGTTCAGCAACTCTGTTTGCTGCCCGCAGTGGTATCTAATGATTTCCCTAGGCAGCGTTAATAAAGCTGGTTTTTGTATGGAGGTGTTTTTTTAGCTGAAGGTAGGGACTGAATATTTAACTGTTACGTAAGTAAGACAGGGACTTTAAAGGATTATTGTTTGCTGTCAGCGATGTACGACGTCCCACATATTACTTGACGTCGAAGTATTTTTGTTGTACCATAGTATCTGTTTATAGTGTTTGCGAGTATAGTTTGGGTTTCATAGGTGACACTGTCTGTAGTGCTACTGGTACAAGCTTACTGGCATTATCCTCCATCTTCAGGATGACTTTCTCCAGGTATAATTGGAGCCTTCGGATGTAGCACGACTCTTTATGCAAGTACATTCATTGAAACGCTGCACGAAGATGATTAATGAAACTGCGACACGTGATGTAGGCTGACCCGCGGTACTGCAGTTCACACAATGGAGGGGGCGGAGCCTAGTATTGAATTTTACAGATTTTTTAAACTCTCCTGCCCACTGTAGCATGTTTAACAGGGGGGCGGGGCGAATTTACATATTTAGAGACATGATCCGACGTCTTGTTAAGTTCAGGATTCGTTGGTTGTTCTTCACGAGCTCTTAAACAGCGAATCTTTAGACAAATGTAACTTAATTTTAATTTTTTGTCTTATCTTGTTTTATCTTGACTGTTAACAGAACCAGTTATTTCAAATCCACAACATATGGGCCTAGTATATCTATATTTAATTTTTGACTCAAATTGGCTCAATCCCTCTGGTGTCCAATGTTAGGGTCTGTATAATTTTTTATTCAGTTTACACACGAGTTGTTTTAACAGATCACTGCCAGAACGTGTCACAAATAAAATATTATACACTTATTAATATTTAAAATGTGTGTTACGTCAAAAATAATCTGTTTGTTAAGGAAACTTGTAGGTTAGCATTGTTTTACTTACCGCTAATTCAGAATTGGCATGTGCTTCAGTAGCTTTTATTGCCGACATATATTCTTGGTGACATCTTCATTCAAAATGAAGTCTTTGTGGGGCGGTCTGTGTTTTATTATGTACCTCCATCATCGTAACTACACTATCTGACTTCAGAGACCTCGGTTTTTGTAAAGGATTAGGTATATAATGAGGTAAGTAATCGTTTCGACCAGCGTTCCTTACGATGGCTTCGTGAAGGAAATTTTGAAAGAAAACTTGACCCAGGTAATAAGGTCTTATTAAGGAACGTCTCGTATGTATGTTAAACAGAAAGTAGTTCATATGACATTTGAGGTCTTCACGGCGACGATTGTGAAGATTCCTGTCTTCTGGGATGTTTCATCGCGTAGTCTGATCGATATTGACGGAATTTCAGAGGGGCCTTCTGCCTACACAATCAGTCCCATCCCAGAAGACAGTCATCTTCAGAAAATGTGTTCCTCAAATTGCACGAATTTGGTGTAGTGCGCTGCATTGCATTCTGTTTGATATTACGAATAGGCCTTTTTTCTTTATAATTAACAGAGATAATGAGCAGTAAATATGTAGCATACACTTAACAGTCCGTTAAGTAGTTTCCGAGATTAAATATACAGACAGATTGCCGTGCCCTCCACTATCTGTATTTCGTGTAAAGAATTTATTAATGTACGCCTTACTAGCTTTATGATTTTCTGTCCTTCGTAAATTGACATTAAAACAGCAAACATTAATGAAAAGAGAAGGGGTTTGAGCAACTGGTCGATAATAACAAATAGAATTGCTATATTGCTATTCGACGGGCTTCGTTGAACACTATGATAAAGTGATAGATGAATTAATTGATCAGTTTAAGAACGCTGTCACAAGCTCAGACTCTATACTGTAAGATAATAGGGTGATTAATGAATACTGAATTGGAATGGACATGGAAGTAAGTTGTCGTGGTTTAATTGAATGTAATGTCCCGACATTTGCCTGGGGGAGTGAGAAAAACTACGAGATTACTCTGTCAGAATAGCTGGTCTCCGAGTCGAGTGTTGAACCCGGAACCTCCTGAGTACACAGGAGGAGTACTAACTGCGAGAGAAATGTTATGTACGGAATCGAGAAGTCAGTTAAGATTCTGTATTATTTATGAAGCCTGGTAACACCTTATGAGTTGACTAGCGCCAAAGTATTGATTCCAATCTTTCTGTGTTCACAGGGGCTTCTTTTGCACAGACCCTCTTCTGTCACATTTGTCACCATCATATGCAGCGTTTTTTAAATTAGTGTGAATGAATAGGAAGCCATCAATACGACGTACCGTCTCTTCAGAATTAATACTTTCCAACCCTCTCTCTCGCAGTCCATTAAAACTCTTGATCTCTGCAATCACCTTTTGTTTGTCTTCGGCCTATATTTAGACCTTTTGGTATGATTTGTTTCTCTGTTGGACGTAGATTTGATATAACTAGAGACGCGATGCAAGCCTTTGCATGTGACATTCGGTCCATCGCAAGTCTGTCCTGTCATAAGAGCGCAGACAACACAGAGAAACTGAAACATCTGTGGCCTAGATTCGAAGCCGTGTACGGGCGGTCTTAAACCGACAGTAATCTTCTTTAGTATGAGGTTGTGAAAGACGAAATTTCACATACTCACTTCGAAAGCTGCTATTACTGAAGTCTGTTTCGGGTACAGTTAATTTGTTCAAAAAATGGCTTTTCATTATAATTTGTCTGTGCTTTTAGCGTCAATGTGACATTCTATTGTTATTTTGTTGTCATTTTTATTTGCCACGCGCTGTTGACATAATTCATGCGATCGTTACCGGCCATAGTATTCCATTTCCATAAGCCGAACGATATCGATGAGAAATAGTTGAAAGAGTAAAACGAGATATCGGCGCAAGCTGGAACAATCGATCCAGCGCTATTCGTCCTCTTCACCCCTGTATTCTCGTGGGTACAAATAATGGCCAAGGCCTTCTGAAATCCCCGCTGTAGTTCAGATTGAGCATCCGTATTACGCAAGCAGGAAATTAAATCAAAGCCCTTCTGTTCCACATAACGGGATGATTTATTTCTCGTGAAGGAATGCTGTGACTACGTAGACATCGCTGGCGAAACCGAGAGATAAACGAACTTCGCAGTGTTCCTCGAAGATATTGGATTAAAGTATTTTATCATCGTAGAAGTTTACCTGAATTGTATTTGCGGACAGGAGGTCAGATATAATCATTGCTTCGTACCTCCTAACTTAAATCCTCCGATAAATGATATTTCTGACTAGAATCTGGGCGCCGTCATCGTTATAGGCCTATAATGTTCCATGGAACAGAGTCTTATGACAAGCTGACAGTCGGTCATCTGTTCAAGAAATTACTCTCCTATTTTGGAACCCGAAAGTTTATTGCCTCCATAGGATATTTATTTGTACCTATCCTGCGCCATAGAGTTGAATGGGTGATGGTATTTACTTCTACATAATTATCTTTGCCGTTCAGTGAAAGTATCTATTATTCTTTTCTTTAAAAAAACAACATGCTTATGCGTGTTTAAAATTTATGTGACTTATTACAGTGCTTGATGAAGCAGGTTAATATATCGAATTTGCAGTTTAAAGAATATTGCTGAGTAGCCAGGCAGACGTTGAAATTCTCTTACATTCTTTCCATCTTCCTAACAACACAGTTATTATTCAGCTTACCTCAGCTGTGTGTTAATTCGCGCGTGGAATAATCTACGCATTTCAGAGTTCTTTTTTGTTTGTTTCCTATACATAGTAGTCTCCGTATCACTAGTAATAATTTTTATGAATAAGGTATCTGGATTCTCTTACTATTCTGGAATTTAATTGAAAGTCCAGGGTGCGTACAATAATCTACTTCTTCGATCTTTGGGGAATATTTTCCCTTATCGACGCTCCTGCCAATAGTTTTGAACTCTGTCTGTGACGTTAGTACCACTACAGTTCTAGTTAGAAAACCCAAAAGAACGTGTTTCGCGGCTAGCAAAATAGCTACGATACGTGTGTTTACTTTCTTCAGATTAAATTAATATTATTGATTAGGATTTATGTGTCTTGTAATGACAGAATCGTCGTTAGGTAGTAACTGAATGCCAACAGAACACTAAACTGCAGGACTCGTTATAGAACCTGGAGATTAATAACTATGATTACATCAGTTAATGCATGTAAACTTCACCATAACAACTCGATTGATTGAGATTAAACTTGGTGAATGCCATTTCGACTTTAGTCATCATGTTGATCATTTGATTGACAGTGGAATCTCTGTCCTTATTTGATTGTATCCTACATTAATTTTTTTTTCGGACCTACAACATTTTCTCGATGTAGTAGAAGTAGGAAACATGAACAGCGTTGTGCAGTAAACCTAAGGTATATGTATTGTTGGTAATTTGTGTTTCAGGAGTCCCCAAACATGAGTCGAGATAAATTTTAATATAATATTCCCATCTACATCTAAATATTCCAAGTGGTCTCTTCCCCTTGAGGTTTTCTGGCTAAAATTATGTTTGCATTTATCCTGTCCCTCAAATGTGACGGATTTCGCTTCCTTTCCGTTCTCATTCATTTAACCACTATTATAATATTTTGTGAACAGTACAATGTAACGTGTGAAGTTCCACGTTGTATAATTTTCTACGTCTTCCTGTTACCAATACCTGTTTATAATCACCGTAAAACGAGGGTAGTTCTAACTGAAAATAAACGTGATCCTCCTTGCACGAATTTTGCTTGCTTCACCGTTATTCATGGAAGATGTTGTCTCCAAAACAAGCATAATGAGCTTTATGGATTTACAGTTTTGCGTCTTATTAGGCTAGAATAAAACTTCACTGCTGCTCGCGATCTTCCACATGGGAATCTTAGAGTGTGATGTTAATGCAACGTTTCAACTGGTCCGCGAGAGAAATGAAAAGATAAAGTGCATATTTTGATAAAAGACAACGATTCTTGATGTTTTACTTTACTCCGTAATTTTCTCTGAACTCAGAATCTTCTCCGAGATATAACTTTGGTCGCCGAAAACATTACCTACTATTTGACTGAACATACGCAAACTCTGGGCTGCACTCACTTCTGAAATGAAGTCCTACGAAAACTTGTGAGTGATGAAACTTAAGAGTGGGAAATTTTGCAGTGGTCCCAAGAGGCCTTCCTCCTCTGTAGCTGGTCATCTGGGAACATGGTTGTGACAAGTTTTCATCACGTACGTACACGGTACCTCGAGCGGCCGAAGCTAGTTAGTTGGTGGGCTTAGGTCGATTTCATTCAAAGCAGCTATAGGTGAGGTGTGAGGTTTGAGGTAAATGTTAACTCTATTCTAAAAGTGTTCGCTGCCTGTGGATTCCACCCAGCTGTACCTTAATTATATGCATGATCTTCAGGGGAACAAGTAAAGTGGACTCCACCGGAAGAGTTTTGTCGCATGATACAACTTTCAGGCTGTTTAGTGAGGTTTCAGGTTCTCACGGCGGCGAATATGAAGATGACTGTTTTTTCCGTTATGTAGTCTGATAGAAGGTTATCGATGTTTCAGAAGTGCTTGCTGCTTCTATCATCAGGACGATCATCGCCCTGATAATGGAGGCAGCAAGCACACTACGTGATCTTCTTAGTGACAGTCATGCATTGCTACAGGACAAGAAGTGAGCTTGTGTCAATAGTTTTATTGTTAAGTGAACTAACATTTAGATTCTGGCCTCGGGTGTGGAATTGATGGAATAATTGTGAGTTATTTCAACACTGTATATTGCGTCGTCATTGTCCAATGCCAGTGTTTGGGGTCACATTAATTGACCTCGTTGATATGTGACTCCAAACTTAAACGACCGTAGGGTAACACATTTCTAAAGTGCACGGAATCCACAGATGGTACGCTGTGCAGATGTGCTAATATACTCTTACTGCACTCGTATAATAGTTATTGGAAACACTGTAAATGGCTTAATGCCATCTATGGGCCTATATTGAATATTAGAAATTAAAATTTCGTTTAATTTTGTTCTTGAGCGTATTTGTGTAAAGCAAATTTCTGTTGGAACTCCTTACATGTCATTTTGTAGATAGGATGTACGGAATATGCCAAGACTGTAGATCGATTTTCATTATGTTTCGCCAGAAGTTTCTGTTCTAAAAACACAGCTCGCGACTGATATGCACAACTCCTGTCATGTTAGAAATCGTAAAACGAAACTCCACACAAAGCGGAGACATTGATATCCTGTGCTCGTATCTCAGATAGTATATGTTCGGATCGTGCCATAAAATTGGCATTAACCACTTGTTTAACATCAGACGTCATACTTCATCACACATTTCTCTTTTATGGCTTGTGACATGTTTTCATACAGAAGTCATGCAACTCGCTCTCTGCGGCAGAGGAAACTTTATGGCAATGCCCTAACATCTGTGTGTTTATATAGGGTACGTAAAACAGATACTTTAGAAATGGGTTATCAAACAACGGGCCGCGTCCCTTATATGGCTACTTCAGATTGAAGAAATTAGCAGAGTTGTAACTCGAATCCTTATATTCGGGAGGGACTCGGTTCGAATCTCGAATCACCGTTTATTCTCACTGAGACCCTAGTTTTCTTCAGTCGTTCCAGGTGGAATCTACAATGTGAATTATGAGTACCACGAGGAGAGAGAGAGAGAGAGAGAAATCAGTTGATATTGCATAGTAATATCTGATTATATATGAGTAATGAGTAGAAGTTCACATTCATTAGATGTTAATTTTTCAACTTCAGGAAGGTAGATGTAAAGACTGACAAAATTTTAAACTTGAATTACATTTTAACTGCTTGACAAATGGGAATGAAATGAACTGCATATTTTCCCAACCTCCCAAATTCATGTTTCCCCTCCATAGTCATCTAGTCAAATTATTTTATGCATTCCGAAATTTTTGTTCCATTGTTCATAAAAGCGTGAACATAAATTTTCCAAAAAATTTACAGATTGGGAGAGTGGGATGGTTTCCTTGGCTAGCTATATTTCTTGATATCTGTTCCCATTAGGGACTACACCTGTTCAAGAAAATGCCCCAGTCTCGAAGATCTGAAAGTCAGAATCACGTTAAATTATGTATGTAATTTTTGTGATGCACATGCACAGAAGAGCATTTATTACCTATAGCATAGTATTAATACGAAACTTAATTAATTTAAGTTATTAAATTCGTCCAGAGGAGCATCCCTGTGAAGAGGTAGGTTTCGGTAAGATTGGGTTAGGTTAGGTTAGTTTGGTGATGAGCACGTGCAGAGGATAATTTGCAGTGGTGTCATCATTATTTCACCTCAGGACTTAGGCAACTGTGTCGTTGGTATGATCGTGTGTAAAAACTTAAGAACTGTGTGTTTTCATTTTTACAGCGAAACGGAAGAGTGCCGTGGAGCTGCTGCAGGAGTCGAAAGCGTTCTATGTGAAATCCGAGACAGTTTTGGATCGAAAGCAGGAACTGAAAAACAGTGGACATCTTCAAGTGACTTCCTCAGCTGTGGACACAGTGTTTTTACGAGGTCCGTTGCTAAAAAAGTCATCTGGTCCAACGTGGGTCAACAATGTTCAAAACCGAGATCCCGGTAGCAGGCTTGAACAGGACAGTGGAAAATGTGAGTTACGTATATTACAAAGTATTTTAATATTTTGTTGAACCTTTGTATTTGATTCTCAAAATTGCATGATGTGTGTAAGGAAAGACTTTAAGGTTCCTCTTATGATGGGGTTTAATCAATAGTTTTCTATTCCCGAATTATAAGAGAATTTACAGTTCCATTGTATATGTTGTATATTGAACCAGTGACTGCTGAAAGTAAAGACGTAATATATTTAGAAAAATGATTGGAGGGGTTTCAGGCACATTGTAGAACTGTAGCAACTTTAATACTAATTATCCAACTATCCCTAAAAAAGACTGCTGATTCAGGATATAGTATGTAAATTAGGAGGAATATCTTGTGGTGTGTGCCGTTCTCTCTCTCTCTCATATTATTTTAATTAAAAAATATTTTTTTTTATGAAAAATATGTCATGTATAATTTTTAAAACAATCCGGCATACATGTCAGTTGTAACATTAAATTCCACAGGATTGAACAGGACACCTACACAGACACAGGGTTTGTTAAAACTCTGCAATGTAAAGAGGTGGGGGGGGGGGGAGATTGTTAGACGTTTTCGATTTAACAGACAAAGCCTGTTTAAACCAAAAATGCCTGCTGCCTTATTTTGGTAATGCCACATGGTGTCTGTTTAATCTGAAATCTCTTAAACAAATGGTTTATTATATTTCTGGTCTGAATTATAATTTGAGATTTTATTATATCTGTTTTCAGATCTGCATCAACATGTGTTGCTTCTGAGTCCTCCACCAACATTACCACCACGCCCAAACCCATTGCAGTTTGCTTATCAGCAACCTACTCCACCCCCTCTTCCTCCTAAATCCCCGCGCCTTGTGCCAGCTGCACAGAGGCGCTCAGGTTCAAATCCTAGTGGAGACCAGCTTCAGACCAAACTTCGCCGTTTGCTCAATGCTGACTCTAAAGAGAACTTGTATCGACGACTGTGGGATAGCGACGATCAGGATGTGAAGACAGTAAGTATATAGCGTGTCATTTATGAGTTGGAAAAGTGTATTTGTTCAGGAAAACTGACTTTACATTTTGTAATGACTTGTAATATGTAATACCTGCAAATAAATGCAAAAATGTTCTGGGGGACAACTTGATTGACTCACTGCAAAGTAAATGTTTTGATGTGAGAGAAAGAATAATGAACTTCCGTGGCATTGGCCTAACAACATTAATCTCAGGCATAGATGGGCAACTTTGAGACAAGTTTCTGTGTGAAGGATCGTGGATGTATCCAGGATCAGAAGGCCAGATATGTGACGGCAGAAGAGAACCAGTTACCTGAAACATGGACTCTTCATTGCCTGCAAAAGATGAAGATGTTTACCATATGCTCTGGTATTAATTCTTATTTATTATGTGGAAGGAGGTATTTGTAACACTGCATTTGTTTACACATCTAAAAAAAAATTCTGCTTCTTTAGGTGGCAGGAGATGAGCGGCCATTTGCCGTACCACGCCCATATGGACGTAGCGTTTCTCAGGTGCAGACTACGGTTTCATGTGCAAGTCCAAGTAATATCTGCAGAGTTCACCATAAGTCTCTGCCAGATCTGCATACCAGTCCTAACAGGACAAGTGGCTCCTCTTCTAGCAGCACTAATGATTCCAGGTACTGTGAATTTGTGCTTGGAGCCGTGGGTGCTGGAGCTGACTTTTCAAAATTTCAGGGGTTGATCAGGATTCAAAATGCAGCCAATGACAAAGTGTCAGTACCAAAAACACAGAAAACAAGCAGAGTGGAACTAGAGTGTGTTCATGCACCCCCGATACTCTTGAATTTCAAGAATTTCTTCAGTCAAAACAAAAGTAACCACACACAACTTGACAATCTTCACTGCCAACCAAAAATGCAGAGTTTGGAAGCATCGTGGGAAACTGTGATCATTCAGCAAATTATTTTTCGAGGTCTAAATGAGTACCTGCAAATGTTGATTAAAAATAATTATGGGGAAATTGTTAAAAAGTAAAAATGAAGGTAAAGGAAGTTCAAAGGGTGCTGAGAACCTGAGCCCCATGACACCCTTGTTGAACAAGATATCCCATAAATACGTATATTAAGGCACTTAAATAATCTTCTTCATAGTATCAGTGATAAGAATTATTGCTTTCCTCCTTAAGATTGTTTATATTCTTGTCTGTACAGAATAGGCATGTACTCATTTCAAAAATTTTGTTTCCAGTGTGTTTGGTGCAATCTGATAAAAGTGAGAAGTATGCCAGCAGCAGCTTGGCCACTGGTAGATTTAACCTTATCAGAAAGGTTAAAGCTGAAAGACATGTAATTTCGAAGGCCTTATAGCGGAAGACCCACATCAAACTAGGCTGCTGAATACTAGTAATCTCCCAAGCTGTTCATATATGAGCCTCAGAAGATAGACTAGATCAGTGGTATTCAACCTTTTTTGTTCGTGTACCCCCAGATATAATTTCTCTTCAACTTTGTACCCCAAAGTTGTTGGTGTATAATTCAAGTTATACATAGTGTATAATCTATATCTAAAATAAATTAAATAAATTACATCCAAAATAATGTATTAAATCTGGCCCTGATTATTCAGTGCTTATCATAAAATAATATTTCTTTTAAATTTCACGTACCCCCTAAGATGTCTTCGCGTACCCCAGGTTGAATACCACTGGACTAGATGACCTTTTGTAAATGTTTATTACTTGTAAACTGTTTCGAAATGTACAAGTTTCCATGTTTTTTTTTTACAGCAGTAGCAACAGCAGCGAGCACTTTAGGCACTCTGTCGGATCAGCGCCAGGAGCTGCCATGAGCACCACATCTCGATGTAGTCAACCTAACCTGAGCTCCAGTCAGTTCCAATCATTTGGTATGCTGTTCATGTTAAGAACTCTGGGTTGAATATTAAACTATAACATTCTCACTCGGTTGTCATAAAATATTTTGGTGTGATCATAACTGATCAATCACTATATCTGCTTCATATGTAAATAAAATCGTCAAGTATATGTATGTATCTGTATAGTACAAAAGTCAAATTTGTATGGTGATATGTTATAAAATACATATACTAGTAGAAAAGTAATACAAAAATCTTCACCAATTGTGAATTCTGTTTAAAATTTTAATGTCTGATGTGAAGCTTTCACGGCGGCTTTCATTAATAAAGTATTCTCGGACTATCAGCCGTGTTAGTTGGTGATCGATCGCCGACGTTTCGAGGACAGAGACGGTCCTCGAAACGTCGGCGATCGATCACCAACTAACACGGCTGATAGCCCAAGAAGACTTTATTAATTTTAATGTCTGCTGTTATATTTTTCAGCAACAATATCACATAGGTTACCATCAGGAGAGGGTGGAGAAGATAGTCCAGATACAGATAGGAGCCCTGACACTGTGTTGGATGCTGGCAAAGATGAATTCTCTGCTGCTCAGCACAACAGCACCAGCAGTTACAGTGATAGCGGTGCAGAGGAACCAACTGCATCACTCCAGTATAGGTAGCGTGTCTATTATAAGACTTTGTCCACGGTTTGTTCAAAATTAAATTGCCGAGGAGTGTGTTTCAAACTATAAGAAGAGAAATTATGTAGCAAGGTCATAGTGTGTACCGTTTGTTGGTATTGTTACTTTTTTGGAACAGAACAGAATATGGCATGCATGGGGGAACAAGAATGATTACAAAATTTGTTTGGCAAACATCCTGGGAAGTATATATATAATTGGATTAAACTGACTTACGATTTGGCCCATATGCAGGATTTTCTTGTAACTGTAGTGACCTTCAGAGTTCCACAAGGTCTTGAATAACTGCTGCGCAGGGAGTCCTTGAACAGAGTCACCAGTCTGCCTATCATTGACTATCATTAATGATAATGATGTCTTTCGAAGTTTTCGTGGCTGTGAAAATGTGGATTGCAGTTTTCTGGGTTGTGATACTGTGGAGTCTTGTAATTACCACTGATTTGGGGGATTGTTAGTAACCACCTAGACTGTGGCATTGAAAATTTCCTTTGAAATTTGGTGATCACCTACAAGGCTGCATTAATTATATCACAACCCAGAAGACCACAGCTCACATTAATGATGTTGACTGTGTTAAATGAATTGGAAATTAATTGTGGAGAAAATGGAGGTATCTAAAGAATAATTGCCCCTCAGATTGATTGATATGATTTGGCTTCCAGAGTGACTACCTGTGATACAAGTCAGAAAAGTGAGAGACGCCGCCCTGTCTTGAGATCAAAATCAGATATTAGTCATCGATACTCCGCAGCTCCAAGGCCGCCACCTCCTCCCCAACCTCGATCTGGTGCCCAACTGGATAAGTTCTTTGAGCAGTTGGGCCTTGACACTGGCGACTTCAGGTTTGTCAAAATACACTATTGCAGTTGTAGTATTAATTCATTTAATCAAATGGTTTAAACTGGATTTAGAAAATAAATAAGATGTTTCACAAAAGTATTTCAAGTGATACTGCACTAGATGTTGTTATTCACTTGGCTATTGATCCGATGGTTCGGTGGCCATAGCTGGTCTGCCGCGAGCTGTGGATGCGTTGTCCGTACCTGTGAACTCCAGAATCGTGGGTGAAACAACTTATTTATTTCTAAATCCAGTTTAAACCATTTGATCAAATGAATTAATTTCCTTGATGCCACTGATGATGACCTCTTGAGGTTGAAATGCGTATGGCAATAGTGTCTTTTTATAGTGTTAATAGTTGTTTGTTTACTTATTTTATATTCAGTAAACTTGTGTTAGACTGTATAGTACAACTGTGATACATGTATGTGTAGGTCATTATCAGCACCTGCTTCTGGTTCATCATCGCCTGTGTTCTTTGAGAGTGTGAGTTCAGTGGATTCTTGGACAAGTCCGTGGAGTGGTGTCGGGGGGACCGGACCTGGCAGTGGGGGATCCAGTAACCTTCAGAGACCTATAGAGCAACTCTCCATTGTTGAACGAAATGCACGCATTATCAAGTGGCTGTGCAATTGTCGCAAGGCTCACCTTGCAACGAGGAAGTCCAGCTGACTTGTGCATACTAAGCAGGGGTAATTTGTTTCTAACTTTTTTCAGCAGATAAACTATTTGGAAAGCTCAGAATAAAGAAACTCACTTTCTGGTGCACAATCCATTGAATTAAATTCTGGGCCTTTCATGTACTGTTATATATACACCCAAAAATTATCCGATCTGGTTGGTACTTGGGGTTAAAGTGACCTAATTGATTGGCCTGTAGGAAACAAAAGAAAGTTCCTGCTTCTTTTCCTGCCAGTACTGTTTCTAGGCTTGCATTTTCACCTGGATTAAAATTTTGGACTGACATTTTGACATAATAACAAAATATCATTGCTTGTAACAAGCAGATTTGTTTCTGTCATATTCTAGTAACAGTATTTTGGTATTAATGGGTGAAATATATATACAATTTAAGCCGTAGTTTTAATATAAGTGGACAGTACAGTTTTAATCTATGATGACCCGTAGATTGTCTCAGACATTCCTTTACGTGTGATGGGTTCGACCCAGGTGTTATATGTTAAAATTATTCAACAACTACTTTGTCTTTTAAGTAGGATACCTTGTATCTTAAAGAATTTAGTTTGGAAAGAAGTATAGTCATACCACATGTCGGTATAATCTTACCTGTTGTTATATAAGCTTGTTTTTCCAGTACCTAGTCCAATGGTATTCAACCTGGGGTACGCAAAGACATCTTAGGGGGTAGGTGAAATTTAAAAAAATACATATATTATTTTATGATAAGCACTGAATAATCAGTAATGTCATTTATTTAATTTATTTTAGATGTAGATTATACACCAACAACTTTGGGGGTACAAAGTTGAAGAGAAATTACATCTGGGGGTACGCAAACAAAGAAGGTTGAATACCACTGCCCTAGTCCACATAGCTGAGTACTGTCATATGTGTATACATGCTATACATGTTTTGGTGCATTATATAGGAGAATAGCTCAGTATGACTGCATATTTAAATTGAGAAAAGTGAGAAAATAATATCAGTGCACGGTAAGTGCAACAATAATTACTTTGAGATATAAGAATGTTGCTGCTTAATGTATTAGTAATGTTTATACTGCGCTATTTCTGTGCCAGTGGAGTAGTGTAATATGTAGTAGTACTACAAGCAAAATGGAATTAAGTTGTAATACCCGATGGTAGAAATTTAATGTAATTAGTTCGGAACTCTTAATATTCCTGTGGTAGCTGGAAGATTGAATTCTGTGTGATCCTATAGCATACACTATACTGTAATAATTCAGGTTTTCTAGGTGGGATATAATCTCAAAGTATACTGCCCCCCCCCCCCCCCCCCCCCAAGTTCTCTTCTAAACACAGGTATGTTAGAATTATTTTGTAAGATTTGAGGTTTTCACAGCAGTGAGTATGAAGATTTCTGTCTTCTGGGTTGTTGCGCTGTGTAGTCTGGTTGATGTTAACCAACGATTCATCGCCCTGATGACGGAGGCAGTATGACCTCTGAAACATTGGTTAACATCGACCAGACTACACAGTGCAACAACCCAGAAGACAGAAATTTAGAATTATTTTACTTGGGTTCACAGAGGCACTAACAAGACTTTAACGACAGGGTTAATGATTTAGTGGTATGCTAGTGTGTGACACTTGGCCAGCTCACTGTGCATAAGATGTGACACGTCAAGATCGTGTTGGCTGGAAGAGTACATGAGTGAGTATTCTTGCCGAGATTTAAGCACTGCTCCACTGGCCGTGGCCTATTGTATTTAATACATATGAGTATGTCTGGCAAGTTTTGGTTAGTCCATAGCTACCTGATGTTTCTAATAATGACCAAATCAATGTTATTTGACTTTGCTGTGTTTTCAACACTGCCATAAATATTGGCCTCAATTTGGAGAGATAAATAATAGAGGTAGTTAATATTTTACATTATTTCTCTTAGTAATGTAAAGTGATTTATGTCTGTTACATAAATTGTTAATGTGGTTGTGATAAATCCACTCATAAATAAAGCATGAAATGAAAAAATTGCTGTTAATAGGGATGCTTCTTTTGTTATATTCCCATGTTAATTATGGAGATGTATGGTTTGACCAGTAATTATATGTAAAACTAAAATGTAATTTTGTGTACAAATCTTTTGGTTTGTTTTGAATATGATTGGACTTGCAAAGATATAAAATGTATACAGAAACTCTTTTTCAGAAGAGAAATTTGTTAATAGTGTATATTAATTACATGTGAGGTAGGTTCAGTTGATCAGCCTGCTTTTAATTTTAAGTACACTTGTACAAGTATGTGATAATTTTTGTGGTGCAATGTAGAGTAAGTGCTTTCTAGGATCCACTCCCATATTAGGAGTTAGACACAATATTTTTGCATTTCAGAGATTTTAGGATTGTTTCTTGAAATAGGTAGGAGCATTGTTATGAGATTACCAAAATTCAGGATTTTTTTCCTACATTAGAATATAAAGGATTAAGTATTGCCTTAACTTTGCATATTATAACAATATCCAAGGTGAATTTTTTGCTATCTGTAATACTGTGCAGTTAATTTTGGGCTGGGTAGTGCCACAATGCAGGATGAACAAATTATAACTGCTTCCCGGCATGATACAAGGTAAGAAATTGCTATCCAAGCAGTAGAAGTGATCGGAGCTACAATCACTTTATTCAGTCTGTCTTTGGGCAACTGAGAGAAATTACTGGAAAGTGAAGGAAGATAAATTGTCAGAATGTTGAATGATTATGTCGGATGTAACTGCTTTCAGATATTGGTATTACATAACTGAAATATGTTTATTAAAAAATAAATATGTAGGTATCAAAATCATCAAGTTGTAGTGAAACAATACTTTGACTACTGTTTAATATTTTTGTTATTCATATGTGTAAATATCTCTCTTCAGTGACCCAGAAATAGTGAACTTGTATTTGTTTTAATGACTTCCCTATGCTCATTATGAAATTTGAGAAAAGACATTGTTTCTCATTAATGTCTTTTTCTTCTTGGTGAAATGATTCTTGTAAAATTAATTTATTACTTACTGGCTGTATGAAATCAAATTTTATATATTCACTAAAGAATCATAGGTAAAGACTAGCTACTTCCCTCAAATGAAAAGAAGAGATTCTTAAGTGCAGTTTCACCACATTCTGCTGGGAAGAAGCCCTGGTTTAAATGCTGTTACCAAGTGGAAGGATAGATGAATAGACATAAATGAAATTCATTGACTTATTACATTCCATACAGAGTACAGAGTTCATTAACGTGAAATAAGGTGAAATTAAAATTATATTCTTCTCCTTTAGAATATTGGCAGTTTAATCCTGTAAGTTGTCTACACTTGTATACACCTCATCTTCGGTTTCGTGTATCTGATCAGAATGAATGTTTGTCTTAATTTCCACAATATCTGTACATAGGTAACAAGCAGGCCTTTTTCATACTGAAACCTACTTCACATTACAGTAATTTTGTTGTTTTCTTGTGTATGACGTTGGTTGATTTTGTTGATTCTTGAGACTGAGGAACACCAAAGGCTGTATGTGTTTTCATTGAGCAAATATTTGTAACAATACTTTTAACTATTAAAAATTTCCTCACATTTATACAGTCCACGACTGTAATATAGAGACTTGCGGAGTGAGGTGGTGGGGTGAAGGAGGAAGGAGGAAAGATAGTGTCTGCCTTTAACGCTCTGGACTTACTGCATTCCTTGCAAGTCTCAAGATTACAGTCGTGGACTGTAAGTATTGATATTATCAAGGATTCCTCAAGAGTATCTGAAATCTGATCTCAGTTTAAGGCCTGAAAGAATTCTCACTGGCTATGTTTATTTCATTGTAATTACTGTATAATGCCATAGTTTTTGCTGCTTGCTTTGTGATTACCATGCTGGTTACATAAGAATATTCATCACACTTTTTAAAATATTTGTACATGCATGCTAATTTTGCAAATGAAATTAATTAGTCATAGGATAATTTGGTACAACTGATGGAATTTTAAAATTATGTGTTAATAATAATATTAATAATATTTATGAGAATAAACTAGTTGTCATATTTTGAAAATACAATTTTATGCTTATAAAGTCTGTTAAAACACTAATGACGGTATGAATTTATATTCTACCGTGTGCGTAAGTCTGTCATGTGAAGGCCTATAAGTCACAGGTAGATTTAACAGGGGTTCAAACAGTTTTCTACCTTATGAGGCCTGTGTCACAGATTGTATTAAAAGAATCTCAGAATTTAAATTAACTTGGTATAAATAATAAGTCACAGAACATAACAGGCAACATAAACACATTTATATACAGGTGCCCCAAAAAGATATCTGCACATACTATGGAATATTAACCTTTATGGGTCATTCTGTATATTCTGTGCTCATAAATGTTTTAAGTAAGCATGTCTCCACAAGATCAGATGTTATATGTTCCAGAAATTATAAGACATCTCCTTTACATGTGCTGGAGTAACTCTGAAGTTGAGAATTGTTTTTAGGATATTGTTATTCTGTGTTTGTATATTCTGTACAATGACTGATATGTAAACGTACACAGCTTGTATGTTCCCACAAATAAAAAGCCTACAAAATTAGAAACCCAGAACAAATAAATTATGACAAGCTTTTATGCCACTGTGAGAATTTACAAAACACGCATCAAAATACTAATATTTCTTTTACGTGATTGTACAAAATTGGAGACAACACCATGGAGGAGTATATTCTGTGTAGAGGTATAAAGTTTCACATACTGTAGATCTTGGCACTAGACAAAGCTGAGTGGTCAGCTTCACACATCATCTGCATTATCTCAAGAGTAAGATCCTTTGGCTCTCACTAGATAAGAGACTGAGAATGCCCAGACCTGATTTGGTTGTGGTGGCAAAAAGTTCTGCCTCTACCAGGAATGTGTAATAACAACATAAAAAAAATAACACTCACAGAAAGATGAACAAGTACGTCCATATATTCACATAAGTATATGGCATTTTTGTAGTTACATTTTTCTATCTTCCAGAACATTCATCTTCATTATTGTCCAAAGCTGAACAATGGCCGAGTCTTAAATGTATGGTATGTATCATAGGAGATTTCCTGCAATAAAGGCACTATCATGGAAACAATTCTCTACTTTTTTGCAGAGAATTAATTGTCTGCAGATAAATGTAATTTTTTATATAAAAGAATTATGTAGCTAACATATTTTTAATCCTAAATCTGTAATAGGATGATAAGGCTGCAACTCTTACAGGTTGAAATAGAACATGTGTGAAGAAACAGTTGTACTACAGTTGTTGAATATATCGTCAAGTGTATCTTTCATCTTTCAGAGTGTGCCAGTTTATTGTGATCAAACCAAGAGGGGCCTATTGATATTCCCAACAGGTGTTCTAGAGGAAAATAAGGTATGAGCATAGAGTGGGCATTTACATATTTTCTTAAATACCACTTAGAGTATGCAACATCATACATCAGAATCAGAATTTTGTACATAAATTTGTTTTACCACTGGATTCTGTCATATATTTTAAGCATTTTTACACATATTGTACATATTTTTAAATGTTTTTCACTATGAATCATTTGTAAAATTATAACTTATATTTAATATTTTATGTGAATGATAGAATCAAACATGTTGGCTATTATAAGTACAAAGCAATGAGCCCATTGAAGTTCAATGGGAAATCTGAGAGACCTGAACTGAAGCAGTTATGTTCTATCCATTGTTCTCTACAGCATAAAAGGTACTTTTTGTGAACATACTTTTAAGCAACTTTCTGCTAATACCAGTTTTAAAATTTTGACATTTTTCTTGTGTTGATGACATAGTTGGGCACTAATGAAATGTGCTATCTGACTCATGGTTTAGAAGATCAAATTTCTTGTACGTTTTGAGCACCCTATAGAATAAATTGGAAGTTGCTTAACAGGTTTAACATGTTCATCCTTCACATTGTTAATTTAGTATGATACAGCTTGTCAGACAAAGTTTATGATGCCCATTAATTTCTGAAATTGCAGTTCATTTACTGAGAGGTACTTGAGAGGTTAAATGTTTCTTTCCGTTTACAATTTGATCTAGAAACATGAAGCATGACAGAATTTGAGACATATTTTTAGGTACTCTGAACCAAACTTAAGAAAGTGTAGTAAGAACAAGTTCAGCAAAGTACTTTGTGAGAAGCTAATAATGTTGATTTCACAAATTGTATAATGGAAATAACAAAATTTTTCTTGTAAAATTGATCAAACCCACTGAAATTATTCCACATTCTGACCTAAGTTGGTTTGGAATTTAGAGGTTAGAATGTTATTTATCAAACTGTGATACTTGCACTCAGAGTTATATATGAACCAATTAGTCCACTTTCATATCTCATGTTTTTCCCATGGGTTTATATAAGTGAAAACTACAGATACAGTGGTTTTCATTTTACTTGATTTAGACACTACTTGTCATCTGCAGCACGTTTGCATTCTTCAGTTCTGTAATTGAAGACCAGAGAGCAACAGTGGTCTACACAAATTATTGAAACAGATAAAATGGTGATAAAGTTAAACATTATTACTCTGATCCCATTTTGTAAGATTCTGAAAGTAACAGATTTAAACCAACAACTCATATGTGGTTCAACCATCCTTTATATAAAATAGAGAGCAATAACAAGATTGTATTTCTTGTATTATTTAAGATGTTCTAGCTTTGTGGGTTAGGCCACTGTTGCTCCCAGGTCTCCAATTAATGAGGATCTTCAAGACTCCACTTTACAACTATTTTGGTGTGCATGCTAAAGAATAACTTGAATGACATTTATTTACTATTTCACAGAAAAATTACTCTGGCCATCAAATGTTCTCTGAATTATGTTAAGACAACAAAATAGTGAGAAATAAAAGTGAATCTGGTTGTGGTAAAGTGAAGCTGCCCAACTACATGTCATGAAGGTGCTTGGGGGA
Source organism: Zootermopsis nevadensis (assembly GCF_977971745.1). Lineage (NCBI taxonomy): Eukaryota > Metazoa > Arthropoda > Insecta > Blattodea > Termopsidae > Zootermopsis > Zootermopsis nevadensis. The sequence goes on from NW_028259136.1 coordinate 2,183,403, forward strand.
GTAGAGGAGGTATAGCTCCTACTTGCTCTTGACCTCTTACACTAGATGGGGGAAATGGTCAGCATCATAATTTGGCTGTGCTTTATCCCCAGGTAAAGGACCCCAGTTACCCACTGAATAGGAAGCTGGGTGAGCCTCAGAGCTGGTCTGGATGCAGAGGCTAAAAGAACAATCCTTTGCCCCTGCTGGGGATCAAACCCTGGTCATCCAGTCACTATACTGACTGAGCTACCCTGTCTCTTGGTTGTGGTAAAAATTATTGGAAAAAAAATACAGGAAGCTGAAAATACCTTTTTTCTGTTACTAATGAAACTGACTAATTTGTGTGGTTCCTGCTTTGCATTTCAGTAGTTTGTGTGTAGTTTGTTTCTAAAATTTACTTCATCTTACCTAAACTGCTTCCTGTTGAGTTTTCCTTACAGATTAATATGTTTACTTCCATAAATGCAGAATGTGTCTTATGTTATTGTCATGCATTCTAGTAAAATCAAAATGACACTCTTTGGTTTGTAAAGTATCATTGGCAGTTGTAATTGTAAATACTTAACATTATTTCATTGCATTTGCTGTAATATTTGTGTTTGATAATTGTATATATTGGAAGTGTTCATGTATTTTGTCTTAAGTACTGTATATGAACCAAAAGTATTTCAGCCAAGTCTCATTATACTTTGAGAAAAATTAATTAATTACTTGATGTTTTACCAGTGTGATGCTTGACAGATATGGCTAATCAATTTTAAAAATTATTTACTTTCTTTGAGAGTATGTTTGAGACTTGTTGCTTATTTTGTTGGTAAATTTGACATTGGTTTCGTCAGTCTATTAAATTATAGCAGTTTGAGCTTTCTCAAAATAATAATTTCATAATTGAAAAGAATAGGTCTTCCATTTTATGCAGTTTAATCATATAGATAACTAGAATATTAGATGCACATATAGATGGACTCTAGTCTGGATTTTAAAATATGTGACATGTTAAAATATTAAGAAGATTTAGTGGTATGGATAAGATTGTAGGTTTTTATGTAAGAGCTCTACAGTGAAGAATTAGCCTGCTGGTTACTTTTGTTGTATATAATAATTTACTAGGACTTAGCATTCAATAAACAAACACATCCTCATACCTTCTTTAAAATCAGGTGTAATATATCCTATCTATCTATTCCTTGGTCTCCTAAGTGGTCTCTTTCCGTCAGTTTTTACACCCAAAATTGTTTGCGCATTTCTTATCAATTTCACTTGTTACAAAACAAATTAGAAGTATCTTAAGAAAAGTGGAGGAATACTGGCAGGTGAACTGAGGAGAAACCATTTATTTAACTCAAATGTAATTTTCTGTAAAATTATTATTACTGGGTAAAATTCTCCCACTCAGAGGCGCATCGGAGTGCCGTTGGCAGTGCCGAGAACCTGCTACAGGCCGCCGAACGAACTGCCTTACCTTAAACAGGCCTAATCAAACTTAGCCTACCCTAAGATGCAACATTATATTTGTAACCGGTGTGAAGGTTACATAGCTTTCATGAGGCTTCTGCAAGGCAATATACAATTTTTCGGTTCTAGATGCTGCCAATGTCACTCGCTGCTGCTTCGTGTATTGAAACCATATATTATCGAATTTAGGTGCCCTATGTATTCAACACAAAGAGCACTCCTAAACAGTGCATATTTTGCGATTTTTTTCACTACAACGTAATCTTTCTTTGAACGCGGAATGTCCAATATGAAGTACTCTTAAGGCTCATTTGAGGCATAAACATTACCATGTTGGTAATAGTGTAACGACCATTATGTTTTGAGGGGTTATGGCACGTATATAGTTATTAATTTATGGTTCAGTCCTTCACAGAGAAATTTACTTTTCATTTCATATTTACATTTTGATGGGTTGATGTTTACGTCAAGCTGTTGACCAGTGTTATAATAATGGATGTGGAATTATTAAGACCAGGGACAGCACGACCGTCTCATAATACTGTGCTATGGTTTGAGTTTTTGTTGGATCCCAGCTTGCTAGAAAATCATTTACAGAAAGAAACACCAGGTAATGTAACTCTTTCAGTTATCTGCGTCCAAGCAATGTTAGAGTTGATGTTCTATAATCAGCGGAATTTGTTGGATGACGCTGCTTTATATAAACGAAAGTATTCCAAAAGGAGAAAGTTTGGTTAAGAACTATGTTTTACTTTGAACAAACTGATAATGTCGTTAAGCCTGACTTTTTTCTTTTCTGGCTTCACCGATTTACCGTTTGCAAAAACGATAATGCAGTTGTAGTTCTCTATCCATTACACTGTAAGTTCATATTAGTACTACAGTTTTCTGCTATAAGCTATTAGGCATAGCGCAAAGCTATCTAGGATGCTAGTGGAAGAAGCAGTGACGAGGAGGAGGAGGAAGTTCGGTCTACAGTGCTAGGACTCAGATCTCATGTTTGACAGTTGCCAATGATAAGTTACCACAGTGTTGCCAGCATGTAAATGATTGACATAGTATCAGTCTAGTAGAACAAAGGGAAGGAGACATTAAAATGTGTATGTAACAGATTAATCAAACATGATACTATGTTCTATATCAGAGTAACTACAAGTTTTTTGATTTGCCCCATTGTGAGTAGTAGCACCACAGTCAACATTACTGTCATTAGCTGTGATATTTTTTCATGTCTTTTGACATGTAACATAATTTTCTTATGAAAAATTGTCTGCATGGATTATGTAGGAGTCCCAGAAATTTTGTGTTGTCCTATCTATTTCTTCATTCATCAGTGTCTCCATTTCTTCAAGCATACATGTTTTATTTTTCTTTGCTCCTTAATGTCTCACTTCAGTCCATACAAACTTAGCTGTTAGGTCTTGTCACTTTGAGAAATACAGTTTAGAACAGAATAGAATTTATTTGGAGGCTGTAGGATGAATCAGACATGGCTATGATCAAAGGTGTTATGAGTGATTTTTTTGTGCAGATCCATCACCCACAGATTTGATTGTCAAGTTCCTGTCCATTACCCCAGATACAAAGGAAGCAGAATCTAAACAAAGTGAGAATGAGTCACCAGAAAGTAACAAAAATGAGGTGCCTGGAAATAAAAGAGGTTATAAATTTTTAGCCTTGAAAATACTATCTCTGAAAGTTGCAGCTTTCTTGAAATGGGATCTAGGTATTTTAGAAAGAAGGTAAGGACATATCACCTTAAAATAACGTTGAATTTTTGGCAGTTTGTTTGTGGGTGTATATACTTCAATCCATACAGATGTCTGCTTCAGCTCTTGTTTCATGCTGAAAATTGTTTCTTCCACTCTCCATTATTCAGTGATTTCAACTTCCTCGAGGCAAGTTCTGAGGTTGTACCTTGAAATATCATTGGATATTGTAACAAAATCAGTAATTGCACATGGATTCTTGTCAAAAATTGGATTTATTCTATACACAGGGACAATTAATTGTTATTCTTGAGTTAATATTCTATCAATCTACAAACCACACTTGTATCTGAAATGTTCACTTGTGTTTAAGGTTACCCTTGCCAATGCAGTTGACACTTCTGCAGGATTTGTTATATCTGACACTCGAGAAAGATGCTGAAGTGGAGACGCACTTGCAACTGGATTTGAGTTCTTGCCCAGGCCACATTCTGTTTGCTGTAGCTCTTTATCATCGATGGGTTCTTCGAGCTGTTATGTCCAGTCGCTTTGCTACAAAGCAGGCTCGTCAACCATATATTCCTGTGTGAGCAATAGACATTCAATTCATTCAGGGGGTTGGGGAGAAAGGAGAGAGAAAACATAGTAGTACCTTCATACTATAGGAACCTGATTTATTTAAAAAAAAACAGTTAATCTTATTTTAGTCACTGGCACTGAGAACTTTGAATATTTTGATCTTATTTTTTAATCTTCAGACCAGGACTGCAAGATCCTACATATGTTCCTCCTAATGTAAGTGAAGATCTTGTAAGAGGTTTGGACAGTCAAGTGGCCAATAGCATTGAAGTCCTGAGTCGCATATTAGCCGGACCTGCAATTCCAACAGTCCCTATATTTGACACTTTTGTAATGCTGACAGAGGATAGCACTGATGCACGGCAGAATTGGGATAAGAGCGCTGAAGTATCTTCTACAGAATTTTTATGCCAGGTTGGTGAGTCTGTTATTAAACATGTGTAAAAATTACAGTACCCTAATTTCTTTCAGTAATGCATAAAATATGACTAATTGTAACATTTGGAAAAGTCTTTTGAAATCCTTGCAGATCTCTTAGTAGATGTTGCATCAATGTGGCAGCACTGCATAGTGGTGATGCACTAGTAATTAGAATGAAATGCTTAATACCAATGTTCTGCCTGGAACTTTTTCTTGGGGTACAAGCAACAACATGTAGGCATGTAGTTCTTTAATCATTATTACATTTTAAGATTAATTGTAATGTTTTAAATTTTAATAAAAATCTTCTGTTTAAGCTGCATTTTGACCTGGGGAGCTTCCATTTCTTTCGTGAAGAATATTCTGTATCAGGGGATCTATTTCGCAAGGCTGCAGAATTGCGACAGCTATTGGACATTGAATCCACTGTATATTGTACAGTATCGGTTGAGGATTTGAAAGGTTATTGTGAGGCTTGTGACATTACTTCACCAACTGTATCAACACACAACTTAACATATCAACTGCACCGAGCAATCAGGGATCAATACACAGTAAGTATATCAGTGCTATACTATATTCAGAATGTTTGGAGCAAAAGTAAACATACATTAAAGAAGGACAGGAAAGTGACATGAGTGATAAATAAATGAGAAATATACACAAAACTGTGGTTAGAAAATATGAAGGGAAGAGACCCTTGAAAGACCTGTGTGTAGGTGGGGGAGTATTGATATTGAATATATCTGAAGTAAATATGATGGTAGGGTGTGGATTGGAGTAAATTTAGCTTAGGGCATTTTAGACATTTTACAGCATAGTACATCAGTAGACATTTTGTTGTATGATTCAGGGTATAGTATCCATCCTCCAAACAGACAATGTGCATCGAGAAATCCCACAGATTTACCGGGATACTCTGGAGTTGGATATTCAAGGTGCAATGTCCAGTCGCAAATTCACTGTTGCTCGAGATCTGCTGCTTCAAGTTCAGACATTGAATGTTGTCCGAAGGGTGGTCACAGGCACACTGACCTGTGGTGATTACACTCACAAACTTCATCAGGGAGGCTCCAAGGCTGTTGATTTACTTGTCAGTGTGAGTACAGTTAATACTTTAAATAAAATCAATTATTGACGTAAATACGTCTATACGGAAGGGTCATTCGGCAAAAAAGTGTAACGAAGTTGTGTAAGATCCATATCAACAATATGTAAATATGGACCGACAACAATGGTCAGTTTTTATATGAACTCCTGCGTGAATTGTTATGTTACCTAAGAAACTAGTTTTTGCGTCATCTGTTTACTTGGCATTGTTACATTACTGCCGCTTTCGTTATTGCGGAAAGAGCTGAGCTGTGAATCACTTGTAGAAGTGTGTTGTAGACTAGATAATTTTGTGCTGGTAAAAACGTCTTAGAATATCACAAGTACTTATCTTATATAAGAATTATTACATTTCATTTCATTTCATTACATTACAGAGACGTATTTATGTCAGATTCTCCTCAACCGTAGTTCCACTGTCAACTTCTTTTTATTAGTATTGTTTTAATACATTGGTGGATATTAAAGGATGATTCAAGAATAATTTCTAAATTCATATATCTGTAGTTTGAGTCTCTGAAATTGGATATTTATAATCACTTATCATAGCATGCTATTCTTGAATTCTGTAGGCACTGAAACATATACTGCCACATTCTGATTTGGCAGAAAAGGAGCGTATAAAGTTGTTTGTGATGAGACTCATCGAATGCGGAGACATAGAAGGTCTACCTGAACGTCTTATATCATATGAGTTTCTAACAGATCTCTTTTCACCTACTGAGATGGAGGAGATACCCAGTAAAACTGCGGGAGTAGGGCATGAGGTTGTGGACATCCCAGAACTGCTATTGAAAACTGACTGGGACATGCCAGACTTTACACTATGCAGTAAGTTACTGGTTCAGTATGTCTAAGGTTTTATTTCATTGTGGAGGTATATTTTGAACAACAAAATTAACAGAATCTGTATTGTGATGGTGATGTGTGGATTTAGCAAAACTGAAGCAAATTGGAAATAGTAAGACATTCATTACTTATGTCTACATAAACTTTTCTGTTGTTAGAGGTAAAGAGCATTCACTGCTAAAGCAGGAAGAGAGAGGAAATGCATATCTGAGACAGCATGAGCAAAGAATATCCATCCACACAGTTCTTTAGACTTTTAAATATATATTTGCAGAGAATGTGAGGTTAGAAGTTGGAAGTCTGGAACAGCAGCTGTTACTGAGCTATGATGTAACAGAAATCAGGGGGCTTGTAGAAAAACTTGTTGCTGCTAATCCAGCAAAGCCCCAGTGGAGAATCAATAACAAGGTACATTATTTTTATTAGTAAGTTATGCCACAGGAAGAGCAGTAGTGGTGTTTTTTAAAGGTGGGTTTATTCTTGATGTGCACACAATGTCCTTTACAGTGGTTTATGTTGTTAAGGGGTTTGATTAGATTAAGTTGCCATTTTTGTTTCCTACACAGTAAGTAGTTAAATTCCAATCAAAACTAAATTAAAATGCTTACAGTACTAATGATGCAATACATGCTTGTGAGGTATTTACACTTTGTTATACAGTTTGTATAGACAAAAAATCAATTATTATTCAGAAGACATTATTTCCTTTTCCCCATACTTGTTAACTTCTGGTGTGACGTTGGATTCTGCACATTCCTCCAAAATACTGGAAGCTGCTTCTAGCAGTACACAGAATAACATCTCAGAAGATCTTTGTATGTAGGTTGCAATGAAACCTTAAAATTATACAATGAACTTCACAACCAAAAGTGTTCATGATATAAACAAATTAAGTGCATCCCACATTTGGTTATTTCCTTGTAATTATAGGGAACAGTATTAATGTATCAAGTAATATGATCTATGTTGCAGTGGGAATTGCCAATTCCTTTGCAGAGTATGGCAATGTCATTACCGAGAGGCTTTGTACAGGATTTTGCTTGTATCTTGTTGGCAAAGTCAAGAGAACTAACTACGATGAAGGTAGGTTAATCACATAATTTCATTGTCTCAGAAGCATATTAACTTCTTTAGTTGAGTCTTAATTTTGGATAAGATCACTATAAAATCAATATTCCTGCTTAATTTATTAAAGACACACTAATTTCTGCATGTACCTGGAATACTAGCTATTCTTCTGGTTACCATCAGAAACATAAAATGTGCTATGATTTTATTGAAATTTCATATTAGAAATTATGAAGAGAATTCAGGTCCACTCTGAAACATAATGTAAAATGGGATGTGGAACTCGAACAGTATTTCATTAAATATTCACTGAAAGGAACAAATGTGTTAGACAGATTTTGTCTATTTTGGATTAACATTTAAGGATTTAAGTTGAGTATTTCACTGTATGTGCATAAACTGATACCTACTATTTGTATGAAATTTCATTTAAGTTTTACTGTATGGCAACAACACTTCTTTAACATACCGATTCAGGTTATGTATTTTCATTCAGGACTTCAAGCTGGCTAGAGACTTGTTAAATGCTGTAGGAAAAGAAGCACGCAACAGTTCCATAAATTCTGGAGTGCTGTACAAGCTGATTCGTCTGTTATCGTGGGAGACTCTTCTCATACAGATTATTGAGTTCCTAACAGAGTGGCCAAACCACAAGCTAAGTAAGTGTATTATGATGTTTTATAATCACTTATTTTTAAATTGCTGATTAATCACTTCACTTGTAGTGTCTGAAGGCCCTATGCATGCAAAATACATCTTTTTTTTCATATGCATGCAAAATACATCTTTTTTTTCATATGCATTAAAATTAAATTAAAAATTCTGTTCACCATAATTTTGATGTCACACAGTTATTTTCCTGAATTACACAAATAGTTTTAAATTTGTTGTAAGTTATGAGTGTTTTTTTCAGATGCAACATTTTTTCAGTTTATTTTTATGTAAACAGTATAAAAACACCACTGTGATCAGTACTGTCAGATAATGCTATTTTTTAAAAATATAATCAATGTAAATTATCTTGGTGTAAATTATTGCAGATACCAGTACTCTTGTGTCTGATTGCAAGCAGTGCTTGGCAGCTCTTCAGTCAGGTGATAATGTCATCCCTCGCCTTGAAGTCATGGAGCATTGTGCTATTTGCCTCTTGAATTTGGGTGAATGGGAATACTTGATTGGCCTGGAGAAACGTTGGAACTACTTTGAAATTGCCGCTGCTATTGCATGTGCATGTCTGGACATAGCAAAATATAAAGGGAACAAGAAAGTATCCAGAGATGCCTGGGATATTGGTAGGAAAACAGATTATATCATTTTTATTAACCTCTAGAACTGGGGTCAGAAACTACTGATGCAACTTTTTATTGTTAAATACTTCCAGTTATAAATTTACAGTCTGGCACAGCATTTAGGCTTTGGTTTTACAGTTGCGTCAAAGTTGATAATCTGCTGTCACAGTATGGTGACGGTAGTGAATACGGTCATTGTATTCACTTGTGTCACAGAACTTTTGAAGCTACCACACTTCATATTCAGAAAAAATTTGTATGTGTAATGCTAAAAGTTGGAGGCAGTTTTCTAATTTGGAAATATTAAAATAAAACCATTTCTGTGACTTCTACAGTCTTCGGGTATGAACATTTATATTTCTTACCATTGTTAACACTGCTTTTTGTCTTAACCACCAGGTAGAACTATAGCAATCCAAAAATGTCAAGATTCTTTAAATTCAGAGGTCATTGTAATAAATGATGGCAGTTCATGTGATTAATTTTATCACAGATTTAATTGGTCTTGAAATTGTGAATGTTAGTATGAGTGTGGCTGACTGTACATTAGTTGTTTTGTCATTTTGGAATTTATCAAAATTATACACATAAACAGTAATTCTCTTCAGGTTTTTATGTCTTAAGATGTCATTTCTCTTTCTTCACAGTACTACCCATATTTGGTCCCAATCCTCAGCAGAAGCGGACTTCATCAGGAACAACAACATTAGTTCATCGTGACTCTCCAAACAACAGTTCAACTCATACTCGATCTACACTGTCACACTTTCTAGCAAGACTACGAGACAGTACAGCACTCGCTGTTGTCATTTCCCTGTTAGCTCGCCTTCAGAATGTGCTAAGAGATGAACCAAGTTTGGAGTTGAGTGTGGATTATGTTGGATTGTGGCCAGCAGTTGTCAGCAAGTAAGAGTCACACTATTGTCACAATGACAGGTTCTTTAAAGAGTGGTGTTATATTCAAAATTGAATCCACAGGTGGGTGTTGATATTTCTTTTCCCCCTGTTCTATCCATATTTCATTATACAAATGGTTTAATAGTACAAGTTGAGAGGACAGAAGAGTTTTCATTTTGACAAGAAATCAGATAATAAATAAAAACTGTTATCTAAGATTTCTGTATCGATATTGGTTTTGTTATTTCAGTTTTTTGTGTTGCAGTGCGAATTCTTATTCCCTGAGATCAGTTGGCGAGACACTTTCACAGTTGTTACTACAAGCACTGCAGTTTCATGCAACAAATGTAGCCTGGCTGAAGGTTATGGGTGATCTTAATTTTGGTATGCATACATTTTGTAATACAAGTACTATCAGATACTGTAAGAAGTTTAGTAATTATGTTACAAAGATAATAGTAATATTATTGCATCATAATAATAATAGTCTCAATATTGACCATGTAGTACAGTTCATACAACTGCTGTTTTTCTATCATTTTTACATGTCTTTATCTATTTGTTGTTATCTCCTTTTCTGAAGGTTCCCCTATCAGAGTTGTAGTTTCTGTTTTCTCCCAGCATGTACCACATACCTAATGAGCTGGGGTCTTCATTGAATTACTAAAAGTAATAGATTAATCATGCAGTTCATTATGTTTTCTCCATTTTGTAATTAGCTTGTCTTAAGTCCATATAGGTATATCAGCGAAAGGTATCTTATCCATATATGTATGTATTGTTTCTTCTTCTTCTTGTAGCGTTATAACCCTATGTGGGTCTTAGCTTGTTCGACGAGTTTTTTCCATTCTGTCCTATCATTCACAATTATGTATTGTTTCAGAAACATTTGTAAAAGTTCACAAATAGCTTTGTAATATTTTTAGTTCTTTTTATTATTAAACAGATACATGATCACATTTTCCACTGAATGCATTTATCAATACATATGTATGGGCACACAATTTATGTATCAGTTGCACCACATTATTTTGGCCTAAAAGTGAAAACTTTGCTGTTCAGTACAAGGACATCACGCTGTGTCACTGAGGTATTACCTGGAAGCAGCTATTGTGGTTAGTGACTTCTTCAGTCAGCCAGTACCTAGAGCTGCAATAGATGACCATGTATATAAAAGGATGATAAAGTGCTGTTCCCATCTGCAGTGTCACACACAGGTAACCTGACAGTTGAATTCTTTATTTCTGAATCTTTCATTATAAGATAGAGAGTATCTGAATTTAGTATTGCTACCGTTTTTACTATTTAAAAAATCAGTTCCATAATATTACTAAAAAAGTCACATCAGGCAGTCAGTAATATCATCACCTTGATGATGGAGGCAACATCCTAGAAGACGGTCGTCTTCATACTTGCTGCCACGAGAATCTGAAATCTCATCTGTTCATATTGTTATTTCGTACAGGCTGCTGTTCTGTGTCAGTTCTTGGAAGAGGTGGATTATACTACGGCTTTCAAAAGCCTAGGTGATATCAAGAGTACATGTAGTGATGCAATGGATTCGTATTACTCGTGCATTTGGGACACGACCATTCTGGAATATCTCGTTTATTTACATACCAAGAGAGGTGAACACCATCGCAAACAACAAGCTGTAAGTAACATATTTTAACCCCATAATATGTGGGAGAAAAAGCAGATTTTGTGAAATGGTAATTTACTGTGGTTACTGGTACTTGATTGCTGAATGGAATGTGATTTTCCATCCTTAACACAAAAAGAAACATTTGTGTGCATCTTAGATATTAGCATGCCATTTTTTTTTCCAGATCAAAGTGATTGGTTTGCTGGAATTAAATGCTAATAACAATGAAGAAATACAAAGAGAAGCTGCTAATATCCGGAAGTCACGTTTCTTGCGGGCTATGGCTAGACAGTATGTATGCTAAATTTAAGTACAATTTGTGCAGAGAAAATTGTGACATTGTTTAATATTAAACTGGTTCTCATAACTTTACAGTGTTTCAGTAAATATTTAACCATCACATTGGAACATGATCTGTGACCTTGTATTTTGTTTAAGATTCTTTGAATTGTACTGTTACATTTGTCATGCAAGTGCACATCAAGTGTAACGTACATTAAGCTAAAAGAATAATGAGCATATTTGTTACACAGTAACATAGAAAATTAATTGATGGATTGCTTACTGTGAAGTATATCACACAAATCCATTTTGAAAACTGGCAAATTATATACGAGAATTCCTGATATTTTCTTCATGTATGAAGTTTTGTTTTATATTTTATTCTCAATTTAGTGAATGACACTCTGGTCTGATTTGTGAATAATGAATTGTAAAGAATGTGGAAGAAGTGGTCATAGCCTGATTTAAGGTACTATCTCACATTTGCCTGGAGGGGCTAAGGAAAATCACTAAAAATTTCAAGTCAGGTTAGCCAATCTCCATCTGTGATTTGAACCTGGGACCTCCAGAAGCAGGAGTCTTAACATTGTTCATTATGAATTATTGTGATGGACAAAAACTCCATTTAGTACAAATGGCCATGCAAGTTTCAAAGAAAGCTTTATTATACTCCTATTTAGTACTGAGATTCAGTGGTAACAGTAAAAATACAGACAATGGGTTTGTATGTACAATACAACAGCATGAGTAATATTGTGGACTGCATTTTAGCATGAATGTGGCAAAACCTTGGTATATCTAATGTACATTTTAATGCAAGTAATGGCGTATAATAGTATAAAGTTAAATTACAAAATATGCAATATTGTTAAAATAAGTATACTTATAAAAATGTTGATACTCATTTTGGTTTTCGAAATTTTCCACCTCCAGCCTTTGCTTTCTTCTTTGCTCCAGTTTTTTCCTCTGCCTGAAAAGAAAATTGCTTTACTTCCATCCCTTTCTGAATGATTCAGTGTGAAAAGATGAAGATTTATCTGGTTCAACCATATCTCAGCCATGCTAAGCTTTCAAATAGAGCCATATGATATTCTTTCATAACTGTGACTACCCAGTGCCATAGAAAATTACTATTTGAAGACCTGTCATCAGTTGACTAAATGCAGAAGAATAAATATTTCTATAATGATATTTTCACATTTTGTATCTTATCCCCAGAAATAATGACAAGCTGCCTTGAGCATCCTCAGAAAATTACTTTTCTTGTGAGAAAATTCCATGTGTTCACGGAAGCTTAAAAATTTCACCGCTGCACCATGTTCAGCTAAACAAATCCACTTCTTTCACACTTTATTCTTCAGCTTTGTTTTAATATTAGTATCCTCTCATCTATATGATCTAAAGGGAATTCTTCCTTTTGAGGTTAGTTCCATAAAATAAGAAAATGTAACATTTGTCATAGGGTGTTTAAAAATAGGATACCTAAAAATATTTAACAGGCTGAACTAGTGTTGAGACATGTTTTATACAGATGGAATTATTAGCAACATCCTTTAATTTAAATTACTATTATCTAAGTGTATATTTATATTGATAAATTTAGTTGCTATGGTATCTCCTTTTCTATGGAAGTATAAAGTTTCAGTTGATATCAGTACCTTACGTTTATTAGATATGTTACTGGGGCAGGGAAGAACTTTAAAAAAGGAATCAAGTCGTCCCTGAGTTGCTCCAGTTCGAGCTTTGGCCAGCTTTTTAGCTCCACTTCTGACTCTGTCTTCATTGAATGCTTTGTCTCCACACAAATATTTAACAAGGCCCTCCTCATCTGGCTCTGTCCACTTTATCTAAAATACAAAACAGTAATTAGTCTTTACATATACCATGATTCACAGCAAATAGTTTGGGTATTGTGAACAGAAGTATAACAAGGATTGTTGTTACAATAGCTGTTGCATTCTCATACTGTAGTTTTCTTTTTAGTTAGGTAATATTTACAGGATATTAGGGTTGTGTGCAGAATGGATATCTGTACACTACTTTACCATATATAAATGCCAAAGTATGACTTTAGGAACATTGTTATTGAATTATGAATTAATGAGAATTATATTAATGGGGAGGGGGGTCACAAAATACAAATTACGATGGATGGGATTTCTATTGAGTAGTGAACTGCTGTGTTTGGAACATACATATTTATGCCATCAGAAGTACTTCTTTCACTTTGTAACATCTTCCTTTACAGTCACTATTTATACAGCACTTAAAGTCCTGTAAAACTGACCTCAATTTTTTCTGGATCAGTAACCTGTGGTTCCAGGAACAGTTGTCGAGCCTCGGTGTACATCCAGTCTTCAGCAACAGAATATTTATTTTTGTCTATATTCTTGAGAACAGTTTCCAAATTTCTGTGCTGTTTTATAAGATCTATAGCTCTCTTAGGTCCAATACCTTTAATGCTGTCGCAATAGTCGCAGCCCAACAAAATGCATAGGTCAATAAACTGTAAAGAATAAATTAAATTAAATTTGCATCATTCTTACACTGTGTAACACAGCCCAAAATGAATATATAAAGATTGGATTGTCAGTAAGATTTGTGGGTTCTGATGAAGCATAACATAAAATCCCACCTCATTGTGCGAGAGCTCCAAATTTTCAAGTATTTTAGTCAGGTGAAACTCCTGAATAGGCATCTTACGTGCCTCACTAAATGTCATATGACGCAGTAAAACACTTGACCCAAAAGTGAGAGCATCCATATCTTCTGTTGCTGTAGCATATACCTTGCCTGACTTTACCATAGCGGCACACTGTGCCTCTGCTTCACAAGGTGCCTGCACAGAAATTTGTAAATCATCTTCACTAACACATAAATATTAAAAATGAGCAAAGATAGATCAGTTAGTTTCCTCTGGCATAAAGGTAACCAGAACATCAAGCTGGCCACTCAACTCCAAGTTAGTGCTTAAGTAAAAAATTTGTGGAGGTTTACCTCCACTCTCCATACATATTAGGCAACTTATTTCAGTATTATTAAATGTTCAAAAGTAGAACTGGCAGTGTAATCAGACTGTTTCTAATCTGCTACTGTAACAAGGAAGTCCTTAATGTCTGTTTGGAAACTTTTCTAATGATATTCTCAGTACCAATTGTTTTACTTTACCTTGTTACATTCACCACCATGAAAACCTCAAATCCTACATTTACTGACTGATCACACTTTTCATTATAGACTGACCTCAATGTAAGGAATTCCCATCAGGGAGAGCAACTGTTTACATTCATTGGCATGCTGTTTTGTCACTTTAACCAAACGTCGACTGAATTTATCAACTTGTTCTGCGTCACCTGATAGAAGAAGAAACAGTAAAGCAGTAGTTATCATTTTGTGTTGATGCAGTAAGCATAAGAAAACATTTCAGTGATAGGTTACATAGATTGATACGTTGTACTTTTCTGTAGAAGATCCATTTACTGACCTGAAACAATTTACATTGCAAACTTTAAATGGGAGTAGAACACTGGAAAAGGGACTGGCTGAGATTCAGGGACAAGGACAGGGCTTCAACAGGTGGGCAAGGGGGGAGGCAGACTCCATATTAGAGGTAGTTGGTAGAGAACAGCAAGAAAATGTAAACACACTATAGACTCTCCTTTTCCCATACAAACAGTAAAATACAACAATAAACTTGGTAATAAATCTGGTCCAATTCTAAATTTATGTTGAGAAGCACATAAAGTAAATGCTCTTACCTGCTTCTTCTGCCTTCACTAGAGCTTTCTGTGCTTCTTCTCTCCTCTCTGCTCGTTTGGAAAGTTCGCCAGATTTCATCTCTGGTGGTTTACCATCAAACACATATACAGGCTTAATACCATTCTCCACCAGACGTATGGTGCGATAAAATGTGCCCATCAAATGACTGCAAACCAAAGCAATAATACATCTTAAAGCTTGCTACAAAGTGTTATGATAATTTTTGTTTTATAGGTTATGTTAACTCACCTTGTAGTTTCCCCATCGACAGATGTTAGCTGCGCCCCTTCGCTTCTGACAGCAATAAGGAATTGATATAAACTCATTGATGCGTCAATTGCTATTTTTCGACCTATGTAACAAATAGAAAGAATGATTATCTACAGAAAATAAGAGTGCAGAAAGTGAAACAATACTACTATTTTGTACATACCAAAATAATGTTTAATCTCACTCTCTTTTATTGCCGTCGGTGCGATATCTGCTATCAATTTTGATAGCCCTAAAATACCCATTGCTACTGATTAACTAAAAAGTTGTTTATGGTACACCGACTCAATGTATGTCACGTTCCCGCGGTGTCGTGCTTGCCGATGCTAGCGGTACAGTCAACAGGGTTTTCAGAAAATCCCTAGGACAATTTTATTAGTATTCATTTTTATGATTTCGTTCTCTGAAAATTACATTACACAAACTTTCTTAGAACAGTATTTTGCTGCTTCAGAATGATTATATCTTTTTAACCTACTAAAGTATATATGAATTTATCATATGTAAGAAAATGAAGTTGGCTATCCTACGCCCGCCATGAACATAAATAGCTGTACCAAACTGTTGGTGAATTCAGACAGGAATGTAATTTATCAGCGTTATGGACTAATTTATTGTAATAAATTATATTAGCAGAATCTCGAGGAGGTGCATTTAATTGAAACTCCAGAGAGAAGGTTGGTATTGTCAGTAGTGACATCGTCTGTCACAACAGTTCCCGAGTCAGTGATTGCCCGTACCAATAGGGGTTGCGTGGAAGGAAGCTGAAAAGCGCTTGTTTAAGTCTATGATTTAGATAAACCGTAACAGTTTTAGTTTACGAATTCATATTTTTGGTAAGCCAAGCTCATTTTAATTGAGTGAATGCCATCTAATTAGAATGTATGTATGTCGTCATTAGTAATAAAATTATAATATGAATATGTAGCTAAGTAAAGGCACAAAGTATGACAAAATAAAATGCAGAAAATTCCTTTACAACGAAAATAATAAAGCAGACATGACAAATTTTACTGCGTCTCGGAAGGTAACAACGTGTATGTCATGATTCTTCCGATGTTTTCATGGTTCTCCTCAGTCCCTTTTTACCCATTATTAAAATTAGGAAGTGTTAGAGAACATAACTTTGAAAACGGACCACAATTGCACCATCTCACATCACTCATAATACATTGCCACATTTTAGATTGGGATGACATGGGTAGGACTAAGATTTTGTTGGAAAATCTGAAGGTAAGAGTGCACATGACAGACTGGTTGTAGATGAAACTTAAAGAGACAGGTTTGAAGGTTGTGGATTGGATTCATGTGGCTCATGATAGTGACCAATGGTGTGCTGTTATGAGCACATTGCTGAACCTTTTGATTCCATGAAAGACAACTCTGGTCAGTGTAGTTAGTTAGGTACATAGATATCTTCAGTTATTCTGTGTTTGTTATCAGTACCCGATATCTTGAAGGATGACTCAGGAATGTGGATTCTTGACAAATGCAAATCTGTGAAGGCAAAAAAATACAGATGAGTGTATTTGGAATGTGAGACTCCAGAAAGGTCAAAGGACAGCTATTGCATTTGGTGAAACAAATGCCAGGACACATAAAGTTCAACTGAAACAGTAATCATAGTGAATGTTGGAAAGAACGATGCAGTTGATAAAGGTCAATATATTTTACATAAATTACCTTTGTTTAATTAACACATTTTATTGCATTAAATTTCACAACAGTTAGTACTAATACATTTATCAGTTTGTATCCTATTTAGGTTAAAATATTTCTAGACATTAAAACATTCCAACAAAGGTTTATAGTGTGTGGCATTTTGAAATCATAGTTTTGTTCATAAATTACATTACTCCATCTACATTTATGTTTTCAAAGCTTAGATTACACAATATCATTATTTTTAATTTATCTCATCCTGTTTGTTCTCAGAATTTTAAATTGTAGTTTGATACTTGCCACTTCCTTATTCTTTTAAATTGTGTTTCTTACAAAGGGGTTAACAACTTTTATAAGCACTTGAAGAGACTATTAAATATTTTACTATTTATTGCCTTGTATGATATAATTGACAATATCTGTATAGGAACCATTCATCTCAAGTACCCTTAGCCCTGAAGAGAGGCAATATCTTCCTCTAAACTATTGATATCTACCTACAAGCTTACATGGTGTTACAACTCAGAAGATTAGCATTTACATACATTCCTCAGATATTTAGAGACAAATAAGGATGAGAAGTAAGCTGAGATAGAACATTTTTTATAATTTATTACACTAAACTGACAAGCAGTATTGTTATTGAAAATATGTAACTGTCAAACAATATTGTTATTGTTGTCTTTGGTCAGACTTTTCCCTATTATAAAAGAAACTATATGAACACTTCAATTGAATATTGAAATGTCTTGATGGCATTTATACCTATTATATACACATTTATGTTCATGGAAATAAGGAACTAATGAAGATGACTGTCTTTTGGGATGTTGTGTCATGTCATCTGATAGAAGTAAATTTCAAGGAACTAATCATTGTTATAAATGTAAAGAAATGTTAAATGTCTGCATGGAAGACTGAGAAGGTGACATCCACCACATCCTGAGATCTCTTTCAGTACTAAAAATGAGAGGAAACATGTTTTCATAAATAAATGTCTCGTGCAGTGCATGCAATTTGAATTTCAGTTTCAGAGAAACTTGAGAGGGATGGTTTCACAATGATTCACTATTAACATTGCTTTATTTTATTTTCATTTAAACTATATTATTTACTAGAAATGTTTTCTACCTCAAGTGGGATTGAATATTGTTAGCAGTACAATTCACTTTTCAACATTGATGGACATTTTCTGTATGCCCCAGTTAAATATGCATTGCAACCTGTGCATCATGGTGCTTTCATATGAACAGAACTAGTTCCAAAGAATGATTTAAAGTCCAGGTATTGATTTCAATATTGACAAAATACAAATTTCCTCAAAATTCTTAAAAAATAAATAGCTTTCTTTGCTTTATTTAGGTAAATACTCCTCCTCACATACCAAGTAATGGTGTACAGTGAATGCTGCTATGATCCTTTACTGAAGGATAAAGAAAATTATTCTAATTCTTACATTTTAACTTTTTCCTAATTATTATCCAGTATGTGTTTTTGGTTTTACTTTTTTTTACAATATGATTTATATCTCTGAATATTCCAGCTGTAGAAGTATAAACAAACTGTAAGTATGTAATTTGGCAATTTTTAGTAGTTTACTTTTTTAACCATTGCTTTAGTGTATAAGAAGAATATAGTACATAATTTGCATAAGATTTTTAATTTTTTTTGTATGCTGATCACATTCATAAACAGTAAATGGCATTAGTGGGTTGGGAGAATTTTCTTCGTGAAACACTAAATTAATTGTTTGCCATTCACAGAGTTTTGAATTAGTTTAAATTGTATGCTAATTGTATAGTTGCTAATGCATAATCATCACATACTTAATACTGTAAGTGAAAAATGAATGATTATGGGAAGATAGGAGAGACTGGTCATTCACTGACCTGTATATAACAAATGATGCTAGAAGAAGAAGAAGAAGAAAAATTGAAGAATTAACAATGCCAATAGAATGAAAACAATAACGGTACTAAAATGAGTATATAAATTCAACTGAATGGAGACAAATTAGTGTATAATATAGATAGTGTTAGTAGGTTACTTTTATGCAAATTGTCAAAATTTGTGAAGCTAGAATCATCAGGATCCAAACTATTTGTTGAGAAGTCCATATTCAGAATTGGGTAGCATAACTGAAATATTTTAATACTATTATAAAAATTTAATTTTGTTAATCTTATCTTTTAAATTATGAATGTTTTAAAATAGTACAATGTTTATGTAGGAGTTCTATTGAAAATGAAATTAGTGCCAACCCAAATGAATAGCTTTTATGCTCTGAGATCTATTTTTGAGCATGAAGTGTCAGACATCTTGACCCTGCTATTGAATCGACATAATCATTGCAACATTTTTCCTACATATACACAACTTGCACATCAAACATATAATTTGGTACCAGAGAACTTACATGTATTAATATGCATTTGGACCATAATATTGACTTATAAACTGTGAGAAATACATTATATGACACATAGTTGTTTTCTAACATTGTCTTCAAATTAGCTGAGTATGTTACACACAGTATAAGCTATTTTCTAAATGTGTGTCATGTTCTCATTGGTTTAGTAGACAACTGTCATGTAAAATGGCATTACGTAAATATGTTTGTCTACACAGGAATTGTATATACATATTATTTGTAATAATTTCCTTGGTTAATATAAGGGAATATTTGTTTAAACAACCATTAAATTTATTTATAAAAGAATATGCAAGGGTGCTTTTAATTTTTGTTTGCCTTTGGGACAGTAAACAAGTGTGCAGTTATATGATGGGCTCATCATATATTTTACAGACCTGTAATTAATATGCAGCTGTATAAGTGAGAATTGCCTGTGTATAGGAAAATAACATGCAAAGACTATACATTATTTATTAAATCAATAAGAAATTTCCTTTAAAAATTGTGCCTAGCTACAAATTTACTTTCAGAGGACTAATTTTTATACTGTGTCCTTTGTTGCCAAGTAGAAAAGGATAATGCCTTTTGTAAAGCAGCTGTTACATTATTAATTCTACATTGTGTTAATGTAAAAAAATAAATTACTGGACAAATGCAGAACCTGTGTAGACTCTCATGAACTATGTGCAAGTTTAGAAGCTCATGCTCCTCTACAACCTAAACACTTTCCAGTGTCTGTATTTCAGAAGTCAAACACACATTACCAATAGTTCCATAATAGGAGTATTATAATAGTGATAACAACAATTAATAACAATTCTACTACATACCTTAGTGGTGGGTTCTTGTTCTTATGAACTGTAATTGATTCTATATGTGTTAATTATGAGGATTTATTGCTTTTTGCATTTATCAGATAATGATTTCTGGACAAACATTCACTAAAAATTATTGAAATATCAACATCTAGTTAGATTTTTTTTTAACTATTTATATATTGAATTAAATTTGTGTCTTCTTAGTGAGAAGAATTCTTAATTTAATTTATTTAAGGAATCAAAATATAATGGAAAATACTAGATTAGTAAGTGATGTGCCAAAGGAGTTTACATTAGTTCCTGTTGTTGTAAAAGTAGAAACATTTGCTGATATTTCACCACTTGTTTTGTGTATGTTATGTTTCAAGCCTCATAGCAACAGCACATCATTTAGATTTGAATTAAACATATAGAAACATAGCTCAACATTTAACACTTCTTGTTTATTGGAAGACATTGGATTAAAATACAGCACACATTTCTGTAGTCATATGACTAACAAGGAATAATTCAAATATCTTTATAAAATGCAATAAAATAAAAACTGTCCTATAATATAAGGATGGCATATAGGTTGCCACTCACAAAGTACTGTGTAGTCACACAAAGGCATAATAGACAAAACAGACTGAATTAATCCATATAATTTCTACAGTTTGTTATTCAGGGAAGAAGTAGAATTTATGGATTTATGTTTAACAGGGAATGGCTGTTAGTTATGTGACCTCACTCATCACCAAATGTATAATTCCCCTATAGATACAGGACTTTGTGTAAAACATTGTATTTCTTTACATTCATAAATTAAACAGTGTTTTGTGTTCTATCATAATGAATGAACTTATGCGATTACTTTACATGCTTGATTCATATTTTCCCAGTTGTATGATAAGAATTATTGTAATATGTTTCTTGAACATGCAGCAATTGCATTTTTATTTAAGACTGATGTTACCTGCAGATGGAAGACTTATTCATAGAAGACTTTGTTTCAGAACTGAATTCAACTGTGTAATAAGAAATGTTTCTGCAGCATATTGCAAATGTATTTTTATTTGACGCAGTGATGCTGTCTGTAAATGGAAGACATTCATGGAAGACTTAGTTTCAGAACTAAGATCAGCTATATTCCTTCAACGTATTGCAAGCACATTTTTATGTATTTAATACAGTTATAAATGGAAGACATATTGATGGAAGACTTAGGTAACTAAAATTCTGTTCAACATGTTAAAATACATGACTCATTTCATAAATATGAAATATTTATTAACAGTTAATGAGATCACTTTTTACTAATTTTCTACTAATTTCTGATTTTTTACTTAATTTGGCAGCAATATTTTCTTTGTAAATGGAAGACTTGCATTTATATATTTTCACATACACACACACACATTTACAAGTTGACTTGTACAAAAAAGCTAACCTCATTTGAGAGGGAGCTTATTCTTGTATAAGTCAGCTTTTACAAGCATCCATTTCAGTATGATAATATTTATTATTGTCAATGGCACTTGAATTTATCATGAACTTTCTTTCTGACTGTAGTATATATTCTTAATAATAGTATTGCTATCCTATAACACTATAGGACAACATACAGATTGTGCACCTGGTTTAAAAGCAGCATTTAAATGCCTACATGACCTAAAGTTGCTTTCTGTAATGTTTTATTCTCAGTGGTTTATATACTTTACCAGTGGCATCTCACTCTTGTTGCTATCCTACCTCCATAACTACAAACTAATTCCAGTGTGCCAGATTAACAGATCTGAGTATTGAGTGATAATGTTGTATATTCAGAATGGTAATCCAATTTCAAATGCCTTGATGAGAGCAGAACCTGAGTCATAAACACCAATGATCCCAAAGAGGCAGCCAAGGAAGATAACAAAACAGTCGTAGGCAACTGTACCCCAGTCAAGTTGCAGCCGCTTCAGTTTGAGGTGGAAGTAACATGGCCATATGAAAGAAAGCATTGTACCAGTGAAGCTACCAATGAAACCCATTAGAATTGTAAAGTGAGGGATAGAAATGGCCATGAGAATTGTAACCACAACTATCCCAACCCTAAATGCCAAGCCCCAAACCTTTAGTTCCCCATCAAGAGCCCAGATGGTGGGAAATAGTGTCTCTGGCCTGCCTTTGAAGAAAATCTTTTCCAGTAATTCACAAGATGCATAGTAGGGCAGAGGGTAGGAGAGCACAGCCTTTAGTACCAAAAAGAAGTTGACCAAGCCTTTGAAGCCTGGGGAATGTAGGTTGTTTGTGATGACTTGTTGGGTGTCATTCTGGAATGTGAGGAAGCAGATGTAGCCAAACAGGGACTTGAAAGTGGCTGCTGCTATGTGACTCCAATTGATCATCCAGTCAAACTTGGAGCGGTCAATGAGATTGCCTTCAAGTGTGGGCAGGAAAATCTGTGATGTATAGCTGAAGACGATAACACCAAGTGAGATGGGGAAGTTTTCAAAGTCAATGCTCCACTTGACTTTGGACCAGCCCCATTCTGGAATTTCCAGGAGGCAGTAGCCAAGAATGACAGCATTGATGACTAAATGGGACATAGTGCACCAGAAGCTCAGCACAGACACCATGTGTAGTGACTTGAGAAAACCTGCAACATGGAGAATCACACAAATCAATTTTTGTAACATAAACTTCTACATTTAGTGTGGACAAAATTACACTATCTAATTAAGTTAAACTGAGTTGTAGTTAAGCTAGTTTAAGTTTAATTTTTAAGCTTGATTTGGTTTGGATGCTAATGCTGTTTCAACTTAAACCCATTAACAAACCAATAAGCCAACCAATATTCCACTTCTTTGATGTAATGTTGATTGAAAATACTTTCAAAGGTATTTATTTATCTTCTAGGTAGGATTAAAGCTACATGCCATGTAGAAATTGGCTTACTCCCTTCATCATCAGGGTGTCAGTCAATTTTTACAAGACTATGCAGCACATTTCAGAAAACAATCATCTTAATATTCATACTCACTGCCATGAGACCCTGTAGTTTCTCTCATAATAATTATTTCTGTAAAATTCTTTTTGTACTGCACTTTTAAATGTTGTCATGCCAAGGAACCATATGCATAGCTTATGATGGTGATTTTTATTCCACATACTACATTTCCATGCTAAAATTTGATTGAAGCTATGCATGTTCACATATGTTAGTGGTAACCTGTGGAGGATGCACCAATCTCCAGTCTAAAGAGCCCTACCTCAATCTGGACAGAATTTAGAAACTGTATACATTTAAAATAGGCCAAGACTTGAATTAGTGAGAAAATTATTTCTATGGTAATGAATTTTATGAATTTACATGACTATCCCAAAAAAACAATGTTAAATTTACTCACCTAATGGCACAAGAAATATTCCAACGAGCATCATCCAACTCCGGGAATCAATAGCTCCCTCAGGAAAGGTACCAATCATGAGATCCCCACAGACCACAACATACAGGATGCATGTCATGAGAAGCTCAATAATCTGAGCAATGTTTACTGCTCGTACACCCCAAATGGGGCCAAAGCATTCCCGTGCAATGGCAACATAAGAGTCTCGTACTCTCACCCGCTGACCTGTGATAGCATCTTCCTCATACAGACATTCAACTAAGATTTTGCCCGTGTAGCAGCAGATGTATGCAATTCCAATCATGGCTGCTATTGCCCAGTATCCACCTCTCAGAACGGCAAATGGCAGCGACACAATAAACATACCCTGAAACACATAATCACGGGTGTTCATGGAGAAATGAGGTGTTTTGAAATTTGTACTCTTTACCTCATGTCATTAGAATGGTTCGATTATGAAGGAGATAGGTAAGATGTAGCAAACGTAAGAAATAAATTCATATGTAATTTTTTTGGAAAATCTGTATTGAAGAAACCTCTTCGGAGATGTGCGTGCAGGTGAAGTATAAAGTTGTCTCTGGTGCTCAGTGAATGTAAGTGAGTTATAGCTCCACTCATTCTTGATCATGGCATTAGTTACAGGTGAGTGACCAGCTTCATGCCTCATCTGCTTTTATCCCCAGCGAACGAGCCTCACAGTATCCACTGGATGGAAGAATGAATCAACCCCAAAGACAGTCTGGATGTGGTAGAAGTGAGGAAAATTCTCTTATGCTTGTGCCATGTTTAACCCTGGTCATTCAGCCTGCAGCCTAGTGACTATGCTGACCCAAGTTAACTGGTTTCTTAAGTGTCAGATGATCGATAATGTTCGTAAAACTGCATAATGTGGAGCTTCATAATTTGCACACTTCATATATTAACAGTATGCTCAAATGAAGGAGGATGAAATGGACAAAGCATGTAGCACACGTGGAGGACATGCATACAAAATTTTAACCGGGAAACTGAAAGGGAAGAGACTATTTTAGGGACTTAGGCTAGATGGGAGGATAATAAAGGTGTGTTAAAGAAGTGCCATAAGATGCAGAATGGATTCATCTGACTCAGGATAATATCCAGTGGTGGACTCTTGTGAACATAGTAATTAACCTTAAGGTTAAGGAAATTTCTTGACTAGGTTCTCAAGGAGGGCTGCTCCATGGAGTCAGATGGCTTGAAATGGGTTGGTATTCCGCTGGCAGAGCATTAGTTAGTGTATACAGCACACGATATAATTGCCCCGCAAGTTCTGAATAGCATGAAATACCATTCAGGTAAGGTGCAACAAATCTTTTCATTACTGATGTCTGTGGTCGTGAATACTAAGATGTGCATGGCCTTGGACCATTGGATCTGTAGGATCGCAGGTTCAAATCTTTCTCATAACATGGGTCTTTTTTGTGTTTCTATGTTAATAAGTGTCTTTTAATAGACTGGTGCACTGTTAAGAAAGATATATAGCTGTTTTGAATGAGGTTATAGAAAGTCTACAGTAGAAGAAGCCAAAATCAAACTGGGCTCAAGTTCCAGAAAATAGCCCTGATGATGGAGGCAGTATGTTAATCTGAAATGTAGGCACAGCACGAATACATCTGGCCGGAAAAAACCCAGAAGATTATAGTCACATTGTTGTGGGTACTGCAAATCCTACAAGAAAGGTAGTAATTAAAACCCATTCGTAATTTTTAGATTAGTTATGGTATAAAAGTAACTTCAAGTGACTACTGTTCTCGAGGTAGTATTTGTGACACTGCCCATCAACATGTAGATTAATTATTTGTAGGAGACGGGACTAATTTTTACACAGCATATATGAACCAATGGATAGGCGCAAGGTTACATAAATTTGTCAGGGAAACATAATATGATTAGTTATGAAATTGTGTGATCAGAATAGCGTGTGTCTGAGGATTCTTAAAATAAGTATCTTTAAAATAACATTCAAAATAAAGAGCATTTAAAGTTGTTGATATTTTATTTTCTGTACGTAGGCCTGTAACAGTAAGGAGGGGATGATTCCATTCTGACGATTAGAGTAGGCAATGTCAAGTCATGCGTGCACGAGAGGAGTGTGGGGTGACTCAGTTTGAGACCGTGGCTAAGTAGGGGTAGACATAATCCTCTGGTTGTGTGTAATGATAAACGAAGTGCGTAAGATATGACAAATTAATATTTGTGTGTGTGGTGATATAAATTATGTATGTGCCGCGATGTTTCTGTAGACATTTGTGCAAATGAAAAGTGAAGGGTTTGGACTGCATGCTGATGACACTTAAAAGGTATGTTGAGTTACAGATAATGGCTTCATGTGCATTTCTTCTTAAGTTCTTGGAAGTTAGTACAGAACACAGACAGTTAGCTCAAAAACTAAGAACGAAGGAACATGATTGTAAATAACACGATGGTTATAAGGGTTTGTAACAGATCGTTGTGAGCGACGTTTACAGCGCGTGCAGAAGACATTACTATGCGGCATTATTCTGGTGCAAGTGGCAGTTGAATAGCACCAGTGCTATGTAGAAGCTTGTAATGAGCTGCTGGGTTGAAGGTCGCTGACTTTTGGAGTTTCGCGCCGTGTATTCTCGTAGGAATTGATCAACGTTTAAGAACTGCTTACTGCCTCCATCGCCGCCTTTAAGACTGAGGCAGTAACGTCCGTCAATTTCTATCAGACTATACAACATCCCAGATAATAGTAATTTTCGTACTCGCCGTCGTGAGAATCTGAAATCCTAATAAGATACTAACTGCTTTGACTGCAAGAGGATACTGGTTCTCTTCTTCGTAATGACTATTTTATTGTTTCTTAATTTTGAAGTCCCACATTTTACAGTTAGTCTATGGAGATTAACTCCACAGTGTAGAACCCTTGAACTTAGTCACCAAGAAATTCCCCACCATTATGGAACCCGATTATTCACTGCCGGTTTTACAAGAGGCTCGTATTGTGAGCCAGATGAGTCCACTCCACACCTATCATATTTATTATAAGGCACATTTTAATTGTATTTTTCCCATATACCTTTTGGACTTTGGTCTTTAAAGTGGTATGATCTGTTCAGTTTTTTCGACCAGAATTCTGTATCCACTTCTGATCAAACCCATTCGTTCTATACATAATTTATAAAGTTTCTATGACGTAATGGGGGGAATGGGCGGTAGAAAATGAAATGAAGATAAATCCAGGTAAAAGTAAAGCAGTCAGCTTCAATAGAGCTAGGGTGAAGGATAAGCTGAGTTACTTTTTTGGGGATCAATTAATTCCAGAGGCAAATAGCTTTAAGTACTTAGGAATACTTATTCGCAGTGATCTGAGCTGGGCAGATCATGTGAATTATACACTAATTAAAGCATGGAAGGCTCTCCATTTCGTAATGCGTATACTAAAAAAGGGAAATAACAATACGAAACGTTTAGCTTATACGTCGCTAGTGAGACCGATACTTGAATATGGAGCTGTGTGTTGGGACCCTTACAGGGAAGGACAGGTAAGAGCACTAAATCGGGTGCAGAAGAGAGCGGCTAAATTTGCTAATTTCACGAACGAATCTGGTTGGGAAACATTGGCACAGCGTAGATTGATAGCCCGAATGTGCGCCCTTTTCAAAGCATACACGGGGGGCCGGGCTTGGAAAATGATAGAGGATAGATTATTAAAGCCATGCTACCTGGGCAGGGACGATCATACTCGGAAAATTAGGACTAGGAAACAAAGAACGGATGTAGGCAAATATTCCTTTGTAAATAGGACCATAAGAAGCTGGAACCAATTACCTCCAGGCGTGCTAGAGTCTTTCCCCTGTAAATTAGGCACCTTTAGAAAGAGGGTCAGAAAAGTAGTTACAAGCTAAGGGTTATTAAGTTGGGAATAAATGGTGATAAGTGAAGTGAAGTGTCTTAGTCTCCAAGTGATGAAGGGCTGTAGTTCTTTGGGATAAAATTTTCATGTACTGAGAGCGGACTTTATATTCCACTCTTAAGTATTGTGATTAATTAGTGGATGTGTGTTTTTTTATTGTGTCAGATGTTTTATTTTGAGTGTGGTATGTTGTATTGTTGTGTCTCATTGTATTGTTGTGTGAGTGCATCAGTTCATGACGTTTGTAATACATTACAGTTATTGTCTTATGTCTAGGTGGTATTAAGTTCTTTTTTTTAAGTTAAGTACTTGAGGTTGGATGGTTTTGTAATTTATGAGTTGGTTGATTTTGAGTGGGATGTGTTGTTTTTGTTGTGTCCTTTTTTATTGTTTTGTTCTGTCTCTGTGTTGATGTATCTCATTGTATGTTGTGTCTTATGGTTTTTGTTGTGTCCTTTGTTTATTGTTTTGTTGTGTCTCATTGTGTTGATGTATCCCATTGTTTGTGTGTCATATTGTTTTTGTTGTGTCCTTTTGTTTATTGTTTTGTTCTGTCTCTGTGTTGATGTATCTCATTGTTTATTGTGTCTTATTGTTTTTGTTGTGTCCTTTGTTTATTGTTTTGTTGTGTCTCATTGTGTTGATGTATCCCATTGTTTGGGTGTCATATTGTTTTTGTTGTGTCCTTTTGTTTATTGTTTTGTTCTGTCTCTGTGTTGATGTATCTCATTGTTTATTGTGTCTTATTGTTTTTGTTGTGTCCTTTTGTTTATTGTTTTGTTCTGTCTCATTGTGTTGATGTATCTCATTGTTCTGTTCTGTCTCATTGTTTTGTATGTTATTGTAGGACACTGCCACCGGGTATAAACCCATTTGCAGTCAATAATAAATAATAATAATAATAATAATAATAATAATTTACGTATTAATGCTGCCAGGGAATGAACATATGCCATATCTTATCCAGTTGCATGCAATTAATTTTAACGAAATTTAATATGTGGGGGGCCTACATCACAACTTGTAACAGCAGTTTGTTATAAAATGGCCGTTTAATAATTGATAGCGTTTGACCATTCTTATTGCTACTGTGCCAGCGATAACTTCGAAGTGGCTCCAATCTGCCCGTCCGCATTCGATTGCAAACCCGTTGCCAGCATGAAGTCAGGCAGAGAGTTAATGCATTTGCACGTGTGCATGTAGACACACGCACACACACCTTCACTTCCACGCCATCAGTCTACAGAGGTTTTGAAATGTATAAAGGTGCCTGTAGAATTACATTAATGTGTGTAAAGATGTGTTATGAGTGAAAATTCGTAATGAATTAATTAGAAAGGCGTAGTTTAGTATATAGGGATATCGACAGAATAGTGAGTTTGTTTTTTTGGCTTGTGAAAATAACTTGGCCTCACCAATGCCACGAAGCGGCGCCACATTTGAATATAAATTGCAAAGATCTGCGATACCGGAACATTAGTTTAGTAGGTAATGTGACAAAAGTTGTAATCACAACGTTTTCCTCAGTCCCCAGTTTTAGACTGGCTTGCTAGAGGAGAAGCAGCTCTAAAGCCTGATGTGTGTCTACAGGTAACACAGACATTATTTCTTCTTCTTTGTTAAATATATATCATATCGTATGAGCCGGGATAGCTCAGTCAGTATAGTGACTAGCTACGGGCTGGACGACCGGGGTTCGATCCCCGACGGGGGCAGAGGATTTTTCCTCCAGCCTCTGAGTCCAGACCGGCTCTGGGGCCCACCCAGTCTCCTCTACAATGGGTACCGGGGTCCTTTCCCGGGGTTAAAGCCGGCCGGGGCGTGATTCTGACCACTCACCCCCATCTAGTGCCGAGGTCAAGGAAGAGAGGAGCTATACCTCCACTCACCCCAAACGCCTACATGGCGTATAGTGGGACAAACTTTACTTTATATCATATCGTACAGCGTTCTAAATAACAGTTACAGATCGTAATGATTCCTACATACTAGATTTCGTAACAATTTTTAGAAAATCGAAGTCACGCACTCTGTCTCAAATTTGCACAAAAGAGAAGTTCTCATGCTACTGGGGGGGGGGGGGCACTGCTTACCTGGATGGCATTGGTAACGTTCCATGCTGCCTGCCATTCGTTGATCTTGTGTTTGTTTCTTCCTTCGCCGAATTCCCCTCCGCCTCCATTATCACTCCCGAAGTCCACACTGGTTAGGCTGCCATCGCCACGAGCGTGTTGGTAGCTCTGTTGCCTTTCGATGAAGCCGTCTTCAGCAATTCCTGCTTCAGCCCCATCATAGTTGCCACCTTCTCCTGGCATTGTTGACAGTTCGGTGCTTTCCCCAAGCCTTTGATGGCCCTCTCCCCCGAATTGTGCAAACCTCACATGTTCGCCAGGTTCTCTGTGTCGTGTCCCACCGCCACCTCCAGTTGCTTTTCGGACCACCTCAAAGCATGGGCTACTGTCTGGCAAAGTAGCTTTAAATGTCTCCCAAGCTACATTAAGGGTTGCCCTGAGTGGGGGAACAGTAAATCTTCCGAAGGTTGCCATTTTTTGTTTTTGTTTTAAGGAGAGGAGCGCGTGCTTTTGAAGTATTTTATATGTACTTCACCTACAATTTAAATCTCCCTGCACCTCTGACCTTATATAAATATTTATGCGCTACGGTAATTAATCTATTTCAATTATCATGTAAAATCATGTCACAATTATTTGCTTGTGCAATATTGTAGCTTTACATGCGGACAAGCCTTAATTTTTACAATATAATTAACTTGAACGGACTTATTTATAACAAGTGCTATCGAAAATTATAAAATCAATAATAAATTTTCGTACTTTTTAGATATAATCTATTTATGCATATGGCAGAAACTCGAATCAGTATCTCTGTTTATTTGTTTATATGTTTACTATATCACAGATTTGTTTCACAGGATTCGAACTGAGTTCCTTTTACCCGAGTCTAATTCGAAAACAATTAGTATTACTGAAAGAAATACATTTAGTACCGCCATACTTGATTCTTCAAACAGATTAATCCTTTCATAAAAAACCAAGCATGTTCATAAACCAGTTCATATGTGAGAACTACGTATTTCATCTTTGTTCGAATTTTATTTTGGAAATAACCAATCTTTTATCGCTTCAACCATTAATTACATAAACACGTACACAGACGCACAAAATATTTGCTTTTACATCCGAAATGGTGTCACGCCATTTTTGTGTTACTGAATATGAAAGCCCTGATTATTACGGCCGATCGCGCAGTGTAAACGAAAAGAAATGTATATCAGCACTTGCGGTCAGTACGGAGTCGAAAATCCTGTTGCTTGATTCACCCAATGCTCCCACTAATGTAGCTTGAGACGCTGTGCAGTGTGAGGTAAATGGTCCATCCCACAGACTCCGGACTGGGGCCGTTGTACTACGGATCAATCCGATACCATGGAGCGAGGGGGGTGGTCTGCCACCAGGAGAGAGAGAGGGAGTGCAACAGATCACAGCGCCACACCCCTTCATCGCTTCATACAGATGTGGTAAAATACAGAACCAACCATGGTTAAAGCTGCTTGTTCGTTTCGTTTAATTACTGTAATTGTTGTTCTTCAGCTGTTTCCTGAAATTAGTGAAAGGAAGGGAATTAATTTCAGGTTTTCATGGCGGCGATTATGAAGATGACTGTCTTCTGGGTTATCGCCTGATTATGGAGGCAGCAAGCACCACTGGAACAACCCAGAAGACAGCCATATTCATGTCCGTAGTTCATTTTATAAGCCACCCGATCAACAAGGCTGCGGTATTGTCAGGTGCAAAATCTAAATCATTACGATGATCAAGGAAGATTAGATGGGCGGGTCATGTAGTGTGCATGAGGGATGAGAATTATGTATAAACTTTTGGCTAGGACGTCTGAATGGAAGAAGCCTCTGGGATGGGAGAATAATATTAGAGTTGATCTTAGTGAAACAGGGCGAGGGTATGGACTGGATTAATCTGGCACATTATAGGGTTTGATGGCAGGCTGCTTTGAACACGGTAAGAAATTTCTTGGCTAGCTGAGTGTACTGTCAGTTTGTCAAGAAGTATTCTGCTCCGTGGAATTAAACACTGGCAGAAGTACCAGAAAGTTCAACAGCACTTGTAATATCAGAAAATCTTCACGGCGTTACAACCCGATGTCTTCACCGCCGTGAGAACCTTATATCTCGTATAGCCAAGGCGGGTAAGGAGCGGGGAGTGAAAAGACCTACAATTCAGAAACGTAAAGGAAGCTTTACGATCCTAAGTTACAGAGAACATGTTTCAGAACATGACCCATGTTAATTTTAAAATTATTTTATCGGAGATATTTAAGTTTCTGTGATGTTTGCGTTCGTACGTGTTAGGAAACATTTAATGATTCAGAAAATGACTGATTGCAGCCTCAAATCGAGTTGTAGAAGGCGGTGGTGGCAATGGACTGCATGTTTTTGAAATGGCGCTTGTGTTTGTCTTCATGAATTAGTAACTGTATTCCTCCCCAATCGGCTTACACCTCTACCCTCCAATTTACGTATCCAATGATCCGAGCTTTTACTGCCTTCGTTTGAGACGATGGTGAATTAATTCGGTAAAGGATATTTAACCTGAATGCACGACATTTTGAAGAAAAATTGACAAGACAGGGAAGGGTGTGCTTAGATATAAGATTTTTCGATTCTGAAGGTTTCTGACAATCTGGATTGTTGGGTTTTTGGACTCTGTCTATCGTCACATGTTTTATAACTTCAAGTTTCATATTGAATTTGTATTCAACTGAGAATAGAATACAATGAAAATCGGTGGTATAACAAAAAATATCAGTGGTTCTCAACGTTTTGCAGACCTAGGGACGCATTCACTCTTGCTTATCGATTTACGTCCCGCAAAGTTGTAAATTACGTCAGTTTATTGTAACGCTATGGCAGAGTTTATTGAAATGCTACCAAATCGCGCAAACAAGTTCACTTGGCCTATTAATCAATAATTTTCTTTAACAAGCTAAATCATTAGTTAGATGATTGCTTGATTCTGTTACGATTTGCATGCATCTCTCCAAGTTTCCATTAATAAGATGCGAACTAGTTCACGATCAGACGTTCTTCATTAAGCTCTGCAGTAGTTCACAGCTGCAAGAACTGGCGATATTAAGAAAGCGTGTTTCCTGATGTCAACAATTTTTCATCCTTGAGTGGCAATATTAAATGTAAGCAGGCCGCATGCGACCCGCGGGTTGATAACCCCTGTGTAATACGGATTAGGGGCCATTACCACGGGCTGCATTGGCAATTCATTCATATCTTTGTCGAGATCCGCAAAAATTTCGTGGACAATAAAGGAATCTGTATTTCCTCAATTTAAAAATTAGCCGATAGTTGTTATGGAATTGAAAACAGATTATAGCTGATTTCTCCTTCCAAGTTAGTTTATTTTAAAGGTGTATTTTTGTTAGCTTTTAAACAGTTTTGATTTCAAGTCATTGTCAATTGTATAAATCTTCTATTATTAATATCACATTTTTAATTTTGTGTTGCTAAATTTCGTATCCGTTGAACCTTTGCACAGTAACGCGTTTTTAACGTTACATTACAGAATTTCTGTTTAATTAAAATATTTTTGGCGATTGTTTGCTCTAAACTCTTAGATGATGCATATATTTGTACGTCGGTGTTCTCAGTCGCAGAAAATGTTTGCCCTTCTCACATCGGTTATTCCAAAATCTGACGAAGGGGCCGAATAAAATGGTTGCGGGTCTCATGTTTTTGACGGTTTCCTAGGCCACTTATAGACCTCATGGATAGAAGAAGTATGACTCAAACGATCGTGGACAAAGAACTCCTAAAGGAAATGCAGCAGGTCTGGAGATTTTGATCAATTTGACACTTTCTCAACTGCATGGTAATGAAAGGCAAAATTATTATGAATGATGAATTGAGAAAGACGTGAAGGGAAGTGGCCATGGCTCATTTTAGGTACTAATCCAATTTGTCTGGAGGATATGAGGAAAATCACAAAAACCCTCGGACGGGATAACTGACCACCTGACCAAGAACGAAATCTGTGACCACCCATATAAGCAGCAGGTGCACGTATCAATGTGCCTTTCATATCCTTAAACATGAACACTTCCTGCCTTGGTTTATTACTTGTGAAGATCACTGTATTTGTTCTCTTCGATCAATAAACACCTCACAAGCAACATTTTCATGTTCAATTTGGATAGAATAATTTCTAAAAATGGAGGTGGTTATGATATCGTCACTTTTATTAAAATGACACTTGAAAAAAAAGAACCTTTTTTTATAATAAATTTATAGTAACTTTTATTTATTCAACCATTATACAAATATGTACCAATTCTGTCTCAAAGACATACATCAAATTCAAGTATTCATTCTTGCGAACCAAGTATTGTACTTAAACTTTCAAAACTGAAATTTGGTTCTCTCGTTTATGTCACTGTATCAATAATAAATATCAGGTGGTGATTATTTAGACCTTGGCATTAAACAGAGACTAGAATCACGTGTGATCAACAAGTGCAGATTCTTGAATTCAACATTGTCAACAGATTTTATTTACTCTTTAAAAACTGAAACTATAAATTGCAAAACTATAAAACTTGTCCTTAAGAACATAACACACCTTTCAAAAATACAGCCTTAACATTGGCACTACAACTGACCAAAAATAATCTTACTTTAACATACACGGGGAATAATCCTAACATAACACTATGAAACTTCTTCTTCTTTTTCCGGTTTAACAATGTTTGTACATTTTCCGGTACCCTTTACGGGTCCCCAACTTTCCGTTGGCTTGTTCTATAGACATTCGGTAGGACTCCTTGGACGAGGGATCGGCCCATCGCAAGGCCTCTACCTGTACGCAGGACAGCACAACACAGAAAACCATCCATGGCTTGAGTGGGATTCGAACCCACGGTCCCCGCGATCAAGCGGCACAGGGCCCACGCCTCAGACCGCACAGCCACTGCGGACCCCTACACTATGAAACTTAAATAACATAATTAATTACTAATCATGTACATATCATGAAACAAAAGCTATTAAAGATAACTCTCTCTTCAGCGAATGAAGTGTTTGGTTATAACTGAATTAGATTTTGGGGTATCAGTGATTTTTCATAATTATATTCCACCTTGTCCCTGACTGAGTGACTGTTCTGTGTTTGTCTTCATTACTTAATAAAATACTGCAATAAATGTTGTAACAGCTGAAGTAACAGTTGGAATGCTTTTAGATTCAAATAACGTAGACAGCTTTGTCTGGTAGGCTTCTTGTTGACACTGTAACTAACTCCCTGGTAGCAGAACCCGCAGGTTCAACACTGACAACACCAAAGCCTGCCACCGGCCACAATCCTGAGCCAACACCATCCATTTGCCATCCTCACAGTCCACTTCCCTAAGATCCATCTTGATGTTATCCTCCCATCTGCTTCTTGCTCTGCCCAGTGGTCGTTTTCCAGGATTCCCCACCAAAATTCTGTGTGAACCCCTTGTGTGCTACATGTCCATATCATCGGATTTCACTATCCTCTCTATGCCTGGTAACCCGTACAATTCATGCAGTATTCTAAATTCTGCACTTATCTTGTTGATACTGTGAGAAGTTTAATTTAAATTCTGCTGCTACCATTTCATGTTACATATCAGATCGATAAACTTTATTCCTTTTTATGAAATTTTATACCCCACACATTTATAACTGAACTCGTTACTCATCTAATGGTTACATTTCTGCAAAATACAGGCCGTATATATACACAGTAATTTTTCCATAAAACTGAGAAGTACAGCGAATCTCAACTGCAGCGACTAGCCATTTTTATGGATAATATGTGTAATGTGAGAAGAAGGAAGATTTAAGATGTTATCAAGGTTCATTCTCGTCTTGAAAATTTTATTTTCCCCACATACCCTAGTATACTTTTTTATACGCCCAGTGATTTGAAGATTTGTATGTCCGCATCAGAAAGTTACATTAAATTGAATGTGGTCAAGGTAAATTTCCTTGAGAACTGTTTGTTTGGTGTCTCTATATAAATATCACAGTACGATAGAAATTGTATATTTCTGTCTGATGATAATTTTGTTTGCAAACAGATCATCGGCAACCAAAACATATTCCTGAAAACATGCATTTTGCAATAAAATGTGCTGCAACCAATAGAAATTCTGGAAAAATAAAACCAAGTATGTACTGTTGAGGTCAAGAATACTTTTGAGTTGTATACGGAGCTTTACCTACATTCCCCACGTAACTTCATAACAACGCTTTGGAACCTTACATTTGCTGATATTTAATTTTGCACAATTTCACAAAAATGGTTCTGGCAAAGGGATGGTTGCAGCCTTTTATTTATGGTGGTTTCATATTCACAATGTACCACAAGAGCAAATCATATAACAAAGAGGACAGAAGTACAGGCTCTTATTTAACTATTGCTGGACTAACAACTCCATCAATATTCTTCAGAAATAAAGTTTTATTGACTCTCTTACTTACAGTAGATAAAAAATATGTAAAGTCAAAATGATCATCCAATCACATTCATCTTGAAAGTGACACATGCTAAGCTGTACATAAAAGATTACTAACATCTGACTTAAATTTCAATTTCAAATCGATATAAATTTGGAAATCTTATTAAACAATGACATTAGAAAGTTATTGAAAAATAAAGAAGAAAATACAACACAGAATGCAACTTCTATATAAAGTAGAATTGTGCGATTCTAAATTCTTGGGAAAGGGAGTGTGAAGACAAAAAATTAGTCATAATGCGTCCATTTCCAACTGTTACTGACAGACAGTTTAACACTGATGATGATATAAAACACTGGACCAGTATTAAAAAATCCGAAAATTACTCAATGAGAAGTTTGTGAATACGTTGCTGGTGTTAAAGCATGATACCAGGAGACTGGTGGAGAACAGACAGTCAAATTCAAGAACGGGGAGGAGGGGAAAAAACACTGTATTTCGGCTATTATTTCAAGGTCATTCAAGTCCACTGTCATTTCTTTTACATTAAAATCCATTTTCTACAAATATGGCTAAATTAATTTATTCTCTTGAAGAATGTAAAGGCTACAAGATTACACCATGTCATTCAAAAGTGATAATATCAAATCAGTATGTCAATCTGAACAAATCTGGTAAGTTAATGACGGGTAGTGGAGTTTATTACTAAATGACATCAGTTAATAATGTTTCGCATTTCTATGTGGTTAATTTCTGCTTCATAACAGAAAAGGCTTTAGGCCAATAGAAGAGAGACTGCACTAACTTCGTAACATTTGTGTCCAACAAAACTTTTCTCTCCATTCTAAATTGCATCTTGCCTACTGTCAGGACAGGCCAGGCACAAAGTATTCAATATTTATACCACATAAGACAAAAGAGCAAATAATCCATCTACCTTGCGTGATACTTGGTCCTTCAAACAATCTGTGGGCCGTACCTTAAAACAACAGTAATGCATCAACTGCATGAGCTTTTATTCCAATTACAGTGTAACAGTAACCAAGTCACTCATTCAGGGTCATTATGCTTTTGCTATATCAGTTAGCTGTTCAGTCAATGTGTCCACTTCTGCGTCTTCTAGGTCAAATTCTCGTTCCCAGTCATCATAATTGCTTTCTGTAACAAAACATAACCAAGTTCATATCACCACATTGTTCTGTTTATGTGACTCTTATTATGAACGTGGCTTAATAATCGCAGGAATCACCGACTTAAATAAAACTGTCTTTTTATCAACTGAAAGAAAAGTATTCCATTGGCGTGCTGCATTTTAGAATTCTGAAGAATTAAACATTGTATATTTTAATACAACTGATGTTAATAACGTGTTAACCATGAAAATTTCATAATGATTCATGGGGTATTATATTTGGAGCAATCACTATGTTATTTCTAAATCTCCAACAAAGCTATCCGAATGAACACTGCACAATTTTAAAAATATATCACAATACAAAATGTTAAGACCCTACATCAGTGGTCCCCAACGCGGTGCCTGCAGGTGCCATGGCGCCCGCCAAGGCTTTTTTTGGGTGCCCGCGTTGATACGGAAAGAGGTTATACTGAATAATGAAGGCCGTTCAACCATGAACATTATAAAATCAAAGCGCAGATCTCTACTTACTAATGCCCATCTCGACGATTATTTGCGAGCAGCAATATCGTCCTACACTCTCAAATTTGAAAATCTGGCTGATCGCACTAACTTCCCACTTGAGTAATAATAATTGTACTTATAAAACTACGTATTTTTGATTGTGTGGTTTCTTGTATCATTAAACGTCGTGTTGTTTTGTGTATTATTTGGTGTCCATATCTTATTTGTCCAGAGAAAATAAAATTTGGCTTTGTTAATTGGTTGGTGCCCGCCACGATCTCATAAACTCTCAAATGTGCCCGTAGGCACAAAAAGGTTGGGGACCACTGCCCTACATTGTTAGGGTTATTTCTGTCACGATAATACCAAGACAGGGTGTCCTATTATCACCTTCTCTTCTTTTATGTCAATTAGTGTCTACAATATTAATTTCTGGACAGACACATGCAGCCTTATTGAGAGAGTTCTGATCAATTCTTTCATAATCTTGTTTAGTTTCTCATTAAAACAAACAACACCCAGATTATAATTATCTAAATTGGTATTTATGTTATAGTACCTTTGTCGCCTGAGCTGGACGAGGTGTGACAGCTATTTCCATCAGTGACAATAACCATATCCTTCTTCTCCTTTGTTTTAAAGAGAACTGATTCATCGCCTGTCATAAGTTCTCCTTTTTGCCCATCTCTGTTCAAGTTTTCTTGTTTGCTGGTTGCTTTATCACTTGTGCTCATCTGACAACCGTCCATCTTAGATGCTATGGATGGTTCCGATCTGCTCTCACAGATGAAAGAGGAGTGCTGATTGCCTCTTACACCACATGCTGACATCATAGCATCTTCCCTACTGTTCCTTTCTGAGTTACTTCGCAGTAATTTCTTGCTCTCACATTCCCTTTCATATTCGAGCAACAGTCTTGTTTGTTCCTCTTCAGTCAATTCGATGTTGGCACCAAAGTCATCTTCTGAAACGTAACCAGAAACAAAGTATTATGTTTGCAGCACACTTTCCAGAAATTGCCAAATACAAAATCTTCCTGCTCCGCCCGGCACATACATTTTTTTTTGGACCTTTCACTATCCATAATTTTAATATGTAAGAATGAAATATAATGGTTTGGACATGCACTCCGTATGAGTAACGATAGAGGATGTAAGATGATCATCAATAGTAAACCTTCTGGCAACCCTATAATTCAGGGAATTACTGATTTAAGCATGTTTAGTAAATAACTTGCTTCCTGACCAGACAGATTACCTTGTTCCCACTGAAAATTCTCAGCCACCTGTCTCTCCTTCTCAGCTCTTCGTTCCGTAGCCTCCCTTCTAGCTTCTTCATCTTCCAGTAATGCTTTACGGAATAAATAACGCTGCCAGAATTCTAGGTGTGATACCTGTCAAAATATTCCTTGCAATTAGAATACGTCATTTTGAATTTGCTCCAGTGGCACGTAATATGAAATTTATTTCAGTAACTTGCATTTTTCTAACAAAATAACTAATTTGTTTCATTAGACTACCTAATTAAAACTTTGAAAAGCTGTATAATGAATGTCATATTCTGAGTTCTAGAAGCACTTGAAACTTATGAACAAAAAGCAAGCATTACCTGATCTGGGACCAAAGCTGTGTACTGGGAATGTAAATCTGGGTTAGCAGTCATCATTTTTGACAGTCTGTCTGCAGTCAGCTGATCTTCAATAATTTCTAACCATGCTTCATACTGCTGTTCATATTTCTTATCTGGATCAAACAGGAATGTGTCAGGATTGGCGACGAGCGCACGCTGCAGCATCTAGAAGAAAGTATTTACCGATTTCTGTTGTAACATTTTCTCACTTATGTTATGAGAATCACAGGAGGTTAGGATTTTTGCTCATACGAACAAATTTATCACTCGACGAGCATCACCTGGTATTTTGTGAGCACTACAGGTTGGGAGTCATGAATGACAATTGCCTCTTCATCCTCATCTTCAGGTGATGGGTTCAGTACACTGCTGACCTGCCCAAAAAATGATGATACACTCCTCTTCATAGTGTTTGCCGTTGATTCTGGTTCGTCTAGCTGAGAATGAAAGTAATGAAAAAAGCAAATACTATATTTTGGAACTGAGGCACAACATGGAGTTTATAGTACAATGAAGAAGAAGTAGAATCTAATTTCTACACATAACTTTAGCTTTTGAGTGAGAGCCGTGTCAATTTCTACAAGCCCTTGAGCATGCTTGATTTGGAAAACACGAGATTAATCTTACTCTTAATTTGTCCTTCAGAGCTGATGTTGTAGAACTGACAACATTACTAGCCTCACTCTTAACTGCGGTAGAAAATTCATCCAGGTCACGTTTCACAAATTGCAGGACCTCAACAGACTGCAGGCAGAAACACAAGAGATTTAATACAAATAGTTTAATCCTTACTAAACATATAAAAATATAATGTAAACATTATGGACACATGAGATAAGAGCAGCAACTATAAATGCAATATCTGTTTTATCAAGCTGATGAAATAGTTTTGTTGGTTCTATGAACAACCCAAGGGGACAAGAAATGGCTAAGTAGATGTAAGATGAAGGTGTCTCTAAGTTTGAACAGTATACTATTATGAAATATGTGGAAGTGGAGGTATAGCTTCATACATTCTCAACCTCATCACTAGATAGAAGTTAATTACATTGCTGGACACAATGGGACAAAAAGAAAGCTCCAGCAATGTGCAATGGACAAGACAGAAAACATATTTAAGAAGACTTTGCAAAGGTCTTCTGGAAAAAGAATGGTTTAAAGAAAACCACTGCAAAATTAAGTTTAAGATAATGGAAAATAAGTCAACAACTCCTGTTGTGGCATATCAATATAGATAAGCGTTAATTTAAACACAGTGTAGGTACCTTATTCTTTGCAGCCTTATACCATGAATCCAACCAACCTCCCTCTCTGAAACAGACAAATTTAATATGAATACACATAACAATACATGCCTCTTAACTGCTATTAAGACATTCTTAAATTATGATACTAAGGTATATAACAATCTGACACAGATGGAGCCATTCAGCAGACTGTAGTAAAATTAAATGTTCATTGTCGTACTTGATGTATTACAACATTATATATAAAGCACATTTAAATTAAACTGGTGTGAATTGCCAGAGTGCAGTCTAAATATGTAGTACCTTAGTTAAGTTGACACTGAAAACAGATGCACACAAAATACTATAGACAACAACTGGAAGGTATTCTGAAACCATCATACATCACTTTTAACATAGTATGTTGCAAAAAAGATAGTTATTTACACTTTACCGCATTAAAGAGTTCTTCATACCACCTAGCACACTTATGAAAAAACCATATGTTGTCAACTTTACATTTTTCTTGTGGTTTCATCCATAATGTTCACTTTATATTTGTGCTTTTTGGGGCCTTTTTTTTGTAAGACTGAATCGCATACACAAGGAAGCTATTATGTTTTGAACCATATACCCCAAAAGTATTCGTTCATGGGGCTTTGCTTAAAATAGTTATTTCTAATGTTTTAACCTTACTTGTTTACCTTTCTTCAGCCATAGCTGGGCTGTGACACAAAAAGGAATGACAGCTACAAGTCCTCCGTGCGTCGACAGCTATGAACACAGAAAATTAACGAATTTTACCCCCCAGATGTATAATATCAAGAGCGTTGGCTTAGTTTAGTTTATCACTTATCACTATCATGATTTCGTTTCTATGTTGACATCGACAACATTCGTTTCTCAACGAACACGTAGTATCGATATGCACAGAGTGGCTGCGCTTGTATCGTGGTGAGTATTAAAACACAACCACGGAACGTGTTGACCTCTAACGTCATGTTCAAGCATTCTGGAATAATGACCGTTCGGGTTTTTACGGCGGTTTGTATGAAGTTGGCTGCCTTCCGGTTTCTTGCGACGTGGTCTGGTAGAAGTTTATTCAGAGGTGCTTGCTACCTCCATTATGTTGGAAGCAGCAAGCACCTCTGAAACGTCAGAACACTTCTACCAGACTACACGGCGCAACATCCTAGAAGACAGCCGTTTTTATTCTCGCGGCCGTGTGAATCTGAAATATCTTCCTGAAAGACAAAGTGAAGTTAGTCTTGTCTGACGGCGAGACGAAATACTGCAATCGTATGTAAGTCTTCTCGCACATTATGCAGTTCGGAAATGAGCAGTAAAGTGTGATTTGCTAGATAACTCTGAAATAGTTAATTCATTACTTGCAATAGCCCTAAGTTTTAAACGAAAAAGAAAGTTGACAGTGGAACCTCGGTTCCGGAGAATCTGACGTAAATACGTCTCTGTAATGTAATGTGATGAAATGTAATAATTCTTATATAAGATAAGTACTTGTGATATTCCAAAACGTTTTTAACAGCACAATAATAACTACTCTACGATGCACTTCTTCTACAAGCGATTCACAGCTCAGCTCTTTCCGCAATAACGAAAGCGGATTGTTGACGGCAGTAATGAAACACAACAATGCACGCAGGAGTTCATATAAAAGCTGACCATTGACGTCGGTCAAAATTTACACATTGTTGATATGGATCTTACACATCTTCGTTACGCTTTTTTGCCGAATGACCCTTCCGTATAGACGTATTTACGTCGAAAATGCATATTCACTTCCAACCAGATCTTCTCGTTTACGCTTTCAGAAATACGAATATAATCAACATCATATTTATTCAACTAGTAGCAAATCTAAATAGTAAGTAATGAGGGTTGTTTCTGGTTTGGAATTGATTAATAAGGCATACGACAAAAATGAAGGATTAAAACATATCCAAACATATTAAACTTCTGTTTAATTCTGTTGCCCATATTAGGCTTTCCATTTTGTCCGGTTATTTTGCTCCTAGTACACAATTCTGTTCTTTCCCAACTATACAAATGATTCTCTGCTTGCCGCCCAGTCAAAAAAAAAGTCTAGGTCCTTAGTGTACCCAGTTTAGGCAGTGAAGCTTATGATATTCTATCGTACATGACGAAGGACAAAACATATTCCAGTTAAGACGTCATGCCGCCAGAACACGTTCGGCTGTTGTTTAATTTCCTTGTAGGCCTAATAATTAAACTGTAAGAACGAATGTATACATAATAAATCCACCGTATTGTGTATTGTGCTATCTCACAGATATCCAAGTTAA
Source organism: Zootermopsis nevadensis (assembly GCF_977971745.1). Lineage (NCBI taxonomy): Eukaryota > Metazoa > Arthropoda > Insecta > Blattodea > Termopsidae > Zootermopsis > Zootermopsis nevadensis. Next base: position 2,226,230 of record NW_028259136.1, read on the forward strand.
GCTATTCGCATTATCTGTCATGTTAGTCACATTTTCCACCCTTGATACATTGCATTTACCAGACTACTCATGATAGTCGTTCAAAATGCACAGTTATTAAACAGGGTCGATGTCTAATTAACAAATTACTGGATACACAATTTTATATTTTAATTGGTTGTGCTATTTCTTCAGAGTTTTTACGAGTGTGCACGAAGTATAACCTATAGAGTGAACACATAATAAGGATACTTTGTCTTTTCGCAAATTACGGCTTCAAAATCACTGTGTGGATATTGACGCAATTTGTTATTTCGAGGCAAAAACATGGCAGATTACCGGACGAAATTAATTTTGGTTCTTACAGGTCCAAATTTATTCATATGTCACATGAAGCTCAAATCGAAACTCACCACTGTGATGACGAACATAAAAACACAAAACACTGCACAAAATACAAAGCACGCTGCAAACAAAAATTCCGAGTTTTAAAATATTTACTGAGACATTTGCCTTTATTGTTTATAACTGAACTACTCATCTGTGGATCTTTTGTATCTCTCGAAAACATGGCCAAGATTAATCTACCTCGTCCATACTTTGCATGTCGAGGCATCTGTATTTATTTTAACGTTGTTATTAAAGCGACATCAACTAAATCCTCCACGAAAGATACGGACTGGCCTGTTAAAAGTCTATTCTTATTACCACTGCTAATTTTCTGATTTTTATGCGAGAGATGTGGCTTTACTTTCCTTGAAATATGGTTAAATGCCAGTCCTGTATAGCGTTCTTTCTAGTGACGGTGTAGCACTACTGCAATGTTGGTAAGCATCTCAAAGGCACCGCTCAGTTGGCAGTTCTCTTGTAACGTGGCTTGAGCCTGGGTCGTAAACTGCCAGCATAGGGACATGCCGTAATGTCACTTACATGACTAACTTCTGCAGCGTTTGCGTACCTTCTGGTTTCACTAAAACACGTGCAATCTTCTGAGCATTGAAACTGTAAAAGCTGAATGTATCCCTGCGCCTAAGAGCCATTCAGCAATGTTTTATAGTGAACGTACGGGCAGACCAGATTGACGTCTTCACGCTTGGGCCGTATTTATCTTCTGGGAAAAGAGTCCTTGCTACTCATTAGACAAAAGGCTGGAATCAACGGTCTGCGTCTTGCTGTCTGTTTATTTAGCGATGTTATGTCAGCTGCGAAAGTCACACAATGTAGAAAGAGAAACGACAAGGTACTTCGAAATAATTAATTGGGCGGACGATCAGTGGTATATTTAAAACGTACACGTTTACCTGTACCAGCGTTGACTCGGAGGAGACGAGGAAAGCCATTCTTAACCGGGGAATCGTTAGTTTGAAGCCATCACACCGCATGGCAGTTTTTTGGTTCTGCAGATCCCTTGATCGCAGTTTTGATGACGGGTTATGGGAGGATTAGTGATTAGTAGGAAACTTCTGAATTATGAAGAATGTGTGAAATGTAAAGAAAGGAAATATTCGGAACTTGTACTCTATTGAAATTATGATTATGAAATAGTGTTGGATACTGTAAGTGTTATCAAATGTTGCCGAAAGTTGGAGCTAAATATTTGGTTATGTGTTGAAAAGTTTCCAACACGAGAACCACAAGGTGTTATCAAAGCTAAATAATTAAATTATATAACGTTGAATCGAAGGATGATTTTGAAGTATGAATATGGTCGAATAACAACTCATTGCTTGACTAAATTAACTGGTGAAAATCACGGAAAACTTTAGTCCAAATAGAGTCGAACTCGTGATCTCCGGGTATTTATCAGATAATGCCTTAAATAGTCATGACTTCTTTGACGCGAATCATCATCATTCGTAGTCATCTTACCTCAGAGTGTAATAAAAGCGTCGTAAAATAACGGAAAAACGAAATAAGAGTACACGGAGCACTGATTTTTAGGAAATTAATTAAAATTTTATTTTTGGACTACATATTTTAAAGCAGCGAAATCAAGAATTTAGAAAGAAGCAATCATTTTCTGTCCCGTTTCATTGGTTGCTATTTTTTTTATAGAATTCGCCTCGACATGCCGAGGAACACCGAGAAACTCAGTCAAGATCCTTCTTACATGACCGGCATTTATAATAATATGCGTAGCAATTACAGTTCTGTAATGTGCTCAGTTTCGTGATGCAGTGTAGACAGCTCAACTGTTTAGCGTCTCTGTATGAAAATCATAGGATGAGAGTTGAACTGGAAATACGAGCGTAACAAAACGCAGTAAACGCTGCCCCTTGCCACAGGACGATGTACGGTATGTCCGTTTGTTGGCAAGGAGACTGTAGTGACATAAACCCTCTGCTGCTAGGCTACCAGAAGCTGCTGCTTCTTCCACAGACACACGTTCGAAAACCGGCCGCAACATCTGTCTTAGCTTCTATTCTTACTGTTCTCCCTTCTTCTATAGCAACCATACTTGCCTTTATTTATTTGCATGTAGGATCATCTTTCTCTATTCTGACTCCTTTCCCATAGCCTCTTGTTTTTTTTCCTTTCTTTTGAGAATTCTCTAGTGGCTTGGGCGACATAAATTTTACTGCATTCCTCTGTATTGAACCTGGGGAAGGCGTGTTCGTGCCTGATTTTTCATCCCTTGTCTTCTGGTATCATTCTAGGAAACACAGTCAATAGTACAGATACTACAGTACTTCCTACGCCTTGGTTCTAGTATGGTATTTAAGACCGTTCGAAATTTAGGTGAAGCACCTGAAGATGACCTAGTAAGACGGAAACATGCAGTGATACCACTACTGCATTAATAAAGGTCGTGTACACGGCAATAGAAGAGTGTAAGTGCTAATAATAATTGAAATTGTGCAATTTGTTCGTGCAATGTAAGAAAGAAGGAGGACAGGACAGTGTTTTTTTTTCAGAGTCCTTAATTTGTAGTCCTTGAAGTCACAAAATGATGTGGCGTGTTACCTGTACATCCAAAATGTCTTCAAGAGCGGTCTCTTAATTCCGTTCGTTTCAGGTGGTCCTTCAGCGTGACATGGCCGGTCTTATGTCGCTCTTATACAGGGCGGGTGTCTGTGAAGCCACACGGTAGTGGAGCCGAGAGGATATTAGAGAGACGGGGGATGTGTTGATTGAGATCTCTGCATACATTTTCGGTCACACTCACCACCAGTAAGAATCGTCCCACAAAAGAAGAAATGAAAATACATTTAGAACTTTAAACTGAACATCGGTCGTGTCCACACCCTTTTTTTAAAATTAATATTTTCTCGATCTGGAAGCCTCCGCCCTGATTCGCGCCCGCCCATGTTCCAGAGCCGCCCCGGTCAAAAATGACGTGGCTTCTAGCTATCTCAACAGAGCATGAGTGGCGCTAGTGCTTCGGTATCATTGTTAAAGAATTGGATTCAGAGTGAAAAATGTTCATATCTTTCTTTATGTCTTGAAAGTAACAGCTGGAGTAAAAGAAAACCAACCAGTACTCCCAGCGTCGCGTAAATTTCATAGTTTGAAATGTGAGTAGGATCGAGTCATATGAATCGATTCCCGCTTTAGCGTGAACGAACACCACCTCGTTGGGACGTCCATGTCTGTTGTGTTTTTCGCAACAATGGGACAATGGAACTTCGGATCTAATCAGTATCAGAAAGATCAAAAGTCACTTTTTAGAAGACATTGTTGAACAACAATGAACTGCGGTTGTAATTGTGTAAAAATGATACAAGACCCAAGTTGGCATCGGATTATATAAATGCAAAAGGGAAATACGTGATTGAAGAACACCTTTGGAATGCCAGTGTACTCCAGAAGCGTATACATTTTCCATTTTGGTATCTTTCGATCCATGCTTACTCTCAGTTTCGATCATTATTCGGCTTAAACTGCATCAATTTCATTCTTGTATTAACAGATTAAAAAGAAGTTTTGGGACGAACATAAACAGTTTACTCTCCTCTGGAGAAGTAATCAAAAACTATAAATTAATAATATATAATTTGGTGACATATTTATGTATGCAATTTCCATTAATCCAGATTTTCTCTGCCTTAAATATTACAAACTCTCCATTTTTTCACCCTTGTTATGTTTGTAATTTGACCCATATAAGTGTTCTGCATATGAACTACGAGTATAATTTATAACTTATGTTCACACAGGATTTCCTGAAAATGAATTTGTTATCAAGCCCTGCAGGAGTTTATTAATTATCGCCATTAAACGATAGTTTTTATTGTATTGTATGTAAATTATATAGGTTTTTAGACGGATTTATTTTTCCTTGATTTTGAACAATTTCATAGCGCATTGCAATTTAAATTTATGGAATGAACCATTTTGATTCATCATGCGTAGAATGTTAAGGCAGCCTTTCTCTTGTCCAAATTGATTGAACACGTGACTGACAGTTGTGCGTGGAAATTAAGGAGGAAGTTGAGCGTCTCTTACGTATTGCGAATGTTATCTTATAACAGGAGAACAAGAAATGAAAAATCCTCGTTGTTTCATTCTCCATTTGATATAAATTGCATCTTCGGTTTGCAAGGCGCAATAGTCATTTTCGAGCACCCCGGAAAGTTCGGTAAACTTCTCTGAGGCTGCAGGGCTCGACATCGCTGAAGACAGTTATTTGGATTATGTTTATGAACATCCAAACGAAGTGACTTTGCAGTGTTTTATCTACAGTTTGAAGAGAACGCAATTTTTATAAAAGAAATAACAGATATGAGGTCTGATGTATAAAATAATTGTTGATTATGCCTTCTCGAATTTTCCTCTGTTCGTGATTTTACATTTTTAATATTATTCTTTCATAATCAGTAATATAATCAGCACTTGAGGTTAGCTAATTGCTAGAACAGAAAACGGGTGCTTCACCGACTTTCTGAACGAAGCGCTCAGCGTGGTTGATTTATATTTTGGCAAACCGGTTCGAATCCCATCCGAGACGGCAATCCCGATGTTGCCGGTAGATTTCCTCAATTTCCTCACGCGAATATCTGAATATCACGTTAAACATATTATAGTCAATTCAAGAATATGAAGCTTCCAATGTGATTGGCTAGTTGGAACACATCGCATTAAAGGATATTGATTAGAATACGGGATGCTTTAAGAAAAGTATATTTCTGCAGGTTTAGGCTTAGACAAGAACAATTTTTATTAATCAGTTCAGCATGTAGATGATTTGCTAATGGTAATTAATACAACTGTTTTTTATTCAACTTATGTTTTCCACTAGTCAGACTGAGTGGCTAATGGTACTTATAAACATAAACAAAGATTCCACTGGCGTCATTAACTTGGATCGTTTAAAGTTTATGTCAAACAAGAATGAACTGAAAATACACATCTGACTTACTAACACGCTCTGAATTGTGGGTTTTTAAACAAAGAAAATATTCAATTATGTAACACGAGCTGTAATCCGTTTCGAAGACCGGTACTAGACTAGTGTCACTGACATAAAAGTAAAGATTTTAATTTGATTTCGTAATACAGTACCCGTCCTATTAGGTTGAAGCACTTCACAGAAGGCGAATCCACAGATAATATCCACACAGATAGGAAGAACTAAATGAGTTTTTGTAATATTGACTTGTTCCTGTCTTCATTTGAATGGGTTGGTTCGTATTGTTAGTTTAACTTTGCTTTATTTGTTCTTTGTCTTCCAAAGATGCCGACAAGAGCTCATTTGTGGAGATTCCATCTTAATATTAAGTCGGACCCCATTTTGTCATGAATAACACCGTTACCGAGGCGCAGTCGAGATGCTAATGTATGCAGCTTTATGGTAATGAAAACTCGAAGTGAGGTGCATTTGGAATTATTTAAATTGGGGATAATGGATGTCGTCGCCAGATTGTGTTGCTAACAAAACAAACATGATGATTCAACGTAGCTTGCTATTATTTCGTTGCACGAACTGGTGTTGAAATCTGCCAGCTTGGTTTGTCATATGTGTTGTAAGATTCTTTGCATTCTTTGAATAAGAATTTCAGCACGTTTTCTGAATTCAGTGCGATTTATATGTCGAAATACGAAAGTATAATTGTATCTTTTCTGCCCCTAATCTCGCCGTGAGAGATCAATGTTTGTGCCAGTGTACATCCAGTGCTTTGACTCGATTTACCCACCCCTTAGCGCAAATACAAGAAGTTTTCTTCCATGAATGCTATAAATAGGAGCTACGTTTAAATTTCAAAGGTACTACTGTTTGTTTATCATGCAACCCTTCTTATTTAAATTAATCAAAATTACACCCCGTTGCTGTGTAGGTCACTAAATTACTTAATTTTCCAAGCGATTGTTTGAACACGCAAAAAAAAAAAGATTCGTTGTCTCTGTCTCAAACTTTTACTTATTTGCACCCTAACATCTTCAACCTCATTCTATCCTTAACAGCAAGACGAACGGTTAATGCCTGGCAACCTTGTGACAAAGCGGAAGTAAACTGTCTCGCACTTCTTCCTTATAATTTATCCCTTTTCGCGTAATCTTTTCCTGTTCGCCTTAACTCTCCCTTTCTGTCTTCAGCATCAAAGGGTTAAGTAGGTGTATCTGACCACCAGACAAACTATTCCATGGAGCAAGTCCTTCATGAGAAGCTGTTAGTCGCACAGCTGGTAAAAGTTACTAGTATTTTTACTGTCGGCTTCAAAGGGTTAATGTGGAATGACTTAGTTTCACAAATAAATGCGTTGGTGTTTGGAACATACGACGTGTATTTCGCTTTAACATTCCTTCTGTGACTCATTGGAGCAGAAACCTACGTGTGAAGCTGATAGATGCTCAGCTAGTCTAGAAGCTCCCCGCCATTGGAGACCGTAAATACACGAAATGTATAATGTATATCAGTGGTATTCAACCTTTTTTGTTCGCGTACACCCAGATATAATTTCTCCTCAACTTTGTACCCCCAGAGTTGCTGGCGTATAACTCAAGTTATACATAGTATATAATCTACACCTAAAATAAATTAAATAAATTACATTACTGATTATTCAGTGTTTATCATAAAATATATATATATATATATTTTTAAATTTCACGTACCCCCTAAGCTGTCTTCGCGTACTCCCGGGGGTACGCGTACCCCAGGTTGAATACCACTGATGTATATAACACTTCCGTGCATGCTACGTGACCAACCCTTCTTCTATTTCTTGATTTTATCACCGTGGTGACTGTTCCGTTAATTTGCCGCCGCAAGGTTAAGTTATTATTCAAATCTGAACTGGAAATAATCTACAATTTAAATTACCGAAACTATTTATTTTAAAATCAATAAAATTAACACAATGAATCTAATTTTGTGGATTCTAATGAGAGGTGCCCCATTCAGAAGGTTGTTGTATGTGCAGTGTACATGGGTGCTGCGATATGGCTGAAATGAACATTTTCGAATAGCGATGGGCGGGAGTGGGCGGGAGGTGCAAGTGAGTTAGTTTGACTGCGGGTGAGATTCACAGCGAGATATATCGAATGATCGTGCGGTGTGGGAAGTCCGGAATGGTAGACTCTGGAATCTTCTCTTAATATTCTACTATTGGTTCCTCCTACTTTAAAAGTATTTATTCATGGAGCTGTGATGGGCATATTTGGAGTGCTTTGCACCAATTCTGAATATTATTCAAATATAATAAAATATATCTACAGTAAAATAAACATAAATTATAAACATGTATCTTATAGCAAAGTGTAATTGCTATTCTTTTACTTAAGAGTGTCAGTTAAAGAGCAGGCCTGTATTCATATGCCTTTGGCTACCTAATAACGTTAACGCATTTAAGAATTCAGTCCGTACCGCAAAGAAAACACAACACTTCCCGATTACAAAGAACAACTGGTTAAAGCTATTTAAGGAAATTATCGCTGTTTACTCTAAGAATAATACAAAAACTCATAAATACAAAATGTGGAGAGGGGTTAATAATTCTGTCATTCAACTCATGTGGGTGAACGGCGTCGTTAAATAGACCGAGAAAAGGAAGAACTAATGTTCGAGCTGCGCGTGGCGAGTTCATGTGTGGTATAGTACTCACTCGAGTTGCAGGGACCGTGCAGTGCCACTACATGCACAGCTAACTTGGTATCTGCATCAACTTCTTTTGGTTTTATGTTTCTTTATTTCTGATTTATTATAATGGCGGCATGATATAATTACTAATCTTTGCGCGCGAAGCAAGATCTTGGATATCCTTACTTTTTGGACTCTTCTTTTTCGTGTTGCAGTACGCACGGACAGACAGACGGACGGACGGTCACACGCAGGGCGAACTGTCATAGCCCTCAAGCAGATGATAGGGTTCGCATGAACTGTGCGGGTGGGAGAATCGGTGTGGTCCTAGGAGGAGAGAAACACTCGTGCTTATTTTTCTTAAAGAATATTATTCCCTTTAGCTGTATATGTATTTGATTCATTATTTTATGCAACGTTTAAAATGCGCCTCTTGACTGTGCTGTTTCAGTATTGTTATGTAGGTAGCTGTCTTCTGGGCGCCACAAGCCAGAAGGCAGCCATCTTCGTACTCACCGCCGCGAGGACCTCAAATCCTACTTTGTATTCGGCAAAGAAAGAAATAATTTACGGAAATGGATGCCAAACTAAGCAGAGAGAAGTGTATGAATGTTGGACTGCAGATCGGGCAGTGATACTGTCCGACTGAGGTGCCACTGATGACCTTTTTAATGGCAGTAAGGGGGTATCCAGTGACCTTCTACTGATGTATGGGGTGCCGCCGATGTAGACGTGATACAGTATCGTGACCCCAGGGGCTAACCTCGCGATCCGACTGCTTGACCTCGCGGAGTGGAAGGTTCCCAGGAAACTAGTTACATAGACACTTCCGGTCTGTAATAAGAGGCCTCTTCCAGCAAGGGGCTAACCTGTGTTGCGAGTAACAACGGGGCAAGGGACGCTAACTTTATGTCGGAATGCAAGTGCGTAATGTGTAGTTGATCACATTTCTTTCTGATTGATCCTATTTAGGGAAGGAGTTTCATCATTATCTTCAAGAAAATTCTTGCTCCAATATAAGAAACAACACTTCCTATTTTATTTAACTTTATTTTTATAATTCAACATTTATTGATTATGAGTGATTGTTAACGCATTGCCTGTTAAAGACGGCGAATAGCTGACTGCATGGAAGAATTTATTTATCTGAAAATATATCGTAAGAGTAACCTTGTTTCTGCAAAATATTATCAAAGAGCTTTCATTTGAAAATAAACCACTTTAACAGGTTCGCCCTTAGAGCTTCTATGTATGAAGACAAACAACTGTCTTTACAACTTTTAAAAAGAAACAGTAATGTTGATGATTCAAAGGATATGCAAATATAAGGGAAGGTACAGTGATACATAATATCGTAATCATTTTGCAGTTATTAGTGACAAGAGACCATCAATATTTTATACTCAGGTTGATACATCAACTGGAAGAAGTGGGTTGAGCTTGGTAATTTGAAAATGAGGACGAAGAAGGGATATGAGTAAGGAGGCTCCGTCTATACAGAGGGAGGGGGAGATCTTTAATTTTTATATATACTTTATTAAATAAAGGAAGAAGCCGGAGATATTTTTTGAGTAGGAAATGGTTTGTTATAAACGATGGAGTAGCTGTAAATGAATTACAGAACAGACGTGTTTGTTTATACCTAATCGACACTTAAGTTTTTTAATGAATTAACATTTATTCTTCTTCTTTTCAGGTAAGTCTGCAGTACAAGGTGTGACTGAATTACGAAGAACTTAGAAACGGAATTTTGAAGAATTCCTCACAGGCAATGTAAAAGTTTTAATGTGTTATATACTTTAATATTTATTTTACGACTTTTTACATATTCATGCGTTAAAGATTATGTAATTCTTCGTATGTCTGTATGATTCTTGACGTTTCATTGTCTTTTAGCTAACATCCCTGCTGTTGTAACCTTATATCTTGTCAAACTTTTGTTGTATAGCTGAAAATACTTCAAAAAATCTTTCAATATAAAAATTTTGAAATAAAATTAATATAACAACGGTATTATTAAAACGCTCTTCAGAACCATTTATAAAGATGTCTCACATACAGCGAATGTTTTAACAAAGACTAAGGATTTTTACAGGATACATAACATTTGTAATGCTATACTTTTGATACGTGACTTTAAATATAATCGAATGTATATTAAGGCTTTTGTACTATGTCGGCATCCTGGTTAATTAACAACTGTGCTGACAATCGGTATAAGAGGAAACAGAAATTAATTCAGTGTTAATCGCAGGATATCTCAGCATTACTAGACACTTGTACTGAAAAGTTATCAGCTGTCGTTTAGTCATAAAATTGACTTTAAGTCGACGAACTCCTTAAATTGCTCTGAACCTAAACTCACTCGTCTTATTAATCTATGCAGTAGCTTATTCAGGGTTTAATTTTAGGGGATGTTTTGAAAAATTCAATAGAAGTAGATCTCATTACATACAGCCAATAGGATTTTCGGTTTCAAGGCTTTAAGCTTTGTAAAATAATGTAGTGCTAAAGAGCAAAATGTAGATCTTTTACTAAATATTTGATTTGCTTAGCGATTTCCTGGTCATAGGCTACACGTGCGGAAGTGTACGGCATGAAAGACGTCAAAATTTCATGTAGAACTGTTTATTGCCTTACGCCGCTCTCGAAATAATGAGGATTCCCCAGAATATGTAGGCCTTAGGAGGAGGCCATTCTTATCTTCCACCGCCATCTTAACTTTTACTCGCTTCGCATCTTCGCAAGAAGTTATGCATGGCTTGGTAGGCCTGTGCTTGAGAATGAGTACAATTAATATCTGACGACGGTGGACTATACCCAGCCGTGTACATACACGTCTCCCAAATAGAAACTTAAAATTTAATTATGATTACTTCTTTTGTGTTTGTTTTTGTGTTCCTTAATTACTATGTTTGATTTACGAGGAAACATTTATTGTTTTAACTTTCAACAATTTGTAGGACAAGTACTATGTAACTAATTATGCAGATTTTATTATATCCAAGTTATTAATGTCTGTGGTATCATACGTGACGACACTAACGTCGCTGTATGTACGCCTCTGAAAATCTATAGGTTATTTGTATAATACGCGCTCTGTTAGGTTTTAATTTATTAACAGAATGGAAAGTACTAACATGGTGATCCCGAAAAAATATTTATAATATTGTGTTCAGTTTATAAATTATGACAACACCCACTAATAGTATGAGAGACACAGAAAACAGCAAGCTGTAATTATTTGGAACCCCAGAACTCACCACACCAATACTGAGTACTTTAAATAGGGAATTTTTAATTAATTGTTATCTGAAATTAATTATTACAACTTGAAAATTCGTAAGAAACTAACATCTTAGTTAAATTCTAAAGGGTTTTGACCACGGTAGTTTACACTTAAAATTATTATTTATTGTCAGGACTTTTTCCATCGACTGTTCTTTAAAACCACGACGTTTCGGAGACTGGTTCTGTCTCCGTATTCAGGTGAGAGGTACGTACTCTGTTGGGGTCCCTTAGATAGAGCTAGTCCAGTGACACAGACTAGCTCTATCTAATTGACCCAACAGAGTAGATACCTCTCACCTGAATACGGAGACAGAACCAGCCTCCGAAACGTCGTGGTTTTAAAGAACAGACGATGGAAAAAGTTCTGACAATGAATAATATTTTTAACATCTTAGTAATACGCGAATGTGCTAATGCCTGTGATGTACGAACGCTCGTCTTCAGCAGTGGGTTCTTATTAATTTATCTTCTCTGCTCAAGTACATCGCAATCTTCTTGAGTGACTGGACTTGTTTAAATCTCAGACTTGAAATGAGTTTTATTCGAAACAAATTATTTTAGTTGTGTAAGTCTTTGAGTAATGTCATCGCTAAAATACAATTAGCAAATTTCATTACAACACCGATCACTGTGGTCTCAAAATTGCTGTATGTTTGTGTGGCCCATTAGTTTGTACCTTAAGGAGATGATTATCAGTCAGATATATAATTGTATTTCCTCTGTATTAGTATTTCCACAAGAATATATTCCCCAATCACTACAACACTTTAATAACCCTATGTAGATGACATGGCAGGCGTTGACATAAGAAAAATTAATCTGACCGGCAGTGATATTCATACACCAAGCGTATTTGTCTGTGTAATAAACAATGATTGGTGCTTGCTGTTCTTGAGGGATTTTGGGCCAGTCGTGGTTTTGAACGGTCAAAAGCCACGCCGCCATTCTGCTTGGCTACTCATTAAGTAATTTTTTCATATTCGGCAACAACAGAAATCCAGATGTACGCAGGCATATGGTCACAATAATTTCTCGTCGAAGATTGTAATTAAATCAGTTTTAATTTATTTTCTATATTTTATATTATATTTCTAACAGTCCTTTTCCCTACATCAAAAAACGTTTCAAATAAAAGTTGCAGATGCGAATGATATCGATGTTTTATTTTTTGAGTCTGAGGCTTGTGATCTAGGAAGTAAACACTTCTGAAACTTCGGTCGGCATGTGACTACATGACGCAACATCCCAGAAGACAGCCACTGTCAGACTAGTCGCCGTGAGAATTTGAAATCTCTCGAAATTAGAACCGTTTGCATTCCGAACCGAAGTCAGCATCGTTACCACGTGAGATGACGTGCTCAGTAATAGATTTTAATGGCAGGTGTCAATAAGATTGACAGTTCATACGGCTTCATTAGCTTTTTATTCTAGAGCTTCTTGTTTGTCTGTTGCTTGTGACCTGTTGAAATTGGTCGGCTTAACGTTTTTGGGGTAAAAATTTGTTTTCTTTTTTTGCTTGCAGTTATATTAGATTAGATTCGCTGTGTAATTATGAAGTTTCAACTGCAATCATCCACTATAGGGTTCCTAATTACATTTGAACGTCCCAGTGGTATCTAATGAGTTGCCTCTAGCGACTAGCAAGTCGAGCTATTTCTCTGCAAGAACGACACATAGTTCCAGCACTACCATTACCGCAGTATATTCACTACATTGTTACGGTCGATAAATAAGAATGTACAAAAACAAATGTACGTAACAGATCGAAAATGAGGAGCAACTTTTGCTGGGGCCTTGATATATCTACTCTTATTTTTTATGTTTCAATCTACCGCACTTTTCGTGTCAGATTTACGACGTCATGTTTCAATAAATTAGTGGCGCCTCTTAGAAAAGAGAAAAATTACGAGAAGCATTGCGCACAAACAGATTGAATGTAAGACCGTGTATGGACTGTAATCTGTGGGAAATTTATTCGCAAGCCGTAGCCCGCGAGTTTTATTCTTGTAACCCCGGTTTGCATCTTATTCCTTTTAATTTAGTCATATTCGTTTGATCACACGTAAGAAGTTACATAACACAGGAGCGTTTCCGTTTTACTTGTATGGTAGACATGCATCCAGTTTTATTGACGCACTTTAATTTTGGGTTAATTTGGTTTGTTTTAAACACCAATTCACTTTGGTGTCTTTTGAGTCTTTTGATAAGTCTCGAAAGTGGGCACACGAACTTATATTTGAACACTATCACCTCGTAATGTCGTGATAGGAAAGTTTGTAAGTCACTTTATTTAATTTTAAGGCTCGCTGTGTCAGCAATTTCAATTTCAAAGTATTCCGTCATTTTATGGGTCTTTCTTTGTTTTGATTTGAACAAAGAATACGACGGACAAAAGCCTGAAATGAAGAGACCCCTTGGGAGACGTAGGCGTAAAATGCAAGATAATATTATTAAACTGGATTTTACGATTAGTGTGTAGATTAGATGTAGACTAGATTAATCTGTCTTAGGATAAGGCGCAGTGGCGGGATCTGCCGAAGACTGTAATGAACCTGCGTTTAAGGAGTTTTTCTTATGACTTATCTGACCCTCTGAAGCCCGAAGCTCATGAAACTAATATTTACAAATTTAATTCTTACCTCAAAGAGAACAAAACGTTTCTACCTTACGAAGACCAGGTGTTTAACGTTGTTTATGGAAATAATAGCTACTTATTCTGAGAATTATACGTTACCCATAAATACACTCTGTAAAATGCTCAGTTTTTGAATGGCAAGGCAGGTGATAAGGTTACTTGTAAGTTGTAACTGTACTTTAAAGAGTAAGTCAGCATTTTTATTCTTTCCTTCTTTCACATTGGTACTATAAGTTCTGGTGTACACCCAGTCTTCTGTACAATGTATATCGAAGGCCCTTTACTCGACTGTGAAGCGGCTAGAACATGAAGCAGACGACCAATCCACGTGTAGTGCCAAGATTAAGATAGAGTGGAGAGCTGTACCTCCTGTACGTTCTTGTACTGGAGTTTCTCAGGCCTGTGAAGATGTTGTTAGTGGTCTTCTGTATCGTGGCGCCGTGTAATAACACTTGACAGTGTCCCGATCCAGAAGAACAAATGCGACAGACACCTCTACTTCCCCATACGTGTTTCTGGGGTGGTGCTTAATTAAGTACAGGCTCAGCTTTGCCTCTTTCGCCGATCTAATTTACAAAGATTGCCGTGCCATCTGTTGATGATCTGAAGCGTTGGCGCTTCCAGCAAAGAGTTAGGAAGATTGATTGCTTGAACTTAAGGCTAAAAGCAATCAGATGAAATAGTGGCAGAAGAGGCATTAAGCTATAATAAATTACTGCAAGGACTGGAAGCTACGCTGTTAAATATTACGTATTTAAACGGTCATAGCTGAACCTTATTGTTATTTCCAGAGAGGGACTGTAACATAGATCTGTGTGAATGAGTAACAAGTTATTTAGAGTTTGATCTAAAGCTAACATTAATAAAATCTTATCGGGCTAGAAGTAGTGTCACTTGGTTAAAAATCAGTAACGTTTCAGGGACCATTTCTGTCCCAGTCAGGGATATGATGTAACGGTGTCAAGACCGTCTTGCACATGCAAGGAGCTTTTCGCAGTGGCCCCACCCACCCAATTGGCACATTCATCGCCCTGATGACGGAGGCAGTATGACCTCTGAAACGTTGGTAAACATCGACCAGACTACACAGCGCAACAACCCAGAAGACAGAAATCTTCGTACTTTAGGTTATTAGAATCAAGAGCTTCACCCCTTAAAAGAATGATCAGTAGATTATTTGACATGTTTTCTGTCACACATTTCGAAAATTACATGTTACATTTTGCCACGCGTCCCTCGTTTAATTTTAATAATCATGCTCACAAGTATGCCTGTGCGTGTTCTGTGTCCGGCCATACGCCCTTTATGCTCTCATATGCGCGTGCTTGGAAGAAACAAGAGTGTGTTAGGTGAGGGTTTTGGTCTTTTATTTCATTTAAGCACGTGTCATCTATATAAGGTGTTTTAATGATGTCATCAATCAGAAATATGTCCGTTGAGGTCTTGATGGGAGCTACATAAACCGTACTAACCGTTGTCAAAATATCGGGTCTCAAGAAACGCCAGCGTGATGTTTTCATGCTGATGCATTTAAACTTGTAGAAGCTTTTGGTTTATTTTCTGCCGCCTTTTTAGTCTCTTTGCATCGTTTTTCCGTTGTAAAAAATGAAATTATGTGACGAGTGTATTTTGTCTAAAGTCTTTTTTAAGTTTTATGTTTGGAAAGTAGACGACAAATAAAAACGAAAAAAAAACATATCCCTATTGAGATTAGATTTAACTTTCCAGTAAAATTTGGATAGTATTTTAAATAATTTCGTGTCTGTATTCTACCAAATTCTTTCCACTACCATCTACGAGTATATTAATATATACTTTTGATACAGTGTCGTTATATAAACCAGAAAATAAACAGGCATCTGTTCACTGCTCTAATATGTTATTTCGCTCTTTAGTTTTGTGAAGAATATCGACACACTGGTTCTTGTTACGTCGTATCTCGTGAAGGCGTGTTCTAATACTCTGAATACGAAGGAACCTGTAATTGATTTTATATTTTCGGAACGACTGTTAGAGATGGAATCACTCTACAGCTCGGAAGGGCGAGAGCTGTATGGCTGTGAGGTCTCTTTTTTATTCCGTCTGTTTTATTTTCTCCTTCTTTCTGAAACGAATGGCCGCTCATCTTTCAGGAGTCAAAGTTTCAACGAGTCCACATTAGTCACTAAACTGTCTTGCGCTGAGAGATTTCAACCGTCACGCGATTTGTGCGTATTGGTCAACTTACGATCCAGCTTTAGCTTACACCGTGTTCTTCGTCTCTGCTGTTTGAAGCTCTGTGGTAACTGTATGCACTACATCGTTTAACATCGAGTAACTCTAAATTTTGTTCATAGTGTGTAGTTATTTCAAGCATAATTAAACAACTTATCTTTGAAGTAGGAACTTAATTTTAAATATTATTTGGATGACTTTTGTGCTGGAATACGCTATTAATTTTATACAGGGGAAACATAGTTTTGTGTATTTGTTCATTTGTGTTACACTTAACATTTGTTACCTGAGAAGCTACAAAAGGAAGTTGATTTCAAGTTGATTACAGACGACGGTTAATATTTTAAACGGGACCATTCACTGTTACGCATTTCTTAGATCTCCAACAACGTATAGCTGGCTGCAGTTGGTAATTAAATATTTTGTTTGATCGGTTCTGCTGTGTTCCAGCCTAAGGAACACCGCTGAATCACGAAAAACAAGAATTTTTATTTTTCGTTTGTGAAAGCGTTAGCCGGGCCTGCGCGGCTAACATGGTTTTTGTGAACTCTACGCCCCTGGAATTAAGTATTGCAATTAAGCGTGAGGTTTATACAAAATAAACATTTAAAATTTCTGTATACAATCATTTTAATAGTCCCAGTCAGTGTTCGCGCTAGGCGGGAGTGAGATGAAACGGCATGTGGTAACCAACACGGCAAATCTCATTGATTGCAGTAGGTCATGGAAGTAAGTTTAATTCTAAAGTGGCATAAATGGATATCGCTTTGAAGCCAGATGATTTAATTTGTGAGCTTCTAGACAAGTCAGCTGTGTTAATAAGTTTCAACCGAGCCAAGCCAGTATTGGTCAGTGGGAAAAGATTCAATTTACTGATTACGAAAAAGGCTTCAGTTAACTGCAGCAACATGATAGTCACGACTTGCCATAGGATGAACTTAGGTAGAATTCTTAACATTTGACTTATGTCTATCGTCTTTTGAGGGGGTGGATAGTACGAGAAATCTTCCCATAATGCCCCTCGGGTCTAGGCTTAACACGTCTATTTCATATTTATAGCCGCGCTGCCTGGAGTTGTGTCTTAATTACAAAGATATATAAAATAGATTTATTAATTATACTTTAATAGTAAAGGAAATCGCCGAATGGATTCGAGTATGAAGCTTTCTTTCTTAATAAAGCCTGATTTACACCTTCCAATTAGTTCCTCATCGCTGACAAAAACATGCCCAAATGCTATGCCTAATTGCGTTGGGTTTTTCATTCTCCGGACATCTTTGGATTCAGCATTGAGAATATTCCATCTGGAATAGTTTTCCATGCATAAAGCAGATATTGTTCTTTAACAAAATACAACGCCATCTTCCTCCATTATTATTAAGAATACTCATTAAACAACCATCTTCGTATGTCATTAGACGATAAGTAAAACACGTTGGAGATACGTCATCGGTACATAAAATACGAGCCCCAAGATACAAAACCCACGCAGGTTAATTTACTTAAAATAATTTAATCAGGATAAGGAAATTATTATTTTAGATAACACACCCCATCATATTCTAAGAGCGCACACAGGTAAGCAGAATATTAAAACAAATTACATAACCTAAGAGTTTCGTGTTCTGATATCAGCATTACCAACACTTCGAAAACATATTTAAACATTCAGTTAATACCTCAAATAAAACGCCAAGATCAGTTGGTCAATGCTGTTTAAGGAAATGGTCGCTGTTTATTTTGATAGTCACACGAAACTCATAAATAAACTGGTTATTAAAGCTTGTGGTACACGTACTACAGCTGTACTGGATTTTGAGTGGTTAAAATGGACCAAGAAAGAGTCAGTCTGTGCTAGAGAGCTATTGTCTAACTAACTAACTAACTAGATGGCTTACCGAACCCGAAGGTTCATCACCGAATTAACCAAAGCCCTCCACCGGACCCTGTCCTGGGCCAACAAAATCCAGTTTCCTTCAACTCCTATCTCCCATAGATCCCGCCTGAGATTATCCTCCCATCTACGTCTAGGTCTCCCCAGCGGTCTCTTCCCTTCAGGTTTCCCAACCAGTACCCGGTGCACACCTCTTGTCCCATCCATGCGCGCTACATGTCCCGCCCATCTCACTCTTCTCGACTTAATCACTCTCACAATACTGGGGGAGCAGTACAGATTTTTAAGCTCGTCATTGTGCAGTTTTCTCCACGCCCCATCGTCTTCCCTCTTAGGCCCAAATATCCTCCTCAACACCCGATTCTCAAACACCTGCAATCTGTGTTCCTCCCTCTGAGTGAGAGACCATGTTTCGCACCCATACAAAACAACAGGCAAGATTATTGTTTTGTATACTTTAATTTTCAGGTTCTTAGAAATCAGACGGGAAGACAAAATATTTTGGACTGAGAAGTAGCAAGCATTTCCGGAATTTAGTCTCCTCCTAACTTCCTCACAAGTATCGTTTTGATTTGTTATTGTTGTTCCCAAATATTTGAACTTTGTAACCCTTTCAAAGGATTTATTAGCCACCCTAAGATAATTTTGCCCGCCTGTCTTCTGATTACGAGATACTAACATGTACTTAGTTTTTTCTGAATTTATTGTCTTCAATTTTAAAAGTACCTGCTTCAAATCTCGGTCATGTACCGGTTATCCTGACCGAGGATTTTATGATTTTCGCCCTCACTGTATGTATCTAAGTCATAATGCTTATCTCAGTGTTTGTAATCATGGTATTATTATTATTATTTTATTAATTTGTAACCACACAGTAGGCGAATCTAAAGTAGACACGCTCTCAACGATGATGGTATGATAGGCGATGGGGTAGTTTTACTACTACTACTACTACTATTACTACTACTACCACCAACACCACCGCTACTACCATTTCCACCACAACTGATGCTGCCGGTTTTAGCATGGGGTAAGGAAAAATCGATTTAGCGGTCTGTAGAACGCAGAGAAATAGTTAGAATGAAATCTTGAACATTCATCGCTATAAAAGGAAAGGAAACTTCTTAATGGGGGCCTGGCGAGAAAAGAGGATGTTGGAAGGTGTAAGCCAGGCTTGCAGTCGCATTAGCTCTAATGCCATGATTTATGGAAGGACGTGCCATGCGATGGTTGTAATGCCATGCAGCGGCCGGCCGCAGCTCCACAGAGCTCGACGTGCCCTTTTGGTTTCTGGGATACTGATAAAGATCGATTTCACAGGCATGCACACGCACTAAAATATCGAGTCTGTTCCGATTTGTTTGCTTTCAGTGTTTCTCCTCATATCTGTATTTAGATTCACATTTCCAAAATTAAAAAACGAACAGTAGGCATAGAATATTATATATAGGCAATTTTGTGCAGAAACTGGATTAAAAATGTTAGGTGTTGTTACGTACACTGTCATTACAAGTGTGATAGCTGACTGCATTCGGTAAAGTTGTAATGAACAAAGGTAGTCACTTACGTTGGTAGGTATCTAGCTACCTATGTGGAGCAGAGTTAGACTATAATTTTGTTCAACCGAAAGTTTCATCTGTTTTAAAACATCCCACCACTGTTCCCTATCCTGAGCCAGAAGAATCCACTCCATATTCTCTCGCCCTTTTTGTACACATTACTCATCTCTCTAAATCTAAAACACGTGACACGAAATTTTATACGGACCTAGGCCTACAATTTGAATTTCCTTCTTATAAAACTAGTTTTAACATTTGAATTAGATTTCTTGCAACTTTTCCTTTGGAATAACAAACATTATGGGTCCTGATTTTTATCAAAAAGAATGTGTCTGAGGTTGCAATCTGTTTGTAAAACGTCGTTTTAAATATAATCATGACGACTGATAATATCGAAGAAGTATATTACGGACAAAAAAGTTAATTTTCGCGCTTTTCTCTCTTTGCTCCCACGGATTTGGATAGGCCTGCCTGCAGAGCAAATAGGCTAGCACGTCCATCCAGTGCCGAGGTTAAGAAGTCGTAGTCGTGGAGCATTCTGTACCTCCGTTTTCCAACACGTATTTATAGGCCAGAACTTAAGTACGGCGATAACTTGTTGGAGTTAATAAGCACCACAGATACGACACTGTGTAATAAACCTTACTGTAAACAAAGCTTATCACCAGCAGAAGTGTTATGGCGTTGGAGTCGTAAATCGTTTATCTTTGTATTTCGTTAAGTATCGAGAAATGTTTCAAACAAAAATTACAGGTTTAATGAGATAAATAATTTATATAAGTTAACTATTATTTTTTTTTACAAGAAGTTATAAGACATTGGGTGACGTTCGATTTAAGCTATAGTAAGTTAGGTAAGGCTTGTAATTGAGAATACGACCCAAAACGGAACTCCGTCGTAACTGTATTGTTTGCCCTGTGTTAAGTGAAAGATGAAACATGCACGGAGCAGAAGACTTCTTGCGAAGCTGATTGTACCTTAGCTATTCAAGGAATTCCCCTCCTAAATGTAGGGCAGTCCCAGTTGTTTTTGTGTTATTGTATCAGTGGTTTAAGGCTGTTAGCTACCGTGCTTACTCAGACACGCTTAAGTAACTACGTGGTTTTTCCCCGTAATTTGTGCTTGAAACAACGTGACTAGTGCGACGCATAAGTCTCTTTCTTTCTTCCGTACAAAGTGTGTTATTTGTAACTTCTGAGTTGATGTAGCCATGTTTGACTCCGTAGGAGAACATATAAAAGGTGACATAAATTCGACGCACCAGGTGGCAGTGATCTTTAAAAAAGGTTTATTTGATTTCAATCTCAACATGTTATTATATAATAAGATATATAACAGGTACACAATTTTAAAAAAAACAGTCTGAATTGCAATGTATATACACATAAAATAGATTATAGTGTACAATTACAATTATTGTAATAAGAGGCACTGTGTCTCCATAATATATAAACATTACACATTACTCATGAAGTGTGTATATGGTCTCACAGAGTACAGATCTAGTATAATTAATGCTGAATGCTACACAGTAATGGAAAACTTTGTTATTTTTGGCAAGTACCGCTTGATGTGAAACTTCAGATTGTCGAAGGCCTTCATGTAAGAAGTAGGCATACGAAATAAATGTACAATAAAGAACGATTTTGGTAGATAATAATGTCTTATACGCTTTAAAATTATAATTTATCCATGCATAATTGTTCCTTTAAACACTGAATTCATTAAATAAATTTAATTAATTATGAATAAGTTTCTTTCTAGCAGCATTGAGTTGAAATCTGAAGGAAATAACCACGCAACATGAAACGTAATTTCCTTAGCACTGTTTAGTTTGATACATAAAAATGTTACTGCTTTCAAAAGTTGATATTCCATAAATTACACCAGTAATTGGACTCAGCTTCTAGTCTAGACTGTGAAATTTAATAGGAAAACTAAGAACCACGTACATATAACGTCATGTTAACATGTACATACGTATTTATAGTTTTATAAAGAAGTATGTATTATTTTTAAGTGAATATCCCGTGCAACAGCGTTCAGTGGAGTTGTGTGTCTCACGGATATGGGAGAGAACATGATATGTTTCGTTTTATCACTGCCAGTCAGCAGACGTGTTTCTTGGCTGCAGTAACTGCCATGACAAACTGAGGGGAACAATTCACAGCCAGCCACAGGAAACACACAACCTTCGACTTCACAATGATTAATTTTATACTTTTATTTAAAGTCTCTAAATATGCTCAATACAGAATTTCATGGCCCTTTTAATTAAAATGTCAAAGTACTTTGTATGTAAGATTTTAGGTTTTCACGGCGGTGAGTATGAAGATTTCTGTCTTCTGGGTTGTTGCGCTGTGTAGTCTGGTCGATGTTAACCAACGTTTCAGAGGTCATACTGCCTCCTTCATCAGGGCGATTCATCACAGTATGACCTCTGAAACGTTGGTAAACATCGACCAGACTACACAGCGCAACAACCCAGAAGACAGAAATCTTCATACCTTGTATGAGCTTGAGATTTTGTTGTCATAGCATTTTATCAGAGTCACATCCTACACCAACACAGGTTGATTCTGGCCTCGTTTATTCTGGCTAAGACATTTTGAGTTAAGTAACTGCTTAAACTTTGACGCTAATCCTGTCACTGGCGACTGCAAGTGAATGGCGGAATTTTTGGAATAGAGTCGATGTTGGTATTCTGGGTGGTAGCAACGTGTGCGGTTGTAGGTAGATACCAATGCTTGGGAGGAACATGATGCATTCATCTTCAGTAAAGTCAGTATATTCTTCTGAGACATTGGTATCTAGTCACAAGTCTACACGGCGATTCTATCTAGAAGACCAACATCGATATCTTCAACGCCGTTAGATATTAAGATCTCAGAGCAGTGAAAGAGGGTCCCTGATATCTTCACACGCCATGTTCATTCAGTTAGTGGTAGAATGGAATGAACATATTTAATTATTTATTCGAGGGGATATTTTAGATGACTTTCTTTGGTAAGGCATATTTCTCTAAAATATAAATAACGTTTGTGAGACATTTCCCCGTAGTTTGAAACCCAAGTATTTTATAAAGAAATATCTATTAAAATATTCTGTCTGGATGGAGTTCCGGCTGAAATCAGGATCCGGTTCGGATTTATTCTTCGTTTCACTCATTATAACGATCAGAATGTTAGGATGATAATTTAAAATAGGCCAGGTCGGTAATTCATATTATCCTATCAGATGACAGCCACTGACACAGCTGAAATACGCAGAGTTATTTAAACGTCGCAGTTAATAATCAAGATTTTGAAAGAGAAGTCACAATGCTGTTATTGTTTATGTGAAAATTGTAGTCGATTATAGAGTATACTGCACCAGATTAGGTTAGTTTTATTGTTGCTTATTACACAAATCTCAAGCAATGCATCAATGTTAAACATTATTGTCGTACGTTCGTCTTTTTAGTTTTAAAGATGGTTGAATAATACTCAATGAGTGTTGGGTGGAGGATGTCTAGCAAATCGGATAACGGTATAGAAGTGCATTTTACAGGCAGTTTGTATTTGAATACAAAATTGTTGAGGTAGGAAATCTTAAATGTGAATTAAATGCCCATAGTACTTCAAGGGTGGAGCTTTATTTACCGTTAAAACGTCTTGAAGGAACCACATTACAAAAATGGCAAAATTTTAATGGACAGATAATATGATAGGAAAGTTAGGTTTCATGTCGCTCTGTTGCTGCATGTGTAATTTAACTATATACGTAGTCCGTTGAAGACCCGGGACATAAAATTCTGGTTTAAAGATAAATAATTTCAACATCAAGAAAAGTTGTATAATTTAATTCAATCCAGTAGTTGTAAGAAAACTGCTTAGTGATTTTATTTCAATCAGTAACAGAAGGCACATAACAGTAGAGCGTTTAATATCAGTATACAATCTCATGATACGCGCTATTTACAAAACCAGCCATGGCATGGATTAAAATATTGCAAGACACCAAGTTCAGAACGTGAATCTACCGCACGCCATTGGTTATTATATCAGAAACATTAACAATTGTAATCCTGGCTGCTTATGTAAACGAAAGTACAAGAAATTCCATACTTACATTCCTTCAATTATTAATGCATTTGCTTAATTCCAAGTAGAAACAGATATTCCAGCTCCAATGTCTATATGTTATTGCTACGAATAATCACAGCACAAATGCGATAAATCAGAAAAAATAATTCCACAGAATATTGCCATTTTTTTATATAGATTTATCGTAAATCACGGACGGAATATTGTGATAATAGCGTATCGATATTATGGTTCATGAACATGCTAGTGGCAAATTTATTTCAATGAACAAAACGCACGCCGACACACATTATGTACTGATAAAAGAAACTAACAATAGGTGGAGAAAAATATACAAGAAACAATAAAATAATATAATATTAGGAATTACAATAGTGCAAAAATCATAAATCTTGACAGATTTTCTCAAACTAAGCTTACATAAAATAATTTTCCAATAAAACTTATAAGTGATAAAATAATAGTACTGTCGCGCGCCAAGGTAAGTCCGCTGAGAGTGCAATGGGCATGAACGGCCTTGAAGTACTCTTTCGCAAAACATGCGTCCACCTCTGCATACAATAGTCCTATACACAGCTACCAGCGCACAATTTTTTTTTTGAATAATAATATGCGGAGTGTGCATGCGCAATAAAAATCCCCTCCTGCCGCTCCAGCTTCCCAGCAGACTTCCTTTCGCACGCGGACTGATTATGTATTCATGAACTAGCATAATTAATTGTGTATGAAAGCTAATCCGTTTGCTAAAGCTACCAATGTATGCTTCAGGGAAGGTCGCTCGTCCCTGTTTTAAGATCTGTACAGGACCACACTATGTACACACAGACATGCACGTTTGGCTTTGAGGTAAGGGCTCGTGCACAATTTAACAAATGTAAGTTAAACTTCCCTTTCCCGCTTTCGGAGTGAAATAACCTTCATATTCCAAGTATTTTACAGTGCATAAGTTTATTTTTTTTCACATGTTTATCCAAATGACTTTCCGTAAATAAGTTAAATGGCTTACCATGTGTCTGAATACAGTACTTTGCTCTGATATTTTCGATTTATCAATTTTACGTATTGTACCTGTTTACACGAACAAATAGTGATCTAATTAGTCATTTTCTCACTTACCAACTTCCAAACACACACAATTTATATAATTAAACTCAACAGCTGAAGTTTATTTGTAATACAAGTAACAGTGATTGCTAAATATAAAAATATAGGAACCTTGAAGTGTTTTTTTAATAATTTCTGTCATGAAAAATGCGATAATGCATAGATCGCTAATCGCAATGTTAGTTCTGAAATAATGTTTTCAGAATATCCCTATTCATGAAAGCGGATATAAAAAGACCATTTTCATGTTTGTTATTGAAACAAATACTACATAGCAGAACTGTGCAACAAAGTACACGGCTTCCGATTATGGTAACTCTAGGTAATATTACCTCTTGAGTTGATTTATAGAAACTGTAGTTGTGTGTCCAAAGAAAGTATTTCTTGTCATCAGCATTAACACTTCTTTTTTAATCGTCTTTTGTTTTTGAATATTCCAAGCCTGTAAGGCAACACAGAAGTATTTTTTCTTATGTTATATACGTTTGGTACTCGCCACTTGATTACACTGGCATCAGGAAATAAAGACTCCATATAATATTAAATTACTCCTAGGCCAACTTTATATTATTACTGTGTATATCTGAAGTGCTTCAGAATATTCCAGAATTTTTTATTGCTGATAATTTTCCTCTAATTATGTTACATTTTCAGGAACAGTTTACTATTTAATTATTTCTCTTGCGATAAAATACCCATTAATTTTAAAAGTCGGTAAGGTAAATTTCCTTATGTCTGTAGCTTTCTTTGGTTTTACATTACTTATATATGCCATTGGAATAGTTAATAAACTTGTAATCACAATGTAAATAAGGCTGTCACTGGTGAACTCAGAACTCAGAGTTAAAAAGCTCTTCATTGCTGTGATCCAGTGTGTAGAAGATGACGGCGGATAAGAACTGATGTCTCCTCCATTATAATTCAATTAACTTTTCATTGCCCCAACATTCGGCACGACATAATAAGCACAGAGAAGCAATCGTGAACAAGTCAGCTGCTGTAGCAGGTTTTGCGAACATCTGCAAGAATGACACTGAAGTCGTCCTCAGTTTTAATTTGCTGAATCTGCTGTTGCTGCTGATCGGGATAATCACACGGCTGAACCTGCTGCACTTCGGCTGCGCCGTAGGGGGGAATCCCCTGCTGATGATGCATGTGCAGACCGGGTGGTTCCGTCTTCAGCATGTGTCCACCGTTGCTCAGGATGACGGATTCCATTGCGGCATGATTGTAGAATGTGTGGTGTTGCTGAATTGGATGCTGGTTATTTGGTGACAGTGAATGTTGATGGTGATGATGGTGGTAATTGTGATTGGAATCCATCTGCATTGCTGATACCGTTTCACTATTTGGATTGCCTTCATGGGATGCTGGATGTTGCCCTCCGGAATATTTGAGATATTTGTCGAATTCGTTAGTGTCAACTCCTCCATCTGTCGCGTCATCTAGTATGAGTTCCTCTTCTTCTGACTGATTCACGTATGAGACATGGTGGGAATGAGGCGAATGTGACGTTACTACGACGTGGTGATAATTTCGGCCATGTTGATCGTCTGTCATAATAACTCCACCTGCAAATGTACACAAATGATTAATATTACACTATATTACTAAAAATGTAGCTGTTGTATCAGATGGTTAGATTATGTGCATTGAACGACTGCTGCGATAATAATAATGAATAAGGAAACAATTAGATGAGCAATTGCTAGGCAAGTTAATAGTTATATTGGAAATGGTGGAAAGAATATTTCCCAGCTGCTCCCCCTCCCCTCCAAGATAGGTTCAGAACTGTTATCATATAATTATATGGCATATAAAGTGTTCAGACTTATTTTGGATCCTTCGTTTTGTATTTTTAATATGTACATACATTCTGAACTTTATTAGCGCGTGTAGGAAACGGGAATTCTTGAACATTCTACGGTCTGAACCAAACGCGTAGTAAAAGTTCTTTACTTAACAAGTAAACTCCATGGTTTAGGACTTCCCTTTATCGGTCGACAGCTGTACTGCTGATCAAGATATTCCGTGTTGTGAAACCGGAAGATAATCGTCATCAGAGAAACCCGCCTCTATATCTTACATTCAGCCGGTTCAACTCAGTTCAAATTTTCCCAACCTAATTTCCGTGCGGTCCGTTGTAATATTATCCTCTACATATGTCTACGCTCCGGAAGGCATGTATTTTCTTGAGGATCTTAACTAAAGTTTCATGTGCATTTCTGGTTTCTACCGTGTGTTCTACTCATCTTTTTTTTTGTTTCATTTGCGCTAAATTGTAGATCGGCACGACATGCTTTGTCTCACTTTACCTCTCTTGGACCGAGAGTTCTAATAACACTGTTTTTTCTCAGAGTGACAGATTTTTATTTGATTCTCTGGTTAATTAAAAATTATCTAAGGACCTTAACTTGTAGTTTTGTGTCTTAAGTCACCGAAGGCTCCAAATTGGCAAGCGTCCTCATTTTAGACGTTCAAATAATAGTGTAGAATTAGCAGCGATTCTATAGTCTCGGTACGCATAAGCAATGCATGCCTTAGGCAACTCTAATAAAGCCTTGTCTATTCTGTCGAAAATTAAAGATTAAAATAACTGTGGTTAAATTCCACCATTATTCATAGTAGATAAACATGTTTTCTGAATGCGCCTTCATTGTGTTAACTTGCAAAAGAGTGTAGACAGAAGGGGGAACTTTGGCCATTCATTAAAACTATATTATAGTAATTCTTAGTTTTCACTTCTACTGCAGGAGTTACATCACAGAAGAAAGATGTTAATGTAAAAGTGTCGCATATCATATCGCTGCGTTTATTGAATGTACACTTAATTTGACTCTGCTGGAGGGGTAACATCATAGAACAAAATGTTATTGTAAATGTTCCGTCAAAAGATTCATGGTGTTCATTGTCTTGGTATTAAATCATTCTTGGTTCATTTGATATTGCCGTGCACACTGAGTCAAATTTGGAACGATGGGATAATTATAAAAGGGTAAAATGAATGGAAATATAAGGAAATGGCCATAGACTGTTTCATAAAAGATGTGCGACTCAGAAATCTCTCTTAAATTCTCTGTCTGTGGAGATTTGTATCGGCTACTTCGAAGCTCTAGATTCTAGAAACTCGAACGCTAGCAGCTGAAAAATGACGATTAGTCTAATTTTCCATTCTAGTTATTATATCATTATTTATATTTGGAATAAAAGTATTAATTTTAAAATCTGTGATACAGCAGTAAATAGTGGCTAACTGGCATGCAATCACACGGTTGTGAGACCTGATATTGCTGTCCGTCCGTAGCCACTCTTTCAGATCACGTGGTAAACTTCAATATTCTAGACACGCTTACGTTTTCGTGAGCACAAATTACTGTTATTATCCTTTAATGAACAATGCGTCCACTGATAAAGTTTAACGCAACTATCACTTCTCGGCTCCCGGCAAGAACTACTCTACACACCTCCATTTCAAATGCCAAATAATTAACCCTGTTTAACGATATGGTCACTATTTAGTCTGAGAATCATACCAAACCCATAAATACTCTTTTCAGGAAGAATGCAGAATTGCTGGTTGTTGAAGTAGGGAGTACATATAATTACCATTGGACTGTAAAGGTTTAACCGAGTTAGTCGATTGGCGAAACACAGATTGAACCTCCATAATAAGAAGGGTCAGAAAGTGAGCAGAATACCGCGTAAACGAGACTGTAAATCAAATTCGGCATATTTTTATGAGGGCAAGAGGTGTGTCGTATTATGACGAATTATAAAAAGATCTAGTAATACTGTTTGTCACAGACTCGACGCACACGAAACAGGTTGATAAAGGAACAGTTGTGTTTAATCTGTCCTGAATTTACATAACGCTGGATGCAGCCTGTTTCAGCTACGAAATCAATATATCTTGTGTTTATTAATTTATTTTAGTAATTGCTATTGAAGCATGTGTCTGAAGCTGAGATGTAGTAGGCCGTAATTAGCACTTGCTTGTATTCTGGAGATTCTCAGCATGAGATCGCCGGAGACGGTTGTCCTGACCGATTTATCGTAAATTTCCTTCGATTCCCCAAGCCTACAGTAATAATAATTTCATATATGACGCTGCAGAACTGGGTTAGTTGACACAGCGTATTTAACTGAACAAAGAAAAAAGCAATAAATGCGAGGTCTTCGACGTAGCACGTAAACTGATAGTTCTTGACTAGATCGTATCATAAGTCTGTCATCCTTCCAAGGTCCTCTGTAAGCCTGGTATAACTAACGAATGTTAGTGAAGAAGTAAATTGCTTGCCCGTTATTTTCAGGTGTGGATATTTCGATTGGGGGGGGGGGGGGCTCAGCAACTTAGTGATTAAACGTAATCAGTCTAGCTGTGTGTCACGCTCTGAAAGGTGCAAGTGTAAAACGAAAAAGAATGAATAAATCACAAAAAAGACACGTAAAAACCTATTAACGTGTGTTGAATTTGAAAACCCTGAAACACGAAAGGATATATCAGCATTCCAGTGCATTCGCAGACTCAGGGTTCTGACATAACGGCATTAGTAATCAACTATAAACTGATCAAGAACTTTAACCTCCTTACAGCCCTGATGTTGGTAGCAGTTACAAGTGTAGAGTAATGAAAGAAGTGTCGATGTTGATAATCCCAACCCCCCCCCCCCCCTTCACAGAACCCCTACCCGACATACCCAACAAAAATCTTTGGCTTTAATATGTGTACATTCGGCTGTTTTATTCAAATATTTAAAACATCACTAACAACTGCACGCGAGAGTTAAGTCCCTGTGACGAATGCAGCCTGGGAAGTCACGTGCTGCACTACTAGCAGACCGAAAAACATCATGTTTGATACAAACTTTACTGGTAATACACTGAAACGCAGAATATTGTAAAATAGTTAGTGACGGCAAATCGAATAAATGAGTAACAACACCGCGTACAGCGGAAAAAGCAACAAAGAAGTGAGAAATATTTTTGTATTAAAGACCAATGTTCTCCACGCAGGAAATGTAAAAATATCGGGAAACACTGGCGTGCTACATGTATCCAAAGTTGTTATTTTCAAATTTGTGTTTATCTAACTATAATATTTTGTTGTGTGTTCTTTTCCAAGTGATTCACTAAAATTGTTGAGGGATGCAAAATTCATTCATTTTATTCTGTTAAAAATAGGCAAACACGTCATCAGAAAGCAGTTTTTAATATAAAATTTTAGATGTTATAAGACTCAGTATCTTACGTTAATGCAAATTCTGTGATATGATTTACAGTTTTTTGTCGTTAAATCTCGATTTGGAGTTCAACACTCACACGAACAAAATGAAGTTCCCCTTACAGTTTTAATGTAGACCTCTGGCACAAAATTTAATCGAAATTTGCTCAGTAGTATCTTTTCATAGACGTAATGTAGACCTACGGGTAGAAGGATACAATGGCTGAAGGCCGTATAAAAGAAGAGATTGGCATTATCTCTCTCTGTCTTGTTTTATTTTTATGAACTTTGTAGAAGAAAGTGACACAAGCAAACAAATTTCTTCAAAAAGGTCGAAAGTGTCCATTATTATACTAATGATGTATGAAGAGACCATCCTAACGTAACCACTGTCGTTGTCAGACTCTCCGTCCTCTGTGAAAATGTACGTCCCAGTCTCAAGACTGCGAAGTAGACGTGATTACAGCTGTAGACTAATAATTAGTGCAGAAGCAACGCAAAAATCAAATTCGTGGGTCTCTGACTGGGAAGCAAATGGCAGTGGCTGCCCAGTGCACGCTGACCATGCCACAGTGCAAAAGTGACACAAGGGACCGCGAGAATAAAACCTCGAAGTGGGAGAGAGGCCCTCCTGTGACTTTCACTTTCTAAAGGAGTTGGTATTAGTTTTTATTCTTTTAACGATGTGAATTAAATGAAAGCATGATGGGGAAGTCTGGCCTTTAGTGAGCAAGTTTCGCCTTCGAAAGTACGAAAGGGATTTATATTGTTGTTTGTTGTTCTGTATGCTGTCGAATGATACGACAAACAATGAAATGAAAATTATATGGAAGAAAGCGGTACTGTCCCGGAATTTTCCCGGTACAAATAAAAGAAAAAAATCATGAAGAAACTGTCAGGATAGCTGGCTTCCTTGCCAAAACTTGAACCCGGGTCCTCCCGAATACGAATAAAGAGTGCTAACCATTCGCCTTCTTCGTTCGATGGACTTTGATTGAATGTGACACTGGAATTCCGCACTTAAACATGTTTGGAGAATGCTATTTTTTGAAACTTAAATCAGGTTTAAACCGTACTTTAAATTCATTTCAAATCGAACTTTACTGGTTATCTTACAAAATATGTGGTACATGTTATGAATTATAGCTGTCATTAAGACCTTCAGCTTGTGTTTGAAAGAGCATTCTATATGGTGAACATTTAACGAAGTACAGGAGAAGTTTCTGGTTGTAGGTCCATGCAGAGTGATGCCAGTTGTGTGTCAGCTTAGCAGCTCTGGGTTTCTGTGTTTATGTTTCTGATGAGGAGTCCTGAATATTAAGGATAATTATGACTTTAAATTCGCAGCAACCGCATTTGGAAAAATAGGTTTAAGCCTACCCCTCCCCCCAAGTTGACTCCAAGTCGAAGTAACCTGTACCATTTCGGTCTCGTTAGCTGCAAAGAAAGAAGTTGAAGGTTTGCAGTACAGTGTCATTATCGTGGAAGAAACAGACGGCCCTTCGAATGTCCATGTAAGTGGCTGCCAGACAACAGAAGTGCCCCATTGTCTCTCCCTATTTATTGTTTTATCTACCTAAAGCTTAATACTCATGAAGACTCCACACTTGTCTGTAGAGAACAACGCTTGTGACACAGAACTGGCAATAAATTTTCATTCGTCCTGTAGAAAAAAAGTATATGTGTATATATATGTGTGTATATATATATATATATATATATATATCCATTATACCATAGAATTTTTATGATTTCACTAATAGAATTTGACGAAATATTACGAAAGATATGCGACGTTAGAACTTTCCCAACGAGATGTTTTGTCTGATATAATGAATTTATATAATTATTGTAATACAAATTTCTATAGTCCGAGATAGATACCCTTAAGAACCCCATTTAAGCTTCTTAAACTCCTGTTGGTTGCTTAGTTAAGATTCTAGCATTGATTCGTGTGCAAAAAATGAATTTTATTAAAGTCTAGTTTTCACCTTACCGAAACAAACTGTAGACAAGTATACACGAAACAGCTAAATCAACTGATAGACTTAACATCTTAGTGTAGTTGTTAGAACTGCTTCATAGGTTCTCATCCAGAAGGCCACCTATCCCGAACAAGTTATTTCGTGAATATGGTTGTCTTCTGGGTTGCTGCACCATATCGTATGATAGAAGTTAACAGACTTTTCAGAGGTGCTTGCTGCCACCATCATCAGGGAAATGATGGAGGCAGCAAGCACCTCTGAAACGTTGGTAAGCGTCTACCAGATTACACGGCGCTACAAACCAGAAGACAGCCATCTTCATACTCGCAGCAGTGAGATCCTTAAACACAAAGTTATTTCGTGATTTTCCTTAGTCTGTCTAGGCTAATGCCGAGATATCTTAAAATTTGTTCCGGTCGCTTTCTTCCACATATATCACATATTTCATAATTACCCTGTCGTTCGACTCATACGCAGATGAAAATCATTGTCAAGCAATATAAGAACAAAATGGAACACCAGCGTATGGAGCTGAGTGGTCGATTAATTATGTGAGATTTAGAATGGTTTTGAATTGAGCACACTCGTCATTACGCAGAGCCGGTGACTGCTACCTGTAGCATTTGGCGAGATTTTGGTTGGATCGACTGCGTGGCCACACGTTTGATTCTGTTTGGTTCGTGATGAGAACCTCCCCCCTGGTGAGAGTCGAGGCGGATCTACACTAAAATCTCTTTCGTCGTGACCAAATCTACTTCAGGCCTACGACTAGATCAGGTCATTCCACTTCCCATATAAACTTACCTTCAGGCTTCTCTCTGTACTTAATGCGACTTTTATATCTCGCGGATATGTCCCAGTGTATATTGTCGCTAACGTCTTCATTACTCGCACTTTCAGTATCTTACTTTCGATCAAGAAACAAGACCTCTCAGCAGTTAGGTTAGGTTGATTTCAAATTCCCGTAGATGAATGTATGAACCGTGGGCTAAGATACGACATTTTTACGTAGTGTGCTTAATAGCTGTGGTATGACTCCATTTGCAATATGTGTTCTGCTCCGGAGATCTGTACGTCTAGACCCTATCCTGTCCAAATTTTCACACATTTCTTCAAGATTCTGCCTGAGTAAATCTGTGTATCCAGTCAAATGGAGCGCAGACATGAAGTCTGTCTGCTGCATGCACTTACCTGTGTAACCGTCCGCAGTTGTTCTCAACGAATGTGCAGCGCCCACTGGACTGTTACACGAATAGTGACTTCCACTTGGCGACGTTGGTAGCCCTTGTCCACTTGTGGATCCACTGCTTCCGCTTCCATTGCCGCCACTACTTCCTCCGTACACGTTGTTGCCACTTCCACCGCCACTGCTTCCTAAATAAGAAGATCCTAATGACGAAGTAGCATTTGAGTTGGCAGTAGTGTACATCTGGTGCCCACCGCTGCTGCTACCCCCGTTGCTGCCAACACCGAGTTGCTGGTTGTCTTGTGACGTCGCCACAGGAGGATAGAAAGTCCCAGTCACTAATCCACTATGTTCATAACTCTCCAGAAGTCTTTGGTTCGTGCACATCATCATCATGCCATTACTGAGACCCATAGTAGCTGTTAGGGCGTTTTGCTGAGTCTGGTGATGGTGATGATGATGATGGTGGTGATGGTGCAGCAAGTTGGAAGTTCCTCCGTAGTTGCTGGACAACACGGACGAGGAAGATGGCTGCCGGTGGTACGATATGTTCTGCGATAAGGGGTGGTGGTACCCTATGGAGGCTGTTGTCGTGGTGGTAGTGGAGAGGTTTACGTTGTTGGAAGTTTGTTGATGGTGAGCATTTCCTCCGGTCGGAACATTGTTGTTGAGAGGATTTGAAGATGTTCCGACGACGAGAACATTCCCAGAAACCCCAGAAACAATTGATCTCTTGTCGTCGTTATTTGAACTGGTGCCTCCGCTGAATTGAAAGTTGTCCTTATCTTGATCCATTGGAGACATTTCTGGCGTTGGTAAAGCCGCGGCATTGACGTCTTCTATCAGACCGGAAGCTGAGGAACTCTGACCAGATGTGTGTGGCTGAGGTGTTGTTGGGAGCTGTTGAGCTTGGGATTCTGTTGTGTCTGATTGTTGCTGATCTTCTTGCTGATGAGATGATGCATGAGGTTGTTGTAATAATGGTGACGATGCGTTACTCACTCGATTACCAAGCCCCAACCTCAGTGAATCTGGTTCTGGACTGCCTGTAGGGGAAGCCTCTGGTGTGTGCATAATGGGTGTGTAAGGTGATCCATAAATTGCGTTAGCGCTGTTGTTTTTGGAGTACAATTGTTGGTAGGGTTGATGCTGTTGGAGAAGAGGGGAATAGCCACCGATATTGTGTGGATGTTGGTAAGACTGGTAAGTCAGTTGATGGGTTTGAGACTGGAGTTTTTGTTGGTGTAGTTGGTGGGATTGGTGAAGTTGGTGCTGGCTGATGGCGGGATTGGCCCGGCGATTCCCACTCGCCCCAACTGTACCGGAAGTCCCGCCGTTACCATTCGCGCCTGGACCAGAGCTTGTGGCAGGGACACCTGACGGAGAAGGCCCACCACGCTTGTTGTGTTTCCGGCGTCGGGGGCGATACTTGTAGTTAGGGTGTTCTTGCATGTGAATCACGCGCAGCCGTTCTGCCTCCTCCACATACGGGCGTCGGTCTTGAGGCGTCAGGCTTCGCCATTTCTTACCTGAAACACAATTTAATAAGATATATTAAAGTGTCTTTGTGTCGCTTTGAAGTAATTTGCATTTGGAAATACAAAGATGACCGAAATACGTAATATGCATACGTAATAGGTACCAGGTATAAAAATTCATCACGATGAATTATGCAGAATTAGGCAATAGGCTTACATTAGTTCGTCATTTTGTTACAATATTTAATTTGTGTTTAATTTTGTTCTTTGAACACATAGCGATTATTTACCCAAGCATCATTAACCGACTGGCATTTGAACCTATGCGGTGTAACATAAATGTACGTGTAAAACGTCAAAATGAAGTTCCGTGAAAATACGTTTGTTAAACGGTAACACGCCCGTGTTACAAAACCAGTTTGCCACATTCCGGTCTAGAATATAAATATTTTCCATAAGTTCCTCAGTATGTTCAGACGAACGCTAGAATAGTGAATTAAAATCGAACATGATCATTTCACATGTATTTCTGATTTCTATGCAGTTGGCGTTATATGACATTTACAGTCGCTTCAGCGTTGTTCAATAATTTTCATACGGACCTACCAACCGAAAGAACGGCACAAAATATGTGGCTGTAGGAGTTATTCTCAGATTAGACTTAGGCTGTACGTTTCGTTATAGGTTTCCAAACCGCCTTCATTACGGAATTCTGCAGTGAAATAAAAGTCCGCTGTGCATTGGGCTAAGGAATATGAAGATGATTAACAAGCGGGCCGAGGTGGTGATGTTTGAAGAGAGAGCGCGAGGCCTCCGTTGGTTACCATGGCTACAATGCATCTAGCGACCGCGTTCGTAAATTGAAAAACGGCTTAAGAACGAATCTTGCTTTTGACAGAATTCAACGGTGTCTTCGTTTCTTTCTTTTTCTTCTTGTCTTCTTCTACTAAATGTCCAGCAAACGTTATTGGTGTTTTTTTCATTGTAACCAGAAAACCAGGATAGGTCTAACAACAGGGCCGATGTTTGTTACCCTGGACGACGTGAGTTTGTCTGTATAATTCATATTTACGATTTAACAACATTAAATTTGCAGTTTGGATACTCAGATTCAATTGTTCGGTTAACGGACTTCAAATGATGCACGTATCAAGCAACCTGGTTAAACCTGTGGGGTCTGGGTTTCGAAAACAGTGTCTCGCATCTAGCTTACTCGTACAGGACTACTTATCGAAAAGTATACGCGGGGTTCTGCTGATATTTCGACGTGTTCCATCCTAATGAATACCTCCTGCTGTAAGAAGAATGCCGTCTTTTATCATTAAAGTTCATGCGACTTGTGATACTCTTATCCGACAGCCTATCATTTATGCAGGTACACTGAAAGGACTGGCATGTCATGTCTAATTACTTCGTATGTCCGCCCAAGGTTACTTTAACTCCCTAATCATCTATCATAAAGAGAGACGAATGGAAGGATGTCGGAGCATAAATTGGGAAAAGACGTTAAAATGTTATAAAATGCCGTCGGTAAGAGAATAATTGTCAAGCTAATTAGTTTGAAGAGATTTGGGACAACGAATGTTGCTGACTTGTGCGACATGGTAACACTGATCCACCCAACCCAGTAGCACATACTGTGTTTTTTATTTACTCTACTGAGTTAATGGTTGGAAACTTGCTATAAGATAAGCTTCTTGTGGCGTTTCAGAAGTGCTTAATAAAACTTACTTTAGCCCGAAGCTCGTCTAAATAATATTTGAAACTTCAGTCCGAACCTCAAAGGAAACACTGCACTTCACCATTACAGAAGTCAATGTATTAATGCTCTTTTACGTGTCACCAATAAGCTTCTCTGCTTATCGTTCATTGATGTCTCCAGGTATGTTCTCCTGCTACAGGTCAGTAAGATTAGCCGGTTTCGGTACTCTGCCAACTGTCGTGATTTGAAAGTTGAATGTTTAAACCGAGGCTTAACACTTACGGCATATTACCATCTGAGCGGAAAATTGACTGGACCTTCAAACAGACGGACACATCTGCGCAAGCGCACAGCCGTCCTAATACACGACTGACTGTGAAATCTTCATTTGTTTCCTAGCTTTCTAGTGATTTGCGTCATTCTTAAATTTTGGGTATTCCGTAGTTTATATTTAGTTTGGTAAATTATTTGGGTTAATGGTATAAAATGTATAGTACAAAGTGTCATGCATATTGCTTTAACAGAGGGGGAATTTTAGTAAGAGGCAGTGATTTTAGGACAGCATTCAACATGACGACATGGCAGTTCTCCCCTCAGACAGACAATACACATTATACTCGAAGAAAATTTTGTGTTAGACATAAATAACAGTTGAGGTACTCAATCGACATATACTTTGAATCTGTATTAAGATACTGGTATCAAACGTACTTTAGTCTGAGTCTATAACGATGTAAATCAAATATCTTGAGTTTATAAACCTGTAAAAATGATTAAAATGTGATTTGGCAATGCCAAAAAGGAATGACAAATGAACCTTAGACGTGTCTACGAACCAGCATACTTTGTACATTAAATTTATGTTTATATTTTAATATTACGTTCTTTCCTATCGATCTATATGTATTATAACCAGACCATTAACTCGCTTGGGGCAGCGCGGGTCCCACTTCCAGAAACATTTTTCTTTTGCATTATCAATACGACTTGGTGGTGTAGGACACACTACGTGGGTAATGGCACGGGGACAGATTTTTATCTGAGTTCTTCTTTCACATTCTGCCAGTTAACGCTCTACATGTACCCGTCCATCGACGGCCGTGAAAGGCCACACCAGCCGGCACGTTATCGCATTCTTGGCCCTCACTTCACCTTTGACCCAGCGCAGTATTGCACTGCTAAATTGCAATCCTGCTCAGATGATTCTAGCGTCGTCCGTCTGTTCGCGGAGCCCGTGCACTCTTGTTTAATGTTGTACAACAAAAAGGAGCTTCTAAGTACATAAAAGGAGCAGTATATAAAACACTGTAATGGTCCTACTAGTTACAAAAAGGCTTTCTGTTGAGTGTGTTAACAACTCATAAATGAACTATGACAGTTTATAAATAACAAGGGTGAAATGATTTTAACAACAACACAAAAATAGGGCTGCAGTATAAATAATGATCCTGAAGAATTACGTGGACAGAGAAGCCTGTCGTTTCTTTACCTGCAAACATAACGAATTTTTGTCTTTTTGTCACTTTACTTTTATTATGCTTATTATTAGTTTCTTTTTTGGAAACGTGTCCTTCTAGTAATTCGTTCCAGATGGTTGGTCTTGCCGCTGCTTCGCCTTCTGCTAGTTAAGCTTAGTATCCTACTATCCGGAGTACAAATATGTGGTCGCGTAGAATTTGATCTTCATTCACATAAATCTGTGGAGGCCCAAGTATTTATTAGGCACACAAGTGCTTGTTTGAAATTCATTTTCTATTAGTCTAATGTTACATATCATTCATTACACGTTTCACAAAACCCGTTCGTCACATTATTCTATTAAATTAATTTTCGCTAAAATACGTGTCAATATAGGCGTATATAATTCATACTTAAAGATGGAATACTAGTTTTGCTGTTGTAACAGAAAATAGAACAATGTGTCATTGTCCGTTTACTTTATAATAAAAATAACAATAGTAATAATTTGACACTGTCTATATACGAGACACCTTGTACCATTATCGTCACTGTACTGTAAAAGTACTGATTTAAAATCCCTACAAAATGTTGGCGAACTGTTTGATATGAAGTTTTTATTAACGAAATCAAGTAATGGTGACGGCACTTAAAGGATGAAACTGAATCCAGTTTAGTAATTTTTCGTTCTGTTCAAGCACAGATTTCGTATTCGAGTTCTTGGAATGTGTAACTTCTGCTGAAGACTACTGTGATGTAAATAAACTGCATCGCTGTCAAAAATAATCGGAAGACAAATTAAGTTTCCAGGCTCTTATACAGACCTGAGACCTGCCTTAAAATAAGAAGAATGCTGGTAAAATTCATGCAGCTGAAATGTTTAAGAGGGAACAAGGGAACAGGATTATTTATCGGTTTATTTTAAAAATTGGCAAGTTGTACTCATCGGTGTACACTGACATTCCAAAGGCGTTCTTTACGCTACGTCAAGTAGGTCGTTCGTTGCACTGGTGTGATCCGAGGTAACTGTTGCATCTTCGGTTATTATTGCATTTATGTGATCTCACGTCATTGTTGCAACGGTGTAATCCAAATGTTGATTCTTTGGTCCCATTGTTGCGGAAAGATCGACAGACATGCAGACATGGACGGTCCCATAAGGTCTTCTTCGCTCACGCTAGGGCGTGAAGAAGAAGAAGAATATATACGGAAGGCATTACACATATTCAAAAAATGTGAAAACGGGTGATTGGTATTACAAAGAAAAATGATTAACCCATTTGATGAAACTTTACAGTGGCAGAATTCGAAAGGTTACAAACTAAACGGATGTAGACTGACCATTCAAAAGATAACCGTGGTCTAAACAGACAAAAACCTAATTGGTGGAGGTCAAAATAAGAAGGGAATTAAAATCAGATTTTATCCTGCTCATGCAATTGGGATGGAACCGTTGGGTTCAAGTAACGGTTTGCGGTTGATAAGAGGTAACGTTTTTTAGCTGAAGAGTAGGACATTGATGCTGACAGCAGTTTACTCTGAAACACGTTTTTACGTAGCCATTTGTGTTATTCCTTTTTATACGTCTTTAAATTTAAATTTATTATCACACCTTTCCGCAGTATGTATGTAAGTATGTCATTCTGACACAATCAAAAACCCATGAAAGGACTATAAAGAAAAATTAAGGCAAAATAAAATACCTAATGAGAAAATATCTGCTTTGTGCGTAGGTATTGAGAATAATATATTTTTATTATTTTCTATCTGCGGCTTCTTTAGTTTGATTAATTACACCGAGAAAGCGGCAGGTTCTGACGTCACACCCAGTGATTTATGCGCACGCACATTCCCCCATCACCTATGTTATAACAGTATGAAAGCAGGTGGTACTTTATTTAATCTGTAACTGAATGGCTGGTCATCACAGGAAGCGAACCCTCATCTCTTTAAAGTTTTAGCTAATGCCGAAACTTAAAGATTCTCGTTTTAATTTGTTGTGAATGCCACGGTGACAGATGAGACCAAGATGGATGCAGTGATCAGAAATTTAATAACGAACACTATTCTTCACTGATTTATAACATTTCGTAATATTTTAAGTATTTTTTAGCGCATTCTTTCTCGCAGAAATGTCCACAGCTTTTAAACCAGTAATTTCGACAGTCTTCCTACTCAACGCAGCAGCCGAGTAGTCAGACTTCTCCTGCTCTTAAATGGGAGATCCCCGGTTCAAATCTCGGTCTGCGAAACCGGCTTTATGATTTTTCTTAGTCCCTCCAGGAAAATACCGAGAAGTAACTTAAATTAGGCCAATACCTCTTCCTTCCACATCCTTTGTACTTCGTCATTCTGTCCTTCGACGCTGTATAATCTAAGCTAACGAAGCGTCCCTAAATGAACCACAGATAAATAAAATACATTACTTCCGAGTGACAGGCTATGCCTTCGTTTTGATTTAACAGCGTAGACTTGATGATGCAGTTCCGACTATCTACATAGTTCCTAAAAGAGCCACCGAAAAAGTGGCGAAGGATAAATGGCACCTACTACGACACTGCTTTCGTTGTTTATTTATTGTACCATGATTTACCAGTTGTGCAGATTACGTAATATCAAGGCCGGCTCCGTGAACTCGACAGATGCATACTTCAGTTCATATTGACGATGTTCTTGTGGATTGTGACGCCGTGTGGAAACGAGGTTACGAGAGACACACGTCAGGGACGAAGCTGGAGACAATGTGCTCTTTTGAATGGTTGGTACACGGCGTCACATCCCAGAAGAACATCGCCATGTTCACAGCCATAAAGAACCTCAAATCTAATTCATTTCGTGTTTTCTCACACTCTAACATCTTGCAGTGAGCGAAGCGAATTAATTATCTCGAGTGAATATTTTAAATTGGAATTGAAATTATTTTTCTTCAAATAGAATACAGTAAGTCTGTTTTGGTTTGTTGTAAACGTATAATAATTTCGTAATACGGACTCGAGATCGATCTCAGATTCTCGCATTTTAACGCCACTGCTATTCTTAAGTATCCATCGTTAAAATTTCGATCATCCATTGAACCTGTGTTTTATTTAGGGCAGTGATTACACATCCAAAAGCTGCGATTGCATAACTCTTCGTCTGTATTTTATGTAGTTATTTCTCGAAGAAAGTAACATTTACCTGAGCTCATGCGTGCAAACGTCGCGTTGTGTTATTATGGTAACAAGCGCAACTGCACACACGTCTGGCAACGAGTGCAATATTCACGGTTTGTTGTATAACGAGACATTCCCGGAAGCACTTAACCTATTAATCGTACTTATCTTCATATGTTTCAGTGAGTTTTGCGAAGGTGGAAAGAGTTGTAAGACTTGAGGTTTTCACAGCGATGAGTATGAAGATTTCTGTCTTTTGGGTTGTTGCGCTGTGTAGTCTGGTCGATGTTTACCAACGTTTTAGAGGTCATACTGCCTCCATCATCAGGGCGGTGAGTATAAAGATTTCTGTCTTCTGGGTTGTTGCGCTGTGTAGTCTGGTCGATGTTTACCAACGTTTCAGAGGTCATACTGCTCCGTCATCAGGGCGATGACGCCCTGATGACGGAGGCAGTATGACCTCTGAAACGTTGGTTAACATCGACCAGACTACACAGCGCAACAACAACCCAGAAGACGGAAATCTTCGTGGAAAGAGTTGCATAAATTCTTATTTACAAACGATTTATTTTTGTACATCATTTTCAGTTGTTTATTTATATGTGGATTATTTAACATCGCTGCCAGTAGCTTAGACTATGTAGTGTCGGATGCTAGTATGATCAATGAATAACGTATTGGGACATGGAAGTGGTCGTGGTGTAATCAAAATAATTATCCCGACATTTCCCTGGAGGGGCTGAAAAAATCTACGAACCTCGGAGAGGACAGTCGATTTCCAGGCCGAGATTTGAAACCGGACACTCCGGGGTACAATGTGAGTATTAAACACACTGCCACGACGTTCATTTTCATGAATGTTTGTTTTGACTTTCGCTTTGCGTCCTTGTTTGTAATTGCTGTTACGTGAACAATATTTCATACACAAATCCCCATTCAGTACTTGCTACTAACTAATACTCATTAGTCGTTAGTCGTTAGTAAACGCCGTCAAGCTCAAAGCTAAATGCACAGTTTGCGTGGCCGGCGTGTTGTTTTCATTGTACAAAACAATTATCTTAACAAAAAGTGCATATTTTTTGATGATCTAAAACACAAGATAAGAAAATTAGGGCAATGACGCATGTGTTGTGTGTGATAAAAGTTGTGGTCTGCTGTGCCATTTACTTTGTGTTCTTATTTCACGATTTGTTTGCCAACGAAGAAGTAGAATGTAAGATTCACATCCGTCATGTAGCAATGATCAGTTGTATCAAGTACATTTTTGAGATTATATTGTTAAATACAGAAATATATTTGTGATACAGCACATAATTTTTTCATCGGTGCCCTGATGTGCTTGCTGATATATGGTCATTTAACAAACACACGTTTTAGGTTGGATTCCTGGAACATGCATCTCACTAATCAAATGTGATGTTACTGGTGAGAGATATTGCGCCATAAGTTAAAAATAATCACATATATTTAATTAGAAGAACAATTTAAATTTTACCCTTCAATACTTAATAGCCCTGAGTTTGTATTTATGTGTTTCGTATGATTCTCAGAGTCAACAGCGATCATTTGTTTAAACAGGGTTAACCAGTTGATCTATGCAATGGGGAAGTGTTGTGTTTTCTATGCGGTACGGACGGAATTCTTAAGTATTATTTTGATTAGCTTCTGCATCAAAGGGTGTGTGATTGTTGTGAGCGCATCATACACTAATGTAAAGTGTTCAAATATACTAATACGATGGGTTTAATATGTACTGTGTAATTTTGCTGCTGCCTGAACAGTAGTTTCATGATTGTCCTTATCGAAGATTTTATATACCCGGTGGAAATGCTTTTGAGCGGTAATACTGCCTGACCTCAATTTATTCACGTTTATTTCCTTTCTTGAGTCATTCACCTAAACAAATTTTCAACAAAAATCTAGGCGCTAGTACACGTGCAAAGTATCACGTGAAACAGCTGCAAGTCTCCACCTATTGCTTGTTACGTCATTCCCTATCATAAGAGTTCGTAATGCAACAACAATGCAATCTCATAACTTCACGTGCGTGAAAGAACAGACGATAACTTTGTATTAAACACGTGATTGTTAAGGTACAGTGTGTGATGTCATGAAAGGCCGCGGTAGAGTAGAGCTTAAAATTAAACGCGCTATTAACATTTTCCACTTAGTTTAATTAAAGAAAGTATTAGTAATTTTTCGCGAAATATCGAAGATGGTTTGGCGTTCCCTTCAGATCGCGCTC
Source organism: Zootermopsis nevadensis (assembly GCF_977971745.1). Taxonomy (NCBI): domain Eukaryota; kingdom Metazoa; phylum Arthropoda; class Insecta; order Blattodea; family Termopsidae; genus Zootermopsis; species Zootermopsis nevadensis. The sequence goes on from NW_028259136.1 coordinate 2,269,435, forward strand.
TCTGGAAGACCTTCCTGTTTTCATGCGGAGAAAACGCCCGACTTCGGTTATCGATGGCGGAAGGGTATTTGACCAATTATGATGATATTTTTATGAAAATAATTCTTAGGATTATCAAATCAAAAGAGAATGAGATGGGCGAGGAATATTACGCGTATGGGTAATAAGAAATCCATACGTAATTTTGGTTTGGAAGTTTGAAGGAAAGAGTCCATTCGGATAAATGGGTCTTAGAGAATAGGGTTTGAGGATATGGACTGGTTTCATCCGACGAAGGACAGGGACCTTTGACAGGATGTTGTGAATACGGCAATGAAACTACGGGTTCCATAAGCGGTGGGGAATGTCTTGACCAGATGAGCATACTCTTACCTTCTCAAGAGGGACTTTGATCCATGAAGTTAATAGCAGTCCTTGAAACTGATGAAAAATTATCTGACAAATCTTATCATCTGAAGCTGCTGCCACAGAAAGAGATTTCAGATATGATAACTGCCAATAATTAAGAGGCCCCCTTTAAATGTACCTGTGCCTAAAATACATCGACTCCTGTTTTTAACGGAATCCTATTGCATTTGAAATTTTCAGTTTTAGGCTGGTTTTCCTTTGACACTGTCACCTACCCCTCTAGATGATAAAGAATATTGCGCGGTGGAACTCTTGCATTTTTACATATGAACCCCATCACAAGTCGGAAAACAGGGCAGGGTCTCCCGCTGTACCTACTGGATGGTAGGCTTGAGAGTTCGCAGAGCCTCTTAGGAAGCCTGATGAGAGAATAAATAAACCCACTTGTCTACTGGGACTGTACTCCGGCTTATCAGGCCACAGACAGACATTTTCCTGTCTGAAATATTTGGCTCAAGCTGATGGTCGCTCAACTAGTCATTCATCATTCGTTAAGACGTGCGTAGTGATTGTGTAGAAATCTCCAAGCACGGTTAAGGTTAACGTACCTTCCTGTCTCTTCAGCACGGTATAATGCTACCATAATTGGAAATTTGAACTTCTGAAATTTAGATTAAGTACTTAAATTTGTCGTAGAAATTTTTGGCAATATTAGGGTCTCTTACTGTCTGTACAGTGAGGAATTATGCCACTGTAAATTCATCTACTAACGTCTATGCAGTGCGAAACGTCGATGCATAAAGCTATAATAACAACAGTAATCAGCCTCTCATATGAATGTACTTTAATTCTGATGTAATGTCTCTAAACATACAAAAAAATTATTTGTTAGAGTTTTCAATATTTTATTTCTACTTATAACACGCTGTATTACCTTGGCTATTCTTCTGTCATTGTCCAATTTATCTGTGTTATATTACGTTACTGTAATTACCATGATATATTTGTTGTTGTGTTAGCAAATTTAGTGTAGGTGGTGTAGTAAATGGTACAAAATGTAATAACTCAGTTGTTAAAGCACCGATATGGGGAGGAGCGAGGAATTGAGAACAACAGACAGCGAGGCATTGGAAGGAAGAATTTCAGACCCCCCCCCCCCCAACTGCTTCGCATGCTGCAAGATTTCGAGAAGGTGGGCTACATCTGTGCTGTACAATGCTTTATATGAGATGCTACTGGGCCGACACTCTTTATGTTTTAAAACATGATTGTCCACTGTTTTATGTAGGCTCTCCTCACAGCGCGTTATTGTACTGTATGCGATAATGGTAACCATTTTAATCACGGACGATTATTCGAATTATAAACATCAGGAACACTGCAAAATACCAGTGAATAATTCAAAAGCCCTAAGGTCAGAATAACTCCATGACGCAGAAACCATTAAAAAAAACTAATATTCCCTCAGCTACTCAAGAAATTGTATTTTATGGAAACCGAAGTTCATTACTGTACTCACAAAAGCCCGCCACTGGTCCCTGTTCTGAGCCAGTTCATTCCAGTCTACACCCTCAACTCATAGTGCCTTAAGGCTTATCTTAATATAATTATTCGATCTACACTGAGACGTAACAGGCGGTCTCTTACATTGAGGTTTACAGCCTAATGTTGTGCGCGCGTGACCTCTTCCATGCGTGCTACATGTTCGGTCTCTCATCCGCCTTGAATAGATAACCCCAATGATATTTGCTGAACAGTGCTGTTAATTAAGCTCTTTACTGTGTACTGTGTGTACTGTTAACCAAGACGAATGTAAACAATGAAAAATATGAGATTATGTTGTCACAAGGTGATATTTTTTATGGAAATCGATACGTAGTTCTCAAAATAGGTTTTGGTCTTACTGAAGGGTGCAACTACTCTTAATAAACGTTATAAATAGAATACTACATCGAACAATGCGAGATGAAGATTATCAGATGGTTGCATATGTGGCAGTGATAACCTTGGCAGTGTGGTCCAAATTTGTTTTCCCTCGGGTCAAGAATAGTCCTCCCGTTGGACTCGAGGGCGAAGAAAACTCTCCTGGCACTATTCTTGAAAACTAATAGCCAATTTTAGTAATTTAAACAATATTTACACGCCAATTCAGAAATGACAACCAAATTATAAGCTCAAATACAAGGGCAAAGAGACTTCTGGAACGATTCCATTCCGACAGGGGCCAACAAATCAGAACTTTCCGGCATGTACAGTGTGTCCGATTAAACGTGGAACCCACCACGGCAGCATGCCGAAGCAGCAGCGAGCGAACTACCGCGAAATGAGTTAGTCACAGAGTAGAATACGGCCATTGCATGTTGGCAGTTGGATTCCGAATTACGTGGGAATCTGTGTATTAAAGTAATGTTACAGGCATCTTTATTTAAGCATCCGTAATAACAGACATGTAAATCACTGTCAATGTGCAGCGGTAAAACAAACCTAAAACCTAAAACCTAATTAATTGGAGCTGGAACAAGAAGGGTATATGAACGGATTGTGAAGGGACAGTTTTCTTTTTTCTTTTTTTACTTTATTTAAGCAAGGACAGTCCCTTTATAGGGGCCTCTAACGCCTTATGTAAATTGCTATCAGTATTCATTTATCATACCATAATCTGTCATCTGCCTCACGAGACTTGATGCAATATAATGCAATATTAAAGGAAACAAAGGCTATATGACGCTTTGAAGCGCCTAGAAAAATGTGTGAAAATTAAATTTATTCGATTACAAAATTAATCATATTTCGTACTGTAGCTATGTTCAATAAAACGTACATTTGTTGAATATCGATTATCTACCGTATTACCATGCAGTATTTAAGGATCGTAGGTTAATACGCTAACAGCGATACTAGTTTCGCTCTTACCTCGAAAGGTTGCAAAGTCGCCATGTCGGTATTATTCACTATAGGAAATTAAATTGTGCAAAGTTGTGCTCGGCCCTTGTGTAATGATGTTCGAACCAAGTTTCATAAAAACCTGTCAATTGTTTCAAAAGTTATCACTAGCACTAATGACTTCTGAAACGTTATTCAGTTTTCGTCAGATTACACGGCACAACATCCGAGATGACTGTCATCTTAATACTGTACCCATCTCATAATAATAAGAAGAAGAAAATGTGATCTTGGAATGCTTCAAAAACCAGAATTTTGTGTGCTTAATGATGCTCCATGGACAATTTTGCATTTTCAATTGCCGTCTTACTGATGTAATAGCTTGGCTGTACTATCTGCCCATCAAAGTGGAGTCGTGTATCCAGCTGTGACACTTTGTTAGAAAGACTTGAAATTCCGGAACAACGCCACGTAATTTTCCCCATATGAGTGACTCAACTAATCCTTCCAATATTACATTTTCTGTGATGGATAGTAGGTATTAGGAAAAATTACGTGTCGCTCTCTCTCTCTTAAGTCACGCCTTAAAGCCATCTTAACTGCAGAATACTCCGCCCTACATTATATAAAGGATAAAAGTGGTTTAAGTGTCCCTATTCTAAATATGGTTTGTGGGTAGCGAAGATGCTTTTCGTGGGTAGCAAACTCAAAATTTGGAAATACGGTGCGCTGTATTTTTTAAAATTGCCTGTCCGAGAATGTATTTCTTTCCAGAGAAAGAATAAATAGCTTTTTCGGCTACATTTATTTCTGTTGCATAGCAGAAGGCAAAGTAATGATTTCAGGAATAGTCTGCAACAGCAGTTAGCTCAGTTGGCTGCTGCGTCTCCAACGTTCGAGGAAGAACAATGTGGGATGAGGCCTCTGGGAAGCTCAGGAAATCGGTTAATGATATTAGAATGAATTTCAGACAAACGGGATGCGATGTGTCTAATGGCAACATCCTTGTGATTGATGAACGTTCGGGTTCGTAGCAACTGGTCATTTCTTGATCAGCTACCACTTACCGATACCTCTAAAGGCAAGTTCTTTACATTTAATTATAGTCTTATTTCTGTTGCGTTTAACGAAAGATACCCGTACACCAGTAGAATAATAATTTTACGGGTAGTTCTGTGTTTTTGACACTTGTTATAATGGTCTGTGTTTCTGGGGACCTGCGGTTTGTATTTAGCTGTTGACCTGTGCCACTTCTACAGAGAGCGAACGTAAACGCGACTCCATGAAAGGTGTGGAAGTCAACAGGTAGGCAATCAGCGGGGGTTTACTTATGACCACCAAAATGGTATTTCCCTCCAACAGCTTCCAACTCATCCTCTCTCCAAACAACAAAAAAGTATGCACTACCTGTGACGTTCCCTTATTGTGGAACTATGGAATTCTTGGATTTGACTGATTGGCGAGCTTTACCTCTGGTGAGAGAAGAAATTCACCATTTATCTCTTTCACATTCGCCTATTTCATGTTACAGATAACTGTATTTTTGGATTCATACTCCCAGTTTAATTTTATAAACTACGTTTATATCATATTCCTACGGTAAAATAAAACTGTGCTAAATTACACCACAAAAGAAATGAAATTGTAAGAACTGAAATAAATATGTATCCTGTAAGTGATGTTATGAAGCAACATCGTAGTAATTGGTTGCTTTATTTGAACAGAATGCAAGATATAAGATTACTGAAAAGAACACTTCAATACAGACCGTCAGGAAAGAGACACTTAGGAAGACCAAAAACAAGATGTCGAGGTGTATTGTGAAGTCCGAACAGGCAAATTACCATATCGATGAAGTGAATTAGAAGTTTTTCTTTGTATGACTTCTATTTTTTAATCTCCCTCATACTTTTAACCCCCCCCCCCCCCAATGTTGTTCAAATAAGGAAAATTAATATTATTCATTTTCATCTCATTATTGTCAATGATTATATTTAATAGTTTTCTTGGATAATTCTCATAAGCATTTGTTAGAGCAGATAATTTCACTTTAACATGAGCTTTATCTTTATAAGGTATATAATGTTTGCATCAACTGAGATTTTTACTTGGATTGGAAGAAATAACTTTGAAAGATAGAGAGCGAAGTGAGGATATAAGATCTATTGGAGGTTATCAAAATGACTGAAGTGAAGTAGTGTTTGGAAGATAGGGACCACGGATTTAGAACAAGTGTTTTCATCTACAAACTTCTAAGTGTCATATAGGAATACCACGGATTATGTAGTTCGAAGACTTCATGTGAGCTCGGAACGCGTCGAGTGGGCTCAAACCTTGTGGTATTAATTAATGTCACACATCACATACTTCTATATAACCAGGCCAGTTAATTATAACCAGTGCGAGGTCGTGTTGACAATAGAACATTGTCTAAGTTCTATGTGATATGCCACTGGCAGCTGTTCACTCGTTTTGCTACTCGGCCCGGCTCGCATAGCCACTAGAATGACAGTAGCATGCTCCCTTCTAACTGCCAGATACAATTAAAGAACAGAAGAAAATATCCGAGCCTTGCACTTGGAAGTTGAGTGGGTGCATAAATAAATGAATAATGTACCAGCGAATGTTCTACCGAAACACCGCAATTTGTATAACTGCAGCAGTAGCTGAAAACTGGATTTAAAAGGGATTATAGCTGTTAATTAAGAGTAATTATTCTGAAAATCTTATTTAGAGGAAGAGGGTTCGATATAATTAACATCATGCAACGTTTGCTTTGCTGAAATAAGGCCTTCGTATTATGCAGACGCGGTTTCTTTGTGTATGCGAACAGTATTCTATTCAGGGCTTATATGTTGGTTTTAATTTTGTGTTGCAAGAGTGATGATTCGAAACTATGAAAGCTGAAAAGAAATGTAGTAGAAACATGGAAACTGTTCCTTGTGCAGAACCTATGTAGACGTGAGAGTGTGTTTATGTCTATATTATTTCTCAACCATTTCTGACTCCCTGCGACACTGTTTGGTACACTACTTATTTTATTTTATGTTAAAATACCTGTTCTTATATATTCAGTGGGTTAAAATAAATGAATCTTATTAGAGAATTTCACAGTTTGTGTCCTGCCTGTAGCCAGCCTAGAACGTGCGAGGTTTCGTGTGGTTTCTAACGTGCGAATGTTGTGGCAGTGAGCAGACAAACAATATTTTCCGTTTTCCATCCCAATTCATCAGCAATAATCACTACACCATTATGTTCAACGCAGCACAGTCTGTCTCAGAACCTTTGAAGTAATCAAATGGACGTAAGTGGAACTGAAGGGCTGGAAGTCATATTAAACCGATGACCTGTCGCATAGGTCAGTCACTCCTCGTTGTTGCTGGAAATTCTGTAGCAGAGAGGAAAAGTATCCGTCTAGCTTTTCATTCAGAGTGTGCGTGACGTCACATGAAACTCCCTCAACACAACACGCAACAAGTTCCACACTTTTATTATTTATTAGCGAATTTCACCGTCTTATTGTTTTACTCTGTTCCTTGTATTTACTCTCCTTCACAAATGCGCATATTTGTTGAAAGTATTGAATGACATGGTTCAATATACTAGTTCAATAGGCATAGGTTATACGTGAAATGAGAAACAGGGGTTGTTGCGCCGTTTAGTCTGGCAGAATTTTGCCGACGTTTCATGGATGCTTGTCTCCGTCATAAGGGCAATCATTGTAGCCAAATACCTCAGAAGTTGGTACAGCGTTATAAAATATTCGAGTAACAACCTTAACCTAAGTCGAGTGGTGCTGGATATCACATTAGATGGGAAAACACACACACATTCTGCCCATTAAGCAAAATTGATATGCGATTTATATCGATATGTGATTTTTTAATCATGAAGTAAATTGTGTAGTCAAAGTATTATTGTCGATTTAAGTATGATGAATCATGTTTCCGGTATCTGATAACGCACAGGCCACCCAGTCAGCGTGTCAGTCTGTTCTCTCCAGATCTAGAACTCTGAAGAATGACTGAATCTCAATAATAAAGGGATTAATGATGCGGCCGTAGAAGATACACGAGTATGAAGCCAGATGGGACCGCATTAAGGACTTTATTTCAAGCATACTTGCACTGCTTTGTTGGAAGAACGCTCCAAGTGCCCGAGCATTTATCTATGAAAGTGGTATCACGCTAGACTCTTCTGGAAGATTTTCGGCACCCCTAAACTTGCCTTGATCATTGCTTACCACTTTTATTATTAAGTTTTATTAGACTTTATAGGATTTAACGTCAACAACAGAAACAGTTTTGTAGAATAACGGAATCAACGACAGGTAATCGCATTTTTATTTCTGATATGCTAAAATTACTTGTTTGATGGTGACTTAAGATGCTAAGTCAGTTTTATTGTTATGTAGAGCTGAATGAATATGAATATTGAAGAATGTGAGACAATGGACTTATGGCATATTTAGGGTAGGTACTGTACGAGCAACTCAAAGAAACCTTAGACAACGCAGATAATCCTTGTCTGAAAAAAATTAAAGTCTTCATAGTCGCCGCCATGAGAACCAAAGCTGTTGCTTCGAAAAACACTTTTTCGCGTTAATCCATCCTTGTACAGGAAAGAAAATATCGCATACATTTGTGTGTGTGTGTTTGTGTATATTTAACTTTTTGTTGACGACTTTGTTTCCACTACGACATAAGCCACGAACAATAAAGGGACAGGTTTCTTTTGTAGAAGAATAAATATACATGACAAATCAAAGTTCGTGGTCCAAGCTATCAGTCATGTTCTGATAACTGTGCGAGAACTTGGCGGTGTGTGTTTTCTCTTCTGGCACAATGTCCTATACTCCAGATATGGTCAATCTGTTAGATGCGTTGTGTGAATACAAATGAATGCTGACTGATTATTTAGTCCAGATGCTTCGAAATTATATTTGGCCATCTCCCTTTTACAGTTTGTGTAATAGGCTTAAGATACATTGGGTTTTGGCTCTCTTTGAAGGTTAAGATTTCCATATCACAAAACTTCGAGTTCATTTTCGAAGATCAGGTAAGGTCACATATCAACATTTGAACCCGTCACTCCCAAATCATTCACAAGTTGACTGTGCCTTATTCATACGTGTAAAATAAAAATATTGGACGGGCTTGTGTTCCGATCACACTCCTCTCCGGTGTGACTTGAGCCCAGTATCATTAATTTCTTGTGACAGTTCCTCCCCTCATCTTCACAAGACTTGGGTTCGTTAGAATTGCCCGCCCGCTAGTTCGCTCACTGGCCGCGTGCAAAAGTGGCCTTCCTTCAACACGTGGTATTCAGGTCTGGCATTCGTCTAATCAAGAAATTCCGCGCTGTTAGATGGAACCCAAATAGCCAACATCGTCATGACAAGAACCAAACATTTTACACCATTCTGGGCCATTTAAATCCATTTTAAATCTCTGCAAACTATTTCTTTTTCAGTTTTAATATTGACCTCCTATCCACATCCAGAAAACAAATACTTTCGTCCTCTGAGGTGAATGGTGATAGACGACGTAGGTGTTTGTATCTTGAGGCCATCCAACCAAAATTTAGTACGCATTTCTTGCTTATACTATTCGTGATACATTTATTTGTTCTCCCTTGAATTTGTTGCCATGAAAGCGAAATTCTAAAATACAACCAAACACATATTTGCACCAACAAAATAAATAGAAACTGTAACTTGGAATTAGAACTGATCTTGCTAGTGGATTTATTCCCAAATACTGTGTGACACCAACATAAGGAAATATATTCTAGGTTTAAGAGAAAACGAGTAATAAGTGTTTTTTATTTATTGTCTACTCAACTGTTGCGATATTAATAAGTACTCAGATATCTGAATAAATTTTATGCGAACTGTTAATTATTCTCAAGAGATTTTAATAACATTTTGACTAATGCATTTATGCTATTTAAACCTTTCCGTCTTTACCTATCAGGATAGTTAGACTGTCGTATTGTTAGTGTTTCTTTATGTTCAAGTTTTTAAATCCGAATACATAGAGGTGTATGACACTTTTACCCTACCGTGCCAGTTGTGGAACGTCGGTCCAGTTACATGTATGTTCTCATACGAGTGGGTGTTATTTCAAGTCCCTGGTTGGCACTCCTTTAAACTTTCATATCATTAAGATATCATCGTTTGCTGATATCACCATGGCGATACAGCGCGACTCCGGGACAAGTCTGTTGGAGGTGCAGGACTACAGTGGCGTCAAAGACAGACATGAACTTGTATTTATTAGTAGGCCCGGAATTCTCCATAATTTTGCAAATAAAATACTGGCATAAACAGTTATAGGTTTATTTATTCATTTATATACCGAAACGAGTTTCGGCTCTTGTAGGTATCAGTGGTTCAACGATTACCTAAATATTTGGTTCAGAACACGTCTTTAAATATGATGAATTCGCTGCAAACATTCAGTAAGAATAAACATTTAACAACTTCATTTTAATTCCTTGTCATTAACCTAGTCGCTCTAACAAGGGTTAGTGAAGTTGTTAACAATGTTTGTTTGTTCTTACTGAATGTTTACAGCGAATTTACTATATTTGGTGATGTGTTTTAACCAAACATGTAAGCGTTGAACCACTGATGATGGTCCTATAAGAATCGAAACGCGTTTGGGAATGTAAATAAATAAAACGATAACTAATGAGAAAATGTTTGTTTTAGCATAAATACTAGACATTATCTGTAATAAAGAGACAATATATGAAGCAGTAATAAAGAGAAGTAAAACAAAGTAGCATCTGTGAAGGACGATCGAGTACAGGATTTAAGAATGAGTGGAACTTTACATCCACGACAACTATACATTTTCATGGGGTAGTGCTGAAGATACAAGAGAAAAATGTGAAATTTGAGGTTTTCACGGCGGTTAGAATAATGGCAGTCTTCTGTGTTGTGTCGTGTATTCTGGTGGAAGTTTATCGAAGTTTCAGAGATATTTGCTACCTCCATCATCAGGACGATCTACCAGACTTTACGAAGCAACAATTCAGAAGACAGCCATCTTCAAGAGGAACATTGTTTTTAGTTACGTCAAACTTAAATTGAGAGAAAACGCAGTTTAAAATTCGCGTGGTTAGAAAAGAACATTATTTCATTCATAAGCTAGTGTTTATATAATATATGAATTCTGTAAACATCGCCCAGACTAATTCAAAACCACAACAGACAAAGGAGTCCCTCCTATTGACAATATATAGATCCTTCTTATAAGGCGACACTACCATATGATTACTGCAGTGTGGTAGAAAAGGTAGGTGGCTCTTACCGTCAATGAGTCACGCATGCGCGTGTTCTGACACCTAGACGACATAACAGACAAGATAAAAGATGGACAATTTTTTTTCTATGATGTGTAGGCTAGACCCGCGGTGACCCGCCCTCTGCACATTCTCTTTAACGTTATCAAAAAAATATAAGGGAGAGGGGAGAAAAATCTTATTTTATCTTCCCCTGTAAAAGCCTTAAGGAATAAATTATAACGGTCCGTCCGGCCCTCCATTGTGTATCTGTTAAAATGAATTACACCAAATAGGCCCATATTCATGTGTATAAAGTTTTGTGGCTACAAAACAAAAACTTTTGGGCCCACGACACAAACATTAAAGCGTATCGTAATGTCGAAAACTTCCTCTATAAATCAATGAACAAGAGCTTGGTAATTTAAATGCACGTTTTTTTTTACCTTCTCTAACTCTGATTTTCCTGTCTCCTTAAGGGGTGTTAATGAAATATAACAGCTTTGTTTAGATGTTCATTTGTTCCTTAATTTCCTTATCTTCTGTCAATGGACAAAGCCGTTCTGAAACATTTTACCACTAAATGTATATCCAAAATGGTATCCGCGACAATACTAGGTTCTATATCAGTATTCAACAAAATACAACCAGTTTGTTTGTAGCTGTCACCAAATTTCATCTTTAAAAGTCTACAATAACATTGATTAACTCTGCAACACGAAAATAGTAGCAGCACGGATAAGATTTTTAATACCACTGTTGGGATTTACAAAATTTAATACAGATATAAGGGAAAGATTACAAGTTAGAAATACAGCATAAGATTCGCGTCTTTGTACAGAAAATATATAAAAAAAGATGTGACGAAAAATTCAGAGATAGAGAGAGCGAGAGAAAACAAAAACAATATATATATATATATGTAAATTCGAGTTTTATCAAGTTTTACCATTCCATTCTCTGTCTGTTAAATCAATATTTGCATGCATGTATCCACAAAATGCAGGCAGTCCGGTGTTATTAGGATTAAAATTTGACGTTCAATTTATCGAGCCTGATGATGGCGAAATGCGTAAACGCATTGTCCATATTTATTACCACATGTTATGTAAATATTAACAGTTTTGTCATATGTGACAAAACCCATTTGTTGGGTTTACAGTATATCATTTAGCAATTTAATCCCGGTCTTTGCCTGGACGGATTGAACAAAAGACACGTAAAATATCTGTCTCTTGTATTAAAATCCGTATCGGTATTTTTCCATTCGGCAGCAACTTTCATGATGCAGCCCGCTACATGAGTGGATCTGTAAGCAGTGTATACAGTGCAAGCCTCGAAACAAGCAGTGATCTGCCGATTGGTGCACATTACTTTTGCGTCCAGTTCTGTGGCATTCTTATTGGTCCTTTGAAAATGTGTGCTAATTAATACCTGACTGCTGTCAGACGGGTGTCCAATTATGTGTCGGAAAAGAAGTCTGTGTGCAGCTAAATTTGCACCGAGATTTGTTGATGTACAAAATAAACAATTGCGCATTGGCGTATGTAATTCGAGATGTGACTGATGAATGATGTGGAGTTTCGAACTTCTTCCGTGTTGACATATACTTAGCGCACGTGCTTGCTGTGTCCCGCATTCTTGTAGCCCGAGGCCCTCACTGCAACAGTGGCACACGTGAGTGACCAAACTTCTTCTGCCATTTGGAGATGAAAAATCTGACTAAATAACAGACGAACTAACTTATGAACCGAGTAACTACATGAATGATGAACTGCACTGGACACAGACCTTCTTGACAACTCTATTGAGAAGCTAATAGTTGCTCAGATAGGCAGTGACCTGGAGGTTTTTTTATCGTGTTCTCAAACGACTACCACCGGTTTGTATTCTGAGACAAACGAACAAGTCCACATCGTGAGATTTTAGGTTCTCATGGCTGCGAATACGAAGCTGCCTGTGTGTGGGATGAAGGGCTGTGTAGTCTGATGTGTTTCAGAGGTACTCGCTACCTACATCTTCAGGGCGTTTATCACGCCATCACACACCATATAAGACCAGTCTTAACAGGCTATTATCCTCACATTGAAGCCTAGATCTCCCAGTGTTTCTTCTCTAAGGCCTTAGAACTGAAATTTTGTGATCACCTGCAGTGGGTTTATGCATGCTACCTATCTTGCCCATCTTATCTTTTATTTTTATCACAGAAATAACATTGTCTTGAGAGCACAAATTGCCCAGTTTTCTCCTCAGCATCCTGTTCTCAAACACCACTAATCCAACGTCTTCCATTTAGAGTGAGATACGTTTCATATACAAAAGAGGTAAAGTTGTAATTCCGATGTTTTAATGTGTAAGATTTTAGACAGGGGACGGGAAGAAAGATTCGGAACAGAATTGCAGCCAGAATTCTCCGGATTCAATTCAGACCTGCTCTTCAGTTCATTTTTGAACGTAACTTAGATTTGTTATTGTCGTTCCCAAATATTTGAACTTCGCCACGTTGTAGACGGACGTACTGTACCTTGGTAGGATCTGAGGTTCTCGCGGCGGTAAGTATAAATATGGCTGTCGTATGGGTTAGGCGATCGTCCTGATGATGGAGGCAACAAGGACCTCTGAAACACTGGTAAACTTCTACCAGACTACACGGCGCTACAACCCCGAATTTTGTACTAAACCACGGTTGCATGCGAGTGGACACATATTTATTTATAATATATTTACTTTCAGTTTTACACACTTACTTTTCGGCTACCCTATACATAAACAGAGCCACTTTTCTTTGTAACCCTCGTATGTAACACGCATGTTCCTTTCAGTGGAATCAGCAAATAATATTACGTCCTCGTGTCTTTTACTCGCGTTACACAGGGAAGAAATTTAGGTTTTGCTATAAATTTGATCTGACACCTTGTTATGTAACACACAATGGGTTGCAGAAATTATTATATTAAATAAAGAATAATAGAACAAACCTTCTGCGAACGCCACGAAAAAATCACCTGCGCTTCAGGTTTCTGTTTCTGCTGATTAAGCTACTTACCTTACAAATTCGAAGGTATGAAATGTCATATAATACTTCTTTGTGTTACCTGCGTAAAGTAAGTGGTTTGGCCCAAAGGCAATACTCTGAAATGAAATGCCTCTTCCAAAGAGAAGAAAGCTTTTCATAAGAGAGTATTCCATGCGATTTTCAGCAGTGATCGCATTACGCATTGGTGCGAGGTTGCCTTTGGCTTACTCATAGTTAAACCTAAGAGAACCGTATTATTCTGCCTGTCGGTCCTATGTTTTATCTGTGAACAATAAAATACTAATGTTTAATTAGAAGTTATGACAAAGAATTAATCGATTCATTTCAGTAACTTAACTGTCACAATTCTTTGTCTGTGCAGAGTTACGAAAGAGGAAACTCCCGTCTTCTACAACAAATAATGAGCTATTTCAGTTACAGGATTCGGACCTGTAGAGCATACGAAACCATTTTCGTAAAACTCTTTAGGAAATGAGAAGCCCATTTCAGTACTTGATAAAATCTTGTCATCGACAGTACGAACATGGCGGCGGTGCGAATGCTTATGATTTGTGTGTTCCGAAATCTGTTTTACCCGCTGTTTCCTTCAGTCCTTCTAGGCAAAGTGTGAGATATTATCTCGGAATAACCACGAGAAACTCCTCCTACGTTCTCTCTGTTGGTCATCCATAATGGTCCGAGTATCTCACTTAAAACGCGTACGCGCTTGGTTTCAGTACGTCCAATCCCGAACGTTAATCTCTCATTATAACAGGAGAGTCTCCGTAAAGTAGATGCAGTGTCCTAACGCTTTGTTTTTGAAGTTCTATTGTTCCTCGCCTATGTATTATATCATGCCGTGAACTAAGTAGTTTTCAAACAAAACATCCAATTCCAGAAGTTTTGGGATTGTTCAGTTCGAATACTAATTTGTATGTCAATGTACGGACTGGGCGTTCATTGAGAGAATTATGATCATAAATTAGGCATATAAATAGGAGTACTGCCCATTATTGAGTAACGTGTCCGCCAACGATAAGCCATATTAAACCGACAATCATGCTTTCTGTGTGTGTGAGAGAAAGTATCCAGCCCACGAAACGAGTGGGTGTATGGTGTTTGAACACCAAATATGCCTCATTAATAATGTCGTAAAATGTAAGCATAAGAAGGTTGTATCTTAACTGAGTCTTCTGGGCGAATCCCAAATCGAAGCCTGAATATAGTAAATCTTGCGAATATCATGTTTCTTTTTGCAGCCGGCGTGTGTGTGTGTTATTAACCGCTTAATGCCGAACCAACGAACAAGAAAGCAAAAGACGAGGTCTTGCGCGACATCCTAAACGTCGTCCCTTGCTAGGTACGAAACACAAAGATTGAATTAGTAAACAGTTCATTATAAACTATAACTGTGTATATGCTCAGGCTAACTAGATTTCTGTCTTGGCTGAAGGCCTTGACATGTCCAGCCTATGGGGTTATTACTACTGGTGGGAGGATGATCCCATCAGGCAATTTGTTCTTTGCGAAAAGAACTTTGGCTGATTGCATGCCTGGGAGTTGAATCCAGGAGGGTCACACTTCGGCTGAAGGCCTCTAACACTTGGGGAGGGCGTCATTTTGACTGAAGATATCTATGATTGGGATAGGGGACTGTGAGCCTTTTGAGTTATAAAATCTTTCCCGAACGATAGTTACGAATTCAGTCCGTACCGCAAAGGAAACAACAAGTCATCATTACAATAATAAAATGTTAACGCTGTTTAAGGAAATAATACCTGTTTACACTGAAAATTATACAAAATTCAAAGTTCCTGGTTCTTAAACCACTGGACTCTAAAGGGATAATGGAACAGGCCGCATAGCTGAATGTCCTTACTTGACAAATTATTGCATGATTCGTCGATGTGACGAGCTGCGTCATCTGTATTTGTCCTTGTACCAGAGAAAAGAATTACAGATCGAAGCGGTCATAGGCACAGTGCCGGATTCTATACATACGCTGACTGAGCTGCAGCTGTATGAGAGGCCTCAAAAATGCGTTAAAATGTTTTAATATCTAAATTAATCAACTCTGCGAACAGTATTCATCTTAACTTTGAACAGTAATCTTTGTAGTATACTGATGCTAGCATAATGCTTTTATTCACACCACTTTCATGTTTATTTTTAATGTTCCCTTCAATCAGATTAGTTAGTACATATTTCGACTTTCGACATTTTCGTACCTCTTAAACTTGACACAGATTAGGGCTTCAGAATGTCAATGTCCTGGCCCTACATTCGTTTCAATTATTGTAGATATCGCGACACCTCGTTTACAGAGCCGCAGGAACTGTCTTTGTTCAAAATATGGAAATACCAAAATATTCTTCTGGTAAATATTCTTACAAAACATACATCGTAGCTAGCGACTGAATATTCTTGAGTTTTGACGACGTGCTTTAAGGCATGCAGAATAGGTTAATGTGGTGATTGAGCTAATGAATGGTTTGAAAGAATGTGGTAGGAAGAGGTTGTGATATTGTAAGCATTACTTACGTCAGCACTTGGTATATAACTTTTTGGGATATTCTGTACTTTAAGGTATTCGATATTACAGAATTTGTCTACAGAGACTGTGGAAGAAATAAGAAAGATACTTACATAACTTCATCGTTAATCCTAATTTCATGTAGCAAAGTCTTTCTTGAGAAGCTGATAAAGTCCCTCAGATGATCAAGAAATGTCCAGATTTTTACATAACCCGAAGAGCTTACCAGTCCTTGTCCTATGCCAAACTTATCCGTTTCATTCCCTTATATCCTATTAATTTAAGATCACTTTTAATAACAACCTCCCATTCAGGTTTTCCGAATAAAATTCCTTATGCATTTGCTATTGATTCTTTGTTCAATATATTTCCCATTCCAAGCGCGAAATATCCTTTATATACCTCCGTCTGATTTTCTCTCAATCATGTTCTGAAGATTATTCCGTCACTGACAGCTGGCGTTTCAGATCCAACTCAGAACAGCATCGAACAATAGGAAACCCAGTCCTTGCATAAAACATTTCAGTTCATAAAGCATCGCATTTCTTTCGTCCAGAACAAATTTCACACAAGTCGAACTGAGATTTGAACCGATAACCCCGGAAGTCACAGCCCTGAACCTTGTGCAGTAATTGTAATGTCATACGTAAATGTAAATACAAATCACTTCAGTCTTGAGATTGCTGCACCACGCACAAAGGATTGCAATCGCTACTGTGTCACAAGGTCTAGCTAGCTTGATCAATAAATGCTAGAATCTCCTTGGAATGACGTTGGAGTAAGAAGACCTGAGATTTTCTCGTGTACTGGGGAAGTAGGGGTAGTACATAAGGTTGCGTCATTTCGTATACTTCGGTAACACTTCACCTCGACCACACTTCGTTGAAGGCATATCCACTGTGGTTTGGAACAGACACATACAGACCTAAGACGTAATGACGAGGATCGAATGCACTGTCGCGATGTTTTGCATTCAAGGCATCTCTGCACATGTAAAAGTAGCTCACAGAATGCACCAACAGTAGCGAGTCCAAGTCCAGTCCAGTTTTTAAATCACTGGTCTCTGCTGCTCTCTCATTTCTTATTGTTTCGATACTTCCATATTTCATGTAACTTTATGGAACAGAGTCATCTTTCAAAAGTTAATAATAGTTCAACTGGTAAGACATTTATTGCCTTTTATGGAATCAGAAATTTGAATACAGCCATCTTTAGACCCACCGCCGTGAAAACCTTAAATCCTACAATCAGAAATTTATCACCTTACTCACAAAGGCCCATCACTGGGTCCTGTGAACCAGGTGAATACAATCCACATCCTTCATTCTACGCCTGATTCCGTCAAGGAGTTTCAAACATATGCGTGCTACAGTCTCGTCCACCATATCTTCCTGGATTCGAATCAAAATATCAACAGAATCCCTCATTCCCTACTCTGACGTTAATTAATGCTGCCGTGTATGTACAGAATTAGCAGTAGGCTGTATTTCGGTGTTAAGTCATGCATAACCACGTTGGAACACCTTATATATGAAATACCCGAGCTTCTGCAGTTTGGTCAATGGTGTGCCTATTGGCAGGTCTAGACCAATGCCCAAGAAAACGTCGGCAAAAAGAACAGTTAGCTCCGACTGGTTATTTGTGGGCGAATTATTACATTACGGACTACACGAAAAGGGTATTATTATTGTTTGGACGCCATACTACATAGTATCTATTCATGGAAAAGGGTTAAACGTTTTCTCTATGTTTCGTTCGTAGAATTCTCTGGAAAAATGCATTTGGAATTATTGAAGTACTATGTTAATCTTTCCCATTTATTACTATTACAATTACTATTATAATTATTATCATCACCAGCGGCCTATTGTTAATAATATGAATGTTTCCTTAAATTGTGATGACAGACTTATTATTATAATGAAGAATTATGCTTTCTTTGAAGTAGAACTGAATTTTTATATGTTGTTTAGACGAACTTCGGCTTCAAAGGGGTGATATTCTGTACTTAAAAATTTGTGAGGATATTTGCTCCGCGTAATTTTGATTGAAAGACGGTGTCCTAGTGGATAAATGGAAAAATACAAATCTTGAGTTTAATCCTCTCAAATTTTTAAGAGCCAGAAGATATTCTACAGCTGCAGAAATTAGATTGTCTAAAACAAATACGTCGCCACAACAGCACTTTGAAAGGATTTCATCGACACAATAATTCCATTGTTCATTGTATAAATTGACAGCCACGTTGCTAACACCAGCAGAGAGGTGGTAAGTTTTCTGAACCGAATGTTAGGAGGTATTTCCCGAATATAGGTATAATCTATTCTTTATTCATGATTTTAAGTCCTTGTGAAAATGTTGATTGTGGTGTTCTGTGTTATAACGGCATGTAGTCTTGTAGAGGTTCAGTAACGTTCCATACACAGGACACCTCTACACCGAATATTGAGGCGATGTGTTCCTCCGAAATGTTGGTAATCACCTACAATACTACACAGCATCACAACCCAGAAAACCACAATCGACATATTCACCCACCGTCAGAATATGAAGTCTCAGACAGTTTCCACTTGCTCAGACTAAGAAATCTTTTTAATGTTATTCTCCTATTTACACTGCGTCCTTCACTGTCGTCTTTGCAGGTTAACTTCATGGCAGGTTAGCTCAAGTTTAAAACACATAATTTGTAAGCTGCGTTACTCTACTAAAATCTCGCTTGTTCTAGTAGTATCCTGGATTAGATTTTCCGTGGGTTTCCTCAGTTTTTACAGACAAATGTAACGATAGTATCTTGTGACCACTATAGCTTCTTAGCTGAACCCTTACATTTTACCATGCATGATGCTAAATAATCCGTGTAGTTGATACAGCTTTCTTAAATAGTCGAAGTACCGACATGTAGTGTATGACATTACTTACAATACAATACTTGAAGTTCTGAAACTCCTTATAACAATTTTGTATTAAACTTTGTATGGGACGGAGCTGGATTCACAGCCCACTGCGATGTGGCCATGGCGATCTCTGTTCTATCTCTCGCCCCTCACTGGTTACATCACATCAGATTAGAGTATCGTCACTTTCCGTAGCTGTCATCGGAGTCATTAGCTTCTATAAACTAACGCCTGTGCAGTTTGGGTCATTCTCCTAACGTCTGTATACGTCTTTCTGGCGAACTCCTGCTTAGTAATGTGAGGCTCCCGGGTTGAAATCTCGGTCAGGAGACCGTCTTCAGGACTGAGGTTTAATTATGGAAAAGCTAAACCTCCTCTTCAGCGCTGTGATCCCCGAAGTTATGAAATTATGCGCTGCGGGGGTTGAAAGGGGGGAAAAAACCCGTGGCCACTGATGCTGTCTGGCTAGTACAGCGCCACGGGACCCAAAATATCGAAGGAATGTAGAAGAAATTTTCTTTTCTGCATAACACAACAGCGGTATGATGATGACGATAACAATACTAATAATACTACCTTAGCACTGTGGTGCGATTTCTGAGGGGACTTTATCATATTATGTAGGATCTGAGGTTTTCACGGCTGTGAGTCTGAAGATGGATGTCTTCCGGGTTGTTACACCGTGCAGTCTGGTGGAAGTTTACCGACGTTTCAGAGATCCTTGCTGCCTACATTATCAGGGCGATGCCACTGACTCATCGCCCTGATGATGGAAGCAGTAAACACCTCTGCAGTTCGGTAAACATGTACAAGACTACACGGCTCAGCAACCCAGAAGACAGCCATCTTCATACCCGTCACAGTGAGAACCTGAGATCTCACCTTGAGGTTTAAGGCTACGGGGGTCGAATCCACTTTTTGAAGGGAGTTACGTGCGTCGGGACGGTGGCCATCACGCTGAGTCACATCCTGTGCTGGCGAGACCTTCAAGACACGCTCACTCAGAGGAAGGCGTGTTCTTCATACACCACACATTTTATGCCTCGGCGCATTGCCGCCTCCAACTATCCCACAGTATGCTCACTACCATCGAATTATGGAGACATTTATCACAGTCTTCGCGCTGTATAAAACAACACCTTTTGTGTGGGAACACGGAAATTATCCGCAATTTGTTTGCAAGTGCTTCGTCTTATAGTTTCACATCCAGCAGTTTCAAAGCTTAAAGCAAAGAAACGTTACTTTGAAACCTGTTTATAGCGGAATACGAAAAAGGTCTTGTGCATTTTCAGTTTAAAGGAAGCTTTCGTTTTACACAGGTATCTACTTTTAGGTAAAAAATGCACAGTACGTACAACACTGATTTAAATAAAGAAATTAATTCTACTAATTATTATTTATTTTTTCTCTTTTCCTTTGTTTATCCCTTTCTTTTAGTAGTTCATTGTACTATTCTGCCCACATTCTGTCGACTATCAACCTTGATTTTTTCTCATTTTTGAGATAAATGTCAAGAAGAGAAGTGCAGAAATATTTATGTTAACAAAGCATAAACTTTAAGCAGGATTATTTTCGAAGATAGCTGTCTTCGGGGAATGTTGCGCAGTGTAGCCCGGTAGAAGTTTACCGATGTTTCAGAGGTCCTTGCTGCCTCCATCATCAGGATCTTCTGAGTAGTATCTTGAGACCAGGGCCTCTGGTTCTTCCGTTTTTCCACGCTCAGAATGATGATGATGATGATAATAATAATGATACTCATTTTTCTCTCATCCGCATTTCAAAATTCTAGCTATCCACCTCTGCCTCTTGCCTCTGTTCTTTCTTCATTGCCACTAGGGCCGTTTTCGCCGTGACCTCGTTTGGCCATCAAAGTCTTCGTAGGGGGTGTTCAGAGTCAGTCGGATCGTTTAGATAGTTTTGCCATTCCATCGTAATGCCTGTGCCATGTCAGGATCCATCATAGAACGCAGACATGTACCCATAACTCTGTAGGGAATGGAACCCTCTGTGTTCGCATCCCGAAACCTGCGAGTCTAGACCACGCGGCCATCGGCAGAGGCGTCGCCATAGTCCCATAAAATCAAAATGTCATGTTGTGATGTTCATCAATCAGTTACTTGAGCCACTCTTCTTCCGAACGCACGGCTCCCTCCCGTGAGTCTTGATTCCCCTGTACTATGACGGGATAACTGCAGGGGTCTGGTTCTTAGTGTTGCCCCCTGTCGATTAATACGAGACTAAGGTGGAATAAAAATACGGGCCTCACCACTGTACACCTCAGCTTGCCGCCAACGAAACCAGGCAACCAATTTGAAAACAGAATAACCTGTACCCTGTCATAGTGTAAACGTAAGTACAGAGTAATATTTTAAAAGGCCACTCTAAATATTTCTAACCTTGATCATGATTAAATAGAGTAACATCCGAAAGTGATATTAATTATCAATATATATATCAAGTTCAGTTCCATAAAAGTCATAAACCAATCTCACGAATGTATTCAATTAATCATGCATATATACATAATATCAGTCTTACCTAAGCTTGTGCCCAACTTATACGTCAATTATTTCTGGTAAAACGATTTCGATTAATCGATATCTTGATTGATTGTTGGTCGACTCTACGGGAGGGAGATGGTTCATGTTGAACGTCTTTAATGCATGAAAGCAAAAGTGACTTAATCACAATTGGTTCAAAAATTTGGTACGGTAAAATTGCTTAAATATAATTTAAACTCTTTAATTGTCTGCTAAACGAACCGACTGGACAGACGGACGGACATGACCAGCCCATAATGCGTTCTCCCAATGAACTGCGTGCAAAGAACGTATCACAACATACTACAAGGCGTTAGCAAGTAATACGAGCGAATTATATTTTAAAAATAAACTATAATTATTGTTATTTATTCTGTATTTAGTTCATTAACGAGAAGCAGAATTCATTCGTAAATTAAGTCTGAAACCGTGAAGTGAAGAGACCATATGGTAGACGTGGGCGTACGTGAGAGGGTATGATAACTGCATTGTATGTGAGGATATGAGCAGTACGAAATTTTGTCTTCCACGGATGGTGGAGAATTTCTTGATTATGTGAGCGAATAATACATACTCAAAGAAGATTTTTTTCTGTATGGACTTGGTTCATAAGCAGTGCTGAGTGCTTACTTCTGTCAAACCTGTCAGCGGCGGCTGATAATGTGGGCTAAGCAAAGTAAAGTAACAGTAAAGCTGTCGGCTAAATATGCGGTTTAATGGAGATCATTGGCGGGAAAACACAAGAGAGGAACCTGCCCCAGCGTCGCTTCGTCCACCAAGAAATTCTACACATTTCCCCGGGAATAAATAATCCCCGCGATATAAAGAAGGTATATGGCACAAGACAGATAAATTAAATGATGAATTGGATGTTGCAAGTGCACTTCAGCCGTGAAGATGGAGGCATTACGTTCCTCCGAAACCTTGGTATCTATCTACGAGTCTACACACCGCATTACAACTCATAAGTCAGACATTTTCATATTCACCGCCAAATGTCATAAATTTATCATAGTCGGAATGTACACTAGTGGAAATTGTACACGAAATAGATCACCACACTGTAAATTGTGTTTATTTTAATTTATAGATTGGGCATGTAAAATATTTGAATGAAAGAGTTTTTTATATCTCCGTTCTTAAAATCTGATTTTGTAAACCGTGCCGTTTTCATAGAAAACTTATATAATTCCTGTCTATCTATATAATAAGCAAGTAGCTTGGTTGGTTGGCGATTATTTCCTGTTGTTAACAGATTTTTGGCTTTATGGGACAATATAGGTGCGATAACTTATCCATAACCTACTATGTACACGTGCTTCTACACAAAGAAGCAGAACAGATGTTTGCGTCTTAACGCTTTGCAGCCTTCGTAATTAAGCAAAGATAAGTAATGCTTTCATTGTGTATATGCTACTTTTTTTTACTCTTTTAATTATAAATATATCTTGAAGTAATTTTTTCCCGTCATTTTACGGACACTTTCTAGGAATTTATAATTAATATCTCCGGTGTTTTTTAGCATCAAGATTTAGATTTTTGCTAACTTCTCTGAGTTAACAGAAGACATAGAGCTTTATTGTTTTGCAACACACATTTCCGAGACATAACATGTCCCGTGCCGTGTATCGCTTTTGCACTCAGTTCAGGCGCTAAGACCTTTTCTAAAATCACAGTGTGTGGTCACTCGCAAGTTATCGAACTTCTTGTAATTTCTGCTCCGTTTGAAAGTTGGTCTCAACTGCAGGTATATGGCCAATTCAGAGGTCGAAATTAAATACAAGATACACTATAGTTCTAACCGACAGTGTCTGGTTATGCGTTATAAATTTCATCTCATTCTTGGGCTCCAGGAAAATTTTGCTATTAGTGCAAAAACTGCAATGGCCTAATGTATTGGAACACGTAAATACATTAATATATTTTTGGTTTTACGAACAGGAAGTGGGCATATATTAAAAATAGGTGTTTCTTTGCAAATTTTTGGAATTCTGAACAGTTTATCTTAGAACGATATCGATTGAATATATATTTAAGGGTCGTTTTATGTCGTCAACAGAACTTTAATGACATAAATTAATCAGGTGTTCCTCTTCTGTGTGCTGTTGGACTATTTTTAGAACTTCTTCTATTAGTTTGCCCGTCTTTGACAAGACGACAATCGGAAGCAAAATTTGAGGAGTATTTGGGGAACTTAAAGGGCTTCGGTAAGTTTACCAGTTTTACTTTATACCAAGTCACAGAAAAATGTCTTCTCAGCCCGTGGACGAACTTGCTATGGAGGCAAGGAAGTGAAAATGGCCGGCACTAAGACGGGAGAGAATGCTTATTGACTTAATTCAATTTGATAGCTTGGCTTACGCAGGGTTCTAAGAAGCTTTGAGAGTACGTGTTTGTCGATAGATCAAAGGAACATGAGATAGAGAGTGATGCCCGTGGAATGCACGGGGCTGTGGTCAGATTCAAGGAACTATGGGATAACCACTGATGTGTGGATAACAGCTACATTTACAGTGAAGTCTGAAGATCAGCAGAGTCATTCAGTTTTTATTCCATGAATTCTAACTGGCGTTGAACTTAAATCCCGTACATTTCATCTTCTTTCATTATTAGTTTGATTGGTTTTGAAGTGAGCTAATTTATAGTACTTAATTTGAGAGTTCACATACTTCTACACTCACAAACAAAACAAGATTTAGGCCTTTAAATTTCAGAGTGACATAAACTAATGTTGGGGAATGGTGTATCAAGAGGGACCTTTCGATCAGTGAAGTAATTTATTAACATTTAAAACATTACGTTATACGTTAGGCTGTAGCACATATTACGACCACATCAGTTCCCCAGAAAGATTAGCCTTATATTCTGTTGAAAGTTCTCAGTTCAGATCTTAGGACCACCTCTTGTCGAATGTTCGCGACTGTCTGTCGAAACGGAACTCGCAGTCGAGTGATTAGCATGCTTCGCATTCCAGAGGTGTCGAGTTCAAACCTCGGTCCACTGACCGGCTATCCTGACTGAGGGTTTTCTTGATTTTTCTCAGTACCCCAGACACTTGCCGGCAGAGTACCTTAACTTTCGTCACTACCGTTTTCTTCCAGATCCTTCCCAGTTCAGCAATCATAGTCTGAGCTATGACAGGGTTATAAAATTAACCACATAAATGTTTGCTCGGTCTAGTACGTTCTTCATGTCGACATGTGGACAGAGGCAACTCGTAAGATAATTTAAAAGTTCTGCATTAACTTCAGAAATTATGTGGGATGCAATCAGATACGAGAATGACCGTGAATGATGATGAACTGGAAAGGCTGAGGGAGGAAGCGATCGTGACTTCTTTCAAGGTGTTCGACTGGAGGCACTGACAAAAGGACCAAGAATGCTGAGTCTGGATCTCACGTCCCCTGGTAGGGAGTCAAACTCGATACTATTTACAGGGGTGAAGCATTCGTCCTAATCATGTAAGCCCTGCTAGCACTTCGAAAGACGAAAAATAAGTTTTCTGTCTTCCTTTTGTGGTACACTCCATACTGTGGAACATACCAGAGCCATCGAGATAAAATGCATCATTAGCCAGTTCCAGCCAATAAAAGTTCGTTACCTATGTTACTCTCACGGCGAGCGTAAGATATCACCCCATAAGATTTTTTAGTTGTCTAACGATGCACGACGCAAGAACCCGGAAGACAACCATATTCGGCAGCTTTGTTGATAATGGTGATGACTGTCGGTGTTCCGTAAATGTAAGCCACTCCTTGACCAGCTGTTGTAAACTGCCGAAGCAAGACCCTGGAGCCCGGAGTTGGTTATATTCTGTCGTAATAATTCTGATTAAATTATAGATCGGAAGTTCAGTCTCTGAGGTTTAAACGCTGCAGCTGTTCAGCGGTCTGTGCGCTAATAGCCACAGCCGTAGAGCTGGAGTTCCTCTTGCGGTGTCATGTGCTAGCTCTCTCGTTACCTCCTGACTTGCTGCCCACACTTCGTTCTCATGCCATTACGAACGCGAATGCGAACCCGAGGTTGGATGTCTCTTTGCCCACATGGCTTTAACTCATGGAAAAGAGATCTTCTTGAGAAGCTGGCAGTCGCTCAACTGGTAAAGACTTATTGTAAAACTCGAAGGTTAATGAACGTTTTCGTGAATATTTGCGTGTTTCGGAGAAGATGAATGCACGTCATAAGAAGGAAAGGAGGATTTTTAGAACAGCACTGTAATTATTTTATGACTAATCAATGCAAGCAACTCAGTTGACAAGGACTTCCACCGATTTAACACCAAATTCTCTGTGAAGGGAATTATGTAATTATTTTCTTCTGCCACAGAACTCTCATGTTATGAATCATAGTATCCGAACGCCGTGGACAAAAGAATGGTTATCCTGAAAGAGTTGTTTGTGATTTTCTTCAGTCCCTTTAGGCAAAACTGAGATGGTTACTTAAATTAGGCCACCGTCAGACCCTTTTCACATTTTTCTAATTTATTAATCATTTTTATTTTACGCTGTAGGCCAGTAGCCTGCGCTACTGACAGCGTGTTACGCAAACCACAAATAAATATTCAGTTTTAAATACAAATGTGTTGCGGGTTTGCAGATTTGTTTTTGAGGAAAACCTTGGCCTCTTTCACTCTAGGATCATAAAATGCGTGTTGCTTGTGGCTTGTCTCGACACGTGCCCGCCTTCTCCGTACAGAATATTTTAGAACACTCAAACGACAGGAAGACAGTAAAAAATGTTTGTGCCATTTCCATGTTTCTGCTTATCTGATCGCATGAGAAGCTTTCGATAGTGTGTGAATTGTAATGTTTCGTTTCCGTTCGACGTACAACTCAGCTGCAAAGCTTGCTTCATTTTGTCGGCAATTAGTTAACATTAGAAGAAATGATTTGTAGTTTCTGAGGCAGAATGCTTGGTGCCAGCCTCTCTTGCCTGATGCAGACAGGCTACTTGCATCGCGGTCGTGACAGACGGACAGACCGGTGTGAACCTGCAGTGATCCCGCAGTGCTTCACGTAACCACGCCGCCAAGGAAGCCCGACCCGTCCGCTGGTAGCCACAGTATCGAACCGTGAAACACGATATGCGAACTGCGACCAATCACAACAGCTTGTTCTCTACGATTCTTAGCTTCGAGAATTTTTTATCGACCAGTTATTTTATTTGTATTCACTTTTATTTCTCCTTCAATCTTAGCCTTTCTCTTTCTTTTTCTTGATTTACCATTTTTCTCTTTTGCGTTTTGCCTTGATTTTGGTAAGCACGTCCCACAGTCAGACACGAGTCTCATATGTGAGTGTAAGAGTGAGTTACGTGTGTGTTCTCTACATGTATCTGCTTTGTAGCTGGTCCGAAGGAATGCAGACCATTGACAACAGTTACATGGATTACTGCAAGGACATCTAGGAGAGCAGTTCGTTTCGTCGATACGCAGATACATTGTGCTAAGGGGAAAATGTCGCAGATGTCTCGCTCCAGCCGCGATACTCCTACCCACTGCATGTGAGGTTGGAGCATGTCTGTAAGTTGTGGCGAAGACCTGGAGCCATATGACAAAGCAACAACCCGCCAGTTCGTGGGATACATTTATTTCTGTTAATGTATATTTCGAGGTCGAATCGATTAGGGGCTACCAAGAGAAAGATAACTACGGGGAAATACAACGTTACAGAACGTTGTTTTATTTTCGAAACTGCCTATTATTGATCCATAAATTACATAAAATCAGAATTAGAAACACATCTAACACATTAAATTAGTACCGTTTGTGTTGATCTTAAGACGCATGGACTCCAAAAATCGAAGAACTCGCATCATCATTTTTTCCCTTCACTCCGTTCCTGATTGTCCCGAGATATCTCGGGCTGGTGATTTTTGGAAAAAAATATTAACCTGAGTTACTTCGTTTTATCTCAGGACAATGATCATTAGAGTTTCATAAAATTTAATCCAAATACATATAAATGATTTTATGTTTTTTAAACATGAAATAAAAATGTGATTTTTGGTTCATATTTTAAAAATAAATTAATCAGGGAAGGGGTTAAGTCCATCAAGGCTATTCTGGAGTAACGACGTACTGGTGAATAAGCTAGTGGAACAGTGAGTATGTTTAAGTGACTCTGATAACAATAACCAAGAATTTATAAAACAACACACAACAGAATCGAATTGTGTAAATCTGGTACTAGTCGGCGAGAATGTTCCCCATCCCCGAGACGGAATATGGAGGAGTATTTAGGCCAGTTTTACTTGTAGAGACTTGTGTTTGTATCGGAGAAAATCTTGCGGGTTTTGTGAGTGTCTTGATCTGTCCTTGAAGTCTCCTGCCGGCCGTCAGAGCAGCAGCAAACAGCAACGCGGGCTAGAATTCAGACATGTCGCAAAAGCTTCGTACATTTGATTCACACGATATCTCTATATGGCTCTGAATCAAGTTTTTTGGTGAATCTAACCTATTCCTTGCCTCACGGTTAATAAACTAGCAGTGGCACCCACATTACATTGTCATCAGCGAAACGGCTTTGCCGAGTGCTTCATTTCTTACACGCGTGTTAAATTCTATCGCATTTGTTGGTCTTGAATTCACTAGCTATTTCAGATCTTCATATGATGAAGCGAAACTTGTGTCTACTTATTCTTTTAGGTAATATGAAGTTGAGTGCCCTGTATTTTGTTTATTTATTTTAACATCTTTAATTGAATCACGTCAGAAATATAACATATGATACGTAACATGAAAATTTAAATTTAATTCGTTTTTGCGAGGATCGATTTAGTTACTGTATAAATATTTTTCCTCTACAGATTGAAAAATGTGTTAAATTTTGCTTTTCGAATTAAAAATTCAACCGCAACCCAACCGCCCTCGAACAACTTTCTTCGTTTGATTCGGCGGTTGAACTGATTTTACGTAGAACGGTTCAAGCCTTCAGTTTACGAAATGCGATTTCATTTGATACCATTCACTAAGAATGCTTTTATTAAACCTCTCAAGCTAAGCTTATGAGATACCAAAAATGGAAAATGAACATCATTATTTGAGAATCACCACAAAATGCTATCATCATTTGATTACCTAACAGAATTACAGAACTGGCTTGGCTATAGTTATTTTAAAATAAATAGTGCTTAAAATACCTTTCTTCAAGGTTACCACAATGACACTGCAAAAATATCAACATGAATGAGAACACAATCAAAACGGGAACAAAGTCAATTAAAAAGCACTAGTGTGAATTTTAATCGGAGTCTGAATATTTTTGATGATGTTGCGTTATAATATTTAAAACCGTTTTTTCTATTTTGTCCATTGTCTAGTTTATAAAATAATAATACTAAAACGTTTCGGAAGCTGAATTCTGC
Organism: Zootermopsis nevadensis; assembly: GCF_977971745.1. Lineage (NCBI taxonomy): Eukaryota > Metazoa > Arthropoda > Insecta > Blattodea > Termopsidae > Zootermopsis > Zootermopsis nevadensis. The sequence continues at coordinate 2,298,304 of NW_028259136.1, forward strand.
TTCCGTCTTCAGGTAAAAAATGGGGAAAGAGGACAGGAAACCTATCTGTTGCATTTTGTATCCTTTTCCCGCCATCTTTACCCGAAGAAGGAATTATAATTAGCTTCCGAAACGTTTTAGTCACATTATTTTATAATTTATACGATGGATAAGTCCAAAAGAACAATTTTACATGCTTAGAATTCTGGTCGCCAACTGGTCGGAGAATTTGCGATTCTGCAAACGAGGTATTTTGTTGTGGTGTATCCTTTCTGCTTGTTGTGTCGTTACAGTTCTCGTGTGTTCCATGTCTTCAGCGCTGTCTTGTCAAACTGAATTGACATAACGTCATTCTGTCACTCTGTTTGCTTGTTTGTTGTGAGCGAAACCAACAGGCTATTTTAACTGCGAGCACAGAATTCTAATCTTCGTGTTTGTGTTTCCCTTTCGTATCCCACTTTATAGTGCGCTACAGCAGAGAAATAAAGTACACGGAATACTGTCACTTGTCATGAATTCATGGGTAATAAGTTTTGAAGCAAGGGGCCCCTGGTGTTCGAACACAGTCTAGTGATACTGCTAAAGATAAAGCCTCATATTTTGATAATTGTAGAAGAAATTTGAAGTTATTAAGGTGACGAGTATGAAGACGAATGTATTGTGGAATTCCACGCCGTCTAGTGTGGTGGAAATTGACCAACGTTTCAGAGGTTTTTACTTCCACAGTAATCAGTAAGCAGCTGTGAAACGTCGGCTAGTTTTAATTAGACTACACGCCGCAACATCCCAGGAAACAGTCTTGTTGTGGTTTTGCGAAATGTAGCACTAAATATATTTGCCACAAGCTACTATATAATGAATCTCAGGTTCGAGGTTTGACAGATACCTTCAGCATGGTGTGGAAACAATATTATAATCTTTATCGTCACAACATTACACAGAATAAGATCCATTGTGGCAAGCATTATAGAGTCTACTTAATGTTGCAGAAGCAGTTGAAAAAAAAATGAATAAGAGACGTATCGGAAGAATATAAGGAAGTCACAGTCACAATCACAGTCACAGTCAGTGTTCAAGAGTCAGCTAATATCATTATTCCGGGTTATACCCAAACATATGCTAAAATCTTCTTCCAAGTCTATTCTTATTTGACCTGTATTTATAAAAAATGGGATGTAACATCGGATGTACTTAGGTATGAGGTGTTTAACGCGTTTTTTTCATTACAGATCAATTTCTTTTGTCTGCTGCATACAAAACAATACACCAGCAAGTAATATAACCATCAATTCTTTTGTTAAAATGTATAAGATTATTAAACGAATGGCCACGCCTCCACCTTCTGAATTTCCCAGTTTTCTTACAACTAAAAGAAATGTTTTAGAAGTCATAATATTTCCTCCTTAAACATACATAACAACTCTGTTATTATTCTTTGAAATTGTAATAACACCCATAATTTGATGATTGGGTGCTGTGTTATGTCTTTATGCATGAGTTCACAGAAGGTACGAATGACAAATGAGCCTTACACACACCTGGCTTTTCTATAACGATGTCAGTGTTTGTGTAGGAAGTTCACAGAAAATATTTGGAAACATGACTGAATATTATAACTGTGCTGTAAGCTAACCACCAAGTATCATATATAAAGATTATTTAACTCATACTTTGACACGAGGATTGATTACACCGCCAATAAAGTTAAGTTATATGAAGAATGTACCAGTTGGTACTGGGATTTGTGGGATCATACAGACGATTCTTTAGGAGGATTTGAGGTCCTCACGGCGATGAGTCCGAAGATGGCTGTCTTCTGGGTTGTAGCGTCGTGTAGTCTGGCAAAAGTTTGCTATCAGGGCGATCAGTCTGATGATGGAGGCAGTAAGCACCTTGAACGTCGGCCAACTACTACCAGACCACAAGGCGCTACAACACAGAAGACAGCCATCTTCGGTCTGAGTGCCGTGAGAACCTCAAATCCTCCTAAAGAATCGTTTGTATGATCCCACATTCAGAGGATTCTTTGCTTGTACTGATTTGTTTATCCAGTGTAACTTATGATTAATTTTGACACATTGTTCAAGGACGGCATACAAACATTTATATACCGGTTGATGTCAATTGCTATGATACACGAATATACTCGTATCAGTAACTGATAACCTGTTTTAAGCCATCGATTCATGTGACGCAGATATATCAGCTAGGATCTAAGTGAGATTTCGGGTCCTCACAGTGGCGAATATGAAGATGACTGTCTTCTGCAATCGCCCTGATCATGGAGGCAGTAAGTACCTATGAAACGTTGGTCAATTTCAAAGAGATTACACGACACTTCTTACATGAAGACAGTCACATTCAGCTATTATATAATATTCAACGATTTGGGAGTGCGAGGGCAAGGCCCATACGTCAGACTTCTGTACGTGTGACGTTCTGTAAAAGAAAAACCTCGTTGGGAAAACCCAGGGAACACATAGTGGTCGGTGACATGTGTAAATTAGTTCTGTTTCTTTTTCCACGGGACAATCAAAGTTTCTCGGAAGCACCTGTCGGATCCCGGGAATTTCCTGAGCTCTCACCGACTGTAACGATGTTTATGCCAGTCGTTCCCTATATATGAGATGCGATCCAAGACAATAAAAACACCTGTTAGTTTTGCCATGTTTATACGTCCGCCATTCTGTCCGCGAATAATTTCGCAGTTTTGGACGAAACTCGTTCTTAACCAAAATGTCCGATTGCTTTATCCTGTAGTTGTTACCCATTCTGCCTTTTGAAGCTGCCAGATTTAATTATTTGTCGCCTGCGACAAAAGGCTTCGTACTAAGTTTTACAATTTTTCATTTATCCGACAACATAAAAATAATTCAACAAATAGTAGACCAATTTTAAGTAGGTCTTTCGTCTGATCAAGGACTGCCGGTGGCGAACTTTGGAAACTGCTTTTATGTCTGTGACGTAAGCAATGCAGCCTCTAGAGCCCTCGTTCGATGTAAACATTCACGAGCGCCCTCTGACGAAATCGGCAACCACTGGTCAGACAGGGTATAAGTGTTCGCAGCAGCAATAGGACATGGGCCGAAGGCGTTTTGCACTGCTTTATAACATCATAAAGTGATAAATATTTGTGAATTAATGTAATCGCCTTAGGTTCAGTGAAATGGCAATTAGTTTAAGAACGCTGAGATCGAGGGTTCGAACATCTGTCGGAGTAGTGGTGTTTGTTCGCGTAGTCTATTTTTTTAGTGATGGTGAATGCATTGAGAGGGGTTAGTTAAATCTCGTAGGATTCGAGATTTTGACGGCGGTGAGTCTGGTGATTGCTAAACGGGGCAGCAACCCAGAAGATTCTTTAGTTAAATCTCACAAACCGAACAGCGCAAGTCTCGAAATGGACCTTAATATTAGAATAATGAAGAAGAAATGACAATGAATAGAGAGAGTGTGTGGATGAATGAACGCCTCAACGGAACTTCGTAACTTGAATGCAGTTACGCTTCACAAGAGGTTAGTGAATCAGCCGTGAGACAAATTGCGTTACTTTTCAAGGCGCTCGAAACTGTGGCAGATGATGTGTCTTAGAACTGGTAGCACCTCATCATTATTGACGGTGGTCAATTTCGGACAGTGACCCACTGCAGGCAATGTACCTGTCCGGAAACACTGGTACAGCTGGTCTCCCACAGAAATAAGTTGTAATAATAATAATAATAATAATAAAAAGAAAGAGGCTCGGCTGCTATCTCATTTTATCATTATATTGTAAATCTGTGTAGTTGTTACTTCTCGGGATAACATCCCACGCTATTATCTTGTATTATTAGTATTATTAAACTAGTATTTTGCCTTTTATCATGGAAGATGCCGACACGCTGTTTATATTATAATGGTTTCTGGAGGAGGCTGTTGTCGCTGTCTGGGCGTGCGAGGGTTGAAATGACAACTTAGGCTGGCCTCTTCACTCACCGTGCCATCATAATGTTTGTCTCTCTGGGCCACGTCGTCCCATAGACACCCTGTCATTACTTCATGCGCACTACAGGCTGGGTCAAAACGCGTTCCTCAGTCTCCAGAAAACCGGCTCATTGCCATATCGGTGCAAGACTGTTCGGCAGGTTTAGGTGTCGGAATGGAATTGTTAAGATTCTACGTCAAATTTGGAGTGATTTTAAGACCTCACAGCGGCGAGTATGAACATGGCGGTCTTCTAGGTTTTTGCGCCGCGTAGTCTCGTAGAAGTTTACCGACGTTTCATGGGTATTTGCGGCGTTCATTATCAGGGCGATGAGTCATGGATGGCAGCAATTTCTCTCTCTCACACACACACACAAACAAACAAACACAACCTAGGTGACGCAGGAGATATTGTTATCACCCTATACAACGTGTTTTTCATACTTTGCTTGAAAAATAAGCCGGTTGTTATGCATATACGTCGGTTATCGTAAATGGATAGAAGATTAAAGGGTCAAACCAATCTAGAAAATTTAGAATAAATACTACAACTCTTACGCTACAGACACTGAAGGTATTTTTAGGGGCATGCTCCGTGACTTACAGTCTGCTCCGTCCTGTTTCTTGTTGATGTTTGGAGGGGCATCGCCAGATCGACGTGCCGATATTCAAATACTGCACGAGATGATTCAGTTGCTAGCAACCACCCACCCAACAGGATATTACTTTGAGTTACGACACGTGAAACGGAAAGTAGACTGACTTCTGGTGCTTTTCACGCAGTTTTTGAACTTCGATCTGGTCCCTCATCAACTGGGAAATTTGAAACTAAAAGGAAACAAAGGTCGTAGGCCGTGTGCAAATTTAAATACGGCTAGGCAACGGAATTAATTGAAGTAATATAATAACATAAAAACAATCCTAATTTATGGATACGAAACACGATGAGATTTTACGTTTTCACGGCTGCTAGTATGAAGATTTCTGTTTTCCGGGTTGTTGCGCTGTGTAGTCTGGTCGATGTTTACCAACGTTTCAGAGGTCATACTGCCTCCGTCATCAGGGCGATTCATCGCAGTGCAACAACCCAGAAGACAGAAATCTTCATACTCACCGCTGTGAAAACCTCAAATCATATATATATATATGATGATTGTTGTATTGATCGTTGAGTCGTGTATTCTGGTAGACGTTTCATAGGTGATAACTGCTTCCATCATCAGGGCAAGCTAGAAATGTCGTGTAAACTTTTACCAGAATACGCCATTACTTGCCATTCATTAATATACGGCTATTTATATTTTAACGTTTGCAGTCTGCAGATTCCAAGGAAATGTAAAAAGAAAATAACCAACTACATGAGGCATGTCCAAAGAAACATGTTAGGGCGTGGACCTAGAATATATGAAACAAAAGACAAACGCCTTAACTCCAGACAATTGTTTAATAAAAGCGTGCGCGACAGATGTTTAGGAAATAGAGTAGTCAGCTTTGGTGACTTTTCTGTATTAAAACTGCTATCTGAATGACAACAAAGTCTGGAATATTATGCAATATTTTGCAAGACACGTGCCCTGTCGGCTTGGTTATTTCCGGTGCTATGTTACCTGTATTCTATAAGACAAGTGATCAGTTGTTGCAAGACGGCCTAATTTAGCTCATGACACAGAAAGAAAGCTACACGTGCTTAAGATAAAATTTACGTTAAAGTACTAGGTGTAGCAATTTAAATCTGCCTGGTTTTAATACTTATATTGCGCAGATGTGTTTTATACAGATCATATTCATATATATATATATATATATATATATATATATTTATTTACTGATGATCAGACGTATTTCCCTGTAGGCCTACAAACATAGGCATTAATTAGTGAACGGGAATTAAATTTTCACTTCTGAAGTACAAATATTTTCACTTACAGAACCTAAAAAAATAGAATTTTTTTTTTAGGTAATAGAATAATGAATTTTAATTTTTTAAACTGCAGTGGCTGCAAAACACTGTTAATGTGAAAGTAAAGAGTTGCCAAGAGTTTTGTGAAACTAGGGAACACACATTTCGATAGAGGTCAGAAGTAAGTATTAACTGCAGTAATAGTAACGCTTCTATATGCATCCGAATGTTGAACGATGAATGGAAGAACGAATGGTAAAAGAGAAGACAGAAATGCGTCTGATGTCACATCAGACGTCCTGATGATGGGGACAGAGATGGCCACAGAAATGATGGCGAATTTTAACCACTGAACACGGCTGATGGTCCGAGAGGATTTTATTTTAATTTGGTTCACTGATGAAAGTTTAAGATCATATGTTTACGACTGATTTTGGACATCTGCGATAGTTCCCCAAGTGCCAGAACTAATGCTCCTGTGTACACTAAATATCTACAGGTATTTTTTGAAACGCCCTGTAGAATAAGGGATTCTACAAATAATAAATACATCGGAGAAGAACTGAGAGTGATATCAATACAACAGAGTATTTTAAAATAAGTTTGGATACAATGGCTGAAATATGTGCGTTGCAATTGCTATGTCAGGTTAAATCGAAGAAGTAGAAGAAGCTATAGCCGTCCGACAAAATGATAAAACGACCAGATTTAATCTTTGTAATCGGGACAGTTCAAGACCTTAATCCGCTATATTATTGTTGATGATGGTGCTTATTTAAGTGTCATTCGGTCTGAGGAAACGTACGTAAAACCAGAAATCCTAGCCGAGATTGGAGCCCGAGGCTTCCGGAATCTGAATTTGGGTTTCTAGAACTCAGCAGTGGCGACACGCGGAAGTCCTTTGTGCTCAAACGTTTATCCCTGCAGCACCTCCCCTACCCTCTCCTTAAATGTTGTGGGCACACAACTGTGTAGATTAAACAGAGAAATCACCGCGATAGACAACAGAAGTCTCTCCTTTGTTGAGGTAAGCAGAAATAGCATGAGTGTGCAGCACGACTCGCATTTCGCATGAGGCCATGTTTCTCATAGTTACGGTTCTACTATTATGATAATGCTGATATGACTGGATATTAGCAACGTGTGCCACAGCACAGTGATCATTCCAAGATACCAACATTAACACATGTTTCGTTTGTTTCGTACAAAAATTACTGGAATACCAAACGACTATGCTAGAAAGGTTCATATCACGCAATTAGAATGTGTAAATTATACATCTTCTTGGGTTACCTTTTATTAAGGGTGTTCGGGAATAGGGCGCTGAGAGGAAAATTTGGACAGGGATGAAGTGACAGTTGGCATAATATGTTGTTAGAATGGTGAAAGAAGTTTTTTTTTTTTTTTGGGGGGGGGGGTACGCGGCAAGCATGTGGGAGATGAGAAATGTAAACAACATTTTGTTTGGACGTCTTGAAGGGTAGAGATCTCTCGGAAGACCTCGTCGTAGATGGATCTAAGGGATGCAGTCGAGGGCGTGAAGTGGATTCATGTGGATTAGGACAGGGAATTTTCGGGTTACATATTCTATTCAGACTGACTTTTGTATTTTTTTTCAGTCCTTCGGGTAAATGTTAATTAACTGTAAGTGGGCCACTACTTTTCCTTCTACATTCTTTCTTCTCAGTGCATCTTGCACAACACCTAAGCATTCTCCAGTTCATCTTTAGAGAACATGTGATTTATAAATCGTCGTTAAATTAACACTGAAACAAACTTAACAATTCATTGTGTTCAAGATGTGAAATGACATGTTATGTACCCTTGAAAACGGAAAAGGTATTTTATGTTCGGAAATGAAACATGCATATAACATTAAGTGTCTTTGTGAAGTGCGTCGTTATATCTAATGCAGAAGTCATGTGATTGCGATGATACGATGATACTAAGTTTTGCAAAAGGGATATCGCGGTGTGTGAATCTCAAGGCTGTCATAGTCCAGACTCTACGTTCTGTCATGTGATTCAGCACATATGACGTGCTGACTACCAGCGTTATCAAGCGGCCTCTGATAAGTGTAATCTGTGGCGTGCAGCGAAACAAAGAACTAAGCAGCTATAATATTAACAGCTAAATATCGGGTACCGAATCCTCAACCTTCTTCATTAATCACCACTAACAGACCCTCATTATCAGGGCCGCCTGGTAAAAAAACATTTGTTTGCTTAAGGAACGAACACGAACGTAGACAATTAATGGTTGTGCAAATTGTAAATGATTTTAAAGTATCGGTATTTTGTGATGAGTGACGCAAAATCTGTTTTCTCACTGTATTGGCATGCATGTGTGTTTTAGGTTTATCAGAAAAAATATCTTGCTTCCTGCTCATAAAATTGCTTAAAACAGTTTCGTGAAAATAGGCTGAGACGTGAATCCTATTGTCTGTCTGAATGACGTTTTGCGTTAATTACTGCTGAAATATAATATTCACGGTTTTTATTAAGCAACATTAAACATTCGAAATAATAAAAAAGAAATTTCCACTCTTTCTTTGTTTGTTTGTTACTTGGTTCTCTTCTACAGTTTTTGATAGTTAATTACTGCGGGAATTATCCTTACAGAGGTCTCCATTTAATTTATTCTATTAAACATTCGCTAAGACATCTCGGATAGCAGATAAACAAATCATGTGACCACTTGCCTACATAAGATAATGCTGAATAAAGTGAAAAGCTGAACATATATCGAGTTGAATTCGAACCTGGGACTGCATTGTTGCTCATCTTATTGTACTCGGTAACTGTGATTGGTTTAGACAGAATCAACTGGATATAAATTTATTAATCACTTGGATACCCAAGTAGAGAAATAATAAGAGTTAAGAAAATGTATTTTAAGCCAGTTGTTGTGACTTAATATGACACTTTTGTGTATTTTGAATTATTTAGCGTGACTTAGGAGTCATTTCACCGGCGTGAGTTACTACACCATTTCCTCCACACAGAAGAATCCTTTTTGAACAGATAGTCGTTTCTCAGCAAATCAGGAAATGTCCATTCTTTCATTGTGCCCAGAAGTTCATTATCGTGTTTACGAAAGCTCACCACTGAACCCTTTCTGAGACTAACGAATGTACTCCACACCCGAACACCTTATTTCCCTATGACCCGTCTTAATATTATACCCCGTCAACTCCTGTTTTACTCAGCTGGTCCTTTCCTTCGGAAATTCCGACCAAATTCTGTATAAATTTCATCTCTCCCACGCGTCCTACTTGCTGGTCACTGCCTCTTGTATATTTGTCTTGCTTTGTTATTGAAGTTCAAGCAAGTGAAACAAGCATAATTGATGAACGGAAATGTTACTACATCAGTGAGCTTTAGTTCAGTTTTGTACAAATATTCCCGTGTGTGTTGAGTGGAGAGATTTTAGATGTGACTCTTGTACCTAGCGAGGCTTTTGGCAAGGCCTTTTTCTGGTATAGAAATGTGATGTCTAATGTAGATAACTCTTCCACCCACGCAGATAAAGAGATAAGAGAATATCATTAGTAGTGTTTATAAGTGAAAAGCCAGCAAGGTATTTCCATGTGAAACTCTGTACCTACATGAAACGTGGAGCAAAACGGCGACTTGTTAAGGACGAAACTTCTGTTTTCTTCGCCTTCTCTTTCTTTTGGAACAGTGGGTGAGCAGGGTGACTGAATCGTGAACGTAGGCTACATTCTCCTCTCAGGAATGTATTAAAATGTGGAAAGGGATTTGCACAATATATGCGTATATTCAGGGCCAATTTAAGACAGCAGTGAACCCTGAGGAAATTGTGATCTCCCCACCCGTTTTTTTTTATTAAAAGGGCTTTTCAGTTTGGTACTAGTACAAAATTTACTTATATCAACAAACGTGGAATGGATAAGAAAACATTAAAAACACAGTCTGTCACTTATCTTGGTTTAAAATTATTTTTAACACATAGCTCTTACAGCTCTGTGCATTCAGATCAGAAGTATGTAATGCTAAACGTTGCCACGTGAAAAAAAAATCGTTGCACACCCCTTTAGTGCGTGTGTACTACTGACATGTGGTCTAGTTGTTAAAGACTTTCTATAACGTAGACTAAAAATCTGCAAATGTACTCATGGGATATTCGGAAGTAGTTCTGAGCACACGATACTGAATGTAACGCTGTTGGGGGGCCATTTTGCCAATTGGATGAAATGGCCCTCTGTATATTTTCTAAAATGATTTGCTAAACTGAACATAAAGAGAAAATACGTGTGTGTATATTAAGAAAAGGATGCAACAAGCTTTCACCATGAAATAACAGTAGAAGACGTTTAACACTTGTTATGATGAGGGGGAATATGAAGTTGTATTTCGTCATAAGCCACTAAGACCCGAGGACCGAGGCGAACCGTGAAAACAGTTCGCGTATCCGACGTCAGATCTCCTGAATTTGCTACGCACTGAATATTTCTTTCTGCGAAAGGAACAGTGAATGGACTGCCCGTAAAAAGATTCATCTAGATAATGTGGGCCCGAATGAAGATGGCGTGACAAAAGCAAATTAATTTCAAAGAGTGTATATCAATACGGGGCCACTGATGTACACGTGAAGTCTGCACTCGCGTGGTATTTTGGATGCATCTAGTTCAACACCTGTTGGATTGTATTAGGCGTGAATATAACTTCTGTTTCATTTTCGGGAGGTACTGGGCCCAAATTCGTGTACTGAACGGCCATTCATAGTTTTCGTTGTAATCTGGTAGAAGTTTCCTGATGCTTCGTAGATAATTGCCCTGATGAATGAGGCAGCAAATACCTCTGAATCCTTGATAACTTCTGCCAGACTACACGGCGCTACGACCCAGAAGGCAGCCATCTTCATACTCGCCGTTGCGAGAACCTCAAATTCTGCTGGTATATTACAATGTAGGTGAACTTCAGTCAAAATATCTTTGTTCAGATAATATTTTAATAAATATCCTGTTACAAACCATGAATTGGACAACTAGCGTCTTCTAAGTGTTGAAATTTAGAGTCCCGCCAGTTTAGAAATGGTCTGTTTCAAATGTAAACATTCCATAAAACGTTATTATAAGTTACGATCAATATATACATAGCCTGTAAACTTCTTTTGTGAGATGCTTTGTAATAGAATTTTATTTCGTATAAATAAATGTTGTCGCTTATCACTCACAACAGTAAACAAAGACAAACATTTTGCAATAAAGATTATCAGTATCTTTAATTTGAAGGGTTTTGTTAAAAGACTAATCAAATGCGCAGGACGCATTAGGATTTTGAACCTAGAAATCAGATAGCAGGAAGTCGATATCGAGTCTTGTAACGCGAAATTAAAAATAAACAATAGCTTTTTATCTTAATTCTCACAAAGGAGCAGTAATTCGTTATCGTTCAAGAACAATAAAAAAATGACCATTTTATCCAGCTTCTGCGTTTCGGCAAAATACAATTGCTACAGATTACCCGCGTGATTTATAGTGTCAAAAATGTACGTGGCAATAAGGCGTTACGAAGCGGCAATATAGGCTGATAGTGACAGTACCCCGGTTTAGGATAAAAAAAGATTACGTGGAGTTAAATCTGTGGTTCGAGGACCATCTATTCTCATGTGACTTCCCTACCAAAACCTAAAGTGGCCTCTCGATATTTAATGTCAGTATCACGTTTTATATAGTTGGTTAGATTTGATTGACAAGGGTCAGAAGATTTATCCCAACTCCTTGTGTTGTGGAGGGAAACGCTTCCAACTAGTAATCTAGTCCGGTGTGCTACGGCACACTGGTGTGGTTGAAATTGTGTACCTGCACGTTATAGTTAGAAAAAGGCAATATCTTATCTCTCGTAATTAGAATTCGTAATACGCACACATTGGTTCATGTGTTGCCCTGTTTTCAAGTACCTGCACATTTATAGAGCAAGGATTTATATGTAGATACATATTTATGGTAATGTATAGTTTCGTACCACCTTTTTGTGAAGCATAATTTTTGCTGTGCGCCGTCATGAAACCATATAGGCCTATAGGCCTGCATGTGGCAATGATTTGTTCATTACACTTAAATATTATTATGAAAATATTGAACTGTGTATGTCATATATTTTCATTGGTCTGGAAGATGATACTGTTACTCCCGTAAGAGCAGAGCGGCAGATTTTAATATAAAAATTTGTGCAAACCGACATTAATCTGCGCGCCCTCTAGCTTAACAACATGTGCAGCATTATTTAAAATATCGCATATTCCGATATGAAAGGTGGTAAATCCCCCCCCCCCCCCAGGGTTCCAAAAGGCCAAATTTCCAAGACGTTCCTACTTTTATAGCAGATAAGACAGTCACATATATTACGTAACGAGGGTTTACAAGATTCAGAATGTAGTCCAAGTGGGATCAAATACATAAGTCACCTTGGAACTTCTCACGCGTTATATTGAAATTTGTGTTGCTGATTAGATGTTGTTCACTTGTCCTGTTTACGCATTGGTTCAAATCAACGCATAATTACTCATACCCAAACTTTCCTTATTATTAAGTGACTCCATCACACACACAGTTTTCCTCAAGTAAGGCACAGTTACTCACGTGATCTTACGTACCTGAAATTTAATTGAGCCAAAGGAATGCAACTATAATATGCATGGTACGATGAAAATGCCGAGGCCGCCTGTTGGAATATCCTATCCACGGACAAATTTTAAAGCCTGTTTCCTGCGACGAACCCTCTGCAGACTTATCAGGGAATGTGATGCAGTTTTTAAGATTAGCATTAAAGAAATCTGGCGCTGGTTTAATATCAAAATGTAATTCTTACACGTTTTACTGTTTATGCTTTTTCTTAATACGCAGTTCGCAGGAACGCAGCCCCCCCCCCCCCCCCCGTGTATAACGAGATTCACCTATATGCGATATATATCGACTCAAATTTTTTCGAGGTGCATAGAATTTTATAGAAAGTTTATGCACACCTAGCATAATTTTCCTGTTGTTTGTTTGTGAATACCAGTAACACTGCGCTGTTGTAGCAGAATGGGAGTGGAAACGCTCGTAGGAACTTATCAAGCCATAAAATAACTTTAACGAATACAGCCACTCAGAGTATGGGGTACGTGCTCTGATGAATAATACGACCGTGCAGGAAATGCGACCTTTTACCAGAAGAAAAGAAACAAATGGAAATCTGTTTGTGAAGTAGTTTACCCGTTAAAAGGTCTTGACATCACCGAGACTCAAAGAACTCTCTCCTTACATTTGATGAAATTTCTTTCTAGAATTGTTATGAGCAGATTTCACTACTAATTGCTTTTCATGGCGAATAGGTCTGAATGCAGGTGTCTTCGAGTTCGAAACTTTTTTCTAAGACGGGCCGTGGGGTGGGTACTGCACACTGCAGGCTTGTAAGGTTTTGACCCTTAAAGAGGAATCCAAGAAAAATATAGACAAATATCAGTGACGTAAACTGGACCGAAACCAGTGGTCCCAGTGTCCAGATGCTCATTAAAACGCATGCCCAAATTTATTTATTTTTTGCATAGTGTTTTCCACGAAGTGAATACATTTTATTACACTGGAGTAAAAAAGATATAGATAAGGTTAAGAATTTGTGGAACTTTACCTCCAGTTCGACACGTGTTCATATTTGCTGAAACGAGGGAGTATCTTTAGTAGATGTACCGGAGTGGCCAGTTTCACGCTTCGGCCACTTTGCTCCGGGAGAAATAGTTCCGGTTCTCATGTGATAGTAGACTGGATGGGATAAGACCCGTACGGGTTGGACCACAGTTCTGTTCCCGGTAGGGGCAGATATTTCTCTCTTTATCACATCAAGGCAGGCTTATGCTCACACCCAGCCTTCTGTGGAGCGTGATGGTTACCGAGATTAAGAATAACTGGGCCTATACTTCCTCTCAGCCATACGTATTTTTGGAGTGTTACGTAATTAAGCATAGGGTCGTATTTAACATTTATTGTTCAGGTCATAGATATTAATCTCCTACATGCATATTTAATATATTTCGTAACAGATGTAGCGGTTAAGTGGTTAGCACTCCTCCTTCGTATTCGGCAGTTCCCGAATTCAAATCTGGGCCCAAAGACCGCCTCTCCATACTGAGATTTTTGTAATGTAACATGGTTTCCTTTATGTAGTAATAAACATTACTTGATCTCCTAGCAACTGCCAGGCAAACAGAGCGAAAGGATTACTGTCTTCAGGGTTGTTGTGCCTTGTAGTGTGGTAGATTTATACCGACGTTTCAGAAGTGCCTCTGAAACAAAAGCCGGCAAACTTCTGCCAGACTACACGTAGCAACAACCCAGATGACAGCCATTATCAGACTCACAGAGCGAAAAGAAAACAGGGGACTGAATGATTTCTTGTTATTATGGGTAATGATGTATTGGTTTCTAGTAAGTAATAACATTTATTGAATTTGTGTGAGTAAAATCCTACTTTTGTTTTGTTTCGGTAGGAATTCGCTGGAGGCTAAATGCAACGTGCGCAAAGCAGATGAGGTGAGTGCCTGTAAGACCATTTTCGTGATTTCTGACAGTTTTTTTTTAAATGTGAAATGCGTTACGGTTTGGGTTGAAGCGACTGTAAATATTATTTCTCTTTGTTTCTGTTAATTTAACTCTTAAGCCTACGTATACTGATCAACATCATCTAGAAAATACCATAGGGCACACAGATATTTCGGCTGCCTTTTATTGAAGTTTTTTTGTTTTCGTTGGAGACGCTGTTTTATTGAAGTTATGTGTGGGAGGGGGTTGGAGAAGAATGACTATAGCGAGTCACGTGATTATGGTATATATCCTTCCATTGATATGATATACAGTTCAACACTCCCACTGCTTACATGACGCTGTATTGTCATTATATTATGTAAGGTTCAAACTTTGCTTATTACAGATTCGGATATTAATATTTATTATTTCAAAAGTTAAATACAAAAATTATTTGAGACATTCGTCTAGCAGATTGACAGGAATACGATCTACTCTGGTATTTAATGACAGATTGAACATAATGGATCCTCTTAAAGTAGAATGCACACATACGTATAAATTAGTGATAATAATACCCAAAGAGGGATATTTTTATGCAGTACTCAATTCATTCTTGGGCAGACCACAAGATTTTTTTTTTATTTCTGTATTTTTTCCCCCTTGGGTATAATTTCTGCAACGTACACTATGATATTAAGAAAGGGGCGCGTCTTGAGTTGCTTTTGTTTTCTTCTGTCTCCTTCTCTCTGGATGTTGTCTGTATTTCTTCATGGTGACATCCACAACTAAACACAGTCTCTTTTAAATGATCATGCAAAAATGGAATAACAGATATGTTGAAGTGTGAAGTCTCCTCATGTTTTGTGTAATGTAATCACCTTTGGCGTTATACTTGTCGCAAGATATCTCCGAGGTGGTGGAAGGGGAGTACCACTACCTCATAGGGCATTAGACAGTTATTTGCCCCATTTAGAAATAAATAATTTGTGAGGCGGTTTTTCACATTTCGAAAACCGTCACAATAAAACCATAACAGGTTACTAATAGAATCAAGGTTTAATTAATTACATTCACATGTAATTAAAGGATTTTTAAGGCAATAAGGAGTGTTACGTGTTTTATTTGTACGAGTGAGATGCAACGATCAAGAGAAAATAACAAATCGGAAAGTAACTGATTTTTTGCGAAATAAAACATCGAAGTGCCTATATAAGATTCGAATTTCTCACTGGAGAGCTGATAGTTGCTTAGTTGGTTAAGAAATCCTCTGCCTAAAATGAAACTCGAATGTTCATTACGATGGTCATAAGAGACTGAGTAAACTATCATCTGAGCCAGACAGATCCAATCCGTGTTCACATATGATTTTAATACGATTTTACAGTACAGGCCTACTCCTGGATCTTGCAAGTCTACTTTGTCAGGGATTTGTAAATACAACAGATTTTGTTAATAAAAACCCACTGTTGTAGAACATTACAGCATTACCGACATTGCTCTACATAAAGCCATGAATTAATTTTCCTAGGCTTACGTTAGCAATTTACAGCATAGAAAAAACGCTGAGAAGTGTATATTAATCAATGCATACTAATATATTTTATCTTCCAAGGCCTTTTCACCACCTTGAATTTAACAATTTTTAAACAAAGTTAGAAAATTTGAAATTTAAATAACAAAGTAAAAATATACTAAGTAGAAGTAATTACATTATCTGTAAACAGTGAGTGACTGCGGCAAACCTAACGAAGCCTGGTAACACCGTCATATTGGAAGCCTAAGTTTTGGTTGGCACGCGAAATGGTGATATGTGCAGATAAGATTATATGACAGAGCCGATATGGATCAGTGGAAGACAGACCGTGAAGTAGATTATTTTGATGACGATATCAAATGGATGGCGACAGCAGCAGTAGAGGAATAATGGACAATTTTAATCTCGGGCTACGGGCGCATTCCAGCGTTCAAATGAATATGCCGATGTTCCTAGACTGACGAACAGAAACGTTGATCCATGTAATGGCCGGTGAGAACATAAGATGGCGTCCTCCTGGTTTGTTATGCCTTATAGTCTGGTTGAAGCGATTACCGATTACATATCGCCCTGATGAAGCATCTCTGAAACGTCGATAAAGTTCTACCAGACTATATGGCACAACAACCCAGAAGATAGCCATCTTCATTCTTTCTGCCATGAGAACATAATTTTCTTTGGCAGTGTAATGAAGACTAGCATCACTTTCCATTTATTTATTTCTGTTTAAATGCCAAATAAGTTCCTGAAACAGAGCTCAGTATTTTTGTTCCATTCAATAGACTCCCCAAAACAAATTTTAGAGCCCTTACATGCATTTCCTGTTTGCCAAATATCAATATTTTCTGTGTTGCTAAGGGGTAGATTATTTATGAATTGTTTGTGTAATATATTTTGTTTCGCGTGCTACTTAATAACGTTAAAATAAATACATACGTTTTTAGTATTAAATAAGATAGAGGATGTTTATTGCAGCAAGCAGTCGTCACATACCTCAGGATTCATCTGGAAGGACTTGGAAAATCCACGAAAGAATTAAGTCAGGAAAGTCTTCCGAATAGTATCTTTCTTTTAGGTTTTCCGGACAAAATTCTGTACGCATTTGTCACCTGCGCCATGCACGATACATCCCCCCTTCAATATTATTATTGTTATTATCGGGTTATTTAATTACGCCTTGTAGACTGTGCAAGTTATAGTGTGTACCGTCGAGCGACAGCATGGGTAATAAAATTACAGCGGTTTGATGGCCTTGATGCGGGAATGAGGCTTCTAAAGCATGACTCTTGAAATTAGTAATGACGACAGTTCCCTGAAACACAACACATGGATACGTGTTCAGGTTTCGGTATGAGATGCGTATTTAACATTCCTATAATAATGTGCCAGGGTATCAACACGAGTGATATTATTAGACTTGGGGGTTTTACGTCGCATTGTATACCTGTTTTTGGGTATAGCACCGTATACAAAAAAAGAGAATGCTGACATTTCTGAGAAAATTGCTGCCTCCTTTCTCAGGGTCGAAGTCAGTTAATTGACTGTTAATATGGAAGTAGAACGTTCTTCTGAAACGTGTAATTTGTACCACTTCGACACGGTGCTCTGCAATGAACATGAATTTAAAGGCCACATGTTGTAATTAAATTGTCATTAGTTTCATTGTTTATGAGAGTTCGTTAATGGCAATTAATATTTGTTGTCCTTCTTCTATTATTAGGATCTAAGTATGCGTACATTTCTTTCACACGTTAATCTCCTATCCACAAATGAAGCAGACGGACAGAAAAGCGAATTATGTGCATCCTTTATTTCCAAGCGATACCATCATCCATTTGTAAGCTGCATTACCGACGTTTCGAATGCACTTACTGTCTCCATCTTCAAAGTGAATTGACACTTCAATTACCCCTGCCGATTCTAATAGTAGACTACAAGTCCACAGGTTGGTGGGTACTATACCGAAGCAGGACCTCCGAAACGTCGGAAAGATAGCCAACACTGCTTTTACTAGCTGTGACTCTCGCGACCGTTGAGTATTTATCAAACTTCTTGCTTTCGATAATGCTTGTGCAGACTATTGTCCTGGAGTGTTCTTCGAATGCACGTAACCAAATTGGACAACAGACGAAAATCGCCGAAGAACAGAGAATTGAATCCTGGAAACTAATATTCAGCATTCTGAATAACTATCTGAATTATCAGTATTTCCATACATTTAGGAAAGGAAGGACTCAAGTACTCCTACTTTGTATTCCGATGATTCTGTTTTCGTGTCAGTGTCTAGGAATTGATTATCCCTCCAGGGATATATCTTAAACTAAAAAGAGACCGCTTCCTTCCAAATCCATTCAACGGCATCCTGTCATTCCAGAGTTATTTATAGCTGTTTAAAGAAGAGCCTATATTGCGGAGTGACCTTTGTCTTATACATTGGCCTTAGACCGTTGTTGCTGCCGTTGAGGTCTGTTGGCTGAGAGTCCCTGCATTTAGCGACAACTCTAGCAATAGTCAGTAATTATACTTCAGCCAGCTTTCCGCCCATCTTCTGCTCGTGTCGAGTCCATCATCAAGTCGGGGCACACCCCGACAAACCGACGGACAATATCGTCTCAACATTATCGACAACGCAGCTTGCAGATTATCGTCACTTCAAACAAAATCCACGCTGAGGCTGAATTGATACAGCGACCAACGCGTCTCTTCATTCTCTGAAATTATATTTTAAGACGTTCTAGTTCACCTACGCGCATTCATATCTCCTGTTCCTCAACCACGTGCTTATCCCCAATTGGTTAACAGCCCGCTCTTCCGCACCAACAGTCAGACCCATCAAATCAAAATTTGTATCAAATATCTGCCCCAAAAGGCTTGCAAAAACGTCCAACTTTTTATATTTGCCCTGAATATGACAATTACGAGGGTCACTCATTAAGTAATGCCCCACATTTTTTTTCTCAGCCAATAATGAAGATAGAAAAGTGTACTTTTACATGCTTGAGATTTGATGTTTCCCGCGTTCGTGTACGGAGTTTCAAATGATTCCAACC
This sequence comes from Zootermopsis nevadensis, assembly GCF_977971745.1. NCBI lineage: Eukaryota > Metazoa > Arthropoda > Insecta > Blattodea > Termopsidae > Zootermopsis > Zootermopsis nevadensis. The sequence continues at coordinate 2,317,257 of NW_028259136.1, forward strand.
GATAGCGGAGCTGTAGTGAACTGTTAAAATGGCGTCTGTGAACGACTCTCGTTACAAGCAACGAGCTGTAATTGAATTCCTTGTTGCTGAAAAATAAACGGTGGTGAACATTCATAAACGTTTGTGTGCTGTGTATGGAAGCTGTGCAGTCGATAGGAGCACCGTTGGTCGCTGGGCTAAGAGAGTTAAAGCTTCAGGAAGTGAAGAAACCGAGCTCCGTGATCTGCCGCGCTCTGGGCGTCCTGCCACAGCCACCACTCCAGACATGTTGAACCGCGCGGATGCCATTATTCGTGAGGATCGGCGCATCACAACTCGACAATTGGCCCAACAGCTTTCAGTCAGCAATGGAAGTGTGATTGCAATTATCCAGGCTCTCGCATATTCGAAGGTGTGCGCAAGATGGGTTCCACGAAGTCTCACAGCAGACCACAGGATTCAAAGGAAAACGATTTCTTCTGAATTGCTGGAGCGTTTTGATGCTGAGGGAGAGGTCTTTCTGTCCCGGATCATTACAGGTGACGAAACCTGGATACACCACTTTGAGCCAGAGACAAAAAGGCAGTCAATGGAGTGGCATCATCCTCAATCACCGAGAAAGAAGAAATTCAAGACAACTCCCTCCGCCGGAAAAGTCATGATGACTGTCTTTTGGGACAGTGATGGGGTCATTCTTGTGGATGTGATGCCAAGAGGTGCGACCATCAATTCAGACGCGTACATCAGGACCCTGAAAACCCTCAAGAAGCGTTTTCGACGAGTTCGGCCTCACAAGCATCCAGCAGAAATTTTGCTCCTGCACGACAATGCACGCCCTCACACAAGTCTGAGAACCCGGGAAGAAATCACCAAATTGGGTTGGACGGTGCTACCCCATCCACCCTACAGTCCAGATCTGGCACCCTCCGACTTCCATCTCTTTGGGCCACTTAAAGATGCTATCCGCGGAACAAGATTTGAAGATGACGAGAGCGTGATTCAAGCAGTGAGGACATGGCTACGTGCACAGGACAAGAGCTGGTACCGGCAAGGCATGCATGCACTTGTTCCACGCTGGCGTAAAACCGTACAAGTTGATGGGGACTATGTGGAAAAATAGTATGTGTAAAGGAAACATTGATTTATATTGTCACTAAATTTGAGCCATCTTGAATAAATATGTTCTGAGGAAAAAAATGTGGGGCATTACTTAATGAGCGACCCTCGTATAATGTTCGCCGAAACGTTGGATAATTCTCAACAATCGACACGGCTCGACCCCGAAAGTCGAAGTTGTACAAATTAAGTTGCAATTGGAATCGAACTGAAAATGAAGATTGTACGAATCAAACGTGGTACAGCGTGATGGTACTCGTACTCGACATGGAACGTTGTGGTTCGTTCATGATATCCATTAATGTTTAGTCAGTTACATAAATAATGTTACAATGGGCTGGAAATATAGCATGGTCGAATGAAAGTATAATTGAATACTGAATGTGGGCGAGCAAATCTCTTGGAAAATGACCACTTATGGCACCTAGGATAAGACTGGAATGAATCTTAAAAGAGTAGCTCAAAATCTGGCTTTAGATATATATCTAGTGTCGAGATATATACCATCCAGTCCTATAACATTTCCCGTTTCAGTCCTTTTAAGATACTTCATGAGAGCTTACTTTGTCACTCTGAAATGAGATGCAGAGAATTTAATATGCTCTAGTTTGTGACAGTGCTTACACTTTACCTAGACGTGAAGCTCGGATTAACAAATTCAAAAGTCCTCATAAAATTGTCGGTATAACATTTCTGTTTTATCTGACCTCCAGGGTGCTGGGTCCTGCGAGAACTTTGCAAGGCACAAGCTCATTCTGTCGCGCAGATCATTCTAATCTGTTCCAAATTTATCTGTGGCTGTTTTCTAGTCGGAAAGCTGACTACACCGTTCATTCGTTCGTTCAAGAGGATTTAATACTTCCTCATTCGAATGAACGAGAAAGAGGAGTGGCTCGCTTTTAAACTCTTTCGAATCTGAGACGAACCATATGATTAATCCCGCGATATTTTCTAAAAGACGAACACAACTTTATGTAATAATAAAAACCCTTAGATCGTAGTTAAAGATACGGTGACATGTACAATATGATCATCATCGAGGGAGGGTTCAACTTCAACATAGGTTGAGAATGGAAGACTAGACTCTGAAATTGTTTGACATTTTGGACCAAATTTGAGGGGCGTTGCTTGTCTCCACCCTTCCTTCTTGCCTCTTTCCGCTCAGCAAGCTCTCGTCGTGCTCCTTCTCTCTTTCTTTCACTTTCCTTCTCTCTCTGTCTCATATTGACCCCTCACACTTCCCTACAGGTCCGTGGGAGATCGTTTTTTGTTCGTACTAAGGTGGAAGGTAAAACAGATGACGTCATCGAAAAATGACATTATTCCCGCCTTTCCTTGCCTGTCTATAGTCAGTATGAAGAATTTAAGCTGTGGCTTGTCATTGTTGCTATAGTAATTAAGGGAAGATAGATTGTTGTCTTCATGGACATCAGTAGGTTGAGAGGATTGTAAATGAAGACGTGTTTCACCCCGCAAAGGTTTCATTAAGTATTATTAATTAAAACTGTCAGTCACTTAATGGATTTCCGCTACGAATAAATTGATGCCTCGATCTATTCGGGGATTAGTTAGATGAAAATAGGCTATCGCCCATAAATGGGGGGACGTAGTGTGGGGTCTGTCATCGCCGCGTGGGCGTCGGGTTGTGTCAGTGTTGGCTCTGACCTTAGGTAAACCTACAGACCGTACGAACCGTAACTCCTGCGCCTTGAAACAACGAAGCGAGACAACACACCAATCCTTCCCCGAATCAATTACATCTTCTTAATAATTGTAAGATGGCATTGCATCTTCCTGTTTATAAAATGCCCTTCAACACATTTAGTCTCAGAACATAAGCGCACACAAATCGATACTTCGCGTTCATTTAGTAAATGTTTCGAAATTTGTTTAAAGTACGACTGAGATTAGCCACAGCCATGTAGAAATAGTATCCATTGTATATTAATGAAATCGATTTCCATGTATGCGTATGAATCAGGGGATGGAACAAGCTTTCTTTACGTTTTTTCTACAAGTCTTTTCGGTATTCTGAAAGAGTGTTTTTGAGAAAATGATGAATTGTTTAATCATGTTGTCGTCCATAAGTTCATGCACTGTTGTACATTTATTTGTAAGATTACAGGTCTGTCAGAAGATTCAATAATCACTTATTCCGGAACAGAGATCGACTCTAGGAACCTACGTAGCGAAATTTGTACCGCAAAAAATTTGTAATATTTAAATCAGGTCGTAATGCAATATAAGTTATAACAGTTGAATATTGAATGAATATCATAATGAATTACCATAATAAAGAGAGATTTATTCTTAGTTTTTCACGGGATGACATCTATGCTGTTCCCATGCAGAATTCACTTAAGTAATATTATTAACCTCTAGAGATAAGGACATTCCTTGGACGCTTTGTCGGAACATCAAGGACTCTACTCGCACTGGGCAGAAAGACGGAACGAGGACTTAATCCATGCCTTCAGCAGGACTTGAGTCAACGATTCTAGTGTTCGAATGTACTCTCCATTGACTACTCAACTACTATAGAGGGAAAACAGGGGCTCTGTACCTTCTGTACACGTCGCGCAGAAAAGGAGAAAACTAGAAACTGTAAAAATTATTTCCTGAATAGGTCCATGTTTTCCCCATTTGATGATCTAAAACTTGGTGTTTACTACACGTAACAGATAATGAAAATAAATAAATTAACACCATGCCCACAAAGCATGTGTATTTGTTTCATATGAATAAACATTGATTACTTTCGTAAAGAGTATTAACAATTTGAGGTAGGAACTAATTTATATGGAAGAGTCCTGTGTATCGAAGGATTAACCTAGGATCATTTTCTCGTACAAAACGGAAATCCTTAGTCAATTGCGTACTGTGTGATCGGATTACGTATAATCTTAGATGGAAGAACGTTAATGAACTCGTTACTCAATTTATTATTTATAGGATAAATTAGTTTCTGCCGTTTCCAGTGGCACCTGTTTCGAAAAAGTGTTTGTTTTGTTCGTTAAAACAGGAAGTTCGCGGTTTGTGATCCTGATAAGGGTATTTTCCCACTAAGTCAGGAAAACTTCAGTTGAAGTACTGATTGCGCATAATTGAGAACTTCAACAAATACCAATAATTTGTTTGCGACAAGGCGACCGTGGGCCGAGGTTCTGATAACTACTGTTACGTTAATGAGTCCAAGATAACACATTTTAAGCCAGGGTCATGGCATTTAAAAGGTCGCCGCAAATGTTTTCGTACGCTGTATAGAATTAGGCTTGCTGTGCTGTTAACGCAAAAAAGCCTTTCTGAGACGACGATGGAAATTGGACGGGACCTGGTGGTTCAGAGCGTTTCGAGTTCGAGTCCAGTCGGATCCAGTGCAGAATTTTACGTTTATTGAAACATCAGTGGGATTATAATCGGAAAACAAATGTTTGTGGTTTTATAAAGTTTTTCAGATGAATGACGTGGAATGTGCTATGACTAGCTTCGTCACCCCATTTATTTCCAGTTTACCATAACAATAATCATTTCCTAATCAGCGTTAAGTACCCCAACGGTTGACCTAACTACGCGATACATTTACGTTTCGGAAGTTTTTATACGTAAAATTCGTTTATAGACTGCCCAGTTGTTTTCCAAGGAATGTACGAACGTCTTTGGTCTGCTTTCTGCGGGTGACGAAGAAGGAAGCCATCCAGAGGGCCGTGTCTCGTATTTTCCAGTCCACTACACTCCGTACGTGACCACGCCTGGAGAATCGCTTGCAGAGCTCTGCAGGAACAGTGCAGGAGCCAAAATCCAAACACCAAATCATTGAATTACATGTACAGTCTGGTTAAGAATACTACGTGACAGTATATACTTACTATTCTCGTTGAAATTCCTACTTTCACTACAGACATTAGTTATGAGACTTCCTAAAACACATATTCTCTAGGTATTTTAATTTTAATATGTGGCTTCGGAAACAAGCCGCCTTGAAGATAGCAAGTACAATGTTTTCCGAAACAATGGAAACGCTTCAACGCTGTACGGAGCTTATTCCCGAAAGCCGAAGTAATGCTTCAGTTGTTAGAATCGAATCAGGTATAAATAAAGTTTTACCGAGTTTCGTTTTCCTTTTGGGATTTATATTCTTCTGCTTAATATGAATAAGATACAGACACTCAGTTTGTATTAGTTACTCATGCTTCGTACTGTGAAGCACCCAAATTCAAAACGTGTCCTTCATAACTGGGGGATTACGTGGTTTCTTTTCAGTCCCGCAATGCAGATTTTGAGCCAGTGCCTTTAACCATTTGAAGCACTACTCTTATCTAAATAATATTTAATAATTCAGTCCATACTGCAAAGAAAACACACCACGTCTCCTTTACAAGGACCAACTGTTTAATGCTATTGAGGAAAGTATGTTAGCTTATTCTCAGAATCATACAACACAATAAATGCTCTTTATTGGCGAACGGTACAGTAACTGAATGTTAAATAAGTTGGTACGTGTCGTTGTCATGGTGGTTTAAAGGGTAGGTCATTACTATTTTCACATCCTTTCAAATTCACAGTTATTCTACCCATCGAATAGGTCTAGACCTATACGACTAACGCATAAACTTAAAGTCACTTATCAATTATGAAATGTGGCAGCAGACTCATACGTCTCGGGGATTTAAGATCCTTGCGTACTTAGTAAAGTTTACATCTACACACTTTACTAGAAAACTCTTAGCAGAATAAACGACTTGAGAGACCTAGGCATAGACTGAGGATAATATTAAACTAGGTATTCAGGAAAGAGGAAGCAAGTTTGTACACTGGATTCATATGCCTGATAATGTAGTTAAGTGGAGAAATTTTGTTAATACGGTACTGAACCTTTCGATTTTTTTACTAGGTGACTAACTACCACCTTGTACTGAAATAGGCTTCACTACGTATACAGCGATGATGATGATGATGTTAATAATCATAATAATGAATTAAACTGTAGATAACCAAGTAATAACCACAAGCAAGCAGGTAAATACTTACGAATATCGTCTCCCGATGGAGTTAGCTCCAAATCGAGTTCAGATTCCATTTCAGGAAAATTCACTTTGCACAATACGTATCATAACAGTAGTGGAATGTCACACATTTCAAGTCTTCATCATCACTTCTTACGTCACTTTATTTTCAAAGATTGTTTACGATGTCAGTAAACACAACCCAACACCCGTGCATTGTTCTTGGGTCACCACATCACAAGTGGGTGTTTAAGTCAATATTATATGTATATCCTCACTGATTAACATAAATATATTCTAATAAAATCATACACTAAATAGTACGTCCCTTGGATTAAACACATTTGTGTCGAAAATTATTTTGAATGATCGTCGATGTAAGACATGCTATTTCAATGAAATAAGATATGCTAACAGATAATTGTACATTAAAAACACTTCAAAACACGTAAATGTAACAAGATCAAAATCAGCAAGTTTAAAGGTGATGTGTTTGCGATGTTCACATTTCACAGAAAGACTGGCAGGACGATCTGAATACAAGCACGCCTTTTCTACATGTCATTTTGTGCCACGGTAGAAGTTGCAGATAGTAGTGTAATATAATAAAAGAAAAAATCCTCTCTTGTTAACATGGGAAGTTATGACGGGAATATGACATTATAATGAGTCTAAAAGTTTCTCACGGTGCAAAGTACTTAGTCTTACTGTTATTGTTGTGTGTTATTTGTAATTAACTAGAGCTCGTATAAATGCAGAAGTGGCTTAACGTGTATTTTATTGTTTCTTGAATTTTACTAGGCTATAATAAATTGCAATATTTGTTAACGGGTGATATTACTGTGTATGATCGATTAGAGTACAATGATCTCATCTTACCGTTCATAAGTATTATAATTCTACTAGACTGTACGTTTCAAGACATGAAAGTTATCGTAAATTATAATAATTCCACAGAGAGTCTTTTCAAAATGCAGTCTTTTGGTTCTAGTTGTTTGTTATCGAATGCCAACACATTAAAAATAACAATTAGCAGACCGCGTTATATTATTACCTGAAAATCCAAAAGAATTAAAGTGTGACATGATTCTACGTATAAAATTTAGTATTTCAGTCCTGATATAAAATTACTACTGCCACAGTAAAGAATATGGTGCTAAGAGGAGAACTTGTATTACCGAGTAGATCAGGAACAATTTCCTCGCTGTTCTTTGCTTATTTCTCAAGGTTGTTTAACATTATTATGTGAATTAAGTTTTGGCCCCTTTTAAGGATATCTGAGAATTTGTGGGGAGAAACTGAGGAAATTGACGAAATGATTCAGGTGTGATTGGGATTCCCAGGTCGAGACTCGGACCTGGGACTTCCAACGCTTGTGATAAGGAGATGGCTGTCTTGTGCGTTGTAGCGCCATATAGCCTGATAGACGTTTACAGACGTATCATAGGTACTTGCTGCCTTCATCATCAGGGCAATGTGATAAACATTCTAGCGAGATGTTTGGTAGTTTCTCTTATTGCAGGCGTCAGTAATGAAGCACACAAAACTGCTCTAAAATGAATGTTCCCAGGTAGCGCAGATGGTGAGGGAGTCTAAAAATTACCAGCACCTGAATCGAACCCTTCCTTACTGATCTTGTTTAAGAACGTTTAATTTTACACGCGCGCTGACATTTTGTATAGATGGATTTATTTTAAAACGAATGCACACGTGTTTGTGTGTGTGTGTATGAGCCCCATTCCTCAATTCTACCGTTTCTATTAGACTTAATTACTTCTTGTTCTTTGCTTTACAGCCTGACCCTTGCCCTCTTCTTATCGAAGATCTGTTTTTCCTAAATCCTGCTCAGAGGTGGTAGAACTTATTAGAGGGAGTGTGGTCAATTTATTGTAAGACATTATTTTTTCGAGAACAGTAATTAATTTACTCGTAAACATATAATTAAAAAGTACGTACTAAAACTAAATTAATTTGTGTAGGAATCTTTTACAGATAAATTGAATCTTCTCCTTTAACACTAATACATATTTGTATTTAAATTGCTATGCACGATAACAAAAATTGAATACCATAGTTCGTTTACAGGAGAAACATAAAAATACGCAGAAACATTTATACCCTAACCAAACGTCAAGCCAGCGAACCATACGTTTCAGAGGTCTACATCCTTGCGAATCTAGAGTTAAACGGTCACGGGATCGACATATTTGTTCCTTTAGTGGAAAGTAAAGACACGTATGAGACAAGATGTTTCGCAATGAAGTGAAAAGACGTTTGTAGTTCGACCCTATTCATAACTGTAATAATATCCGCACAGATAGTAATTTTAACTCGGTTCCCCTGAAGTTAAATTTCCTAAATAACGTGATCATCGAATCCCCTAATTATGAACCAGTTCAAACGCTTACGATAAATAGCATCTATAAGCTTGCAAGCTACGTTGTTACATAATGACGCAGGAAGACAACTTTATCACTGTAAATTCTGTAGGTGTCGGTCTATTGGGTTGTGACGTCGTGTGGACTCATGGCGTCACAACACAGAAGGACAAATCGACATCTTCACCACCGTGGCAACCCCAGATCTCACTAATTTTTTTTACGAAATGGAAGCAATCATTTGTTACAGTTGTAAATTTTAAGAAACAAATTTAATGTGGGGAATCGATTTAATTTCTCTCTGGAGAATAGAAATAAATTATGAGATGTGTTTTTTTTAAACACCTGCATAAATTCTAGTAATATTTCTGATTTCAGACGACAGGTGGTAAAATATGGGTTGGGCCGAAGTGTAATTAACGTCGTAACTAGATCCGTAAGGATGTGGGTGTAGAGTTTTATGGATAGAAAACTAAGCGAGATAAAAGCTGCAGAAACTGGGTTTGTTAAAAATTTTGAAAACTTGACTGACAGTTGTATTGAAGACTGGGATGAGGTGTAGGATCTCGGTTTATTTATCTTGGTAGACAAAGACTGTAGGCTACAAGTAAGACTGTCTGTAAGTGCAAAAGAAGGAAGCGTGCACATTTTCAGTAAAGATTGTCATATGTCGTATGAATCAGGAAGAAAAAGTGCTTGAAGACGGAGAAGGGGCTGTGTTCGGGGCAGAGCGCAGGGGTCGTCTTCATTCAGCAGCCCAGACTCGACACGCGAGCTTCCGAGCCTGTGATCATATGACAGAATTTCTGCAAGAAGCCAGTTCGTTTAACTTTCTACTTTCCCCGCACAAAATACGATAAGAGCCATTGTTACGTGGGAATGAACTGGGAAAATGTCGCATAACTTAGTCTTCAACTTGTTTGATAGCCTACTATTGTTAGCTCTGTATTTTCAAGTATGTCGCTGTTTTGTATAATTGTTCCTGGTAAAAGGACGAGAGGGAAGTTATGTATGATTTGAGGTTTCCACAGCCGTGAGTATGAAGATTTCTGTCTTCTGAGTTGTTGCGCTGTGTAGTCTGGTAGATGTTTACCAACGCTTCAGAGGTCATACTGCCTCCATCATCAGGGCGATTCATCACAGTATGACCTCTGAAACGTTGGTAAACATCGACCAGACTACACAGCGCAACAACCCAGAAGACTTAAATCTTCGAGAGTGAAGTTATTAACTGTTAGCTTAACTACCTTTGCTGTTATGAGCTTGAGATATTAACATATAACTATATAGTCTCAAATCTGGATAAAAAGTCCGGAAAAATGGGTTATTTTATATAGGTATCTTACAGCATTACTTCTGTCTTATTTCTGCGTTGAAGTCTCATGTCATTTCCATGTTTCCAGACCATTGACTCATTCATTCACTCATCACTGTAGAGGTTTCATACAGCTTAAAATAGATTATGCTACTTCAAGTAAACAGGCTTGTTACTATCTGTGAAACTAATAGGCGGTAGATATTCTTGTTGGAGGAAGACAAATTTCTCGTGTCGTATGTTCTCTGCAGAAAGAGAATTGTCAGACTTTTAGGCAGAATTTTCGTGTTAACTTTGTTCGCCCTGTTAGCCGGGCCAACGCGGCTGCCGCTACAATTTATGACTAAATGCACAAATACAATATTCCTCCCCCATGAAAGTACTCTACACTTTACAAACCAGCTAGTTTTTCTTAGTACAGGAAAAGTACATACAAATTCTTCACGTGGTCAGGATTCGCACTTGTTTTAGTAACATGTTCTCAGTATTGCGAAAAAATTAGGTTTCTGCTACACAAAAGGAAGCAATGTCACCAACTCTAATGGTAATAATAGAGAAAGGATTCCAGAGCATTATAAAAAGTCCACTAATGAATTTGATGAAGCAACATGAGGTTATTGAGAGCTGTGGTTAATTGGCTTTGCACGTGTGTCACTCTTGCGATGAGGTGAGAGTCATAATACTGACGTGTTGGCAGAGGGTAATTAAAACACCGTCAGATGTTGAAGAATGGCGGAAGTTGCGTGAACAGCCCCAATAAAGCCATGTCATGTTATGGGAAGCATGAAACATTCTCAGCATTCTCGCTTGCAATGCTCCCCCACCCAATGTACAGAGTGGAGACAGCTGATTTTGGGCGGATAACTAAGTCAACCATCAGTCAGTTCACCGGCAACTTTCTCTAGTAGATCGTCAGGCTTCATGGGGTTAGTTGCGATTGTAGAGAATTGGGAAGTCATAAGGAGTGGCATGACACGTCTTGTAATTTCGTGGGCAAGCCTACGGCCTGCAGATGTCATACAAGTAGTCGCACCCAACTGACAAGGGGCAGCACTGTAAGTCGAGGGTAGAATCGCGCAATAAAATGATATTTCGTTACGATTATTACGGAGTGGTTAAGATTTGTTGAGTCTAATGGCGGTCTCTTTTACCAAAATCAAATTCTGAGATCCATTCACAGCAGAAGACGTTTAAGTAGCGGAATAAAGAGGCGTTAACAGTTATACCTATTATAACAGTTATAACAGAACAGATTTTTCTTAACTGATTGATCGTTTATTCCGCATCTGATTTGAGTACTTGATAATATATACGATTTGAGATTTAATATTTCAATGCGGTATAATGGAATATATTATTAATAATTATAATTATGTAAGATTTTAGGTTTTCACGGCGGTGAGTATGAAGATTTCTGTCTTCTGGGTTGTTGCGCTGTGTAGTCTAGTAGATATTTACCAACGTTTCAGAGGTCATACTGCCTCCGTCATCACGGCTATCAGTATGACCTCTGAAACGTTGGTTAACATCTACCAGACTACACAGCGCAACAACCCAGAAGACAGAAATCTTCAATTATAATTATATTACATTATATACCCTGACAGCTTCAAAATACGATGAAGACAAATTGGGGTTGATATAGGCAACTAAGCCTAATCATGCATACTTCATGATTATCTGTTTACCAGATCTGTATCAGTTTCCTATTTGGATTCATTAATCTAAGATACATTTTTGTCTTCACAGTAACTGAAGCAAAAATTTAGAGAGCCTGATTTTCTTTGTAGCAGTTTAGCAGTCTAATTTAAATAAAAGCGTGAGAATAAGAGAGAAGCTTTGAGGGCTTAAAAATGTAGAACGTATTTGGGTTCAGCCAGCTGGAAGTGAAGAAAGTCCATGATATCACGTGGGAGCCTTTTATTTGTGCAGGTTAATTACTGCTCTGATCTTCTTTATCTGAGAGTATCTTGGCTCCCTTAAAACATCTTAACTCCCTTCCAGGTCAACAATTTGTTGAGCATTAGCGTCACCCATTTAGAAGGCACGTGTCGGTGTTCAGAATTCAGGTTTTTGTAAATCAGCCTGACATAAAATATTCTGGTAAATTATCATAATTAGGGCATCTGATAATTCCATCATATTGTGTTTTCGTAACTTTTTTAACGCGTGCGAATCAAGAGGGAAATATGTAGGTTCGCAGTTAATTTGAAATATGTGAGGAGAAAATATATGTTAAATGCTCACAATTCGTGTACTATATTACAATTTTGCATTCACGTTTATCACAAACTATACATAAATTTTAGATAACGGCCTAAAACAGGATTTTCTGTCAAATTCTGACCATCAACTTTGCAACGTGACTGATCACTCTTTTTTGTGTTCGTTCGGCCATCTAGCATTGTAAAACACAGTTGTGTGAAGCCAGTTGAGGCGAGGAAAGAAATTCTCGGTGAGAATGACCAGTCTTGTAGCATTCTTTCAACCAGCCTCACAGCTGTGATTCCCCGCAGTTACGTCACGATATCACGCATGTCCAGTGTCACGCGTCAGGACAGCGTTATCATAACGAGAATCCTTATTTCAACATGGCCAACTTCCGAAACGTCATGTTTCTCTGCATCACAGTGTCCAAAATAATATTCGTTTTATGAATCAAGCATTTTTCCATATGCTAGAGTATCATGAGATTACACCAATTTAACAAATGGCATTGAAAACGCGCTTACCACGCGTATGCGCGGTTGTTGGAACGCTTCTCTCTTGCATGAAAGTCGAAAATCACTACAACTGTAACGAGCCCATTATCAAATACAGCCATTGGAACTCAAGCACCATATTCAGATCCTGGGTTGAACGTTAACACATAATGCAGATAAATTTTAAGCAACAAGCCAGAACAATATTGTTTGTAAAATCTGGACATTCAAACTGTAACATGTTCCCACATTGTCCAGCATTTTTGTGTGAAAAAGGATACATATAAGTTCATTGTACAGGAAGAGAAGGAGTACCTACACAAGAATCCGGAACTGTGCTCTGACAAGAAAGACTGGCTATGCGCTTTTAGCGAGCGGTCCCTGACCCGGCCCCTACGGCAGGTTGCAGTATTATTATTAACAGAGGTCGCAAAATTGCTCCCACGTTAGAAACCATATTGTATCTTGCCTCTCGAAACTGGAAAACTACGGTGAAACCATTAATGTATAAGTGACCTAAAGCAGAAGTGCGCAAAATCAAAATGGAAGGAATTAAACGCATCTGTTAATCTATGTAAAACTATTACATGATTTGATTCTTAAAGTGAGAATCAACGCAGTGCTGATTATTAATTGCAAATTTCACCTGTAATAAACTTGTTTTGAATTCAGTTTCGGTCCAAAATATCTAATTTCTATCCGTATTGTAGCTTACTAAAACCATAATTTAATGGCATTAGGTATAGTTTTTTTAGCAGGATATTAGAAGGGTCAAAATAATCGATGATTAAAGTTCGTTTGTTAACTGATTAGTCGATGAGTTTTATCAATTAATAGCAAAAGGTCTAATATTATTAGTATCAGTAGACGGATAAAAATTCATAATCAGTTCAAAGGATGAAATACGCTGGATTTTCAAGATACTGGACGGAATTTTGTTGTTACTGTCAGTCGTATTTTGCTTGTTATTTTGACGTTATTTTCGTAGTCAGTATTACATTTGAAATTGCTGTCGTAAGTTAACCATGTGATGTCACAAATGGTTTCAGTCTACTTAATACGAATACAATTTTTTTAAGTTGTAATGGCATGAAACATACAACAAATAGGCTCATTTGTATCATAAAAATATATGTAAAGAGTTTTGGCGCCAAAGATAGCTGGCTGTCTTCTGCGTTGTAGCGCCGTGTATTCTGGTAGAAATTTACGAACGTTTCAGAGGTACTTGATGCTCTCATCAATAGGGTGATGAGTGACAAGGACCTCTGAAACCCTGGCAATCTTTTACCAGACTACACGTCGCTACAACCCAGAAGACAGCCGACTTCACCTGCTTTGTTGTAAAAAGTTGTCTAACTCCGAATCCTCAGTTTACTGGATTAACCAAGTACCATTCTGTAGTCTGTGCTGGTTTATAGTCCCACAGGAATATTAGGGCTTCAGCTGCACAGGGAGCTAACTCAAATATCTAATATTATTTAACAGTTTGTATCAGTTTAAATTATTTTCACCAACAGAAACAAGTTTGTTGTAAATCTGTCCAGTATATTCTTCCTTCCATAAAAGGTCTGGCAAGAATTCCGTGATTATCTTCCACACGCGTTATTGCAGGTTGATTTTGTCATCGGCCGAGACCAGAATAGCTAGACATGTATAGAGTGCCAACACTCGTCTTCCGACAAGTTGATGAAGGAGGTGATACATCACTTTTATTGCGATGTGCAATTGCTTTCACAACGATTCCAACGACGATTGAACCAATTTGGTAAGAACTTTGCATCACCAGTGACGGATAAAATGCGCGTCACATATACGATATATCTTCCCAGTACCAAAATTTCTCATAGGCCATCTTCGAAGAAGTTACTTGTAGGATCTTCGTTTATTTAACGACGGCCTTTTAACTCAATTCGTTCCACAGCGGCAAACGGTAGTGTTATTGTGAGTGATTACTTGGAGAAAATATGAAAAAAGCGATCTGGCCTATTTTGACCTGTAGTCCTATAATTTGAGTGAAGGGACAGAGTAGAATGATTTTAAATGTCAGGAGAGCCCATCGCCGGAAGAAGAATAAAACCTGGATCCCCTGAATACGAAACAGACAAGAGTGAAGGAAGAATGGAATAGAATTATAGAGATGATAAACGAGCATAAGAGGAGAGAGGAAGGAAGACAGAGGAAACAGTAGAGTGGATTAGAAGTGTTTGGAGGAAGACAGGGGAGAGGAAACGTTAAGAGTGGAGAGATAAAGAAGAAAGTATAGTGCAAGGAATAAGAGAAGAGAGTGGAAATAGAGAGGGAAGAGAGGGGAGAAGTAATATTGTATATGACATGGAAGGAGGAGAAGAGAGGAAAATAGAAAAAAAAATTAGGGTGATACGTGATGAGAGAAGAGAAGAGAAGAGAAGAGATGAGATGATAAGTGTTGTGAGGACAAAGATGAAAAATAAGGAGGGACGTGAATAGGCTTATCTCTGACTCATAGGCCAATTTTTCGACGTACTTAATTGCTGTGTTATGTAATGGCATTGTATCAACTGCAAAGGTTATGCACATTGTAAACGAAAAATAATCGGAAATAAAGTAGACGTATTTTCGAAGGTACTGCACGGGTATTAGCCTAGAGGAACAAACAGTCTCTAAAATTATCAACCAGGTCAGCGATGCGCATCCCAAAAATTCGAACGATGTATCTCAGTAATATAAATCTATCTTTGAATCGCGTGAGCTAACCTGCTTGTTGTATTTTAACTGAAAAGTGCCAGTTCGGATACTGGTGACATACGGCACTGATGCACGGAGATGTATCTTGAAGTGGCGAGGTGACGATCTGAGAAGTGGAGTGATGTTCCTACGCGGAACAATGGGGCTTTACTGTATGTATGCTGTGGGTATGGGAACGTGGCCCACGCATAGAAACGAAACCATCAGATTAAAGCAGTGAAATGCAATGTTGTAACTCGTTCTGAAATGGTTCCATTGCAACTCAGTGATGGCAATTAGTAATAAGATAACTGGAACATGGCCTCAGAAATGTTGGTACGAAGTTTGACACGTCTGTCACTGTAATTCGGCTTATTTCACCTTGTAGGAGAGCAACAGAACCTAACATCAACAGGTACACGTCAGTTTGTATGTTTTCGCGTTATAAACCCACGAACAAAAGAGGAAGTTGTTAAGTTAACGGAGTTGGATATCGATCGTTTGTACTGAGTTGTGTCGCCGTGTAGTCTTGTACGCGGTTACCAATGTCCCTATGGAACGTACCACTTCCGTCTTCAGCGTGACCCTGCGTTACAACCCAGACCGCCACAATCGATATGTTCACAGCCTCTCAAGACTGTGAACAAATCTCATGCAAAGCTAAAGTTTAAATTTCTAACTTTTAAGTAATATTTTGTATAGGTCTTGACCTTGCTGGGTAGAACCGAACACAGCGGGACGAAGTGTATATCAGACAATGCCCGACATAAAACTACGCTGAAAAGATGAAACGTTAATTGTCAGGTTTAGAAAGCAGGCAGCTGGATGGTTTAATTTAATTAAAGCAAATATATGTCTTGTAGGGCGAGAGATTTTACTAGTGTGAGAACTAGCCGGTTACAGACAAATGCAACAAAGATTTCTTCCTCGATGTTGGTCTTCTGGTTAGCAACGCTAAGTGGATTTGTGGAGGAAGACACTGCCAATCCTGAAGTTGCAGGCAGCGTGATTTTCTAGAATGTTGGCATCTACCGACTGTCCAGAAGATCAATATCGACATCTTCACCGCCGCGAGAACCTCAGATCTCATACAAGGATTTTTTCTTTTAAAGAAGAATTGTT
Source organism: Zootermopsis nevadensis (assembly GCF_977971745.1). Lineage (NCBI taxonomy): Eukaryota > Metazoa > Arthropoda > Insecta > Blattodea > Termopsidae > Zootermopsis > Zootermopsis nevadensis. The sequence continues at coordinate 2,333,575 of NW_028259136.1, forward strand.
TAGTGGAATAGTATAGTTCCCCTACTCAAGAGATCTTATGCTGGCATGAATATTTAATTTGAACCACGACTTCCGAAAATAAATTACGACACCAATTAGTATGAAATTAATACACATCTCATTAACCTGTTCCTATACAAAAGAAAATGTTTTAATCTAAAATTTGTTACGTGTGACCAAGAATTGCGGGTTCCCGAAATAGTATCATAGCTAAAGATTTCGATTGAAGCCACTAACTGTAGCGAAGAACGTCTAGCCCTTCAGAGATTTTTCACGTCAATTGTAATTTGGCTGACAGGAATAGCGACCTACGTACATGGCGCTGGGTTTCTTGAACAGGGTAAATGTATCCGCTAGGCAGCCCACTTTCAGGTTACAAACTGATATCGTCGTCATTAACAGCTGGTGCAGACGCCGGAAGTTGGGTATGATGTTGCGAGATCCTTTTGTGAGGGCTTTGACCGTCCCCATGTAGAGGCCGCCATCTTGAGTCGAGGTCAGAGAGTAGCGCACCACAACAACACAATATGGCGACACGCAAATTAACTGTGCGACTTTTCTTGTGGGAAACTCAGCTACCTGTGCTTGTTCTTAATGAAGGGTCAGAGCGCGGGGTTAAGCAAAATTGCGGACTTTTTTCTTCTTTCTACCTTCTTCATCTTGTCTTCTGTTTCGCCCCTTTTCACTGAAATGGTGGATAAGTAGGCCGTGGTCGCTTTGTTGTGATGCAAGCATTGCTGTGCACTTTAATTTGTACGGAGAAGCAGAGGAAATTATGGTATTAATGATGTGATACCGTATCACAGCAACGTTGGCTCCTTTGTGGTATGCAGGAAGTTTGTTTGACGAAGACTGAGGACTTCAGGCAGGCCTGGGGCAGAACGGATGTTCCACTGTCTTTGTACTTAACTGTAGATGCGTTAAGATGCAAAGAATAAGACGCTGTTCTTCTGGATTATGGTGTCGTGTGGACTAGTAGGTAGCTATCAACGTTTCGGAAGATGAAAACGGTGTATTTCTTCAAAACGAGTCTAGACAGCATAATAAGCAAATAACAATACCCGAATTTTAAAATAAGAGGCAAAGGTTCTATCTGGGCTACAAAATTTTTCTCCTTTTATCCGACAGAGTAAACAGAAGTGGGAAAGCGCGAGCCTTCTCCTTAGTTTCCGTATATTTCTTTGTAATTTCCCATCCTTCATTAGAACTGATATGATATTTGAAACTAAATCACAGTTCTCACTTTTCTGCTTGTGAGATAAATTTTAAATTAGAACAGTCTTTAATTTAATCTGTAGTCCGATACTTCACCATCAATGTATATATGAAATTCTATGACCTCTGACAAAGCTGTAATTTAGCTTTATCTGCACGCACAGCGACACTATATCGAGGGAAGATATAACGGCTTCTTTATTGAAATGAATCTTCAGCTGCAGTAAGCGACGATAGTGACTTTCCAAACAAGACCGGGCTCTCACGCGGCCCAGTGTGTGAATTTCATCTATGTAACTGTGAAACAAAGACCTGAATACTTTATCTCATACACAAAAAGAAATTTGTGGGTATGTGTGCATGTATGCTCACCTACAGCTCGCGAATTGGAAAAACAATTTGTACCAAACGTTCTGTGCTAATTACTTCGAAACAGAAACGGATTTTTGGAACGTTAAAAGTCGGAGAAAATTTCATGGGTTCGAGTCCTAGAGAAGATGATTCCTATAGTTCGGAAACGAACACGATAGTAAGAAAATCTGCCCTGGGTTCCAGTTCCTATGAAAATGATTTCTGTGGGCGTACCTTGGAAACAACTGGCGGTAGAACACAGCTAAGGTCGAAATTATTCTTTCGACGCTGAGATTGCACTAACAGAGACTGCAACCCCAAGGAAAGGGTCCTGTGTTCGAGTACTAGGTAGAAAGGAAAGAACAGAAACCGTATCTATTGGGCCCTTGATTGAGCTGGCCTCACACCTTTATCAGAATTCCTACTTCTTGCCCGTTGGCATCCCTTTGCCCATTTTCAAAAAAATTGTCTTGTGACGTCGCGCCGATAGACGTGGCGCTCGGCATCGGTTTGCAAGCATCGTACCTTGTGACATCCTGAGGCTTTTCTTGGCATCATTTGGAATTCTGAGTCGTCGCAACGCTGTCCGTCGGTTTTCCGGCGTCATGTCGGATCGCATCCTTAGGCTAGACTGCGTTAAACATGGCGTGTAATTTCGACGTCGGGGCTATCGGCGCGCGACGCTCCTTATCGGTTTGCCATATCGCTTCCCAAGACCTCTGGCTTCATTTGATTGTTCTGAGCCTGCGTCGCGAGAGAGGAATCACAACGCTGGGCATCGGTTTGTCAGCGTCGTGTCTTGAGGTATTTCTAGGCTCATCTTTGCAGAATATATCTTTTGTCGGCGTCACAACACCTATTGTCGGGGCTTATCTCTCTTCGTGGTTTCGTATGTCTCCCTGAGTGTCACATATCGCTGAATGTTGTAGAAATAATTATCCATAAACCCAAGAATATTTACCGAGAATCGAACCTGGGACAGTTTGCGAATGTGTGGCCATAGTTAATGTAATTTCCTCTCCGAAACGAACAAATTTTGTCTCGAGCCATTCTTCTCTTGTGCTTAGTTTTGTAGCTACGTAACGCTCCGTCATCAGGACTCCAATTCTGGACAGGTTTCGGTATTGTGGCTTTTGGTACTTTAATCTCCTCCTCGAAACAGAGAACTTTGGTCTCGACGCCGATCTCTGAGGGAGTGGAACTAATAACACTTCTCTTTTCTCGAAGTTTTGACCCTCCTTTGATCTCTACCTGAACTCACGAAATAACAATGCCAAGTTTGATGAAAATCGGTAAATATATTCTCTAGCTTTAAGCCCACAATTTCAACTTTGTAAGTTGTTCAGGCTTGCTTCAGCTTTGCAGGACTAAAGACTGGTACTTTATGCCTGTTTTGTGCTAAAGCTGCTTCAAGATAGAACCCTACGGGTTCTGACTTTGCGCGAACGAACTGTGCATAGTCATTACGATTCCTGTAAACAGTGGAGGATACAAATACTCGCCCAGAATGATTGAGATTCCTGTAAATAATCCAGCGTTGATGAAGTATAACGCGTAATGTAATGGCGCACACAGACCACTGTAAACCGAGTATACGAAGAGCTTATTATAGCCCTTTTGGTTTTGAGTATTTCAGTTTTGCAAACAGAAATTCAAAATGCAAGTGGGCCTAATCTCTCATTCCATTTTGCCGCTTCTGTAATTAAATACGAAACTATTTGTGCAGATAATATCAAAAACTGAAGCAGCAAGTTTTACGTCCGCTTAGCAGCATCTTTTTTATTATTTAAACGCATACATATGTCAGTCTTGTCAATTCTGAAACTTGTGTGACACTGCCTTGAAAGGCAAATATTATGTTGTGGTCTTAAAATATTAGGTAGACTACAATAAAAGCTATGAAGTTGTTGGGAAGAATCGAGCTAAATGGTACAGAACCAGGTTCAGCGGTTCAAGTTTGCGTTAATTATGCTAGAACCTCATTCCATACAATGATACTAGTGAAGTCATCAGCTTTTGTTTTAGTAAAAGTATAATTCTGTGACATAAATTAATACTTACAAATACCTGAAAATACTGACATTGCTTGATATGAAATTTAACCGAATCATGAGCATAATTTTGCAAGGCATACAGTTACGTCCATGTACGTACCCAACATTTAAAAATTGTTTTCACCTCTAATGAAAGACAGCTCTTTTCCGTTACAGTACTAAGTAATTTAATAACTATTAAAAAGTCAGCCATTATTTGTGCTGAACTCTTACCCACTCTGGGACAGAATTCTGAAATAATGAACGCCAAAACAAGTGATAAAATTAACATCGTTGATTAAGGCAATGAGGAAGTAATCTAACTGCAAGGAACTTGCTTTCTATGCAGAGGGTCTAGCCTTCGAGTTCCGGGATTTAGTGCAGACTATATACCTCTGATACATATGAGCAATATTAGGCCCTCACCACAGTTAACGTCAGTTTCGCTCCTCGGACATTCTAAATATTCTACCCCACGCAGAGTATACTATGAGTACACGTGACTTGGGTCAGCATTGCTGGCACGAGATGCGGAGGCTGGCATTGCAGTGCTGATAACAACTGCTGATTACCTCATTGCAAACAGCGAAACAGTCTCCTTGCAGCAGCCAGCGAGTTCTGACATCCAAGGAAGGAACAAAGTAACATGGCTGTCTTCTGAGTTGTTGTGCCATGTAATCTAACAGTACGTTTAAGAGGTACTTGCTGCCTCCATCAACAGGGCGATGAGGCAGTGAGCACCTCTTTTAAATTTCGGAAACACAGAATATCTAAAAAAAAAACAGTCTGAATTTCCAAACGCTGTAGGTCTAGTGTTAGTGTAAAATGTCGCAATCGGTTCCAGTAAATTTGTGTTACATTTAAAGCAATTCGAAATGCAATAATTAATTTATCCACGGTTTCAAGTTGAATTTGGTGAATAGTTTCTTCTGAGTAATAAATTAAATGATGTTCTTTTAGAATTACGTACTCCACAGACTTCAAAGACGGCAAACCTCAAAAGGGCAGGCACCAAAACGAAGAGGTACGTCACGCAACAAAAAAGTTTTCGTGTTCAGTTTTGTGACATTCAGAGCTTGCTTATTTCTTACATATTTTCCGGAGTTTCCATTTCCCACAGCCAGTAGTCGGAACTTACCTGAAAAGACAAGAAACCAATAATTACTCATGGGCAGCTAATACAGTTTTTAAAATTATTATGAGCAAAGTTAACTATCCACATTAAATAAGTTCGGTTAGTGGATACGGGATGTTACAAGTGGATTTAAATAAATATTTAGAAATTTTTACGACATATAAAAGATTTCAGATTTCACGGCAGTGGGTCTGTAAATGGTGGGCTTGTAGGTTGGTGCATCTCACTGTGGCTTTACGCCGACGTTTCGTAAGATCCTACAGTGCATCACTTGAGCCTTCAAAACTTCAATAGTTGAAATAGCTGCATAAAATAAAGCAGTAAACAGTCAAGAGGTTCAAGTTTGTGGGGAAAACAAAATGAAGTTTATCCAGTCCAAGGTGGAAACACGAGATAATTAAAACCTTGAGATGCACCGCTAAGAAGTGTTATGATATTAACTCTGTCGCCTTTCCGCTTTCTGTTTCATAATAAGCATCAAACCTTCCAAGAAAATTGAAGAAATTAATAAAAAAAGCGTGGGAGACGAGTAAGCCTTGCATTCGTTTTAACAACACGAACACTGTTCCACTGTATCTTTTCTGAAGTCATAATTTGCTTTCAACTGGATGGAAATGGACACAAAACATTTCATTATCCTTTTTATGAATGTGACTTAAAGAGATGTTGCGGCAAGGGGGTGGAAAGGGAGGCTCAATTGTGTGGTCTCGGTCAGTTAGCCACGGTGCCTGATTACGTCACGTGATTGGACAGCCGTAACATGACCCCTCTGTAGGTCGAGGGTCATCTCATTACTAAATGAACCTGAGTCTGTAGACAGTCGGACGGAATATTTCTGTAAGGCTTTGCCGAAAACGGTCCGTACTAAGAGGACGTTGTCAAGACCTGCATTCGTTTCAAACGCGAAACATTTGAGGAGCTGTAAGAGACGGGGATTCCAGATGTGGAACGTCTGCAGTGCTGTGTTATGCTGTACTCTTCAACTTTGTTGTGAAATCCATGTACAAGAGAAGTCAACACACTAAGGCAGCCAACGAATCCCCTGTCTTTTATGGTAATCGAAGGCTCATGTTTACGAGAATGCTACTGGATCATATTATGAGCCAGATGAATCCAGTTGAGACTCTAACCTCATATTTATGTAACATCCATTTTATTATCCTTCTGTGCACACAGACCTCTCAAGCCATCTCGTTCCTCCAGGTCTTAAGACCAAGGTAGCATCACGCAATATCAAAGCAAATTCCATTGCGCTGAACGGGTCAACGAGGGGCAAACGCCTTGACTGCTAGATCATCATCAACATGATCATCGGTATTCGTCTTCCTAATATCAAATAAGATAATTTTCTACTTTCAGCTTGAGCACTGCATTAGGACGTAGACCTTCTGGTAGGTTCATCATTGCTACAAATTACATTTTTGGAGTGTTGGCAGAAACAATTCCTCTTTTGACGACACTTTCTCGATACAAGAAAGTATTTAGATTGATTATATGTATTTATTTAGTGTTAACCCTGTAATTGGCTCCTGCAGCTTTCAGTCAACACGTTGAAATAAATTGAACTGAATTTAAATAAATTATACAACTTCATAAACGTTTATGCATCAGGCGTATTTTTTTCGGTATTTTTGATCGACTGAACAGCCATTATACCAGGATACATAGTTTGTAGGTTAAATGACTGATAAGTTGATATATTGTGACTGGTTGGTTGGTTAGTTAGTTGGTTTAAATGTTGGTTCTGTGGGACGTAAAACGCCAACCGCCTTGTTCGCTACTGAGCATTGTGGCTGCGTATGGAATGCAAAGCAAGTAGATTTCCCCTGAATTTCCCCAGCTTAAAGATAGCAGTTCTATCACCAGACTGATCATCGCCCAGCTGATCTCTTGTCGTGAGGAATTTACTGCTACTTTAAAGCCTTTGCTACTGATTATACTTTCCTGATTTGATACCCATCACATACGAGGCAACCTTTCATTGCAGGTTTGAAGAATTAGTAATTTCGATTAACCTCGCATTCATCAACGACCAGTCGTCTCCAAAATGTGACAATTATAAGATTGTGGCGTCGGAGATTCACTCACGATTAACACAGCCATCGGACATGTTTGGAAACTAACCAAAGTAAAGGAATCGTCACGCTTCAAGAAACGGTTTGACAAACAAAGAAGGGCTAAACCGCAGGCTCGTATAATTTGTTACTCCACTATTTCATGCTCCAGCTCTTTATGACGTAACAGGGTGTTCAATTCTGACAACACTCTATCAACTGCGAGAAATACAACTATTCACACTGGATTAGCTGGTTAAGTATCAACTTAATTAGTGGTTGGCTGTTTGTTTTCTTGTCTGGTTATACTTAATTACTTTCCTAACTTACTTATTAGTAAGTCATTAAATTATCTAAGTAGTTATTCAAGCCGATATGGTTAGCCAGTCATTTATTTACTTTTCCTCCGTCAGTCAACGAGTATCAGGGAATCTTCCTTGACGGAGGAGGGGCTGTTCAGTCTCCATTATGTCTGGGTGGAGCCCGGCATTAAGTAGGTCTAGAGGACTACATCGCTGCTACAGAATTGCGTCCCGCCGACAACAGTGCGATCATGGCGTAACGCGACGTGACGTCACATCCGTACATACCTGATTACGCAATCCATCGGCAGAGCGTGCTCATATGCTAAGAGGAACGAATTTCAATTACCTTACAGTCTTTTGATGCAATCATAGTATTTTATCTAGGTCCGAGTTTCCTTTCGCACACTGATCTGAGTATTGAAATGTGTCTGCAAGTAAACTGTTGAAAAGCGAAGGTTGTCGCATTACACTTGATTCTCCAGATCTCCATCGGTGGTCAGCCTACTATAGATATTGTGAAAATGCTGGAAATAACATGTGCGAGCAGAGAGCTTATTCATTGTAATCAAAATTTATGCTTCGAAGGGAGAAAGTTTAGAATGACTTGGTCATTTTTATGCAATTTGCTGGGAGTGTGTATATATATATATATATATATATAGGCCTATGTGTGGGTGCATATTTTGTATGTAAGTAGGCTAATGCAATTTTTATGTAATATAGATATGTAATGCATGTGTGTATGCATGCATATGTTTGTAAAGTAAACCAGAACACGAATAAGGCAATAATAATATTAATATACACAAATAGTTCAGTAAACCGTGTGGCAGGATATAGGATTATTAATAAATTTTCATCTTATCCGTTTCATACATAACCCTTTCAGTATTGTGCTTTTGTTGGTTATAATTCTATTATAATATTAATAATAATAAATAATAACTCCTCTAACATTGATTTTTATTTTTAAGTAAACAGAGAGAGAGAGAGAGTGGTACATAGAAATTCGTTGTTATTAAGTTTTCAAATATAAATTTTGAATAATATCTTCGCTGCTCGGCATTAATAATACTGCGGACCATCGGGTGGAGATCTGAGATGCGTTATTATTCTCTCATGGTCACCGGGTCCAAACCGTTTGGCCACGAAGGAACGCGTTTCTGCACCTCTGCCTTACAGAAACTGAACTCTGCTTTCTCAGACAGCGGATACACCACGTCACGCTTTGTCAGGCACCTGAGAAAACTTCGTCTGTTTCAAGGGCTTACAGCAAAGCTTCTTTCCGAACTGAACTATTTTTAATTAAATGAGTGTTTGTTAAGTGTTGTTTTGTACAGCATCTGAAATTCTGGTCGGTCTCACTTAAAGTATTCTAGCCTGTTTAATTCGTTTGGTTTCTTACATTTTATTTCCAAATCGTGTGCAAGTAAATGTGAAGAGTAATGAGGATACATCAGAAATATTCCTTACTCTGATTGAAGATTATAAAATATGAATTGCCTGAAATATGTATAATTTAACACACAAGTCAGATTTTAAATAAATTTGCAGTGATGTGCTAAGTAATTGTTATAAAATACAAGGAAAAATTATTACGTAAGCTTCGGTAAGCTTAAATGTTCTGTGTTGTTTTACGAGACATAAAGGAAAGAGATTGTGACAAGATAATTTTACAAAACGTTAAAAGAACCTGTTCTTCACAGTCTTTTAACCAAAAAGTAGGTAAGGCACACACTTGACTTCTGTTTGAGACATGCGCCATGTCTGTTGGCAACAATGACTCTTAATGTTGGTTATGTTGCAGAGAAAACATGTCATGACCAAGTTCGTTTGGTAGGAATGGAAAATGAAACTTGAGAAAACTTGCAGTGTTTTTGTGAGAGATAAAACACTAATTTTATCCGATACATTTATATGCCTAACCCGCGCCACACAGAAATCACCGCTTTCACACGTATGACGTACTGGCCTCGTCTGCTGAATCAATGTCTTCGAAGACCAGTCACGGCAATTATTTTATACCGATAATTTCCAGTCACTCATCCTCGAGTTCCATGAATGAAACGTTAGGCGTTTACTTAATGTGTCTTGTTTTTTGACTGCGTGGAGAATAGTCCTTGAGAAGCTAATAGTCTCACAGCTGGCCAGGAAATTCTCCCACCCAGGGAAATATAAAGCTAATTATCGTGTTCATAAGAGCCAGCCACTGGACTATACAACTTTGAGTCAGTTGAACCCAGTCCACACCCTACGCACTTTTATATACTTTGATAGCACAAGTATCGTTCCATCTACACCAATGTCTCGGAAATGGTCTCTTAGCATCAGTTTTTGCGACGAAATATTTTTTATAGGTTTGTCACCTCCCAGTTCCTGCTCCATGTCAAGCCCGTATTGTCAACCATTAAGTTAATCGCCCTAATTATATTTAAAAATAATTTTGGGCCGTATGGGATAACATTTACGACTGTACCTTTACTACGTTCTACTGTCATTCTTGGCGGGAAATTACTAATAATTTTATAATATCTAGACGATGGAAAAGGTTCAAAAGAACAACTAGCACAATTTAACACTCCGTCATCTGAAAACTTCCAACTTCAATGAATGAGAGTGTCACCTCAGACCATAGAAGTAGTGACTGAATGCGGTGTTAGTGCCGAACATTTCAAGAAAATATTTAAAATTCTTGTATGATTGAATACTGACCCTAGTCGAATTCACATTTAAGTTCGGTCGAGGATATTGGTTAGATGTGTGTGTATGTGCGTGCGTGCATACATATATTTTTATACATAATAAATTCTTCAAGGGTTACCGGCCGTGTCAGGTGGTTGAAAGGCGAAATAGAACCAACGTTTCGAGAACCATCTCCGTTCTCGGCTTCAGGATACTGACAGATACACAGATACATAAGCCAGGAAGCATTTAATTTGTATTCATGAAAGTGAATATCAAATATTCTATAATTAATAAAATCTTTATTCATGAAATGAGAAATTCATTTCTGTTCTAGGATTGCTTCATAATTGATATTTTATTATCTCCTTGTTTACTTAAAAAACGTAGCTTGCAATATACAGTTTATGTGCCTGTATATGCACATAGGTCTATATAGAGTGAGAGATTGCGTTTAAATAAGAAGCTTGAAGTACTATGGCTACATCATCGCATTGCGACACGCACTGCCCACTTCACTCACTGGAAAATTCATCCGCTCAGACCCATTTGCATTCTCTGACAATCAAGGAACCTTAAATATTCACGTAGTAACAAATTGAACTGTGCATTTTTAAATCGGTGCTTCATAGTGAAAAATTAAAGCACGTTTATTCGAAACAAATGGAGATTCCAGACTGTCTGAACTCCTCCTCACCTCCCCAATCGTGAAGTTCCTCTCATCTACACGTTTCTTGTTCACCGTCTCGTCTTATATTAAAAACTGTTCTGGTTTTAAGAGTAAAACTGGCATATGTTACCTATCACGTGTATGTACCTAAGTAGCGCCTAATGTCAGCATGTGATTGGACAAAGACGACTTAAACATTTCCCTTACAAACATAACGCGATCGTTAATTTTCACAATTGTAGAGGATTACATTTCTATTTATAATTACACGCTTCGTATTGTGTATTTGTGTTCCTTTTCTTTATGTTGCAGATGAGTATTGTGTTAGTTACGAAAGATGTCGAAACTAATATCAGCATTTAACACGGACAGTGCGAATGCAAATAACAATTTAATTCTACTGTTGAGATTTGAAGTTTTCATTGCAACGAGTGTGTGAAGATGGCTGTATTCTGGGTTCTACCAGATTACACGGCGGGACAGCTCACAAGACAGCCATCCTCCAGTGTTCTGTTTGTGAAATCCAATTTTCAGACCCAATTGAATGTAATTACATGATATCTAATCGTGTATGAATAACTGTTACGTCTTTTAGGTGGGAAATTGTTTCGGTTTGAGAGCCTTATCACAGTGATTCAAAGTTGTATATTCCTTGTGTTATACCTTATTTATATTTTTTGAATTAAGAAAGCTAAAACACGAACTGAGCATCCAACTTTCCTTGACTAAAAGACCTCCCCTCCCCCTTCGTGCACGTTCCAGGCGCGCGTCGACGTGACATAACGTCTCGCGTGATTAATGGCGTAATGTCCCGTTCGCTCGCTAGAGCCTTCCCTTCTCAGCTCATGTATTATAATGAGTTTCGACTAGTGTGTTGTTGTTCAACAGTAGAAGCGCAATGGCCACTGGGATGACCATGGAGAAGAATTATAAAATGGTAGCCATGGTGATATGGACGAGAAACTTGGCATCAAGAAACAAAGGAAAAACTAGGTTCGCAGATAGAAACAGAAACCAGAGGTTAGGTTAGGTGTTGGAGGATTAATTTATGAAATTAAAGAACTGCTCGTAGCGGAAAGTTTTGGAGGTTATTGAAGTGCAATGTTAGCGTCGAGACCTGAAGGTATCTAAACTGTAACAAATTATAAATATTAATGTACGACATATTGTGAGAATCAAAAAGCAATATAGTTTCTATAATGAAAATAATGAATATGGCAGTGCATCAAATGTAGCTCTGAAAGAAGAAAGACGAAATATGGACCTGAACTGCTTCAGACAGCCAAACAAACATGCCATACCTGGGAAAGGAGTAGTGAAGTAGAACCAGCACTAGAATCAATTAGCATTGTGAACAAAAGTAGGAGCTACCGAACAGGAATCGAAAGCTATGCTACTTGTAAGAGAACAGCACATAAAATATCGTTAATATTGCATTATTATTGTGCAGTATTTAACGACAGACCAATTGGCTCAGAAACGTTCAATGTTCTAATGAGAATTCGGTGTCAGAACACATAGAACCTAATAATTCGATCTGAGAACAGATTGGGAATAGCTCTCCACCGATCCAACAGAGCAGATGTCTCTCCTACTACTTTTACCTGAAGACGAAGGAAAATGTACCTTTCACGAAACGTAGAGACTTGTAAGTTCCTAAGAGTTTTACAACGTTTAAGACAAACGACGGATGAAGTCCGAAATAAGGAAAGTAGTAAGGTAAGCCACTTATAAATTGCGTGACCCGAACTTTTGTAGTAACGGTCAAGAAAGCAAGTTTCTCAAAAGCCATTCCCTTCCTTCTTCAGTGTGAAATTGAAAATTGATAAGTGATAAAAACAATCCACTGGGCTGGGTTTGAAGGACTTCTCCAATGGACCGAATCTCTTGATGCTGTGATCTACGTACGGGCAAATTCCTCAAAAGAGAATAAGGCAAGACACCGAAGCACTGTTATGACTGCATTAGTCACAGAGACGTTTCTGTCTAGCGCTGTCCAGCGTCACGGATATTTGCTCTGGTATTCAGATAGTCGAAGTTGTTTCCATTATTTCCTAATTTTAGATTATATTGCGGAAAGTAGAAGTTCGTATGCTTCACAATAAACTCGTTTTATTACTGGATTATTTTAAGCAGCTATAATACAGGCGTATAGCACTGGATGATTCTTAATGATGAATTGGAATGGATATGGAAGGAAATAGTCATGCACTGTTAATACCTTCTTCCAAATATTTGCCTGCCTGGAGGGACTAGGAAAAATACGAATCCTTGATTCGAACCAGAGCCTTTCCTAGTATGAAGAAGGAATACCAACTAATTAAACGCGATGATCGATCACAAGATTTTCTTGTTTCCTTTACATTCATAGTCAGTTAGGAGGGCAGTGTGATTTTTATCAGCGCTCTCAGATGCTGTTTTAAACAATCATTGGTCCCTCAGACAATGAAACTGCCGCCGTATTCTGACTTTACCCTAGGAAATACATTTGAATGCCCAAGAAAAACGACAAGGAAGAAAAAACCAAAATAACATATTCGAGGAAGGAAATTATTACTATTCAAAATTCAAATTATTTCCGACATGGGACTCAATTTGTAGGTAACATAGAGCGGGCGGAGTTTCTATCAAGAACAGAAAAGGGTCAAACCTTAGTTAAAATATTAAATAAAACTCATTTACATATCAACGAAAATGCATTGACATTCATAGGACCGTATGTATGAGTCATGTCCCATCTACAAATATATGTATCGTGCATACATTATCGCCGCGGAGGTGGCACTGCCAGAAACGACAGACTATCAACGCGAGTCTGAGTGTAACAGTGGTCCACGACACCCGAGTGTTCAGTTACGTAATCAGACACGAAAGAACAGAACAAATTTGTACCCTGTTCTTTGCATGCCGTTGCACATCGCCATCAAGATAAACAGGCCCATCTGACCTCGAAAGTGTTGGTAATAGGTCACCATTTCTATGGATTTTGGACAAAAATTGAAACAAATTAACTGTTGTAATTAAAATAGGTTCGGTATTCACATTAAACAAGCAGTGAATAATCGTGTCTACTGTCCGTGCGCCACGAGAATTCCGCTGGGATGCTGGAGCGAGAGATTTTACTGCGCATGCGCACTCCGCCTGCTCCTATTTCAAATACATTGTCCCAGTAGTCTCCAGCTGTGCGCCTCATTGTGTATACACAATGTATGCAGGGGTGGGCGCATGTTTTGTGAAAGAGCATAGCGTAGCCCACTCCATTCCCAGCGGAATTCAGTACATCGTTTCTCATCACAGAATGTAGCAGTTTACTCTAGATTAAGCCAAAGAGCAATTTAAAATTGCATCGACTGTGAAAAATGTAGCAAATGTGGAAAAATAGGCATTTCATTTTTGTAAGGCGGTATGAACGGCTGGAGTGAAATCGTTATTCTGTATTAACAATGAGTTTGCCAGTTCTTATATAGAAACGGGAAGAGTGGTTAGTGCTCACGTTAAAGAATTACCATTCTCAAATACCGTTTTTAAAATTAAAGAAGTGATGTCATATGTAATTATTCTGTGATGTCACATAGTGAAGACGACAGTTGAAAGTCTAGTGTAGATTTACTTCGTTAAACCTGATCCGCCCATGCCACATGGGCGACTAGATGTTTTAGCTCGAGAGTGATTAACATTTAAATACATCAGGATGAACCATTGCCTCATGCTGGGAATATTTCTGCACCGAGTCTGTGACCTGTGCCGTACGACAGGACGCAAAGAACTCATTGAAGCCAAACAGTTACTTTTTGAACCGTTCGTTGTTGGCAGCTTTGATATTCGGTCCATACATTATCTGTAGAGGGAAGATTTCTTATTATACGCTGTTCCACTAGGCAATTCTTTGAAAAATGTGCCCCAACGTTTACATGCGAATGAAGACGGATTGCATATATTGTGCAAGTCTTACGTCAGTTGCTTGTGTGAATATAGTACACATTTATATTTCACCACAGCGCTTTTTCGTCACATAATTCCATATGAAGAGACGTATTATTATTGCGAGAAGAAATGCCAGTTGTAGAGCACCTTCTCCATGATATATATATATATATATATATATATATATATAATCATAAGACTGGGTACCGGGGTCCTTTCCCGGGGGTAAAGCCGGCCGGGGCGTGACGCTGACCACTCACCCCCATCTAGTGCCGAGGTCAAGAATGAGTAGGAGCTATACCACCACTCACCCCCAAGCGCCTACATGCCGTATAGTGGGACAGCTTTACTTCTTTACTTTATATATATATATATATATACTGCACAATATATCTCTCTGCCGGGACAAACCTTCCAAAAGGCAGCAAACAGATCGTTTACATCTGGCTTAATTTTCCATTTGATAGAGTGTAAAAATTTGTAGGTATATATGAATTAGATAAACGAAATGAAGACTTCGAAACTTCATACTGGTATTCAATGTTGACCTTTCATAACCAAATTGCCATAATTCTACTTCCTAATTAAAAGTATATTCGGATAATTTACTTTTGTAGCCTGTAGGAAATTTGTAACGTGGGTGAAGTATTCGTGCGTGGATGTCTTCCAGAGGAAACTCAGGCCTACCTTCACTTTCTCCGACATGAAATTACACGGCCGGGCGGCAGCTTGCTGACTGTCATGGCGTCCATACACGCACAGGCACGCTTTTCACTTGCTGTCCATTGTTTCCGCGGCCTTATGTAGTCTTATCATTGCTTCTGTGTTCGGTTCAAAGGCATATACTTCTCATGTCTTCTCAGAGTATCTCTGTGCTACTGATGCTTTTAGGTACGTTCGCGTGGCGTGTTCCTTTAATAAAATCGTGGTTCTCAAGCTGTTTATGCGGGAGCCTTAGGGCCAAGTGACTGGGAACGAAATTAGTTAATTTATTAGGCATCTCGCTAACAGTATACTTAAGTGACTGATTATTTAAGCAATAAGTACCTAAGAAGAAGTAATTACCATTTTGGGAAAATACTTTGCCTCTATTTTCAGGGTTGAAGGTGGAGGCAGTATGTTCTTATGAAAGGTTGATATCTGACTACAAGCCCACACAATCCATAAGACTAACATCGACAAATTTTAAAAAATGTTTCGGTGTGACGAATAGACCCATGTAACGAAACTCTTTTGTACCCTGTGTTTTTCATGTGCAAAGGGCCCTGTCTCTGAATCAGAAGGTGGGGTATAATCTACAGAAACACGTCAGGCTAAGAGACATTCCAATTACTAGTACATGATCACAGTGTCTAAGACTTCGTATGTGTGTTTTAATAACGACTGCATTAGCGTAATCCCGCGCCTAGTTTAGGAAACCCGAATACGCGACGGATCGCAGAGTTACTTCAAACCCAAGACACACAACGTAGCGACTTGCGTCGCCTGCTTACAGCTGCCACGTGAGTCGTTTGCTGATAACTCCCAAAACAAAAAGCAAGTCTAAGGCGGCTCGTGCCTGCCACTGTTTTGCGGACACAGTGTCAGACGTAGAACAATGTGCTGAAGAATATAATGCATTTAACAAGGTAACTAGTTGGATGTAACAAGGGTAACGATTTCAGGTTGTCATGGCGACAAGAAGGAAGATGACCATCTTCTGGGATGTTGCGCCCTGTAGTCTGGCAGAAACTGACCGACGTTTCAGAGGAGTGCACTGCCTCCATCGTCAGAGAAATCTTCCTGATAATGGAAGGAGTAATCATGCTGAAAGTTTGGTAAATTTCTACCAGACTACACGACGCAGATCCCAGAAGACAGTCGTCTTCATGAGGAGGGACACATAATACGATTACATATCAATGTGACTAGTCAGGATATGACATTACAGTGGTAAAGTCGTGGCAAGTCTCCGTGGATTATCAGTCTTGGTAGTGGATGGAAATGATTGGTCACTTTAAAATTCCAGTCGCCTTTACCCCAAATCTGAAGTGAAGACTTTCCTTGGCAGACTGCAGAAAGCGTGAAGATTTGAACTGAATGTAACTGCTCATTATAGGAAAAAGTGATACGATTTTATACTCGTTAATGAAATTTTGAGTTCCTTAAGTAAAAGTAGGTTAATCTAAATCAGCCTAAATGCTTTCAGCTGCTCAAGAAATATCTACATTAATGAGATAAAACGTTAGTGGACGAAACTTCCCTCTTCTATTACAGTTTTTGTTCCTATAGTGTCTTTTTACAAAAGAAACGACAATTTTTCTGTTTCGACATCTTTAAATTCATTATATTCATGGAATATTTCTTATAATCTAAAAACCGATCTTTGAAGCTCATTTTCGTTATCTCTGTTGATTACTTGATCATCTGCATATAATAAAATGTTTAGATCTCATTCTCGCCCAAGATATATTCCAGGAGCTAACTGTTCTCGCTTTCCATTGTCAGATTATATTTTCTATGTAAGTTAAAGAAAGTGGGAGTTGAGCTTAAACCCTTTCTAACTCGTTTGTTATTTTCCAGAATATTTTACAGCGTTCTCTGTCCTCATTATACAAAATTTCAATGGAACATATTAAATGTTTTGGGCATCCCATCTTTTCCCATTATTTGCTATAGATTTCGTCTACATGATCAACAGTTTCTTTTCTAAATTTATGAATGTTAGATGTGTCTGTTGATTATATTCTGTTACTTTTTCGACAATCTATTTCAATGAAGAAAATATCATGTGTTGAACAGCCCCTCCTGAAACCTCTTTGTTCCAATAAATTATATTCCAGTAGAAGGAAACGTAAAACAAGTAGAATAAAAAGCAAACGGTAAAGTAGACCATGGAGAATAACGAGAAGGTGGAGGAGGATATTTCAGGTTCTTACAGCGTCAAATATGATAGATGTCTTCTGGATCACCCATTGCCCTCGTGGTCGAGGCAGTAAGCATCTCTGAAACGTCGGCCAACTTTTACTAGACGGCACTACAACCCAGAAGACAGTCATCTCCGGGAAGGAAGAGTCTTGAAGAGGCTGCTCACTTGCAGTAGCACGTGTACTATCAGAAACATCGTAGCTTGCAAGAAAGACATCGAAAAAGTGTGGAAGCTGAGTGTTGGACCGTAACGAGCGACGTAGCGTTAATATGTCAGCCGGTACGTGAATCCAAAACACTTTTAACAGAGCATGTCGTTCTCGGTGTCCACTCCAGTCAGTTTTGCCGAAATTCGTTGTCTTTTACTTCGTTTTGTATATGCAATGGAACGTACATATTTTCAATAGCGAAATCTTCTTAAGAGAGTGTCGTGAAGAATTTATGACTAGTTGGATTCAGCAGTATTTGACAGTAACACACATTGTAGGAATGTAGTTTGACGGAATTGTAGAGTTTGAGGTTTTCACGGTGGTAACTACGAAGATGGCTGTCGTCTGGGTAGAAGTTTACCAACGTCTCAGTAGTCTCTTCTGCCTCCATAATCAGGGTGATCATCATCGTTGATGACCTATTACCACAACCTAGAAGAAAGCCATCTTTGTAATTTTCAGGGCTGTTTTATAGAAGAGTAATCAAGTAGGCATATTCGATTTTTTGGCACGTGGTCTTCTTTTATCAGCTGATAGTCACTAAGTTGCTCAGGTCTTTAGTTAAGTAAAGAATTGTGTCTTTGAGATTCCGTGGAAGAAAATAAATAGGTAACATTTATTACTCAGCCGAAGGATTGAATGTCAGAGAGGGTGACATAATTTATGAGATGATTGTGACTTTTTGTATGAAATAATTGCCATTCATCTTCATTATCCACTTAACAGATTTATACTATTTCACATAGATTTTGTTTTCATCACACCGACCATCTTCAACTGATATTCTCTTGTAGACAGTAACAACATTTTAGAAGTTGTAACCGTTATACTTGGGTCTAAACTTGGCAACACAGGCCCACTATTTCCCCCCCCCCCCCCGTCTTAAAATAATTAAACATCTTAAAAACTAAGACCCTACCTTGTCTGTGCAAAATATGAGACTTTGGTCTTGTTTTTATATTTCCGAAAAACAGCCAAACGTGAGGTTCGTGTAGTTTCCCTAAGTACGCCGAGGCCATTGCTCGGATTGTGCCTTGAAACAGACCGCTAACTGTCTCCCAATAGCCCTTTCTATTCATCATTCATTAATGTCTTTGCATTTTATACTGCAGAATGCATACAGGTGAAACGTCATTGATAAATATTACGTTTGGCTCCAAAAGAAGTTCCTGTAATGTGACCAGTTATTCGTATTAACTATGACATAGTTCTTTTAAATTCGAGATTTTAAATGGTCTGTAATATATAACCCTCCAGTCCTCCCTTTCTTCCGTTCCTGTGTCATTGATTGCTGCTACGAGACTTGAGTTCTTACAATGTCTACTGGAGTTTCGTTGGTAGACAAATACGCATGGTTTTATGCAAAATGCAATCTATTTAGTATTTGCAAACCTGATCTCTTGGGGGAAAAACAGTACAAAAATTAAAAATGATTTAATTATACATTATATTAACTGTGTTTGTCCTTGCAGTACTGAAATTTCAGGTGCCAGCTGAGACGTTGTAGCGAAATATTATTATTTGATTGTTTATGGAGTTTATTCAAATTTAACGCAAAATATTAATGTAGTATGTACGCAGTCAAAAGCTTTGATGAAGGTAGAATTTGAGGTTCTTACGAGTACGAATATGGCTGTCTCAAAAGTTTTGGAGGTCTTTGCTGCCTCCATAGTGAAGGCGATGAATTATTTGGATGATGAAGTCATGATGGAAACAAGGATCTCTGAAACGTTGGTAAACTTCTATTAGACTAACGGCGCTCCAAACCCAGAAGACAGCTACCTTCTATTAATGAAGACTTTGTTAGAGGTATGTTATTTCAAAAATTCAATGAGCAGTTTAATAATTTCAATATGCATGTCCGCCCTCCAACAGTCACTGATCTTTATTTTATTACTATAAAAATTTGTGATTAGTCGTTGTCTTCAAAAAATGACGTCATCAACAATGTCAACATATATTTGTTTACTCAGCATTGTTGTGGAACAACAATGCCGTGTACATCACAACAATGCCGAGTAAACAAATAACGCTTAGTACCAAGCCAGTCGCATTATCACTGCTCCAGAAGCAGCACATCGTCTCTGAACAGCGACATAAAGAACTAAAACATCAGAACTATTTAAAAAATGAAGAAAAGTGAAGACGTTACCAACACCAACAAGGTAATCTGATACTGATAATAATATTCATCCAAGTCAAACTGATCATTCAAGGGTTAAAACACTTGAATAAGACACTAAACTGACCCCCCGAATGTGGGTGGGGGGTTGGTCAAGTGTTTTAACCATCCATTCGGGGGTTTAGTTTAATGTCTTACATTAAAACGCAACCAACCCCCCGAAGGGGGTTTGGTTGCTTTTTAAACACTTGACCAACCCCCCACCCCACCCCCGCCCCACCCCGAGGAGCTCCGAAAGGAGCGTTCTGATCTAGTTTGAGAAAAATGCGAACAAAGAACGGGCACTTAACTACTTTTAAACAAGTTGCTGGCGTACAAGCAGCATGAAAACTGGTTTAAATAGTGACAGTGCGTGAAACTGATAATGCATAATGTAAGAAGGAAATGAAATCTGCGTCACTTACTATATTAACAGTTTTAAAAACATCAGCAGTCGATCAGTCAGTTACGCAAACGAAACAACAGTAACTTCTGTCAGCTTCTTACAAATGTTTCTGCAGAAGGAGATATTTAATCGTAGTTAGTTCAGAATTTTGGCTGAGTTACTTAAAAGTAGAATTTGAAAATAATACATGCGTTTGTGATCTTAGGTTAGGTTAGGTTTGTTCAGAATTTTGGCTGAGTTATATAAAAGCAGAATTTCAAGAGAACTTGCCCGTTTTGGTTCATTATCACATGAAGGACAAAGAAACTCCAGGTAGTTTGCTGTATGATCGTGAAAATAAACTAAACTAATACATGTTAGAGCAAAGGGTTGTTTGAAAGAAAGCAACAATAAAAAATGTTTGCGTGTATTATTGCTACCTTTATTTCTGTGTGGGAAAGATTTGTTTTGTATGCATCGGAAAATGTAATCCGTAAAGACATAATTAAAGTTGTGGTCGTGATCTTATGGTTTATGACACCGTGTACTCTTGTAGCAGGTTACCGACGTTTCAGACAACACATCGTAGATAATAGAAATGTTTGCAAGCCCCTAAAAGACTGCACGGCGTCACAACACGAACCAAATTTTTGCTGCCGTCAAAACATAAATCTCATAATTAAAATTTTAACAGCTGCACGATGTACGAAAGGAATTTGTTAAATCCAAAATCTGCTTTCGTACAGTACTACTGCTAATATTGAATTCTTTGCTTTACTGAGGAAATTTTTGACAGTCAACTAATTAATTCCATAATTGTTTATCCCTAGAAATGCATGCAACTTCTATGAGAGAGCATGGCGTTACATCACAGAAGACATCTTCATACTCGCAAAGCATATGTTGTTGAACTGAATTTTAGTAAAGTTTCGAAGTATTACATTTTTTTTTGTAGTACCAATACTTGACGAGGTTATATTCTACACATTACACGTGCCCTGCTGCAATGATTTATCCAAAATTGAAGGATTCAATTTAACAAAGCCGCTTGGCCCTGTGTTATTCGACAGGTCTTTGGAAGCCTGTAAAGGGGCATGGTACTACGACGTAAAAGTGATTTAAGGGACTTCGCCACCCATGTCTCTCAAGAGCTGTAGTTATATATAAGTTAACCGGAAGGTCACACATTAAATTACAAGGCCGGAATCCGAGTGTGGAACAAACATCCGGACGGGGAGTTCTTGCAAAGATAGGTGAAAGGGTTTTGAAAGATAAAGAAGTCTAATAACAGTTTAGTAATAATGATTTCTGTGAGAGACCTTGATAAAATACTTTCAATGTGGTTTTTTGTTATCAGAAATAAATACAGCTCGAAGTGAGTAGTAAGAATCGGTTCACAAAAGCAAGCCATTTGACCGAATCTCCAGAACGTCAACAGCCTCAGAACATATTTCTCTAAAATCAGTTTCCAGTTATTTTTCCAATCAAAGCACAGGTATTCCAAGTGGCTCATATTGTGATTTTATGTTTTTTGGCGACCCTGAATTGAAGTCAAACTCAAAAGTGCATTTAAATCCTTCAGCGTCACGGAAAATGTTACACTACACATGTCAACATTTTAATTTAAACTGTTATCTTTAAAGGAAGTACACAGACATCAAAATCGTGTCCGACGACTGGACCTGTTATTAACAGTATTGAAAGTTTGTGTTTTATTTTAAGAGATCTAATTATCTAGAAACGCGTAGTTAATTTCCTCGTAGAAGGGCTCTTGATATAAAATTTATAGCAAATAATGTTTTAAAAATTACTTTGTTATAGCATTGACTAATAGAAGTATTATCACTTCTTTGTTTTGTACAGGAAAATAATAAATCAAGTATGAATAATCTTCTTTGAACTTCGAAGACTTTGCGTAACTTATGTTTATTATTTTTATTGTTAGTGTTGTTAAAATTATTATAATCGCCGAACACGGACACAAGAATTCTTGTACGTATTTCTTGTTATTGAAACCCAGAAATAAGGCAAACAATGGGATACGATACTACATTAGCATTAACAGATACGTTATTTTGAGGTGGAAGCGATTGGTTCATTCTGATACAGAACCCTACAGTATGGTACGAATTTATCCATTTGTTCGCTTTTCAGTGATAAATCTTCCCTGCATTGTTTGACTGGCATCTGCCTGAACACATTGTATTTCTTTATTTTTTCAGTGATAGGGTTCTTTTGTTATTTTGACAGTCTGTGTTAGTAACATCGACCATTTGCATTGACTTACATTTTATACGGTTCAACAAAATGTTATTACGCAAGATTTGTGTCATAGTTTATTAACGACATTGTGCCGACTTCCGAAGTTATTTCTTCGAATCAGAAGGTACGACGACTAAGAAAGGAATCGGCCGCGGCTTATTTTAAAGTTGCTAGTCTCGGCATTTGGTTGCAATGATAGAGAGAAACCAACAAAGCCCTCAGGATAGCTGATGTCCAGTCGAAATTCGAATCGCCTGCTTCCCAAATACAAGTTAGCGTACTTAAATGTTTATAAGTTGTTCAGTCAAAATAATTATTTTGTTAAAAAAACTATTTCTTGTATGGCCCATCTATTCTTATCACCATGTGGGAGGACATACACGGTTTATTTGTCGTTTATGTAATGACCCTTTTCCTGTAGCTCAGATTATATAGCGTCGAACGAGACGATGATAGTGAATTGGAAAGGATGTGGAAGTAAGCGGTCGTGGCCTAATTTAAGACATCCCGGAATTTGCCTGGAAGGACTGAGGAAAACCATGAAAAATCCAAGTCAAGATGGAGAGCGTGGTGGTTGTTTCGTGTTTTCATGGTGACGAGTCTTTCAAGTTTCACACAGATCGCTATATGCATTAAACTGTTCGTGTTGCCTAGCTATGAAAGACATGTGATATTATGTTTGTTGATAGCTTAAAGAGACTGGAATGATGAAAACTGCAGAAACAGTGATTTTAAGCATTAAAGTGAAACTGCTGAGAAAATGCATTAGACCAGAGGCTGTCGATGGTAGTCGTGTATGAAATTGTTATAAATAACCGGATTTAGGACGGAGTATTGTGGTCTCCCTTCCTATTGGGCCATCTTTTACGCTAATTATTCTGAATCAGCTTAGTAGGATTTGAGGTTCTCACGGCGGTGAGTACGAAGATGGCTGGTCGGCTGTCCTCTCTGTTATAGGACCATGTAATCTGGTAGAAGCTTACCAGGGTTTCAGGGGTAGGTCGTCCTCTGATTGTAGAGGCAACAAGGACAGCGGTCTTCCTGAATTGTCTTGGTTCCAATACCGGGAAGCTTGCCACAGAAATTAAATTAAATTGAAATGAAACCACAGCAGTTTGTTTCTGTTTATGAATGCGGCCTCTGCAAATATCTATTGCAGTTATAGGAAGAAAGAAAGAATGGGAACTGCTGATATAGACGGGCCATGCAACAGATTGCCAAAATGGCCACCAGCTGAGTTTGCAGTGGCCCTACCTATAAAGCAGAGACATGAGACTCTGTTGCACTGAAACTGGGCACACTTGGTGCGTGCTGCTGATGGAGACAATCTGGTCCAGGAATCTAGCAAGTCATTCCCACAGGGAGGTCCACGATTTCTACCGGCGGTGGTACCTCTCGAAGCCCTCTAACACACGATCCAAAAACGTGAGCGAATAATGCCAAAGAAAGGTTCTGTTAATTTTAGGCCAATCAATTTTCCTTTTAACAGAGCGTATTCGATGTACGGAGTTCAGATTTGTTGTGGACAAATTGATATCGAAATGTTTTGGGTATGTTCGTTTTAGTAATTTTCTTTCATTCATGAAAATTTTGCTGGAAGCCAGGAGAATTTTACTGTCTCATTGCTAATTATTAGCCTTGAAATCTCACAATTCTAGACGGAAGTGAAGTGAAAACTTGGAAGACTTAGGCGTAGATGTGAAAATAATGCTAAAATGGATCTTAAGGAAAATAAGTTTATGTGAATTGGGATTCTTGCAGCTCAGGATGAGGACTGGTGGTGGGCTGCTGTGAACGCTGTAATGAACACTCGGATTCTATAAATGACAGGGAGGAATTTCGCTGACTGGCTGAGGGTACTGTTAGCTTTTCAAGGACTCTGGTTGTTGGAGGTAGTCATCAAATCTATCCAAAAATGACATCTAGGAAGAACAGACTTGTTCGTCACGTTTCCTCGCGACTGAGAAGTTACTGTAGCCCCCTCACACAACTCTTAAAACTCTGCCCCGAAATTCCTCACTAATTTTCAAACGTTGTTTGTGACACTGTCACAGCGTCAAATTGTCTTCGCTCAAGTACAGCGCCATGTGTCTGTCAGAAACTTTTCACTCAACTGAAATTAAATAAAAGTCATAAATTTAATTAAGCCATTTGAATTAATGTGTTAACTGTAGGCGTGAGTTTAAGCAGTATCGTTTCGACTGAATTTCTGAAGCGCCAAGTTCGATTTTCACCCACGGAACCGACGAACGAACGAATGTTTCATGGCTTTCCTCAGTACACTGTAACTACAGATCAAAGCCGGGATAGAACGTTGAATGAGGTCCTTGCAATTTCACTACACTTAATCTCTTCGCTAATCTATTAATTTCATTTCATTTCACTGTTAAATAAAATACTAGATTTTAACATTATCCTCCCATCTTTAAATGTGTTTATCTTGCGGTCTTTATTTTTCAGCTTATCAAATTAAAATTCTGTATACTCCGCCTGTCTAATTCTAATAATATTTGGCGAACAGTAGCTTCTTATTATGTAATATTCTCATGCAATTAACATTCTGTCAGATCTACTTATTTACCGTCTACGTTTTTGAAATATCTCCAGTTCTTACGGTAACAGACTTCTTGGACATTATCTATAATCGTAATTGATGGGCTCAATCGATCTCTGGAAATACGGACTAGACGTATCGATTGGACTCAACAGAGCAGGTTTTACCTGCGGACGGAGACAGATTCCAGTCTTCAAAACGTCGTTTTTAATTAAAATTAGGACGATGGTGTAGATGGTAGTAAAAGCACGTGGTTTCCTATTACACATGTTCGAACCATTGCATCAGAGTCCATTAGCAGTTGATTTCTTTAATTTTCAGTGCTCTTTGTACAGAAATTGGTAGCAATTATGCAACGTCACTGCTGCACTCGGGAGTTTAATTTATATCGCGAGACAATTTGTTGGTTACAGTAATCGCAGTACGTCTAGAAATTGTATTATTTAGTTTCGATTACCTCAGGTATTCATTATGCGTTCTTGTGTGTTTGATTCTAAGGGAAACATACTTAGCTGACATTTATACAAAGAAAAGCGAACTCAGTTTTTAATGAAAATGTATGACTGTCATAGTAATCCCAGCACGTGAAAAGTGAGCAATTCTTTAGGAAAATAGTCTTGGAGAGCGTGTGACGGGAAAAAGTAAAATTATTTCTGTATTGAATTTTATTTGCAGAATCTGAGATTCAGATCAGTTACGATGTTCACTAATGCATGATGTAAACTTACGAGACGTGAAAGTTGAAGCATTGAAAGGGTATTATGCACCCGTGGTAGAAAATGCATCTGTGCTTCTTCTCACAGAACAAGGATTGCCAAAAGTGTTCCACGACAGTTAAAGGTTTGAGAAACATTGGTCTGAAGGTTATTAGGCGTCAATATGTTATCGTGTGCAGCGGGCCGCAGACTTTCAGTTTCGATCAAAGCTAAGTCATTTGCAAACACGACCTAATTCCTGCCTGTAACACACCCTGCAAAGTGATTTCGTTTCTGTGCTCTGGTTTTAACTGGTGTACAGAAGGTCTTGATTATTCTTCCTTACTATTTTATTGCCTGTTACACTGTTTTTCAATTATCTAGGTCGTCCTAGCGCCTAGGAATATGTTATCGAAATTGTCATAATGAAAGTGCGTGGTAGTCCTAAGAAGTCAGTGACTCTGGACCTACTACGTCAAGTCGCAGGCTTACACTGTACAAATTAATAATACACTTTATCTCCCCAGCATCGAACTGAAGAAGTGTACAAACCCATCCATCAACGCAGATATGCTAAGAAGAATTCAA
Organism: Zootermopsis nevadensis; assembly: GCF_977971745.1. Taxonomy (NCBI): domain Eukaryota; kingdom Metazoa; phylum Arthropoda; class Insecta; order Blattodea; family Termopsidae; genus Zootermopsis; species Zootermopsis nevadensis. The sequence goes on from NW_028259136.1 coordinate 2,359,705, forward strand.
ACGAACACGTTCAGCTTCAGAGTTATTTTGAGATAGACGATGCATAGAAAAGGCGCGGATTTGCGATCTTGGCCTTCACTACATGCCATTTCAGTTGAGGTAAAATACTACCTTGTCTGAAAACATCAAGCTAGCCACGCTATCGCTTAAAGTTGGCATCATGGTTTATGTTTCCAGGTCTCGTAGTAACCGACTATTCTCTTCCCATCTCTCAACTACAATCACTTGCCAGATGCCAGAATCGAGATTTGTGTCGGCTACCATAAGTAATCAATTTATGCTGTAAAAGAAAATTAATTATTTTTTCTTTGGTTTCGCATTTCCGATCATTCTTTAAATCTTGATTGGCTTTGATAACAGGGCCACGTTTAAAACGAAGTGGTGTGTATTGTGAGAAAGTTATAATTAACCTACATCTGCATGAACTGAAGTAATCGCGACAAATCGATCCAGCCTTATCGATGTCTTGTAGAACAGAGACCTACCTAATTGATTCTGAAAATGGAGAACCGAGCTACCACAGTTCCACACATACGGTAACACTCAGACTTCATTAACCGGTTCTTGCGTTAGCTAATCGGCTGATGAAGGGTTTACTGTTGCTGTGGGTCCCGAAGGATCATCACTGTCATCAGATCAGCTGTCCAATGGACCCTATTCAAAACAAGCTGAATCTCGTTCGTATATTTCGACTATTACCTGTTCCTTCTAGGATCTATTTTAATATTATAATATGGCCGCCAAGACTGCCCAAGTGGAATATTGCCACGTGCATATATACCTCGTTTGTCTGAGCACAATAAATTTCACGCCCATCTCAACTTTTGCAACCATGCTACAGATATTAATTGCAGCTCTTCATTATAACTTTCACAATTCCCTTTTATCTTAATTTTCTGATAGGCCTTATATCCAGATGTTGTTCTCCGTATTTTGACATCAAACACAAAGAGACCGACCTCGTTCTTTCAGATTGACTCACATAAAACAGCAGGCAGAGATCACTGAAACGAAAAACAAATTTTGCCTGAACGGCGTGGCTGTCCTTAAGGGAATGCAGCCTATTTGCTTGCACACGTTAATGTTCCTTCCCCTTTTTGCGAAGTAATAGGCCTTCAGCCTAAACTGCCTCTCATAAGAACATAACCTTCTGACCACAAATTGTTTATAGAAAACGTGACTTACATTGAAACAAGATCGATTCTGTCTGACATTTAACCTACTAGTTTCCAAACACACACACACACAACTTACAGTTTGGTACTAGCATGCATTTCGAACAATTCGCATGTAATTAATAACTAACTAACTAACTGACAAGATGGCTTACGGAACCCGAAAGTTTATCACCGAATTAACCAAAGCCCTCCGCTGGACCCTGTCGAAGGTCGTGCCAAAGAGACCGTCCGGTTCTGAGCCTTTTTGGTTATGTTTTTCGTGCTGCTTTTTACGGTGAAAGGTTGTTAGCCTCACGCCCAACCCCCAAGCTGGAGGACCACCCCTCGTCGGCTGTCCGCGACTGCTTGTTCTATATGTTCGTAGCTAACCTTCATAACTGGAGGCTGTATTCAGAACTACTACCTAATGGTGGCTAAAATTAGGTCTCGCTGGACTACTGACGAAAATGTACGTGTTTGATTTGAAGGACCTTTTAACAAAGGTCCGCGTCTATATCACAACATTAAACTGACCATGGCTAAGCTGTCTTACGTACGTAATTTATTTATACGCTGTGAACACGTGAGAGTTACAGTGACTTAAACACGGTTTGATCATTCAAACGGAGTAAATATCACTTCGTTGTGAGATAACGAGTTTTTCCTACAAAAGACGATTCCTTCAGCACCTGCGCGCGACGATGTTAAGAAGGAACGTGTATTCAAATCCAGACACAGAAGTTTATGGAGGCTCTAGTGCGAAGTTTACATGCATAGTTGTGTAAATATGTCGGATAACGTCAAGGAAATGAAGTGGAGGCCACAGGTTTACGATTGCCTGAAGGGCGTGTCAGCTGTCGCTCCTCTGGTTGACAGCCCTATTCTCTTTCCTCTTGGTAATCTGTAGCGACCAGCAAAACATAACCTACCACGTGACAGACTGACTTCCAGTAGAACACAACGTTTTACGGCAGGAGTTGTCCGTCTTTCAAGACTGGGGTACACAATTATCGATTCTTTCGGATCCAGGGTTGTATATAAATGAAGACAATTTGTTGAAATGTCGTGACATTTTATTAAGGAAGTCGCTTAATTTAATATTGCAGTCATGAAGTTGCTGCACCGTGTAGTCGGGTAGAAGTTTACCGACATTCGGAGGTGCTTACTGCCTCTATCATCAGGGTCATGACGGATAGTTATATTATACTTTTACAGGCTTGGTTGTAACGTCGTGTTTACCTGTGGTTAAATACACTTCAGAGGAACATACTACCTCCATATTAACGGGATGAAGGCAGTTGGTATTAGAAGTCCACACGGCGTAAACACCCAAAAGAGCAATATCGACATCTTCACCGCCCAGAGGTCCCTACATCTCTTACGTTGAAGCTTATTTTCTTTTGTGTATCGGCCTGTCTTGAAAATTGGGCCTGATATGGTAATTTAATATATAATATAAATGACGTCACGTCATTAGAAAGCCACAGTAATACTTAGTGATTCAGTAAGAAGCCTGAAATGAAGGCATATTCTATGACTTTCAGTAGACCACAAGATTGAAAAGGCGTACTCTTTGGAGTACAGAGAAATGCTTAAGGTGTTCATTACACTATACCACGGGTGATGACGTCAGCATGTTGCTTGATTGATACCCGCGGCTCAAAGGAACTGTGGACTTGCATTACTCTTACTCGATAGGATTAACAAACGCAACAGTGGCAAAAAAGGCAGCAGTGTTGCTCAAGGTCACTGTTGCGGTGATGCGATCTGATGTGTTTGTTATCAGCCAACAGTAACCTCGTTTCCCATTGTTGCAACAGTGTGTTCTGACAATGAACACGCGCCATGCGGGATGCCTGGTCCCTAGGAAGAACGCGACGTTTGAAAGACAGAGATGGTCGGGCCCGTAAGGTGTATTTCGATCACACTAGAGCGTGACCTGTTGGCTTAAAATCGTCGCTGGAATAAAATGCTTCCAAAAATTTATTGGCGTACATGTCGACAGTTAAATCGATTCCTTGAGTCTGAAAATTAAAATTTAGATAGTTTCTTATAATTACGGAAAAATAATCCAATTATATTAAATATTCAATTTGAAGTGGATAATTAATACAAATCAACAAATTTGTTGAGTAAAATTAAGTGATATGTTAACCTGTTTCTAGTTTTAATAATTTGCCGTGAAGTTGCAGTTATTTGTGGCATTTATAACTTGTGGGCCCGCGAATTTGCAAGAAAGGGTTCGTGTGTCCCCATGTCTTCAGGTTGAAACCCGCTTTCCTTCGGGGGCGTCCGTACTCACTCGCTCACACAAAACTTCGTACTCTGTTCAAAGCAACGGCTAGCTACTCAGTAAACGGTGCATAAACGAGATTATGATTTTTCGCATTGCGTTTAAAACTCACTGGATGTAAATAACTAGACTCAGGTGGTTTGTGCCGCTATTTTATGAAAACGCCACATACTTTATTGTAGTCATTACGTAGTTTGCCACAAGGTACTCGGCCTTCGCGGTCCGCGTCACAGATTACAGCCTTACAACCACAAAACTGGTAGGGGTCACGGTTATTAGTTATAAAGCAGTGATAATATTTTTTTGGGGGGGTTGTTGCCAAGAGCGCATTAGTCACTTTGCACTGTTTATGTCAGCAATTCAGAATAACAATTTTATTTATTCCCTTATTTTATGTAGGTTTAAACTTAAACTTTCAGAATTTAAACTGAAGTAAACCTGGGACGATGCAATAAGACCCTTGTTTAAGCTAAAGCCCAAACGTAGTTTCAACGGTTGTCATGCTGGAACTATACTGGAATTCTGTAATGCTCTGTAGTGCTTTAAATGGATTCGGGTCGCTTGAATGCAACACCTGACTCCCTACTGTTTCCTAGCCATGCTTTTATATTTCAGTCCAGTCGCCAAGGCAAAAAGGAGCATTAACCAGAAGATGAAGCATTCGTCTTTAATTGCTTAAGAGATCAGTTTGCAGGTCATTTTATAAATACTACGCTATATGAAGCAATCTAAGAATCTATCACCCTTCGACATTTTATAACTAAGAATGGATTGTTACATTGGCCCAAACAAATACACAAATTTCCAAAAATTGAAGTTTCTGTATTTTAGACAAACGCCTTCAAACGTATCCTTATAAAATTTAAGGCCACCCTTATGTTTTCCTTCAAAATGTTTTTACCCGAAACTTGGATTTTACCGTAAGAAATGTGTTCAATTGTTAATGTCCCCAAGTTTTTTCGAATATTCTCCAGGCATTGGGTTACCAGACATTCTCTGTCTGCGCCATTCCTTTAGGCTGAGAGGCAAAATTTGACGTATAAGTAGGCAGTTTCAAAAACACCCACTCCTCCCCCAAAATGGAATTCTACGTATGCTACTGACATCCTGCCAAACCAGTTTTATGCCTCTGCACGGTTCTCGTTACTTGTCAGTGTTTTCCTTAATGCAGACTTCTGTATTTTGTTTTCATGTCGTAAATAGCGTTTCTTCTTTCCCGTAGCTCTGCAGTTCTTGGAGAACCTTGTGGAAGGTTTCGAAACATTTCTTTCGGCAGTTGGTAGAACTCCTCGGATAGGGCAGCACAACGCGGATAAACGATTATGCCTTAGTGGGATCTGAACTCACTACCCCAGTATCGAAACGGTGAAGACTCTTATTATATACCGAGCAGTCACTGTGACCGGCAAACATCTTCAGTGTTCAATTAAAATGGGAAAGTCTGATGTTGATATAGTGTTAAATGTTCACTTTCAAGTACTTTGTTCGATGTCACATAATTGAACACTTCCTGTTTGTTTCTCTTTCACGAGTCCTACGGACCGAAGTTCCTTCGACGCTAGAACCACTGAGGCCACTGAGACTGTGGTTAATCAAGTTGCGGTGTGATGTAAAAATATACGCAGAATCATCGTCCTTAAAGAACCTATCACATACCTTACAAGTTTGTTGTTGGCTTTTTGTATAGTGTTCATTTTGCTAACTCACTGATATCCTTGGGTGTTTCTAAGCATGTTATTTTGAGCGACTGGTCGTCGGGTTCTCGCCGCGGAGGACCAGGTTCGTGACTAAGTCAGTCCATGTGGGATTTGAGGGGGGGGCACAGTAAAATTGGGGCAGGTTCGTCTCCGGGTCCTTCGGTTTTCCTCTCTCAATATCTCTCCACCTATTTTGCATTTAGTCATATTATCATATGGGGAGTGTACAGACGCGCAGATCCATGGAGACATAACCTTACCTCATCGGAACAATAAAGATAACGTTTGCAGTGACATGTTTACAAACATCTCCTTGGTATGGCGTGTTTCTTGCACAGTTCATAATTATTATTGGCATGATCAAGACATTTTGTTCAGTGATAATAATAACTATGTTGTTGTATAGATCATAATGTTAGACGTGAACGGCAGAATAAATGAGAGGACAGAAGAGATGAAAAATGAGTTTCATCAGAGCGTGGAAGAATACAAAAGGACAGATCATAAGTGTAATTAATATATTACTGAACTAGGAAATGACAGATATGATACAGTAGTAAGACTTAAATAAATAACCAGAGTAAGTGTAAAGATGGCCTCATCGAATCCTGAAATCTGTATTCAATATAAAACGAAGCATAGAAGATGCAAGGGTGCCCAAATATCTCGGTCTTCGAAGAATTCTGTCTACTGGGTTGTTGCGCTGTGTAGTCTGGTCGATGTTTACCAACATTTCAGAGGTCATACTGCCTCCGTCATCAGGGTAAACATCTACCAGACTACACAGCGCAACAACCCAGAAGACAGAAATCTTCATACTCATCGCCCTGATGATGGAGGCAGTATGACCTCTGAAACGTTGGTTAACATCGACCAGACTACACAGTGCAACAACCCAGAAGACAGAAATCTTCATACTCATCATCGTCCTGATGACGGAGGCAGTATGACCTCTGAAACGTTGGTAAACATCGACCAGACTACACAGCGCAACAACCCAGAAGACAGAAATCTTCATACTCAGCGCTGCGAAAACCTCAAATCACACATTTCGGTCTTCCTTTAATGTTGTGCGTCGTTTTTGTCTACGAGTAGCTGGCCTCAATTTTATTACACACCACTGTTCCAAGTATATGTTGTATTTCCTAATTTGATGCTCCGACCACATTTAGGTTTATTTTACTGGTGTGCCTGAGAAAATGTGTCAGTTTTCCTGTGTAATTCTGTTCATGTCTGGTATAAAAAGCCACAATTCAGCTGCATATAACAGCGGGTAACTGTGACTTTATTAGTATATTATTCTGTTTCAGTGTTTACTTTAGAATTTGTGTCGTTTCTGAAGAAGAACTTTGGCCCTTAGAACTGTACTGATAACGAAGAGGCAAATAATTTACAACACAAAGTTGCAGAACACTTAAATACCCCTATTATGGTTAAAGTTTAAACTTTTGTGTCACACAGGAGAGTTTTTTGCAGGGAAATTTGTCAGACGTATTCTGAAAGTTGTCCTCCACTCACCCAGTTACAGCACTTAATCCCTTCCGTTTGAAAACAAGCCATCAATCCATCAATGTACGAGTATTACAAATTTCGCTTGATTTTCTTTTGTAGTACAATGGAGCGGTGGGCTGGCTTCGCCTGCCAACTACCGCATACCTTCAAGTGCATGCAGTTCGACTGCCGCTGTCTCTCAGAGCGCGCACTGTCCCCGCCCTTTCCCCGGGCGATCGGAGCCCCACTTTCCGCCAAGGCGATCTGACAGCTCCCCCGCGTGCTTAACGTTGTCTCGGGTGGTAGCAGCGGATCAGCTCATTTGCTAACTAATATTGCAGGACTTTCTACTTACAGGAACCTGCTTGATCTCCACAGGTGCAGGCTATTGCATGCTACATTTTATTAATGACAAAAGTGGCATAAATGACACATACAGTACTCCAGTCTCGAAAGTGACGGAAGTCTTGGAAAATTGTCGCCGTTCAGCTGTCAGTACTGCAACGTTTTCGGTAGTTTCCGGGTTTTAAAACCGACCCAGAGTTGGTTATCGCAATTGAAGGGTTTCATGGTTATCAACCTCCTCAGCCGAATGCTGGGATAGTACGTAGAAAAATCATGTTTTTTCCCTTGCACATTTTTATTCTTCCAGTTTATCGTTTACATTATTCTACTTTCGTAGCTTTGTAAGATGTCCATTCAAAATGGCGTATTTAACCCAGTTATTAGAAAAACTGCCAGTCATATGAAACGAAATGAGTGACTTCAGGCCCAAATAGGCCAACGTAACAATGTTTCACGACGCTTTTAAATATCAACATGAAATAATGCTTAGGTCAATGGCATAACATATTTTTGTCAGTATGTAAAGAAATTTTTTGAATTCGCACGAAGTAATGAGAGTTAACACACTTATTTGAATGTGAGACTGAGACTACCATTATGGTTTCTTCTTGTTCGTAACTTCTCACATAGTTAATTCACAGCCCATTCACCACAAAAAAGACAAACAAACAAGAATCAACATAATACATCGGAATTCACACTACAGATTTGAGACAACTTTGTTTTGACTCAAATATACCAAAACACGCCCAATTTCTATTAGTTGCAAGGAAATTTGGCAACAGTATTTTTCGGATAGCGCATTCAGTTTCTTAAATCGTGATGTAACGGGTACTTGTGACTTTTTCTCTCTGTTTTATGATTAAGGCAATTAAACTGCCCATCACAAAACAGATATCATTTGCTGGAGATAAATAACATTCTGTGTGACATGAAACATACATTTCTCTTTGTGATGAATGTCCATCCAGACATTCATCACATAATTACATTTTGATTAAATTTATTTAAGAGTTTTCCTGTTTCTTTTATTATCAGAAAATGTGTCATTCTCACGCGGAGATTTTAATGGCGACGCACTGGCTTGCTGTTAGTTGTGCTGTTACTTCCAAAACCTTTCACCGATATCTTGGGCTCTGTACTGGTCTATGTACAGACATATCTTAAATCAGAATCACAAGGCGGTTGTCATAGATTGTTTTATATATTCCTTTACTTGTATGAAATAATAACTTAAAATCAACGTAAGTTAATGTAGATTTTAATCATCCGCTGTGGTAGATCACCTCTTGAGAAACTTTAATGTAACGGAGATAGATCTGGGCTATATTAGAACGATAAACGTTTTTTGGTGCTTAGCACAAAGAAGTTGGTTTTAAATTTATAATGTGTTTATTCATTTAATTGTTTTTGCTTAAAATGTTTTATGATGACGAAGAACGGACACTTTCATGATTAAATATGTCTAAATAAGTATCATATATCCATTAAAGATCTCTTACTGTGTAGTTACAACGTAAGGTAAAACCCACATTACATAAAAAAAAATAATTACAACGAAACTGAAAGAATGAGGAGACACGTCCTGTGTATCTGTAAGGTCATCGCATGACTTCCAGCATTATAATGGTTTCTTCAATCGTGTCATAATATTGTGACGTTGCATAACTTCTCAAGTTGATTCAGAATCCTTAATTAACCGAGGAACCAAAAACAAGCTGATTTGTCGTGTCTTATATGCGACAGAATTGTTAGACGAGATGTTAATAGAAATCAAGCAGTGGTCTGGCTGAACTGAAGTAGACGATTCCTTACTGTCAATGCAGCTAGAAATATTCGGGCTGAAGATGGTTGTACCTGACAGGACTCAACAACACGTACTACTAGCAGATGTGTTATATGTTACCATGCATGACACGCCACTGATATCTTTATGCTTACAATAAAATGTAAAGACAAATATTTATGTTTATTTCCAACCGAAACCTGCGACTGTGTTAGGAATGTATGATTTTATATCAGGCCCATTTGTTCCGTGGGTTGGAATTCACCTGGATAATTGAGTGTTTTGCGTGCGTATTTGTCATAATGGAGAAAAAATAATTCGCAATCTTGGACTCCGTAAGTACAGTTGACAGAACGTTCTTCCCTAAGGCACATTTTACCACTATCGCAGTCTCTTATATTTCTTCCAAGCGACCGCCTTCTAAGTGGATTCCCATCACATGTCTGTACGTATTTCAAGTCTCCCATATTCAAGCTACCGGTTCAGCCGTGGGTAACGGTACACCGCGAGCTGCAGGCCTAAAGTCATGAACGTATGTAAACTTCTCTCCTCCATTCCTTGCTTCAATTCTCCTCTGCCCACTTGGTCTCCAGGGCATTTTGTCTTCAGACACTTGCAGCTCGTTTCCTTTTTCGGCGAAAGAAGCTGAAAACGGAGGAGAATCAGAAGGAAAACGCAAACGTTCCTATTGTGTTGGTTGTCATACTCTGTCAAATTCGGAAGACCCTGGATTCAAATATCGACCCGGAGAGCAAATGGGCAAATGACTGCTTCTTTTACCTAATTTCCAGTCAAAAATCATTGTACACACTCGATACCAAGGACTTAACTTGTACAGATGAAAATACTTTTTAATAAACCAATAATGGGTGACATTTCAGGTTCTCAGGGCGGTAATTGTGAAGATGACTTTGTAGGTTGTTGCGACATGTGATCTGGTAGAACTTTAATGACTTTAATAGGTCCTTGCTGCCTCCATCATCAGGCTATATTTCTGCCAGACTATACTGCACAACATCTCAGAAGACAGTCACCTTCAAAGTAAGAATCAGCTACTATATATAACATAAGAACATTTCAAATAAGGCACACCATTTTGTTCTGAAAGCACTATAGATCGAAGAACACGTGTGCAGTAAAATTGGACTAGGCCTACTCTGTGCTCAAACACGCTGTATTTGTAACAAGGTTCCATTTGATAAGATAGGTGCAGTGTCACACATCACTCTTCTTAATTAACACGGGGGATAGAGGTTATGTAAAGCTAGCTTTATAACGCGACACTTAAGCCACAATTCAATTGCACTCGTAAAAACTTACATAATTCTGCTTCTTGGAGTCTGCGAGTTGCAATGCGAAGCGATTGGTAGTTTGGACCGCTGTAGTAAGCACCTCTGAAATGTCGGTCAATATCTACCAGATAACACTTAGCAGAATTCCAGAAGACAGTCACATGAATGTCTGGTGGTCTTCTGGGTTGTAGCGCCGTGTAAAACCAGAAGACAGCCATCTTCATACTCACAGCCGTGAAAACTACAAGCCCTACTTTGAAATGCCACATTTCTTTATATTGGTTGTTACTTTATTGAATTTCGATTTGAAATTCGTACAAAGTAGAAGTTCCAGCGGATTGACAACGACAAATTTTACTGACAGCTTCGTTAGAGAAATCATAAATGAATTAAACTAATACTATACGAATACATTAATAAAAATATCAACTATTCCCGATCTGTGAAATTACTTCGTCTACCTGATCCAGCACAGTTTCAACTGAAGATTAAATAAGCCTAAAACAAAGAAATAAGTGATATAATAACGTCGCCAAGGGCATTCAAAGAAGCAGGTCGCCGCTTTACTAATTTCACACAATCACAATAAATAATGAACATTTCTGTAACCAGCATTAACCAACTGAACTGCGTAATGAGATGTGATATGTTTTGGACCAATAACTGAATTTTTACGTATTATTTTCGCGACCTTCAGGCTTCACAGGATCAACATTAAATCTGATAAGACTGATGATTGTATCCATGAATTCCATAACGCTATCGATCGGTTGCGTTCAGTCATTTGCTGAAAGTCAGAACCAGTGCCCCAGCACGCGTGGTACTGTCTATCACTAAATCAACATTAAGTAAAGCCAAGATAGGCCATGTGACGCAATCGCCATAAAGCAGGTTAGATAACTGTGAGGCGTGTTACGCTCTGAGGAGTCTGAAATGTGCATTTAGATACGAATTCATTATGCCACTTCCATTTAAAATTCTTAACAGTTATTGTTATGATCTGCACGAACCACCATAATAGACGGCATTCATCAACATAGTACTCTTTTTATAAGAATATCTCATTTTTTCCATACGTCATTTGGTTTTTGTCTTCTATAACTTTTACTCTCTGATACTTTTTTGTTTCTTTCTTTTACGAAATGTGTGCTTTGGCCTTTTCAATCTATAAATTAATTTTCAGATATTGAACGTTTTCGACACGCGGTAGGAGTTCTTTGATCGAGATTACCTAGTCCAATTGTAATTTCCTTTGCACTGCTTAGTTTTTGGCAGTCTCTGCGTATAAAATTTGTTTCTTCCTCTTTTCTCGTTTTCTTTACCATTCTCCCTGCTCCTATTATGTAAGACTTGCCTCTTCATTCATTACGTCCATGTTCTTCACTTTATCCTGTTACGTTATTCTCGTTTCAAGCTCCCACTTTTTACTTTGTATTTCTTTAACCCTTCTATTCCCGTCCAGTTTTGTGTCTATTTTTGTCACCATTTATCGTAATGTGTTTTAACATCGCTAATTGGCTGCTCTGGTCTTTTACCCGAATAGTTACAAGTAATACATTCATTGTGATGTCCTGGTTTTCGACTCTGTGCATACGCGTGGGTAGATGGAAACGATTCGGATAAACATGCTGTTTCCATCTTCAGGGCTGAACTGACAATCAATAAAATCTCCTCGGGCAATCAGCCTAGTCAACTGGTTACCGTAGTGAACCGACATTTCAGAACCCTGATTATGGGGACAGAGTTGGTTCCCGAAACGTCGGTTTACTACGGTAACCAGTTGACGCGGCTGATTGCCCGAGGAGATTGTATTGATTGTACTCGCCGCGAAAGTCTCAAATCCTATAGGAACTGACAATGCTGGGAAGTGGAGGGATTTATATAGGGTTATAGGAAGGGGGAGTCTGAGAGGATGGGTCAATCAGAAGTAAAACATAAGTTAGCTTCAAGGACAGTAAAGGGTGCAATATCACAAGATGCGCTCTTTAAAAAAATATGTCCGTATCCCTTACGGTTACGCCACAGTCGCCCAATTGCCGGATATCTTAAGAAGACAACAGTCAAATTAATAGTCACCCTCATAGATCTCATGTTTTAGATACCACGCTGTTGTTACCAGACCACGAAGTGGAAAAGTTTCGTAAACATAGAACACGTAGGGCGAATGTTGGTTCGCGGACTGCAGAAGCTCGGGGCGGATATGGGTCTGAGGTCTGACGTCTTACATGCGAAGTTCAACAGGTGTCATGCGACTGACCCAGGCAGCCGGTAGCTAATAAACTAATCACGCTACAAAGAAGGCAGAATTAATTGACGGGGGTGTACAGCTAGCAAACCACCGCCAACACGGGTCTGTCTTTGTTCGGGAGATAACCTGGTTCGAATCTCGGCCCATAATGGGTTATCCTATATGAACGTTATTAGTGGGTTTCTTCAGCCTTTATGCAGGTTAAGACTGCTTCTTTCCCTATATTTTTCAGTGCATGCCCAATTTCATTAATGTTTATTCGATGGTAAATAACTTCTGCATATGATACATCATCGTAAAGTTTCCTAACAAATAACCGCCAGTGTCTCGGTGTGAACTTATGATCCTGCTTCCCCTGTAGAGCATTGTTCTTCGCATCTCATTTCTTCCGAGGTGTCCACTTATCGGCTGTTCTGGCTGTGGTTTGTCGTAGTTTTATTCAGTGTCTCCGGGTGAAGGATTGTGTTTAAAACCAACTCCTTGGAGCAGAGTGTTCCTTGAGAAGCTGGCACTCCCATAGATAGTCATGAAATTGTCCGCCTTTTATGGAACCCTAAGGTTCATTACCGTGTTCGTAAGAGCCCGACACTGGCTTCTATCTTGAGCCAGTTTATTCAAGTCCACGCCCTCCCACCGTGTTTCCCAAGAATCTGAAGCCTTCTAGTCAATAACCTCACGTGGGCATATTATTCTTTTAAGATGCGTTTTAATAATATCCTTCGACTTTTCAGGCGGCCTCCTTTCTTCATATTTTCTCTCTAAAACTTACACACATTATGGGAACGATAGATTGTATTGTTTTTCCTCATTCCTTCCAGGAAAATTCTTGGATAAAACTTTGGAATAAGCAATGACCGCTTCCTGTCCAATTTATTATCTTCATTTATGGTAAATATTTTCATTAACACTGCAGTTAAATAACGTGTCAAGTGGAACAGGATTTTAAACCATCCAAATTCAGTACTGTAAGCGAAAATTACGTATGTAGTTCATTCTCAATAACGATACAGTAATGTCTGATGCAGAGAAAGGCACGCGATATATTAAAAGACACTTCTATTCCTTGCAAACCCAACATAATAAGAACATCACATTACATGCAGTGAATGGAATCTGGCCCTGTGACCCCATGAACAAGTAGCACTACGACCGCACCTACCGGCCACTTGTCTAACCGAATGATTGATGAATTGGTATGTCTTTGCCCTTGAATTCTGTCTTACAATTAATTGAATTATAATACAAGATTCTGATGCACGATAAAAAACTGATCAATTTCTCTCTGTGCATTAACATGTTGTTTTGATGTACGACTAATTCCAAAATTTAATGATAAAGTATAATCAAACGCAAATCAGATTTGGGAGAAAGTAGTAGTCGTGAGATCTGAGATTCTCGCGGCGGTGTCGATGTCGAAATTCGCCTTCTGGGTTGTATCGCCTTGTGGGCTTGTACGGGCTGAAGATAGAGAGAGCATATTTCGCTGAACGTCGGTAACTATCTACAAATCCACACGGCGTTACAACCCACATTACAAATATCGACAAGTGGTAGTGGTGATTATTAAAATTCTACTTCAGAAACTTTTTCAGTGAATGTATATACTCGAGCATCATCATCTTCATCTTCTTGACTTAACCTGCTCAGTCTCTTCTGGCTGCGAATGTGATTAATGCTGTAATTTAAAATTTTTAAATATAAACACAGAATCGCTGAATTTATTCTCTCCTTCGTAATCCTTGACCTCAGTTTCCTTCACGTTCATATTCACACACTAATCTTGGGATACAGAAAAGTGATGTTCATGCCATCTTAATTTTTATTCCCTTATTGTTGCGTTAATATGTAATCTACATTTTGTATATCTGCACTACACTATGATCCAGAAAGATGTTTCACCTCCGAATATATTTATTGTACGGATTTCGACAAAATTTTATATATCAAAGAGTGTCGTCATACGAATGTAAAGAAATTATATAAAATGTTGTACCTCCTAAACTGTAATAATCCTCTTCCATTTTAAACATTTTTCTATGAGGCAAATATCTGACAAAATTGCTACAAGCTAAAATCTTCATACTCACAGCTGTGAAAACCTCAAATCTTACATGATATAATTTCCATTCGTGTGTAATGAATAACATTCTATTAGCTGTGCATTAATAGAGTTGTATCGGCAATAATTAACACCTCTGTTGCATGCGTGTGTTTCTACTCGTTCTTGCGTGAGCCGTGTCAGCTCAGTCACTTACTTTGTTACTGGCTGGACGGTCGGGGTTCATATCAGGTCGTAGCCTGCCACTCTACTGGCTAGCTGACACAGTTCCCATACTGTGAGCAAAACGTCATTGTACCTGGAGACATTTCAGATTCTCGTGGCGGCGAGTGTGAAGACGGAAGATGGCTGTCTTCTGGGAAGTTGCCCCGTGCAGCCTCACAGATATTAACTGACGTTTCAGAGGTGCTTACTGCCTCTGAAACGCTGGTATTTTTTTTGTTTTGAAGAAGGATTCCACTCCATGGTGATATAGTCGATGAATAGGAAAGGACTGGAGAGGAAACATTCTTTGTCTGTTTAATGGTACTCTCCTGGACTAGTCTGGAATGACTTCACACAACCACGAAATTTGTCAGTCATGATAACACGTGACCCGTACGAAATTCGAACCAGGTGTTTCCAGAATATAATTTGGAAACGTCACCGTTACTTAAATTCGTACGTCTCGTTGGAGGACAAATAATTCCAGCAGAACAGACAACGAAATTGCTCCTGCAATATTGGTTTCATTCTATCAAATACAGTATGGCTTGTAGGTCATAGTTTATAGTTTCTTGGAACACAAAAAATGGCATTGGTACCCAAAAGTGTGATTTTGAATGACGCCTAAGCATCTGCCGCTGTTCGTCGTTTTTCATATCATTATCTCTCAGGGGGCCAGGAATGTCAAACTGAAGAAACTGACAGTCAGAAACTTGCTAACAGACACACCCATCACCTCAGCGGGTTTCGAACCCTACACTCCAACAAAACGAAGACATGAACGTCAGCGCGCTAGTCAGGAGTGTGCTGTTCCGTCGATCGTAATAAGGGTCACGTTGGTGACTCGTCATCATGTGACTCGTGAAGGTGATTATTTATTTCCTGTTGCCTGATTGAGTTCAAAGTCCCTGCTGCACCGTGGTCACATGCTTCTGCAGTTTTACATAGGAATCCATGACACCTGGCTAGGTCAAAGTCGACATTGCAGCTCGCTGTATACATAACTTTCAAGTGAGTCCGCCCCTCCAATAAAACATGCTCAGTTGGACACCTGAAATGGCTTCGCGCTTTCAGACGCAGTGTTTCTCGTATTATCGACATCAGGCATTCCGCTTATTTCATTACCGACGTTTATCTTTCTGCTGTTTAATAACTTACGACCAAAATGTTTTATTTCTGATTCCCTTTTTTGTTGTTTTGTGTCTCTCACCACATATCAAATTATAAACTTTGTATTTCATTGATATAACTAATATATTGCATAATTTAATGTAAACTATGCAATGCTGGATTTTATTTCACCGAATGTGTATAGATAACTTAATATTTCGCGTAAATTAGGCTTATCGCTTCTTTTTCCAAATGTATTCCGCCGTTGTCTGTATTTCATAAATAATTATATCTAAACACGCGTAACTACGTTTTCTCTTGGTTTGTAACCAGTCACAGCCATACATTATGTCGTTTACCTTCAAAGATTTGTAATCTACT
The DNA here is from genome assembly GCF_977971745.1 of Zootermopsis nevadensis. Lineage (NCBI taxonomy): Eukaryota > Metazoa > Arthropoda > Insecta > Blattodea > Termopsidae > Zootermopsis > Zootermopsis nevadensis. Next base: position 2,375,768 of record NW_028259136.1, read on the forward strand.
TGCTTTCGCTCTAATAACAAATTTTCCAAGCTTCAGGAGACCCACATACCAAATGGCTTTTAAGGTAAACAACATAACGAATTTTGGTCGTTAAACTTTCAGTGAGAGTTATGTGTTTATTTTTTGTTTATCTTATCACAGCTGTATCGACCGTGATTCGGAGGCTAATGACCTCGCCTGGATTAGTATTTGATTAGAAGTATATATATGTTGGTTATTGGTAGTGTTTATAGAAAGTAGGGTTAGAACAGAAGAGTTTGCAAATTTAAATAAGTGGCAATATGTTCTATGGTTGTCTACCTGTGATATAAGTTTAAACCATTATACCGCTTTTACGTCGGACGTTGTAATAGTTAGAAGCATAATATGCTAGAAGAGTTTCCGCAGTGTAAGATTTGAGGTTTTCACAGCGGTGAGTATGAAGATTTCAGTCTTCTGGGTTGTTGCGCTGTGTAGACTGGTCGATGTTTACCGACGTTTTTGATTCTTCGCCCTGATGACGGAGGCAGTATGACCTCAGAAACGTTGGTAAACATCGACCAGACTACACAGCGCAACAATCCAGAAGACTGAAATCTTCAGTTCCCAAAGTGTTACTGTGGCGAAATTCGACAAATGCTTACGTTTCATACCAAAATTCATTGCTCGAAAACTTATATCAGTCTTCGTCTTTCGATACGTACCGTTCAGTATCACAGATAAAGAATTAATATACCTAAATCTAACATCTTCACTGGGACTCGAACTAAAGACAGTTTTCGGGCCGGAAATCTTTGTTTCCCTCTACCAAAAGAAACAGATTTCATTCTTGGTTCTGTTCTTCTGTCGTGTTTAATTACCGAGGCACTGAGAAAATTCAGAGCAGATTTTCGGGGTAATGTAATCTTCCGTGTTCTCCAAGTCTTGTCTTGGCTTGATTTGTAGACCTACATCGTTGCCGCGGCGCTCGGCGTCGATTTGCCAGCGTCGTGGCTTATGGCTTCCCCAGGCTAAAGATCTCACTATGCAATGATATAAATTCTCCTGTTCTGTATCCAAGTTTTCTGCTCAGTACTTTGTCCTGAAACACCCCATCTCCCTTGGAGTCTGTCCCGCTAGAACAAACAGTACCGGAGGAAACAGTCCGGTTTATTGGGTTTTTGGACTTCGTCCAACGTCCAAGGTTAAAATATATACGACATTTCGAAAACCGGATCCGTTTTCGTCTTCAGATGTATGGGGATTAAACATATAATTTCATTCTTTAATAATAATAATTATTATGAATGATTCAATATATGAAGTCGTCCTAGTCACATAAGAATGAAGAAGCAGGAAGTCTCCATTTCTTATCTACATTTGATACAATGCTGCTGTTATCTGTCGGTGTTTCATCTGTATTGGATAAAACTGACGTGAAGTTTTTCGAAATCATATTCCTTCTTCCTTAAAATGGCATGTTCTGCTTGTGGCATCACATTTTTCAGTGCCGCTGATTCACTGTTCGCTATTAAAATGTTTTATTTGTCAACAGAAATGAATGCCAGAATCAGGTTGGCCTGATAATTTCCCTTTGCAAGAAATGTTGGATTCGGAATGGATCACCAGATCCTTAACAAAACAGTCTACAAGGCCACTGTGGCTGAAGAATCAGATATCCGATAGGATAGACTATGTAAAGGCCCTATGTTTAAAAATATTTTATTTTAAAGCGATGGTCAAACTCTCAGAGCTGAATTAAAAAGTGAATGACAGATACACTGTCGCCAGCGGTCGAGAGAAGAACGCAGGTCTGACGGGAATTTCTGGATCGAAGACAAGTAACATCAAAGTTACGTATTTTACGTACTGTTAGGATGATTAAATCAAAATTAATTAGATGGGCATTTGTCACGCGTAGGAAACAATTGTAAATAACCTGTATGGTTTAGACCCTCGGGGAAGTAGCACTAGCAAGTTGGGCAGATTGGTCGACAATACTAAAACAGAACCTGGATAAGGGTGTTTAATCCTTTGAAATATAAAATGAAATCAGTTCCTGTGCCAAAGTACAACGCGTCATCACAAAATTGATTGACTAACGTTCTTTAGGGAAATGGCTCTGTGGGAGAAGAGAATTGGCCGATTGCTAAAGTAAGTGGTATTGTTACCAATGTTCTTCAAAGCGTTAAATGTGGGAACTAGATAAAATGCCCTGAGAACGGATTTAATGGATGTGGTAATAAAACTTTGAGTTTTATAACCTTCAATATTTCAGATAAAAACATATTCAAAGAATAACCGTACAGTGGAATCTCGATATATCGCGCCTCGTTATACCGCGGACTCGGATATACCCCGGCTGTGATCATGTCACATACAACGCGAGTACTGAAGCTGTCCCCCGAAACCCCCGTTGTATCGTGGTTAGAAGAGTTTGTTGCTAAGGAAGTCGGAGATTAGAATATTCATTGTAACCTATCGCTCGAACACTTTAAATAAATATGTGGGTGTTGTGATTGATTAAGAATAAATATGAACAAAGACTGTAGTTTTCAAATGATAATGAGTTCGGGAAGTATTCCAACAGGTGATAAAGGTTGCATGCTTAGTCAGAGAAGCGCAATATGGTGAACGAAATGGCTCTACAGGGTACTGGTATGTGCAAATAGAGCGTACTGACACGTGTGGGAAGTGCGCACATGCGAGGTATAGCCTATCTAATCTATTTGAACCATTGTTCCGGTAAATGTTTCATTATTTGAACGGCCACGATTCAAAAATCAATATTTATGTCCGCATTTGTTGCGTTATGGATTTATAAATTGTTTCGAGAATTTTTGATCTTGAATACTATTGGTCAACAATGTTAAAACACGGCAAAAGTACCTCAATTGGGTGAAAATATTTTCATGTTTTACGCAGTAAATACCCATGAAAAACAACTTCTTCGCTATATTTATTTATCGTCCTGTACTCGATGGTCGAATGGCAAAAGTTTTGATGGACTAATGGGGCTTGCGTACTACGAAAATGTGGGTTCTTATCTCTTTACGGGCATGAAAGTTTATTCGCCTCTGTTGTACTTATGTTTTACTGAATTATAACTGTCAAGACCTTACGCTGATCGCAGAATCTAAGGAGTTTTGGATTAATGAATTGTGGGTTATGATAAACCAGCATTCTACCAAACTGTGTTCAGAGAATAGAAAAGGCGTATTTATACGTAATATATCAATGTTTCTGCGCTGTTAAATTTTGTGGTACTTAGGAAAAAAAGGAGTGATTTGGGATTATTATATTTGACCTTTTTAAACAATTTAGCAGCTTTAACGATTCTTTTCGAAAGCCATTTTGACCTTACTGGTAATATATTGTGTCACGTGTGTGTTTGATTTTGTTTTAGGCTTAAACATTGGGCCCATTTTGTAGATGCCCTGAAGAGGAAATGTTTATTTGTATTTCCAGCCTTCCTCTCAGATAGATCAACTGCTCTCCTTTTGTTTCCGGACTTTAAACTGGAGCCGAATCTGGAGGTTTCAGGAGATCGGTCCCCCCCTTACTTTACTAGTCATTTTGTTTCCAAATATTTGCAAATTTGTATGATTTGAGGTTTTCACAGTGGTGAGTATGAAGATTTATGTCTTCTGGGTTGTTGCGCTGTGTAGTCTCGTAGATGTTTACCAACGTTTCAGAGGTCATACTGCCTCCGTCATCAGGGCGATGAATCGTTGGTTAACATCGACCAGACTACACAGCGCAACAACCCAGAAGACAGAAATCTTCATTTGCAACTTTCTTTATCCCTAAACGTAAAACTCAAGCTTAACGCCCACATAAAAACACATGGAGAAAATTATTGCCTTCAGACCTGGATCTTTTATGATTTGAAGGGCAGAGACGATGGCAACAAATAATCTCAATATGTGAGTTATGTATTAGTATTCAACTTAGGTTTGCAGACTATGCTAGTGTAGCCTAATGTCGGCGTACACTAAATTATTACAATTTGAGTTGCTTGTGTAAGCGGAAGTATAAAGTGTAAGGTGGGGTGTGCAAGAACCGTGACCAGGTCCTAATTGCGCTCGCTGACGTGGGGAGGGTACAAATCTTTATCACCATTTTCTTTGAGTTTACATCACAGCAATTTCGAAACACTTCTTATAAAGTACGTTGTGCATTTGCATTTGCGAGTGGAACGCATTCATTACACTTGCATTTACAATTAACATAAGTTTTTGAAGTAGCTTATTATAAATGAAACAGGATACAGGAATCAGCATGCGAAGTATAACATACTGGAGTACAGAATTAAATACTGCTTAGTTGTGGTAAGATGTAAGCAGTTGTTTTAGTGCACACAGTTGGTAAAACTTGCGATTCCCCCGAAACTCCATGGCAGAAGGTTTTTCTCGAGGTGTTCAGAGCTATGGTCAAGGCATCTATCACCGCATTTCTGCCCCATGAGGTGCAAACAACACATTATCACACCATCCATATTCAGTTACAGCCTTCATGTCTGGCCTGACACTTGGCCGGCCTCGGTGTAAGGTGATTTTATTTGGGAAAACAAAGGATATACAAAGTACGTTTTATTTTGCGCTGGTACGTACAGAATTTCACTCTTCTTGCAGAATGTATACAATGTTAAGTGGCATGTTTTGGAAAATAATTTAAACAATACACCCTACCAAGATAATGTTTTAATTATTTTTTTTATAATTTGTATCCTTTTCGCATTTGCTAATTAAACGAAGTTTATACTGAGATCAGATTGTAATGTCTTTTCTTTAAAAAAGTATTAAAATTACACTTTACCCAAAGCCCACCACAGCCTTAAAGCGGCCCTGATGATTGGAGTGTTTCAGACAAATATTTGGACCGTTGACTGACAGCTTCGAGACACTCCCGCGAGAGGCGTCGGCGTCGCTTGGTGCCTCGTGTCGAGCCAGGTCTTGATCTGACTACAACAGCCAAACAGCCATTATTAATTCTCGGCATGATTTTTCTTTACATCTCCTTCCATTTCATTTCCATCCATCCATATTCACATCTCGTTTCTTCTACTCCCTCTCCTCCTTGTAGAAGCCTTCTCGCTTCCGTTTTGGTGCGTGCGCGCGCATCGACTCTTGGATTCCCGGCGTGCAACGGGGTGTGGGATGTTTCTACAAACCGTTACAATGGCGCGAGGAGACTTGGAAACAATAGCGAGTCTCGAAAACGTGTGTGTACAAGTTTGTGTTCCACTTTTCCATTTTATTTCTCCACTTTGAGACAGATGATTTTATTAATAAACAACTCTATAGACAAAAAGATTAACCTGGAAATCGGAAAGTCCCGGGTACTATTGTGAGCGTTGTCACTAACCATAGAAAAAAGGATCGACATTATAACAACCAATCCTCGGAAGACGTGAGTAGAACCAACTCCCGAAACGTCGTGTCAAAAATAATTCATACAATTGACATATCCAACAGTGTGTTCCAGCAATGAATCAATAATTGTCACGAACCGTAAGGAAATCGACGTGCGCTAAAGTTTCACCATATCCATAATGGCGACAGCTCCAATTGTAAATCCTTTTGTACCTATTGTTAAAATCATTTAGCTACCTGTTAGAATTATTTGAGGAATGTGGTTCAAAAACTTGATCAGTCCAGATAAAGTTTTGGGAGAACAGACTTTTTGAAATTACTCATTATTAACCTTCATGTTTTATTCCGTTTGTAACTCATTAATTTTCTTTTTTACTGATTAGCACATAGTCACTTCAGACATTTCATTTAATAGTTAATTAAATTTCTTGTACATTGTTGTTTTACAGCTTATCTTGTATCTACAAGGAAAGAAAATGCCCTGTACTTCAGACCTCTAGTCATCACATTCTTTTGCTTCGTATTATCGATGATAAGTTAACGTTTAAGCCAGTGGTGGAACAAATGACTGCAGAAAACAAAACTTGTGTGGTTTCTGCAGAGGAACGAATCCATCGCGGGCAGCCAAAGAACAGAAATGACTGCCAAGATGTGAGTTATTTCAATTTGCCGCTAATTCGAAAATCTTGGAAAATTTAATGGCGAAGCCGGTGGTTAAAATGTGCTTACAGTACCAAATTGTAGACTATAAACTACATAAAACTAGGCAGATACGAACAATAGCCAAACAGTGAATTAAAAGTAGGTAATAAAATAATAAGTAGAAGTCACGTATGGTAGAAGAATACAGGAAACAACTGTAATAAAATATATAGTAAACATATGGAAGACGTGTTAAAATCATTTCATGTATGATAATTAAGTGAGATCAGGAGAGATTTTCAAATTCACTCGGCTGCACACGCGGAATTTTTGTTTGACACCACCGCATAGTATCTGATTTGTGAATATGCTCCTTATTTTTCAGCAAACCTGTTCTGTTACGCTCGAAATGAGGTGTTGCATGTTATCATTAAACCAAGTACGTTTCCTAATCTTCACGACAAAACTTACAGAATTCTATGACTTGCAGAAAGAAGCCACGAAAATTGGCGGTACAGTTTCTGATACAGCGCGAACACCTGCTGATTATAACCCTTAATAAACTGTTGAAAAGCGATGTCGTAAAAACAACAAACGTGAATCCTTTATCCTTTCATTTGTTTTGTCGACAGATGGAGTAGTGGCCAAAAAGAATGAATGGTGCTATAATGGAATACGGTTATAGACTTGGATGGAAGAGAATGGAGAATCCATTCACACACACCGAGACACGTAATGTGGGGAAGACAATAGCTTACTGTACAATTTTTTTCCCTCCGTTCCGAACAGCTGATGATGATTTAGGATGTTGTTCTTTTGTTTTTCATTGTTGTAGTTAGAGGTGGCGCTGGAGAGTAGGTTTCAACATGGTACTCACTGCCGAGTCTCTTCTTAGCCACCCCCCCTCCCCATTTAGAAACCGTTAACGAGATGCTGGTGAATCAGTCGGAACAATGTCCCTGTTATATTTGGAAGTATGTAGCGTATGACTCGCGCAACGGCCATGTTTGGTCAATGGATCTTCACACTTCAACGGAAATGTGCATGGTTGCGAATTAGTGGTGTCTTCTTCAGTTAATGAACTGCTGCCTTGGTAGGTCCCTGACCGATTAGAATCGGGGAGCCGTGCATATTCAGAGAGTTAATTGCCAGGTTTAGAACTGCTTACGTCACAACAACGCGAACAGGCCTGTGCGAAACAAACGATTATTTTTATGTATTTGCGGTTCTAATCTTTTTTTTAGTAAGTTAATATTAAAGTTGTCTGGTGTTAGTAAGACTCGCGGAACGAACTGCGTGCATGCAGAAAGCAGCTCTTGGCTAGGAATTCAAAGACCAAATTTTAGATGCTTCGAGTAGCCTGTTCTTGTAACTGTCTGACATCAGCCTATCTACTTTTCATCTTAGCTTTTCGTAGTGTAGAATGATATTAGTTATTTACCATACCACAGGGATATTGATAAACTTTTGCTTAGTTACTTAATCTGTGTATGCATTTTTAAAATCATAATGAAGTCGTTATGCGTACACTTCTTAACGTAAACATATATTTTTACACTATCCATAACACAGAACTTATTTCACTGAAGCAATAAATGGCGAAGACCAGTTATCTGAGTAACCAATCAATCAGCTACTACAGTAAGTTAGATACATCGCCATTAAATAATCCAAAAATCAGGTATTAAACAAATTTTATGTTTTCCGTCTCTTGTAATAGGAATTGTGGGGTAAAGGTGAGACAAAAATTTTGTTTGTAAAATATACTGTAGAATAACAGCGTAACGTATGGAAATTTATGTATTAAAATGAAGCGGATATTGTGTAAAGCTGTTGTTTCTGTGAGTGGTATAAATCTATTTCGATATGGTTTATTTTTACGCCACGGTATTTAATAAGGCAACCGCCGGAAGGAAATGGGGAATTAGTTAAGAATTCGTGCTACCTCACGTCCGGTGACCATGTCACCTGAGAAACGTCACAAAACTTTCGTCAGTTTTAAGTGTTACTTGTTACAGAGACCGTCTGCAGCTTAGTATTCTGCAGTTTACAATTCCTTTGTTTGTAATGCCTTTGTATACGTGTACTAACAGATAATTTTACGGTGACTTATTGGTAACCCTACGCTCAACCCCGAAATTGAAGGAACCCTATTGTTGGCGGTCGAGTTTCGGTGCTTAGAGATACCCTTCATGTCTGCTTATTTTTCTGCTAAAAATTGTCATACAATTTACTTTTAAAAGACGATCATTATGCCAGCTGATGTGTATGGATGAGAAACGCAGTGTCTTACCCTGAGGCAAGTAGAAACGATAAGTGCTCAGAAAATATTTGGATCTGACAAGAATGCGGTGAGAAATTTATCAGTCAGTATCTATCAGACCAAACGGACGTATTGTATTTATTTTCCCTTGGATACCCGAACGAGATGTAGAGAGAGAATGACGAAAACATCGAAATCTGGAAGGAAAGTGAGATACAAATTTGGATAAATGAAAGAAGATTGTAAGATGGAAACAGACTGTGAAATTTTATGTTCTCCAGGTAGTGAGCACGAAGATGGCTGTCTTCTGGGTTGTAGCACCGTGTAGTCTAATATAAGTTTACAGACGTTTCGAAGGTACTTTCCGCTACCGTCATCAAGACGATGAACGACCTGCTGATGGAGTAACTTAACAGACTCTGTTCTCCGGATCAGATATTTTCCGCCTTGAAAATATTTCGGTTTAATTCGTAGCTTCAAACAGCCCTGCAGCTTTGCTTGATAATGGGCGTTCTATTTCTGTGTCGTCTGTGATCTCGAAGAGAGATAGACGAGTGTCTCCAAACAGTGACCGTTGCTGAGTGTATAAAAATCTATGCCAAGCTGCCACGTAGCAACAGTAATTTTTGTGTTGCGTGTTGTATTACGACCCTGGTTGATACAATTGACGCTGCTGGTAGTGTAGAGTTGCTACTGCTGCTGAGTCAAGAAGAATGCGATCGCTGGCACGCGGGCAGGCTTGTGTTACGTATCTGTCGCACAACTCTGCACAGATAAGAGCGCACACGTGCAACACCGGACTAACGTCGTGCTATGCCGCCAAGGCAACACACAAACAACCCTTCACATACTTATCAGTGAAACTTCAGAGTGAAAGGGATTGTAACTCTCGTCTTACCTCAGCATCATTCCCACTTTCACACAGAGTACATTGTTCTCACAATCGACGTCCAGAAAACCGAGCTATGGCCATATAAATATTAGGTCTACACGTGCAAAGATTCACTAGATGTAGGGTTTGAGGTTCTCAGGGGCGAGTATGAAGGTGGCTGTCTTGTGGGTTGAAACGCAACGTAGTCTGGTAGAAGTTTACCAATGTTTCAGAGGTACCTGTTATCTCCAGCATCAGGTTGATGATGGAGGCAGCAAGGACCTCCTCCCAAACTTCTGTATAAACTTCTACCAGGCTACAATGCGTTAAAACCCAGACGACAGCCACCTTCGATTCATTAGATATTTGTGTTAATGGCTGGTTTGTATAAAGTTATTATGTTATACGCTTTAAATTATATGAGGTACTGGAAGTATTTTGGTGACATTTAGTAAGAGGTATCATCACTTGCATTTTGGAGGGAAATCAAGCAAACTTACAATTCCTCATTTACATGAAGCTTAAATTTTAACTTTTATGAGTTTCTTGAAATCTGCTTCTGGTGCGATAAAATTGTACAGGGAATGACAAAGCAGCGTGTAGAACTAATTACGATAACGTTTATTAGAAACAAATTTTAGATACATAGCTGATGCTTAATAAAATATACGGAAGGCTCATTTATGAATATTTTGGATGAATATTTTTGCAACAGTCTTTGTTAATATCGGAAATGAATTCTATCACAAATTTCGTCTAGATTCCGTTCAGGTGTTACTGTTGGCTGAGTAAGTTATTATGTTATTGTGTGTTTAGAGTGAAAAATGTATAGAAAAGTACGTGTTTAGAACACCTATCCTGCCTCCAGTATACAACTAAGGGCTGTAAAAAATGTTTTGTCGAAGGTTCTTTACTGCATATGGGAATAATATATCAGTTCCTGCACATTACGTACCTTGTGAAGTAACTTACAGTTCCCGGTATTTAAATGATTATAAGAAAATTTTATCATCTGAACTTTTCACTAAAATACACAATATTAATGGCAAATGCCAAGTTTAAACGGTTCATAAAACACCAGTCTCAGACCTCTCGTATGCCTGTTACAACTTTACTGTCCACGCCATACGCCGATTGAAGTTAAACTCCTGATGTCAGATGTCACTGAATTTCATCAGCTGTTCTTTTGTCAGCCAGAGTTGTCAATAGTGTATTAAATCTCTTATCAATTAATTGTGTGTTAGATGCTTTTCAGAAATGTCCCTTTACAAAAATGCCACCTTTGAGATAGAAACAACTTTAAATAGGCCACGGTCCTTTCCTTTCATACAATTTTCAACTCATCATTCATGATCTTTATGCCATTTCTATTTGCGTATACGTGCTAGGGACCCACTGGCGCGACTAGCCGCGTGCGTCGTGTCGAGTGTTGTCGCGCGCGGATGTTATTTGTATTGCTTTTTATAGGTGCGAAACCTACTGACGCGGCGCAGCTGCCGCGTCAGTGGGTCCCTAGCCTAACTCATGTAGTTAACGAATCGCTGATATATAAACAAACTTACAAAAATTATCTAATTTTTTATCTCCCTTTCACTACTCCCTCTGTTGTTTCTTTATTCATTCATTTTTATTTTCTGTCTTCAACAGATGATGTCCTATTATCCTGTCTCATATACTTCGTTTCTTTGCTGTTTGTTCAGTTAGTTCTGTGATCCATTCCTGTCTTTATCACATTCCCTTCTCCACCGCACGTTTCACTCACGGCATTGCTTTATTACCGCCGCAAACTTTATGTCGTTCTACTTTGCGTCATTAAATCCGTTTAGCTAAAGTTCACAGTAGTAGTTAGCAAGTTCTATATTGCGCGTATGCCGTAGTCTACTAATAATGCTGTCACTGTCTTAAAATAAAGCATCACAATTTATGTAAAAAAGATCCATATCTTTGTTCCAGCTGGTTAGTGCCTACACAGAGTGAAAAGAGTTTATACACTTGATTATCGACTCGAGACTTTACGGTTTTTCACGTAAATGTTACCAGACGAACATCAGTCCCGATGGTAATAGGATACAGAGCAAAGGAAGTACAGGGATTATGACGGCCACGCAGCTGATGGTGAATTACAGTTTTCATGCTTGTCCACGTTTTGTGTTGCCTGCACCACAGCTGCAAGAAGTAATGGGCAGGCCTTCCTGCGTCTCAGGATTTCCGTACCAAAGGGGCAGATCTCTTTAGCACGCTGTTTCTCAATTGGTGGTACGTGTAACTAGACAGACAGCCAAATATAAAAATTGCCTGCTATATTTATTTTAGTCTATACCGCTTAGATAAATGCGAAAGAATGAGAGGTTAGCACACACCCATGGAAATCAAAGCTCATCAAAAGTATTTAAGAATTTAGTACGTACCTCATAAAAAAATGTAAATTGAGTTACGTAATTATTTTCGGAGGTGAAATATACTGACGTATTAAGTCCTACCTTCTATGCACCAGTTTTATGTACTTTGTGAACATATTTTGAATTTATCGTTTCGAAACCAATTTTTCAAATTTCGGTCATTTTTCAGGATACTCATAATAGTGCGAATATCGTATCTATCGATTAGCCGCGTTTCTTCCGGATTGGCGCCACATGTCGCCTGAGATGTTATCACTTTTAGTCGCCGTGAAAGTTTTGTTTTGTGCACCTAGTCACAACAGCCATCTTCATATCATACGGACCCTAAATTCTCTTAACATTCTAAAAGCTATTCCACTTAACAAAGCAATCGACAGCATGTTAGTCAGTCAGTGAGTCTCAGTTCGGAAAGAGATAGTATTCCGTAGGAAGGAGGAGAGAACATGAAGACCGAAGCGAAATAGCAGAACAAAGACTCTACGAGACCTTTCGGCATTTGTCTCTGTCCACGCGTCTTCAAAAGTGCTGTACTTCTTTTCGGGGCATTTCTGTTCTTATAGGTTATTTCTTCATGTTGTTCCTTGTCACTCACTATCTCTAATCTCATCTAACTTGCGGTCCTCATTCGTACCTATACAAAAGTCTTCTGAAATGTCCTAATAGCTGATCACTCCTGCTATGGAATGCTGTTACGATAATCTAAGATTTTACGTCATACATTTTACTGAACGCTTGTTATGATGATATGGTTCCAATTATGACTTCAGGAGTGACGTATTCTGCAGCGTTGCCTCAGAGTATTCCCTGATTTTAAACCAATGAACATCTCTCCTGGTGTGGTCGATTGCAGAATTCGATAGAGAAGTTGACAGAGACTGAAACATTGCTATCACGCTTGGAGTTTGTGTATTAATTAATATATGAGTTAATATATAGTTAAGGCCCTGAAGATGTAAGCCGTGTTTGCCTTCGAAACACTTGCCTTTGCCTACCTACCTACAAGTCCATGTGGCGTTACAACCTAAAGAGCAACATCGACTTCCTCACAGCTGTGAAAACCTAAAAATTAATAGCTCTACTTATTTGTTTATTCGTGTACTCATTTCTTCGATGTTTTTCCGATTACTGGTTATGAACTGGAGTGGGATATGTGGGAAGATAATTACGTACTGTGACCACTGAACGAGATCTAGATTATCCGACCAGAATAGGTAGCCTCAGGACTCGAACCACGGACTTATAATTAAAATCGGACATCCCACGAGTTGAGTTAACTGACTGTACAAGAAAGCAGTATGAAACTTTGAATTATAAACAGTTATGCTAATTACCTTGTAGAATTTTATTAATTTAAACAAAAGAACAAAACATAAACGGTGAACGCCTTCAAAATAAGCAGGGCCGAAAGATTACAGAGAATACCACGCAAGAAAAGGTACAACAGGGACGGAACACGTTTCCAGTTTACCAATTAATAATGTTGCCAAAATATCTGAGAGCGGACTGGTTGTTTAAAATAAAATTAAAAAGGAGTGACGTCACAGGGCAAGTTGAGACATGGCGGCGGTGTCATGGTTTGCTAGCGAACCGCCCTCTTCAGCTCTCTTATTTATTGCTAATGCCAAGTTTTCTGAAATGATATAAGACTAGACAAGTGGAGATGTTTTATGAATGACCGTGTTTATATTGGACCTAGTCTCACTAATACGATATCAACAGCATTTACTATTGTGCATTAAATACGTACATACATACATACAATAAATCAATGTTTCCTACATACTTGACATAACTGTCAAATTGTCAACAATTTTAAAACCAATTTCTTTATTTATTTTTACAATTCAAACCGCGCATACTGTGTATTAGTTGGATGACAGATGACAGCCGTTTTCCCTCTCACTACGTGGTGAAATATAGTTCAGCTTATAGAAAAATGAACGCTAAATATGTTCTGTAAGGATGAAGCATACTGAGTTTTTCTTTTTATGTTACAGCTGCATTCTGTGATGTTATTGGTTGCTGGATTCACAGGGCGGAGCTAATTAAATAAACAGTATCTCTCGACTTCATAGTATTGTGGATCGGTTAGCAGACAGAGTTAGTTAGTCATTCGATGATGTTTGTTTCTTAAGCTATTTAGCGAGACCTCGTCGTTGAATGGTAGAATGATTACGTGTAGGCCTACTTGTATCTTACTGATCGGGGATGTTAAGCTCGTCTAAAATTTTTTAAAAATTAAAACCGTGTCTCAAAGAAAGCTCAACACTTCATCATAAAAAAAATCAACTGGTTGACGCTGGAATAATTACTGTCAACACCGAAAACCTCACGAAACCGTAAATACAAAATTTAGTGTTGTTTATTGTTAAAGCAGATGGTACATATAGTTACCACATGGCTTTAAAGGGTTAAGGAATCAATCATATTGTACATAATGCAATATCACAGTCATTGTATAGGTTAAGTTATGGGGACTTCTGATGAATTTCTCACATTTTTATATCCTCCTCCAAGAGTATCAAGTTTTCCTTTCTCGGACACTGCTACAGAAGTTTTCTTCCTCAAAGATGGACAAATTCCTGTGTTTTCGACGTATTTCCTCAGAATTGTCAAGCATTGTGGACTTTTACGTAGATACCAACGTTAAGAAAATGTCTCCATCCTCATAACTGAAAACAACATAGGCATCTTCACCGCCATGAGAACCTCAAATTTCACTTGGTTTTGTACTATGCAAGTGTTGCATAAGTTATAGATCATTGTTTTAATTTTTTCATTAAACAAGTAATTTAAAATAACGGAGTCATTCTTTTTTCACTTTTTAATAGGTATATCTGCAATACGTGACGAATAAAAAAAAATCTTGTCTCACGTGTCAGATCGTGAGGTTATCACAGAGTCGAGGACACGTCCAGTGGCCTTTCACAAATTGGATATTTAACCGTGAAGCCACACTAAAAGTCGCTGTGGAATTGTGGCTGTCAGACACTGTTCACACATTAGACGTAGTTTCTGTTCTTTTTTTGGGGTTACATAACTCGAAGTATCCCAGTCCTTATTTAGACCTAATGTCTTTACAGTGCTCAGACTGACAGACTGTCATTAATTCGACTAGAAAATTGCCCGTCAACAATGACGGGAAAATCTAAAGTTGTGTTTAAAAAACAAATTTTTATTCAGAAGTGTAATAAAGAAACGTGTAAAAAATTAAAATCATTACTTATCTTTACTCAATTGCGAAATCTTCGAAGCGTTAACACGCAAACATGTTTTGCTACGTTGTATATATCAGGCCATGGATGAGTGAACAGTCTGTGGTCAGTGCATTGTTTACACAAAGCGGCGTATAAAATTAAAATTAAGTAATATATCATTATTTATCTTTTCTTAATTAAATATATAACAAAATTTCATGAATCCGAAGTCTCAAATATGATCTTATATTGAGGTTAAAATAAATGTGCGTAGTAGGCCACCATCATAACAGCATTACCATGAAAAAAGTTATAATATTATTCCACAAAGTCCTAAATCCTTTAACAGAAAATGTTTACAAACAAACCAACCAACCAACCATCAAACATTACTTAGATACTACGCATTTTTAACACTTTCCATAACATCAAGCAGACATGTTATTAAAATTAACGAATACTCTTTCTAAAAGACGTTTGTATTGATAATTTCTGAGGAAAATTTATTTCTCCTGATGTCTGATGCTGCTATAGTCTAGTTTAGATGCTTCAAAATCGCGAAATTTCAGGTTCTCACGGCGGTGAATTTTAAGACTGCTATCTTGCGGGTTGTTGCGCCGTGTAGTCTGGTAGAAGTTTGCCGACGTTACAGAACACAGTCATCGTCATCCTCGCCGTTGTGAGAACGACAGATCGTATACCCTTCAAGATGCGTTCGCCACAGAGATCTGCCGGTCGCTATTATTCGCACAGCGAACATAACACAATTTTGTCCTGAACATTGGCAGCAACTCGTGTGAGAATCACGTCCGCCTTATCAGGTCACGTGAGTTCCTTATCTGAAGCGATATCAATCAGAAGACAGCCATCTTCAGACTCACTGCCGTGAAAAACTCAAACCCTATACGATATCAATCACATCTCCCGCCTCAGATATCCTCTAGGATGACACAATTTTCTGTGTGGTTGCACTGGGTTTCTGCAATTATGTTGAAGCAGGAGTCGAATGAAACAAGGTCTTAGACCTGTCAGTGCTATGGTTAACTTTCAGCGAATCTATAAAATAAAAAATCAGCCTGTTGGCACTGTACGCCATCCTCTAAGTGTGTAATATATATTATGTCCCAGAAGGCCCTGAAGTTTTCTCAAAATCAAAGCAGTTTATGATAATTCTTGTCCTTTAGTTTTCGCTGCTGGATTTCAATGTTTAATTTCTTCTTTCGGGGATAAGCCTAATCGAATCCTGAGAACCATCCAACATCTGCAATGTCTGACGAAACGTTGAGTAATTCTCAATATTCGACGTGGTTCAAACGCCAGAGCCGAAGTTACACATGTTATTGTTGTTTTTACTGATCTTCAGATTTTTTTTAATATACATTGGCTGACACCAGTTTACGAACTGAAAACACATTTGTGCAATTTATTACTATTCAAATTTCACCATGAAACACATCTCTGCGACTTTTTCCAGATACTGAATTGTCGAATCATTATAAAATAACAATAGCCCTCAGGCCAAGATATTCGCTTATTCTCAGTCAATTTGGTGAGTGATTCAGCGCCAAATGAGATGCCAAGATTAATCTGTAAAATGAAGTGTAACGAATGTGTAAGGTTGCAGCCGCTACCTGTTCAGGATTGCCCTACGACCGGGAACACTGAGGCAACTCAGATGTTGAGGCTTAACCGTTCCATGAAGAAACTGTTCGCGGTTAGTCAGCTGATGCGTCAGAAGTATTATCGCAGAAAATAATCTGCTGTAGCATTTTCTAAGCCTGAATTTTTTTTTACCTTTTCCCAAAGCGTTGATATATGACCTCCTTACAAGAGGTCGAAGTTACTGAGAAAAATCAAGACAGTCTTGGCTGTTGTGTGGTGGCCTCGGGACTTCCGCGGTGGTACCGCTGACCGTGAGAGAGCAGTGTTCGTTTTTGCCAGTCATGCTGTTTGCCTTTTTCTTGGTATGACTTAGTAAAGGGAATGGGCATATTTCTATAAACCTTTGCCTGTAGGCTGTAAAGACTGTTTGATGAACTTCTTTTCGAAATTGTTTCTGTCTTTTGTCATCCATTCACTGCAATCACACTTCAATATTTTATATATAGCCACATTTTAAAATGGTTAGTGCTTTTACAGCTGAGAACATTTAGATAATATATACCTATAAATTGAGTTGATGGTAATTATGTTTTCTTATCGCCTTTAGGAATTTCGTTATCTGAGATAATTATAACTGGGAAATAATGTGATTAAGATTGTTCCCACACACGTTATGGGCTAGTGCAGAAGGGTTGTAAACCTGTAGTTCGCGAGAGTCGCATAAATGTGGACAACATTCAAACGGTTATGATTTAAATAGCTTCTTAGGGTGTGGACTGGATTATCTGAAGACAGAGGCGATGCCTTTATCAGAAAGAAGCCCTTATGGCGTCACAACCCAGGGTTCCATAATGCAAGGGATCCAGCTTTCTTGTGATAGGGTCTAGTGATGGGCTTTTGTGAAGACGGTAATTAATCTCCGGTTTCCATACAAGCAGTGGATTTTTTTAAGAGCTGAGCGAATGTCAGCTTTTGAAGCAGGAATAGGACAATGGGTAGTGTCCAACACAGCGTTGCTGTAATTGCGACTGGTATTTCGAATGAAACATGAATAAGGCCACTTGTCAACAAATTCTTCAGCCAACCTGCCTATGCAGTTGCCTTCTTCAGCATGACCTAGCACCATATAATAATCTCGTTCTTTCGTGGTTCTGCCTCCTACCAGATCGATTTACTGAACCTCATAAAACGCTTACGAGAGCAAGAAAAGTGTAACCAAATTTTTCCTTTTTTCTTCGTCGTCCATTTCTCTTTCTTCATCATCATTCATAATTATTCCTTCCACCCTTCCTCATACTTCATCTTTCTTACACTCTCGTTTCATCGTATTCTTTACTGTTATTATTATCGTCTGTACACTCGAATCATATTGATCACTGAACACTGACGGGAATTCATTCATCAGACTTTGTTTTATTAACATTTCTCGCATAACGCATTTGGAGAAATAGATGCACTTGTGTTCATGGAACAAAAAATAACATATTCTGAAAACAACATTAGTCTTTAATTTTATTGGCAGCTGTAACATACGAGTCGGAATTTTTTTTTTTGCATATCAAGTGACAATCTGTTTGAAAACTGTCTCTTTGTGACAGCAAACTCGAATTTCTCTTCTGGCATTCATACTTTTGTGTATGTACTCATCGTGTTTTACGATCACAGTTTCATTTCGTTGACTAATATAGACCAATCACTCATTCTGCCGTCTAATTAACATCCAAACTAACTAAACATTATAGGCGAAACTTGCCGGATGAAACTTGACAGGCAGATAAACATATTAATTGGCTGACAGAAGGATTAGATTCATATAGTTGTTTAACTTTCATCTGTCTGTCTGTCTGTCTTTTAAACTGGCTGTATGGTTCTCCTGATGTACATGATAATGATTTGGTTTTACAGTTAGATTACGTAACGACGTCATTTCATCTGTACAAGTTATTTAATGCCAAATGATATAAGGTGTGAACTAGTGTGACTTCGTAAGGCAGTAGTAGTGACCCGTATAGAGACACGATCCGGGAATTTTCCTGAAGGGCGAGAGGAAAACCACGAACAGCCACAGGAGTTCATATCAAATTCGAATCGGTTCAAGACCACAA
Source organism: Zootermopsis nevadensis (assembly GCF_977971745.1). Taxonomy (NCBI): domain Eukaryota; kingdom Metazoa; phylum Arthropoda; class Insecta; order Blattodea; family Termopsidae; genus Zootermopsis; species Zootermopsis nevadensis. The sequence continues at coordinate 2,394,180 of NW_028259136.1, forward strand.
ATCAAAATAGTAACCGAATTTGGATAGATTGTGGGTTATATAACGCTGCTGTATCATACGTAGAGGTTATTTGAGATCGAATGCCATGAAATAAGAAACACGTTCGGTGAAATTGAATGGAATGGGGCGAAATCAGTCGTGACCTATTTAAAACCTGCTGGCCGGCATTCGTTTTGAGAGACTGTGGAGGCGAGGAGTTAGGCCTAAGGACGAGATTCGAACCGGGCACTTCCAGGTTGAGTCACTTTGTTCTGCCCGGCCGTGGTGCTAACAGCGGTGATGAGTCGTAGTCTACTTAAATGACAGTCAATAAAACAAAACTGCCTCTGGCTTGAAATCAGAGTGGAGCAATGCTTCGACATCTTGATTGAGGTACGAAAGAGACATCGAGTATCGAGAACTTCCTCAAACAAAGTGATTAGATAATATTTTGTTGACAAATATTACCACATTACTAAACACACATTTAGAAACATTGTGAGGCTGTTGTGAAGTTGCCCATTTGTGTCCTTATAACTGCTGTCTTTCTGATTGAGTGTGATCTGGGTACGGGCATCTTCCAGTACACTACACAACATTTTGTCTCGTCGGATTACTTCTGTTTTATTTCTGACGGTGAATCTGAGATCGTCACTACTTTTTGCCACAATTATGTCGAACTGAGTGTACACTTTTGCTCTGACCAGCCTGCAGGATTCATGTTATGGCTTCTCAAAATCCATGTAACTAGTTTGAAAGGCAAGCAGGCTTCTGCAATCACTGTAAATGCATGCATGGCTGAAGTTTTCAGAAACACCAACGCAAAAGTCTTCGGTTTAGTTATGTAGTGTACTAACAAACAGATAACATATACTTGATTTTAACTGTTACTTGTCGAAGGAAATATTAAGATAAAGTGATGGCATAAGACTTGGGTTATTTCATTTCTGAGTGCTAAAATATATTTTACAGTCTTACGAAGATCGCAACAGTGTCATTTCTCAGAATACGTTTTCTTGAAGAGACGTTCTTTTCAATTACTTTTGAGGAAAGTTTCGTGTGTGTGAATATTTACAGTTGTTCAAATCACCATATCTTGTGGCATTCAACCTGACTGATTAGTTGTTTCTTCTTTAAGCTGGCCACACCACGCTTCGTCTTGCTTGGATGGGATTCATCTGGCTCATATAGGGACCGGTGGCGGGCTCTTGAAAACACGGTAAGGAACTTTCGGTTTCCATGACTATCTGGCATTCTGTTGGCTTCCCAATGAGACCTCTGCTCTAAGAATCAGCATACAAGCATTCTGTATACATGCATCTAACTCTGGTCCTACAGCAAGCAAACCCTTAACATAAATTTGGAGTGGGAAGCGTTAACAGAATGATTAAGAGCAGCAATTAATTGTAGTGAGTTTTTAGTCGCAAAAAGAAATGGCAGACAAACGCTCATTCTGTCGTATTAATTATCAAACATTCCTCGAGGCTCTATAAACTTTCCAGCTCTGCTGCTGTCTTTTGGTGGAGGTGGTGGGGGAACACAGGTTACTGACAGACGTACAGACAGGTGGCAGATACCTGCGCGGAAGTCTTAGGTATATATCACTTGATAAGCGATAAATTTTAAAATTATTGGCTCAGTGTACTTACAGGTCTGAGCTTCACCACTTCCCACTGGACCACGGCAGCAGAACCAAAATCGTGGAAATTACTAACGAAGATCTGATTCACGGTGCTCTCATACGAATGAAAGTAATTCGGCATTGGCATAGCCGCCATGTTTTACGAGGCTACGTACTTGCCTGTAGAGTGCAAAATGCAATTTCATAGTAGCGGCGTAAGAGTGCTAACCCCTCAATAGAAGAAATAGGAGGTTCAACACCTCAGAAACCATTGGTCACGATTCTGATCCACTTCTGTCCACAAATCATCCTCACAAGCACTTCTCCGTTTCCTAAGTTGACATTTTTCACGGATTCCCTGCAGACCGTTTTAAGCGTTGAAGGTAACTGTATTCTGGGATGCAGCACCCTACAGTCTGGTAGATATTGACCGACGTTTCAGAGGAGCTCAATTATGCAGTAATCTCTTCTGGTCAATATCTACCAGACTACAAGGTGCTACATCCCAAAGACAGCCATCTCCGTAATCGTCACTCATTCTATATCACTTTATCCAAATAACTTTTTCTAATGCTTTGTAATTCGTTGCAACCAAATTGTTCTCGGTTTTGCTCCTAGTGTCCTGTGATTGTTGTCTGTTATGAAACTTTTTCTACGTTTATACTATTCCACTGTTTTATTTTATTCTGTTCGTCCCGTTGTTTCTTTTACGTCTATTCTTTATCCACTTCATTTGGCACCAGATTCCACGTAGTCAGTCGGCTAAAATCAAATTTGTAACACTTAACAAGATAAACGTTTTGTGCCGGCAGAGGCCATTGGCAGTGTTTTATTGATGAGAGATTATCTCCCTTGGGGCCTGTCCACTCTGTTTTTACCGAGCACATGGCACGTCCCATAAAAATGCATATATGATGCATTTCGCGCTCAGAATTTTATGACAAGTTTTGAAAAAAATAAAAATTGTGAATTTAAATCGGATGTTTGCCATCAGACACGCCTCATCCGCGTTGTTCCCTACTGTACAAACAGATACGACAGATCTCCGAAACGTCGGCAAACGATCCGCCAAAATATTGTGTCTCAACCGCGTGCTCTGTCATTTTAAACTAAAGAAACTTTTCGACACACCAACGAACAGTTCACAACGTGATCAGCACAATTTTTGTATTTTCATCTTGTTTACCTGTGTTACCTTAATTAAATTGTTCCTACCTCATAAAATTTCATATTTATGTTATATTATATTCTGAACTTTTCCAATAATTCTTAAATTTAATATTTTATTGGACTGCTGACATTTATTACTCGTTTCTGGAAATTACTCTGTTAATTTTTAAACCGTAATACATATTACAATTTAATTTTATAATTAGAAATTATAATGCCGTATCAATAAGCATAGTTCATGAATGCACACACAACTTTACAACAATACGCCCTTTGGTGAATCGTCAGATATTCTAGTGCTCCGTCATATACCACCACCCAAAACCCCAAGAGTACTCACCCAACATCTTGCTGAGATCGGCGTTGTGAAGATCTGGGTTCTCATCTGCCAGCTTCTTCCGCTCCACTTTAGCCCACACCATAAACGCGTTCATGGGTCTTCGAATTCTCTGCTCTTTTAAGGCTTTCTGCTGTTGCTGATGACTGTGGTGATTGTGATGATGGTGATGTTGTCCAGGGTGGACCCCGACTTTAAGTCCAGCAGCACTACCCGCTAAGTTCACATCTCCCGCTGATAGATGGTGCTGATAATTCTGATGGTGTAGAGAAGCAGCAGATCCAACTATATTTCCACCAGGACTTCCCACTAGCGAGCCGTTGCTCAACCAGTGACACTCCTCACTTGGGGTCAGTCTATGATTTAGGGTTGCCGAACCTGGCAGAACGCTAGGGAGCATCGGGGCAATTTGAGGAACTACCATCGCAGTGGGAGAGTCAGTGTCTGTGGCGTATTGATGGTGTTCGTACGCAGGATGGTGGCGTGGGCTGTACAGATGGTGCAAATGGTGCAGAGTTGGCGACGTCGATGGAGAGAGGTTCGAGCTGAGAGTGGACGATGTGGTGCCCCCATAACTGCTGACGTTCACCATTGTCTGCTGGCTCGACGAATCGTGTTCTAACTCCGGCTTGTATTCGTCCAACATTCTGTAACACAAGAACCAGTCTCATCTTTTTACCACAGGGACTAATGGTTATCCTTTCTAAAGATTAATCTATAAGAAACTATATATATATACCTGTGATTTTTTATGAAACTTGAGAATGAGATGGTAAGGTGAAATAAAATGTAGGCCTATACGCACAAGATTTTCATAAAATCATCTCATCCTATAGGCCTGTAACATAATTGGACTTTAGGTTCTCTCGGGGGTGAGTACGAAGATGGTCGTCTTCTGGGTTGTAGCACCGTGTTAGTTTGGTAGAAGTTTACCGACGTTTCAAAGGTCCTTGCTTCTTCCATCATCAGGGAAATCGCCCTGACAGATTACACCCCGCTGTCAGAACCTAGAATCCTACCGAGGAGTGCTGTGTTTCCATTGAGACATGAACCAACATTTTAAGTACTGTTCAGATAAGCTATGGGATTCAGAAGTTTGTTACATTGTTACAGTGACACAGACGACAGTCTTATCGTGGGAACTGAATTCGAATTATTCAGGCCAGTAAACCAACAGAGTACGATTTGCGTCATTGATGAGTTCAAACGTTAAGCTGTCCTGGTAGCAGAAAGCGAACCTTATATGCCCTTCTCGGATGGACGTGTTATTTAATACCGTTATATTAATATTACACATTTCCGATGTCTGAATAACATGGAATTGAATGACTATTGTACGGGTGGTACTAGAATTCTCCGGAGTCTAAATCTTGTTATTTTTATTTCATAGATGCCGCATTGATGTCTGATGTCCTGGCTTCGGCTTCTCACATTGTCAATCCGCGCCTATTTTCAGGCTCATTTCCGTTTTTGGCAACTTTTGAGATTTGAGGTTTTCACGGAGGTTAGAATGGCGATGTTGGTCTCCTGCGCGGGGAATGGATGTTCCTTCCTGCTGTTCTGTGATGACAGAGGCCTTCGGACTCTTTGAATCTCCACCGAGTGTATCTATCGCTTATCTTAATAGTTTTTTTTAATTCTCCGATGTACAGTGTTTGGAATCTACAAACTTGTTTAGCGCTATAAAATATTACTGACATATTTTTGTGGACATAAGCCATTCGTACTGGAAGCAGCAGACTAGCGGTCCCAGGCATGGATGGATATTGTGTTTGTTGAGGAAATAGAAAACATTTCATATTCTATGATGTTTATCAGACCACAGAAGGAAGGAAGAAATTATAATTTTACAAGTCGGTTATTATAACAGGCCCCCTTCCGCCACTAGTCGTAGGATGTGTTCTACTTAATAACGATACGCGGTAAGGGTTATTTCGATCTATATTTCGACCATGGGCGCCGACTGCGTGGATGCACCCATTGAATAAATTTAGGGGTGCCGAGCACCCCCTGAACTTCCCTAGTATTCAGTTTACTTTTTAAACCATTTCTTCATACATATTTTTAATAAATTTGAATGTTTAGTTCCCCTTAACGATTCTCACCTCCGTATTTCTGATAAACAGTGGAACAGGTTGAGTTGTATGTGGTCAGTTTTGTTTTGACTGAGGAGATTCTTGAAATTCAAGAATGGTAGAGGCGAGTAAACTCACTGTATTTCCACACAGTTTGTTCCTTGTGTTTTCAGTGCCGATCCTTTTTCGTCGGCTGCGTCTTCGAATCCGTTAAGATTGTCTGCCGGGAGAATTTGTAACGCAGAACTGGGGAACACCTAAAATTCTATAAAGTCGGCCCGAATGATGACAAATATTTTGTTTGTGTGGACAGATGAGACATCTGATGACATGGTCAGGAATTATCCATGATGAATTATCACAGACATTTATTAAGGAAATGCAATGATTTAATAAGCATCTGATATCATTCCCATAAAATTTCCTTTCTGTGTTACCTTAATCATACATAATACATACCTATACGTGTACATAGATAACTAAATTAAGCGAAACGTCCTTTTAAATTAAGTCAATTTTTTCTACTGCAATCATCTTAATCGTTGTAAAGACAGAGACAGTAACCATATCTGAAATGTCGGTATACTTTCATGAGACTTCAAAGTGTAGCATCCCAGCAGACAGTAATATTTGTAGTGG